>NC_140590.1:1259311370-1259987620 GCF_964204655.1 Triturus cristatus
CTAGAGGAAACAGTTAATGGATGCATGTTAGAAGGGCAGAGTAGAGGGATGTGCTACTGTGTCAACGAAAGTGATTATTCCGTGGTAGAGCAGAGGTAAGCGCTGTTCTAGAGAGAAGCGGGATTCTTGTGAGAAAGATTTCCTTTACTATTCTGTGGTTAGCGAAGCAGACAATGGAGATGTTTATATGTTGTAACTAATAGATTTTGTAGAATCTGAAACGAAGTCTACTGAAAAGGCTTTGTAAAGGAGGGGTAGACGAGTGACAGGAGACAGAGCAGAAGCAACTGCAGCGACTGCTGACGTCATTCAGTCCGCGCTGTGATTGGATAGTGGCTCAGAATAGTGCTCGCGCTGGGATTGGTGCGTTGGTGTGAGCCGCGCAGGGATTGGAAGGAGTACAGAGTGACGTAGACGCTCCAGGATTGGTGCGTTGGTGTGAGTCGCGCTGTTATTGGACAAAAATTTGTACAGTTGCGGAAGGGACTAGAGAATATTGGTAAACGTTAAAATGTATTACCAACCGGAGGAAAAGAAGAAAAAATCTTTGTTCGGAAAAATAAAGAGGTGGTTCGACAAAGATAAAAATGTAATAACTAGAGAGGGTGAATTGCTACCTCTGACGAGAACTCCTGCATCCTTCATGGTTGCGAAATATGGGTATCATACCTGTATATGGTTGGATAACTGGGCTAAGTATACTAAGGATGATGGTGTCTTAGCGTTCCCAGAACATGGTTCATTTAATCTGGCCGTGTTGAGAAATTTACGGGAAAAGATGATGTGTCTAGAGCCTAGACCAAGGCCGACACAGTTCGAGGCGTTGGTGGAATGGGAAGATGAGGTGTATGAGCGAGAAAAGCAGAGGAGTGGAGGCAATTATAGGCACTTTTTTGGGAGGAAATATGATCGTGAGACTCATCATGATCGAATGAGGAGATGGCGAGATGCTAGTATGTCAGAGGGATTATATCCTATGAGGACAGTTGAAGAAGCGGAAGGGAGGAAAGGTGCAGAAAAGGTGCCTGATACAGAAGTGAGAAGGTATGGGGCTAATGATTATGAGGATGAGGTCTTGGATGACATGATTTACAAGAGACCACCTCCGTATAGACCAGAACCAGAAGAGAGTACGTCAGTTTCTACTCCTGTAAGAGATACTTTGCGAATTATTAAAACTGAAGTTGTGACACCTGATCTGAAAAGTGGTAGCTCTTTCGCGGAAAGGGAGAGAGAGAGAGAGCGAGAGAGAGAGAATCGAGTCAGTGAAGAGAAAACAAGAGAATTAGCCAGAACCACATCTGAGCTGACTGAGAAAATCCGCGAGCTGACGAAAAATCTTGAAGCAGTTACAGTGCCTGTAACTATAGGTCCGGTTGTGCCTATTTTTGATAAACAAAGAATGGGTGAAAATGGTTTGACGGTTCCTTATGTTGGAAATGGTTTGGTTGGTACTTGTACTTTGGAGGAATCAAGAATGAGAACAGGAGGAAATGATTCGAGGCAGTCGAGACATGACACATGTAATGGAGGATTAGATGTGCAGCCTAATTCAGGATTGAATACTGGTTGTTTGGGAGGAACAATTTTGGAACCACAGAGGATGACAGAACAAGTGGGTGCAGTGAAAAAATCTACTGAAATAACAGCTGAAGATTTGAATGATTGGTTGAAAGTTCTTCAAAAGAGGGATAAAGATTCACAGGAAATTGATGTAGCCAGGTTGCGCATAGAATTGGAGGAGCTTATTGCAGGGACAATTCCTACAGATATACTCAAAAACCATCATGATGGAGAATTGTTATTTATGTGCAAAAGCATCACCTGGAGGGCTAAGAGTACACATGACAGGTTAAGAGCAATAGCGAATGAACAGGGAGTTGACATGGATAAGGTGAAAGCTTTGAAGAAGCCTTACAGGGTGGATTTTACAGACAAAGATATTGAAAATCTAAATGGTGCTGGCAGAACAGGACAGATTAAGGAAATGATTGCCTTATTGCGCAAATTGGGTGATGTAGAAAAGTGGAAAGATAGGTGGTACAAGAAAAGGGAAGATTCAGTGGACAGGACTTACTCAGCTTTTCCTGTGAGAGAAAAGGAGAAAACAGTGGATGCTTATCCCATGAGAGAGATTCCTGGAGGAGGATATGTACATGTCCCATGGACTAGACAGGATATTTTATCATTTACGAATGATTTCCCTCGACTGAGAGAAAAGCCCGTCGAGTGGTATAGACAGGTAGACAGGTTTGTGAAATTGTCAAAAGTGCTGTGGATTGACCTGAATAGTCTGTTTGATATAATTGTTCCAGCAGACTTGTGGGCTGAGTGTAAAATAGTTGTAGATTGGCCTGCTAAAGAGTATCCAAGAGATCCGAAAACAGGAGCACCAGATCCAGAGGTTATGAAAAAATATGAGCAGGTACTTGTGTTCCTGAAAAATAAAGTACCCCCGAAAGAGACAGACTGGGTTAAGATAGATCGAACGCATCAGGAAGCAAAAGAATCAGTACATGCTTTTTACGAAAGGCTGATACTGGCTTTTAAACAGTTCAGTGGAGACGAACACCTGGGTGATAAGGATTTGAGTCATTTTGTATACAGATTTGTATATGGCCTGAGACCTGAAATCAGTGAAAGAATACGTGAGCATACAGTTGACTGGCAGAGTAAAAAGATTGATGAAATCTTGAGACATGCAAAGTACTTCAGTGATGAGATTGAGGCAAAACAGAGAAAGCTGAAAGAGAAAGCAATGTGGGCACAGGTGAAAGTTGCTGAAAGACAAGAAGCACAGTTGATGGAACAGGCGAATAATCCAGGAATTAGACCCAGATATACGGGAAAAGGAAAGGGGAATTTAGAGGAGGCTAAGAAGAAGTTTCCTTGTCACAACTGTGGACAATTGGGGCATTGGCGATCCGAGTGTACCAATCCACCATTAGTGAGTAATGAGAATAAACCCTTAAATCAACAGGTGCAGAACGAGGGGTGTAATCAACAGCAGCAACAGCAGAAGGTTGTCAGACAGCAGAGTCAAGAGCCAAAACCACCCTTGCCGCAGAATAAAGGGTCCCAAAAGTATAACCAGGACTCAGGATTCTACAATGATGAGCAGGTAAACAAACCGAGACGTTCTAACCTGGTACAGCAGTACTGGTTAAAGAATGAGGGGAGTGAGTCTGAAGGGGACTATTGACGGTGCCGAAGAGAGGAGGAAGAGTGCATACTTGGTGCAACTCTAGAAATAGACCAGGCAGGACCATTTGTAGATGGGAAAATAAATGGGGAGAGTGTTACTTTTTTGGTAGACACAGGAGCGACGAGATCAACTGTCAGGTCAGCAGATATTAGAAATCTTCCTCTCTCGGACGAAGCAATCCAAGTAGTTGGTGTAGCCAATACACAGATTAAGACTCGTTTTACCGAACCAGTAAGGGTAAGAATAGGGAAATTTTCAGACATGCACAGATTTGTTGTCTGTGACACTAGTCCAGTGAACTTGTTAGGTAGGGACCTATTGTGCAAGATGAATTGTACAATTTTCTGTACTCCGGATGGAATAGCTTTTGAGACACCAGATGAGGATGTTTTGTACCGGATGACTCTAGATGATAGAGAGAGTGAGATTGTTGGTACATATGCTGTGTTTAATCCAGATGATTTGCCACAGGAGTTGAGACACACAGTGAAAACAGCGGTTTGGGATTTTACTGGAGAAGATGTGGGATTGATGAATAATGTAGATCCAGTGAAGATTTCAGTGAAAGAGGGAATCACTTACCCTAATATCCCACAGTACAGATTGACACCAGAGATAATTGAGGGAATAACCCCTATAATTGACAAGATGATTCAACAGGGTGTTTTGAGAGAGTTACTGAGTAGCCCGTGTAATTCACCGATAATGGGGCTAAAGAAACCTAATGGAAAGTTCAGGATTGTGCAAGATTTGAGAAAAGTTAACAAAATTGTGGTGGCATGTTGTCCCATTGTGCCAAATCCTTCAGTGATTTTGTATCAGATTCCTCATGATGCTGAGTGGTACACAGTGATTGATTTGTGTCATGCTTTCTTTTCAATTCCATTGCATCATGATAGCCAGCCGATTTTTGCATTCCGGTTTGGCCAGCGTATTTTAGCATGGTGTCGTATCCCACAGGGGTATACAGAGAGTCCTTCGATATTCAATCAGTTGTTGAAAAAGTCATTGGAGAGTTTGATCATGCCTGAAAGCTCAGTGCTAGTGCAGTATATCGATGACTTACTTGTGGCATCGAAGACACGTGAAGCTTGTGAAGTAGATACCATAGCTTTACTGAATCATCTGGCAGATGGAGGGTTAAAGGTATCTCCAGCCAAATTGCAATTTTGCAAGAAAGAGGTGCATTATCTTGGACACAATATTGAAAAGGGTCTGAGAAAGGTGACTGATGACAGGATTAAAATTATTAGAGGAATGAGAGACCCGATGACCCAGAGAGAGGTGAGGATGTTTCTGGGAATGGTGGGTTATTGTCGTCAGTGGATAAGTAATTTCTCCCTGATAGCAAAGCCACTGATTAAGTTGACTAAAAGTGAGGTGAGAGACCCATTGGAACTGGATGGAGAACAAATGGCGGCATTTGAAGAGTTAAAGAGCAGAATGTGTGAAGCCCCTGCTTTGGGAATGCCAGACTATGAGAAAGAGTTTGAGTTGTACTGCAGTGAGAGAAATGGATGTGCACTTTCAATGTTAATTCAGAAGCATGGACAACTGAGAAGGCCGATTGCGTGCTTCTCATCGACACTTGACCCTGTAGCTGTGGGTTTGCCAGGTTGCCTGAAAGCAGTAGCTGCTACATGCAGAAGCTTGGAACAGAGTGAGGGCATAATAATGGGATATCCTGTAAGGGTGTTCGTACCTCATGATGTGGCAATTCTTTTGACAAGAAGCAGGACTCAGTACATGTCACATAGTCGGCTGACTAAATATGAGAAAATCATTCTGGGAGCATCAAACGTGACTCTTGAAAGATGTGTGAATGTGAATCCAGCAACGTTGTTACCAGATGCTGACAATGTGAATGTGGGAGATGATGTTGATCATGATTGTTTGGATGTGCTTGACTACTGCACGAAACCAAGACCAGACATAAGAGATTTGCCATTGCCAGAGAGTGATCATGTGTTGTTTGTGGATGGATCATGTCTGAGAACTGATGATCGTGTGCTAAGTGCAGCATATGCAGTGTGCAAGGTTTCAGAAGTTATGGAAGCCTCGCCTTTGAAAGGAGTAAGATCTGCTCAAGTGGCTGAATTGGTGGCATTGACAAAAGCTTGCAAGATTGGGAAGAATCTGAGAGTGACTGTGATGACTTATAGTCAGTATGGATTTGGAGTAGTTCATTACTTTGGCCAGCTTTGGCTACAGAGAGGTTTCTTGACGTCGAGTGGGACTCCAATAAAGAATGCTGAGGTGATTGGAAAAATGCTTGAGGCGATACAGCTGCCTAAAGAGCTAGCAGTTGTGAAGTGTGCTGCTCATGGACAAGGAGATGATTTTGTTACTCTTGGTAATAGATTTGCCAACGACATAGCACAGTATTGTGCCAAAAACAATCATTCGATTAATAGGGCACGAGAGAGGGAAATGTCTTTTTGTTCTGTGATGTTTACTAATGTCCTAGAAACGTGGGATGAAGTGAAACAGTTGCAGGATGAGGCAGGAGATGAGGAAATGAGAGATTGGATCAAGGCAGGTTGTGCCCCAAGAGAGACAGATCATGTTTGGATCTACAGAGATGGTAGACCAGTCATGCCTAACTCAATGCTGTCGACAATGGCAAGAATGTATCATGGCCAAGGACATCTGGGAAGGGACGCAATGATTAGGTCTTTTAAGCAGACCTGGTACAATGCAAAGTTCAGGTTGATTGCAGAGAGCATCTGTCAGAGATGTTTGATTTGTCAGCAGTTCAATACTGGGAAAAAGACAGTGGTGAGTCTAGGAACAATAGGCAGAGAAGGAGGTCCTTTTACCAGAATGCAAATAGATTTCATTGAAATGCCCCAAGTGAACAAATTGAGGTATGTTCTAGTGGTAGTCTGTTTGTTCTCAAGATGGGTGGAGGCTTATCCGACTAGGAGAAATGATGAAATAACAGTTGCAGAGTTACTGTTAAGAGAGTTGATTCCTAGGTACGGGTTCCCAGTGACGATTGAGTCTGATAGAGGTGGACACTTCTATAATGAGCTCATGGGTTTGATTTGTGAAGCATTGAGCATACAGCAGAAGCTACATTGTGCATACAGACCAGAGGCTTCTGGAGTTGTTGAACAGATGAACGGCACAATAAAAAACAGAATTGGTAAGATGTGTTTAGCCACTGGAATGAAATGGCCTGATGTCTTGCCTCTGGTGCTGATGACTATTAGGTCTACTCCGGATAGAACCACTGGTTTGAGTCCGCATGAAATCTTAATGGGACGTGCGATGAGACATGCATTTGTGCCTGTCAACAAGTTGATGACAATAACTGATGACATGATTTTGGATTACTGTAAAGGCCTGGCAGACGCAGTTCATTCTGTGTTTCACCAGGTTGGAGAAGACGCTACCACACTTGAGAAGAAGCAAGCCCATGATCTGAGTCCAGGGGACTGGGTGAGGATTAAGGTGCACAGGAGAAGAAATTGCTTGGTTCCAAGGTGGGGAAGGCCAAGACAAGTCATTCTGACTACTACAACTGCAGTAAAGTGTGCTGGTGTGAAAAACTGGGTGCATGCGAGTCATACTCTAAGAGTTCCAAATCCAAAAGATGGGACTGGTAAGGAGTATTTTGAAGAGTCAGATTCCAGTGATGATGCAGAAACTGAACCAGTGAGAAGGGGGAAAAATCCTGAAAGAGGTGAAGGAGAAAGAGAGTTGAGTGATTCTTTTCACTTTCCAAGAGAGGCTTCAAGAGAAACATTGAGAGTCTCAGAGGAGAGATCGGATTCTGTAAGAGTGCCTGAAGTTCCAACAAGTAGTAGAAGAGAAAGGAGCAATTCCACAGAAACTACACCTGAATCAGATGAAGAGATTGAAAATCCACTTGAGATTACACCTGAAGAAGCAGGGTCAGTAGAAGATAGAGAGGGACAGATTGCGGAAGACCCCCGAGGAGGTGTAGGGAACATTCCTGATAAGCTAGGTGAAGGGACAAGTAGACAGCAAGAAGATTGCGTGTTGGAGACCCGAGGAGGGACAGAATTAGGGAAGTCTCAATCGGTGGTGGGAAAGACTGTGGAGCGAAGGAAAATTGTTGAGGAACAAGAGGCAAATGAGACAGAATCAGATGAGAGTGACAATGAAAAATCAGAGGGTCGAGTTCTGAGACAGAGAACTTGGATTGGAGAAAGAAATAACAAAGAAGTGAGACCAAAGAAGGTTGTAAGAGGAGATCTTTGGCCTAACAGAATAAAGAGACTGAGATACAGACTGACACGAGCAAATTCATCGAAAGCTGAACAAGTGAACGAGGTGTTGAGTCAGAATCAAGCAAAGGGTGAAAAACAAAAGGTTACAAAAAAACCAGAGGAGATCAAGAGAATCAGAAAACCTAACCAGAAGTATAGGTCACCGGAATGGACGTATGTGGCACTGTCTGAAGGTGAAGAGGCAGAAAGTCAAGGAAATCCAGAGGGGACCGTACGAGAAGTGGTTGAGGAGAAAACTGTTGGAATTCTAAAAGTTATCCTGACATTGGAGAAGAGTCGGATGCACAGGATGTTGTTGATGATCTGATACAATTTGATGTTGCTGAAGAAGAAGTGAAAAGTGATGAAAATCCAAACTGAGTGAACTAAAGGAGTCACTTGGAGAAAAGTGAAAAGAGAAAATCTGAAATTAGCTGTGTGAAATAATCTAGTGTTCTAGTGTTCCAGTAGTGGAGTAGAAGAGGCTAAGTCAAAAGACACTGCCAAAATAGTAAAATGGCTAACACAGAGAATAATCAAAGTAGATGTGCCTTTTTGAAAAGATGGTGTAAAATGTGCTGCTGCTGTACTGGATTATTAATGCTATTATGGGGTGTATTAGCTTTATTAGTTACTTTTAGAGTTACAATAGACGCTTTAGGAATACATACTGAGAATGTGACTAATGTAGGAAAGAATTCACAAAAAGTAGCTCCAACTAGAATTAGTAACATTTACGTACATAAAGATAGGTCAATTAATGATTTTTCTAGAAATGTTTTTTCAAAGTTGTTGCACGAATACGTAAAGACAATGGAAGTTAGGGATTGCTACGTTTGTATGCAATTGCCTGCATCCGTTTCAGAGGGTGTTACTTATCACCATTTACCAGCTACGTATGGAATTTCATGTAGTGTGCTAAGTAGTGTTTTTTTATTTGTTAGGGAAAATAGATTATGAGATGTCTAACAAAGATAACATTTTTGGGCAATTGCCTATGAACAAAAGGCTGAATCCAGCTAAAGAAGCTAACATTTTTGGTGAGATTTTTATTGAGAAAGAAGAATTAACCTTAGATTACATTTTTAGGAACAATTTAACTTGCAGTCTGAAAGAAGAGGAGAAGGCTTTCCTGAAAATGGTAGAGGAAAGGAGAATGAGCATGCATGAGAAGGCAGGGAAATATAAAGTGAGTGAAACAATTTGGGACATTGAGATGGGAAAGGAGTTGAAGAATGGGGCCAGTCCGACTTTGGCTTTAGATGCACCACAGAAGGGTAAACTGTGCATTACCAGGAAGAAATCCCAATATGATACATATTTTGTTGGGACTAGTGAGTGTCATGATACATACTTCATTGCAACAGGATGGGGTTTCAAAGGTGGTGAAGATCCAGTTTTCCCAGGAGTGTATTATGTTTGTGGGAACAAGGCTTATTAGAAGTTGCCTGACCATTGGTATGGCACGTGTTATGTGGGCCTGGTCTTTCCAAAGATTTTTCATATAGATAGGATAGAAGATGTAGAACACATTAATTTACTAACACGTTTTAAGAGAGAAACTTGGTCGGAGATAGTGGGTGACATTTTTGGTGCTTTAATTCCAGCATGGGAATTTCTTTGAATGCATATGGGATTCGGAAACTGTCAACAGTGGTGGATCGCTTATCGACAAGTACCGCTGGAGGGTTTCTTTTGGTAAATACGGAGATGATTGCCGTACGTGCCATGTCTATGCAAAATCGACTTGCCCTTGATATTCTATTGGCCAAAGAGGGTGGAGTTTGTGGAATGCTGAAAGTTCAACATTGTTGCACTTACATTCCTGATGAAAGCAAAGATTTAAAGATCTATATCAAAAATATTACTGATTTACATGAAGAATTAGTACCACTTGAAGCTGAAAGTGTCTGGACTAAAATAGCTAATAAGATAGTTGTTGTTAAGAGTTTTATTGCAAAGATAGGTAGTACCATTATTGGTAAAATATTGTTTCCTTTAACATGCATAATTGTTGCTTTATTTATACTAAGATTGGGGTGTTTGTGTTGTAAAAACAGGGGAGGGAAAAAGGGAATAATTAGAAGCAATGCTGAAAAGAAACAAAAGAGGTCAAGGAGAGACCCACAGGAAATAGAATTAGAAGAATTGAGGGAGAGTGTGTACTTGGAGTCAAGGCGGGATGATGTGAGAGAATCTGGTGTTTAATGTTGTGTCATAAAGACATTTTCAATTTCTCCTAAAAATTGGGACTACATTTTTTTTTGGGGTGGTTTTTGTGGTGATAAGATATCACCAAAGGGGGGATTGCTGGAGCAGAGTTTTCTGTTGAAAATTTATCGAGTTTTAAGCTCCAGTTTCGTTTATATGTTATGATTTAAAACTACTAATTTGTAATGACTAATTAATAGTTTTGTTTTGTTTGGATTAACCAACATTACTAATGAGAGAAATTACACATGGGATGCATATGTGTTGCTTAATAATATTGTGCGGTTCTACTAAATAAGTATTGAAAAGTGCTATTTGTTTTGTGTTTATGCGTTTAAAATAACGTGTACTAATGCTTTGTTGCATTGCAGAAGGCTAGATAAGTACATACACATAAGGGTATTAGTGGGGTTTAACACTGTACAATCATTATGATGTGGTAACGTTGTTTGTGTCTCTTTTAATTAAGATGGTCAGTTTTGGCCTAAAACAAGATGGCTGCCATTTACAGCCTGCACTCGAGTGATTGAATTTTGACGAGAGGCCTTGCTGAACATGGTCGAGAGTCACCTGACCGCAGCCTTTGCCTGGGTAGAAAGTTTTCCGTGAGGACAGCAGCTCCGGGAACGATTCCAGCTGTCCTTGGACAGGGATAAAGCCACAATGAACAATGACCAGTCTGCGGTGGCTCTGCTAAGATATCAAGGAAGAGCATTTACGAAAGAAACATTTGCAAACTCGAGTTTCCTTCTTCCGTCATTTTATTTTTGTGATTTTTCCTGAGCGGAGGTTTTCTAAATGTAACCAAGAGACTTCCTTTCCTGCTCGCTCTGCTCAGTGGCTCAACGGATATCTAACATTTGTTTGTAACTTTTATTTGCAACTTACCCTATAAGTATGTAAGACTAGAGAGGGTCCATGTTCGTTCGCTGGTTCATTCTTTCATCGCGTTTGGACGTTTCCTATGCTGAGGACGGCGGCTCGAGAGACTTTACCGAGAGACCTGTCCTGACCCATTTAGCTGGTATAGGTAATTATGAGAATAACGATTTTGCTAATGATTGATTTCCATTTGAATTAATTTAGATAAACAAGCTTCTGTTTGAATTCAAGTGTCGGGTGTTTATTCCCTGTCATTTATTGAGTTTCAAATGTATTTCTTATGTTTTAAATCATGACTCAAGGCAATGTCATTAAGGTCGCATTGACCTCATTGTAATGCGGATTGGTTAGGGTTTGCTCTCCTATGTTCAGTGTGGATAGAGTAATAGTGTGAATTTAGTGATCATCACGGACAGCCACGCGCGGCACGCAGCCAGGCGCCCCGTGACGGGCCCCGGGGTGGACAGGTCGCCGGGCCCCTTCTCGGGGGGCCAGGCGCGCTGGCGGCCTACCTCTGCGGCAGGACCCGGCCAGGGACCCTGCCAACGGGCGATCGGGGGGGTCTGACCTTGTGGGGGAACGAAGGGGAAGCGGAGCTCACCCTGCGATGGCCCCAGCTGCGTACCGGGGAAGCCCCGGGGCGATTGACGATCGAGCGACCCTCAGACAGTTGTAGCCCCGGGAGGAACCCGGGGCCGCAAGGTGCGTTCGAAGTTTCGATGATCAATGTGTCCTGCAATTCACACTAATTCTCGCAGATAGCTGCGTTCTTCATCGACGCGCGAGCCGAGTGATCCACCGCCAAGAGTCACAGGCAACTTTTTGAAAACGTTCCCCCACCTGTGGGTGCAGGAGAGGCGGGAGGAAGGTGACGCCGTCTGTCCCCTCTGGGAGTCAGACAGTACCGTCGTGGGGGGGAAAAAACATTGCCAGGTGCTCGGCCCGGGACCCCGCCCCCCACCCACCTGGGGGGGCGAGGGAGGGGGCACCCGGAGCGACAGGAGCAGGTAGCCCCGCAGCCGCCTGTCCCTCCCGGGGTAAAACCCCAGGAGGGACCACGCGAGTCTTCAAACCCCTCAGCCCGGCCACACGGGGCCGGGTCGGACCGGGTACCTGGCAACGAGGGAGGGTCGCTCCACCTGCACATCAGCCACCCGTCGCCGGGCGGCCACGAGCCGTGCCAGCAGAGGCTGTCGATCGGCCCACCACCACCCTCGCCTCCGGCATTCTCTTTGTGTTGTCCCTGTATTTTATGGTGATCACCTGCTTTTTGTGACGAGTCCCTCCACCCAAACAGCATTTAATAACATCCACATTTGTATAGCGCGAACAATCACCCGTAAGGGTCTCTAGGTGCTGGGGGCCGTCGGGAAGATTAAGCAAGCTATTGCCCAGAGTCACAAGGTGCTGGGGTAATCTGCCACCGGCACCGGGGATCGAACCGTGATCCCCAAATTCAGTTGCCCTGGCCGCGGCATCACACCTCTTCCTTAACAAGAACCTAGCCGGCGAGAACCCCCGCCCCCCTCTTTATTCATATTGTCAGTGGTGCCCAGCAGTTTGAGTAGTATTTGTTTTCGGGTCCGTGGCAAATTTGGAAGGTTCGGCTGAAAGACAAAGTGCTATGACTTAATTTTGTTAAACGTTGGATTAAGAGAGATTTTAAGCACATAACACTGTTGCTGTTTTTTATATTTTGTGAACAGTTTTATGAGCTGAATATATTTAAGGAATATGTATAATTTATTATAGTCTTCAGGACTCTAAGTGGTTCAGGTACGTCCCGGTCTTAGATTTGGCAGTAATTAAAACCGGACATTAAAACTGTGCCTGTAGGGCCCTAGGTTCATGTCAGTACAAGGACAATTACTGAATTTTTGAATAATTGTTAAAAACTTTAAGGCAATCGATGTCAGCGATTTAATTCCAATTTGTATTTCACATGTTTTACTTGATCTTGCATTTCATAAGAGTGTTAATTTCTTGCACTATGTTGTGTTTCTGCATTTTTTGTGTAGCATATTACTCTTCTATAGTGCATACTTTCAACTGAGTTGCCCCCATGTGTGCATAACAAGACACGATTGAGCGCTGTGTGGTGGATGAAGGCAGTGAGAGTTTTTCAGTCCCTGTCAGGTGTTATGAATACTAACCCAGGGCGGGTAACTCCGCTCCGCCAGCGGAGTTTGCGGAGATTTGCCTACTCCGCACTCCCTGGCAAACATGGAGGTAGGCAAAACTCCGCCTCCATGGCGGAGCGGAGTTAGCCGCTCCCTCCCACCTCCCAAATGCCTTAAAATAATAAAAAGAAGGCACTTACCTGTGTTTCTGTCGCCTCCCCTGCCTGGCCGCTCTCCTTCCTGCCCCTCTCGCGTCCTTCATCATTAAAAAAATCACTACGTTGTACGTCTTGCGTGTGCGCATGTGCAAGACGTACAACATAGTGTTTTTTTCAATGAAGGACGCGAGACGGCGAGGAGCAGGAAGGAGAGCGGGCATGCAGGGGAGGCGGCAGAAACACAGGTAAGTGCCTTCTTTTTATAATTTGAAAGCATTTGGGAGGTGGGAGGGGGGAGGGAGCGGGGTGGGAGCGGAGTGGAGCAATGCGTAGCTCCACAGAGTTTTTTTCAAACTCCGTGGAGCTACGCGTAGAGGCACTACACCAGCTCCACCTACCCTTAATGAATACATGCATATCCTATCCTTGGCCTCTCTCCAGAGGTCACAGAGCAATGGTAACATTTTCTAGTTGCAATGATGATTCTGTGCAGGATTTGGTGTATGAAGGAGGTACATTGTTGTCAAAAGACATACGACATACATCCACTCCCCTTCAAACAGACACAAATACATACATAAAACACATTGGGCCATATGTAGGTAAGTTTAATTTACCGATTCCTAAATACCGAATTTTACCGAATCGGTATTCAGAAATCGGTATTTCCTATGTACCTAATTTTTCGGTAAATATTTCCGAATCGGTAAAATTCGGAAAATGGTTACCGATTCCACAGTACCGACCGGTATTCCAGAATAGGTATTTACCGAATCGGTATTTACCGAATCGGAATTTACCGAGTCGGAATTTCAAAAACACATCAATTGAGGAATCAGCCAATCATGTGCAACCACCACCAATCCTCCCACCCAGGAAGTGGCCACACCCAGGCAGGTGCACACAATCAGAACCCTCTGTTTTGGCTGGGAGTGCTGAGGAGTGCAACAGAGCCAGTGCCTGAACATTGTCAACTGATCCTGCACATTGGCCAGCCAGGACACAGATAGAGGTGAAAGGAAGAGGAAAATGAAATTCAGCCTGAAGGAACTGCAGGTACTTGTGGAGGAGGTGGTGAAGCAGCACAATAAGCTTTTTGGAAAGCAGTCCCTGCAAGTTGCAGAATCGGAAAAAAGAAGGATCTGGCAAGGAATCTAGTCGCAGGTAAATGCGATTGGAGTCACCCCCCGGGACATTGATGTGCTCAAGAAGCGGTGGTATGACATCCGGATCATCACCAAGAGGAAGATGGCTGATCTGAAAAAACAGGCCAGCCAGACAGGAGGAGGAAGGAACAGGGCACCTGCCCTGACTGAACTTGAGCAGCTCGTGGAGTCCACGATAAAGCCTGAAAGTGTCGTTGGGATTGGGGATGCAGACAGCTCTGCCAGAGCTGCTACCAAAAAAGGTAAGAAGCATGTGCAGCATTGTGCCCCCCCTTCCCCTATCCCAAATCCCCAATTGGGCTATGTGATTCCCACTCCAGTACAGGTTTTTGTTCAGACCAGCAATGCATTATGGGTGATGTAGTCAGTGAAACCGCTATCATTACAGGAATCGCACCGAACAACAAGGCATGTGACACACATCTGCGAGAATCATGCAGAGGACAATGAGATAGTGTTGCAGAAATGTATTATGATGTGAGCAATGCAGGGCTGCAGGTACACTGAGCTAATGTAAAGTTTCTGTCCACAGGCGAGACATCGCACAGGACTGCTCAGGAGAACGGAGAGAGGGCACCCCGGAAGCACATCACCGAGAAGGCCACCACGAGTGCAGGGCACACAACACCACCACAGTCAGCCTCACCACCACAGCCAGCCTCACCACCACAGCCAGCCTCACCACCACAGCCAGGCTCGCCAACACAGCCAGCCATGCCACCACAGCCAGCATCGCCACTACTGCTAGCCTCACCAGCATCAACACCACCTGCAGTGGTGAGACCTAGGAGGCGTGCTGTTGCCAGACTGCATGTGTCCGAGTCCTCCTCAGAAGACTCAAGGGGGGATGAAACAACCACTGTGCACTGTGCCACTGGATGATAGCAATGCTGGTGTGCTGTCCACATTTGAGGGAGCACACACAGGTGCCAGACGCCGCCGCAGGGCTCGTGTGAGCAGTCCACCTCCACAGGGTGAGAGCCATGGTGGCTTCGGAGGGCTGGAGGCAACCATGGTGAAGGTGCAGTGCCTACAAGGCAAGGCAATACAGTCAGTACAACGACAAATGAAGTGCCTCAATGAAAAAGGAGTAACATTGACAGGGGCATTTCCTCAATGGCTGAGGGCATGAGGGAGATGGCTGCGGGCATGCGGGACATGTCCCAGTCTGTGATGCTGCTGTGCAGTAAAATGGATGAGGACAGAGCAACACGGCGAAGGGAGAGGCAGAAAATTGAGCACCATACGAGGGCAGTGAACCGACTAGCTACTGCCACTTCTCTGCTCTGCAGGCGCTCCGTGGCCATGCAGGAGGGGCTTGCGCACTGCAGCACTGATGTTTCTAGGGGGCTGGTTAAGGTGACCACTGCTCTTGAGGTGCTGCTGACGAGCCAGTCTGCCAATACTGGTGCTGTGGATGTTGTGGACAGCGAGGACACGACCAGTCGGAGCAGCATTACCCCCCCTGTCACAGACACACGGAGGAGCAGCAGACGGCATGGGGCTGCCACTGGTCCCACAGCCAGTGAGGACAGTCACTCACTGGCATCCCGGACTATAGTGCGTAGCCGCAGACGCTGATGCAGCACACACTTCCAGGACAGAGTTGGGTGAAGTAACCCATTACTTCCTACTATGGATGTCACCAATTTGATAGCCCAGTTTGGCCGTTAGTGTTGTGGCGTAGTGCCCACAAATTAAAACTACGTCATTGCATCCAACAACTGGCTGTGTCTCCTTACTTACTTAGAAATAGTTGCATGTGATCTCTGCCCGTCTCTCTCTCCCATCTGTTCCTGCTGGCACTCCTGCTGCGTTGGGCTCTGGCTGTGCAAATGCATCATCATTCTCCTCAAAATCTGTTATTTCCACTTCTGTACCTTTCTTTGTGGCAAGGTTGTGCAGCATTACACAAGTAGCAATGATCTTGCAGCAGATGATGGGTGTGTACTGGCGTGTGCTTCCGCTTTTGTGGAGGCAGCGGAACCTGCTTTTCAATAGTCCAAACGTGCGCTCCACCACGTTGCGTGTTGATTTGTGTGCCACATTGTATCGTCTCTCACTCAGGGTTGATGGGTGTAGGTAGGGAGTGAGGATAAATGACTGCACGGCATATGCACTATCCCCTAGGTGAGAAAGAGGGTGCCATTAGTCACATACACCAATACACATTCATCTGCGGTAAGTATAAGGGAGTGTCACAGTGATTTACCTAGCAGGTATCCTTCTCCAAATTCTCCCACTGTTCTGGAAGATGTAGGAGTCGTGGGTGCTCCCAGGAAATTTTGCTACGATGTCAGTAATTATGTTGGCAGCATCGCAGATTACCTGCACATTTATGGAGTGGGTGGACTTTCTGTTCCTGTAGATATACTCAGTGGCTGCTGGTGGGCAGATTGGAATTTGTGTGCCATCAATACAGCCTATGACATGCGGGAACTGTGCCATCTGGTAAAAGTCTGTCTTGGTTTTCAGCAGTTCAGCCTGTGTGTTTGGGAAGCTAATGTAGTGTTGCATTCTCTGCATCATGGCATCCAGGAACTTCCTGAAGAAACGGGACAGACAACTCTGAGATACCCCACCTACCGCAGCTATCACCCCCTGGTAACTGCCAGATGCGAGTAGATGGAGGCTACAGAGCACCTGCACATGTGGTGGTATGGCATGCGCCCTTGTTGTTGGATGGTCCAGGAGAGGGTGCAAGTCCCTTATCAGGTCCATGATGGTTTGGGGGTGTAGCCTGTACCTTTCATGTATCTCAGCCTCAGTCTGTTGGAAGAGTGTGATGCGCTATCTGTAAATGCGCTCCTCCCATCTACAAATCCTCACACCTGCTGCCTGTAGACGTAGGCACCTTGCAATCACATAGAGAGCCGCCATGGTGATCGCGCTGTTGCATTTTGGGATTGCTTATATACACTGTAGCTGATTACCACCTGCTTTCACTCAGTGTTAATTACCGACTCTTAAATACCGAATTCATGAAATTCGGTAATACCGAATTTACCTACATCTCTTTTCTCGTTTTTACCATTTCCTATTTACCGATTCGGTAAATAAGAATTCGGTAATTCCGATTCAGTAATTTAGAATTCGGTAAAGATAAATCGGTATTTACCGATTCATAATTACCGAATCCTTCTTTTTGGCCTCCTACATCTCATTCGCCTAATTACCGGTCAGTAACGTGATATTTACCAAATTTCGGCCGTTACCGACCGGTATTTAGCTACCTACATATGGCCCTTAGCCATTTACAAAGCCAGTAGCTCCAATTCTAACAAATGCGAGACCTAGTGCATTGCAAATGCTTATTTCTACGTGTTGTGAAGGTACATATTCCAGCGTTCTGTAATTACTATGGCAGTGCCTAATGTGTAAAATAAAATAGATTCAAGCACTCAAAGCGGCTGACTGCCAGCTGTCCAGTCTTGATTGCACCTCTTGCCTCCTCGATCCTAAAGTTCTTGCCTTGTGGTAGGTGGCTTTATGAGGTTGATGCAAGATTTTAACTCCATTTCTGTTGCAGTAACAATATCTCAGAAAGCAAAAACTAAAAACATCGAGGTGGAAAAAAGAAACCCCACATAAATGTAAGAGAGAGCTAAATAGTAAGTGTAATTTTTAAAAATTAAATTTCGAATTAACGTGGGCTTGCCAAATTACCAGGAGAGTGGTGGGTGAGGTAGAAGCGGAGCAATGTGTCTCAAGTAACGTGTTTGCTGCCTCCATAATCACTAAAATATCATAATTTCATGATCCTCAGCTCTGGTCTCCCCGTGCCTTAGCCTCTCTTTAACATTACCTGTGTATTTGTAAAGCGCACGTTCACCCAAGGGTATCTAGGTGCCGAATAACAGATTTTTATTGTTACCCAACTCAATGGTGCTCATTTTATCGATGGGGTCATTCTTGAAAGTCAAAAGTTCGTGAAAGTTAGGAGAGAAAGACAAAAAAGTCAGAAGTGAGAAAAACCAAAGTTTGGAAAATGTAATTAAAGAAGAAATGATTAGAACTAATTTGAAAAAGCTGAAAAGTGGGAAGATCAAAAAAAGGATGGGGTTTAGAGACATGATTAGGGAAAGTCCTTTAGCTAGGGGGAAGGTACAGAATAGTTTGCAGACTTGGTGTAGGGTTGGGCACAGAGGTGTGGTGCAAAAAGCATTTATCGTTAGGGTTTGGGGTCAGGATTCTGCACAGCGTGAGGGGCACGAAGCGGATGCTATTAGGACTATAAGTGAGAGTTACACTGGGAATACGGCAAAGGTTAATGGGGCGAGGGATAGGTTTACAGTTAGTGTTAGTGCCTGCCCCGTTAAAACAAGAAATTGTATGGTGGCATGCTTGGAAAAGTCTCAGTCATTGGCAATTGCTCTGGGTTCATTCCAGTCCGTCATTTTGTTGCCCAATATGCCTCACCAAATGGTGATCAACTAAGTGCAGCATTGAGATGATTTCTATCTGGAGAGGACCTGGCTGGAGGCTTGTGCTGGCCATTTCCTATATGACTATGACCAAATTTGATTGGCAAACTACGGCCCCTGCCTCGAGTGGCACAGAGGGCACAAAAAGCCATGAACTGGAATGCGGCCCGGGTAATTAGCTGTACCTGAGATTAGTTCAATCATTCCACCCATAATGTTTTTTTTTTTTGTTTTTTTTAAATATTGGTACGGGGTAGGGCTATGTAGGGGTTTTTAGTTAGTGTTAAGATTGTGTTAGGTTTTACGAAACTTCACGTAGTAGGAGGATACAATTTAGTTGCTCTTAGGATTCGAGGGTAGGAATTATATGTAAAGGAAGAAAAGAAAAAAAAGCTATCATTTAAAAAGATGTAAAATTAATGTTTTCGAACTAAATACATTTTACATTTAAAGTATACGTTTTTTTACTTAATGTTTCTCGCCTTAGGTGTTCTGATTTTTGTCTGAACTACCCACCTAGACATGATATAAGGTGGACCTGTCCCGGCTAAATAGAAACCTGCCAAATGTTTCATATTTTGCCCGGGCATGTACAGGATACAGGTATGGCTAGGAATTTGGGCATGACGCGACTAGGGCTTGCATGACTAGAGATTTTTTGCCTCTGTGAATCATTTGGTGCATGGCGGAATCGTGACAGGAAACCTCGTTCAAAATTGTCCGCTCGGTCTGTGAGGAGCGGATGATATCAGTGACTTTAAAAGGTTACATAGGTTTGGGTCTTAGAAACTACTGTGAATGCTGTTCTATATGTTTATGGTTGGTGATAGGTTGCTTCAGTTGAAGAATTTACATAGCATACAGCCACCTACTAGCAGGGCACCTTGGTGCTTTTGGTAGTCTGGGGGTGACTTTCCAAATAGGTAGAAGGCCAACCTTGAACATCAAAATCACCAACCAACCACACATTTTGTCGTGATGATCCCATCCAATGTCAGATGGACCAGACCACAATACCTAGAACATTTCACCCACCAGCCACTCATTGATCGTTATAATCCCATCCAACGCCAGATGGACCAGACCCCGATACTTATAACATTTCACCCACCAGCAGCTCATTGATCGTGATAATCCCATCCAATGCCAGATAGACCAGACCACAATACCTAGAACATTTCACCCACCAGCCACTCATTGATCGTTATAATCCCATCCAACGCCAGATGGACCAGACCACGATACTTATAACATTTCACCCACCAGCAGCTCATTGATCGTGATAATCCCATCCAATGCCAGATAGACCAGACCACAATACCTAGAACATTTCATCCACCAGCTGCTCACTGATCGTTATAATCCCATCCAACGCCAGATGGACCAGACCACGATATTTATAACATTTCACCTACCAGCTGCTCATTCATCGTGATAATCCCATCCAATGCCAGATGGATGAGACCATAATACTTAGAACATTTCACCCACCGGCCGCTCATTGATCGTGATAATCCCATCCAACGCCAGATGGACCAGACCACGATACTTATAACATTTCACCCACCAGCACTCATTGTCGTGATAATCTCATCCAACGCTAGATGAACCAACCACAATACCTAGAACAATTCACCCACCAGCTGTTTATTGATCGTGATAATCCCATCCAATGCCAGAGGAACCAACCAAAATAACTAGAACGATTCACCCACCAGCCGCTCATTGATCGTGATAATCCCATCGAATGCCAGATGGACCACACCACAATACCTAGAACAATTCACCCACCAGCCGCTCATTGATTGTGATTATCCTATCCAACGTCAGATGGACCACACCACAATACCTAGAACATTCCATCACTGGATGATTCAGATGACGGTCTGAAAAGGAAGCCCTTTAATTGGATTTATGGGTTAAAATACTCCTCAACAGCTGAGAGTATAATATAAATGTGGGACATAAACATGCCAATACCATAACATTTCATTTTCAGGCTTAGTGTGTCAGTTCTTTGCTGACGACACACATTTATCCAAAGGTGACTGGATCTCAAGGCATGTAACTTTTGTTAAACCTCTGTTTCCCACAATTTGAGCAACAGATAAGGAAGTCAGCTTAAGATGAACAGGAATAAAACGGGGTTCATTCTCCCTGACAGTAGTCGGTACCTCAAACAATTCACATTATTATTACCTCTGACCCTCTTTTTAGGACGCAGCTTAACTAAGAGACATTCAATGACAAGTAGGGTTCATCCTAGGTAAAGACTTACCTTCCAAAAACGATGCCTTGGACCTCGTGAAATCAGTGTTTTTATCAATTATTTGCAGATCTACCTGAGGTTAGTGCCATGGTGGGGCCATTAAAGGTCAGCTTCAGATTCCACTGTTGTAATAACCTTCTACTCAGTCACAGAAAATACATACTTTGGCTGCATTTAGTGCAGATCGCAGCAGGCTGGCTGGCGAGACGCCCGAGGAAACCTATGGTCTTCTGTGCCACATGCCTCATGTGGAAGACCGTGCAGTCTTCAGTACCATTATAGGGGATGGCTACCGACCCTGAGAAATGTAAAACACTTTCTACGTGCACCGGTGAGGTTCAGATACGTGCACTCCAGACGATGTCTGTGGGCTCAGCTCCATAAGCAAAGGACCTTTTGGGGTTTCAACAGTGATGATCTGGAGTCAGTTTCATGAAAACGTCACACTGGAGAACCACCTTATTTTGCACAAGTAACTAACAGTTGCCTATTTGCAAGGCCTGCTTTAGGGCAGTGCGACTGGTGCGGCCGCACTGGGCGCTGGCCTGTGGAGGGGGGCACTGTGACCTCAAGGGGGCGCTGGGTTTAGCAATATTTTATGATAGGAAAGATGAGGGGCACTTTTGCAGGTGGTAGGGAGAGAATCCGAGGAGGCAGGTATGGGACGTAGAGGCGCCAAAAGTTATTGTCGCTCTGGGCGCCACCAGTGCTAAAGCCGGCCCTGCCTACTTGTATGTATGATTGTCGCATAGATTGTACCAGACCTATCGAAGGATGAGAGTGTACTCAAGTACGCACTAGCATTTTTGTCTAACACAATTACAATTCACCCACATACAATATTAGGCACTGGGAGTTTGAGTGACTAGCCCAAAATTACACAATTTTCAGTCAAGTAATAAATACATGGTTACTTTCCAGTCTAGGTCCCCAGGTTCTGTGGTTGTTACACCATACCGCACAGGGCGGAAGTGGTCATTAAACTCGTTGAGTATGTCCAAGATGGAGTGGGAGGAGGCTGAAGCCATCAGAGGCTGGTTTCGGAATGCTTAACACCTCCACTGGCTCCTCTGCCAATTTCTTCAGCCTCCCTGGTTCTATAGCTGCAGACACAGCGCAAGCGTAATCCGAGAGAGAGGAGGTAAAAGGCAGGAGTGAGGGAAAGAGAGCAAACGGGGAGTGAGCGAGGTAGTGAGAGATCTGAGAGTGAGGTAGAATAGAGAGAGACCTAGAATGGACGGATGGAGAGAGAGGGAGAGGGGGGGAAGGGAGCAGTCCGGTTTGAATTTATCATCATCAAAGAGCTTTATTTCGATCCCTTTAGATCATAAAAGTTTTGACGGAACAATCAAACATCATACCTATACATAAAAACACAGTTGTAACCAGCAATCAATATATTTTTAAGAACTGCAAAAGCACATTTAAAATATGATTTAAAAACAACGTAAAACCAACAAATTTCATAGGCACAACACAACTAACTGTATTGCATAGAAGAAATAGCAGCTAAGTGAAGACTGGGGCGTGCACAGAGGAAAATAAACAACGATATTGCACATCCAATCACAGTGCACCCTAGGCATCGGGTACTCTATTAAAAGGTGACTGGGCATATTTCGAGCGCCTAATCCAGATCTGCCATTAGAAATTTGGCCACGCAAAAAAACACAACCCAGCTGGTGTGGGACTGCAGAAATCTAAATGCCCCCTGCCAGACCTTAATGCCGAGGTTTTTGCAAAAGGGGAACAATCCACTTTGCACGCAGTTGTTTGTAGAGGGGGCAAAAAACACAAAACATGACTAAGGGATTTGGGACCCCCTCTGCAACCTGCACACAGTTCATCAATAGGACCACTATCCTGTTGCCATTTGCCGGTAAATGATTTTACAGGTAAGGTTCCATTCCTAAACTGCAAGTAGAGTTTCCCAGCTAAAGGGGGCGTTGGGGTCAGCCCATGGATTTTCACATATTTGAACTAAATTAAAAAGTACTTCACACTGACTGCTGTTAATTCCTTTTTAGCGTTCATTTAAAAAATACATGTAAGCAGCGGGTGGCCATGCATCATCTTGTGATCATGCTGTGGGTACCAAGAACACCAGGATTGGTAGAAAGTACAGTCATGCACTATTATTTTTCATGTCCAGAGCACGAGATTATCAGAAGGGTGGTGTATGGACCGGACAGGTGGACACAGTGCTATGTTACTATAATACTGTGCACACGAATAAGTACACCCTGTATCTCATAGCTGCCCTTATGCTGCATGTTGCACTTTAAAGCTCTTATGAATTTGACTGTTTTAATGATTTAATGTGTTTTTAAATAGTCCTGCTCTGTTGGGCCTTATGTGAAACATTGATGGGGAGAATTGTATTTTGTTGGGGGACTTTTGGTGTCCATCTTATTTTGTCATTTCCAGATGCCATCTTGGAATTCGGCAGTCCAGGTGTTCTTGTAGCAGGGACTAGAGGGAATGAGTGGGCTTTTAAAGATAGTTTTGGCACAGGCAAGCTAGTCTCAGCATCTCATAGTTGCCTGTTTGCTGCATGCTGCACTTTAAAGCTCATATGAATCTGACTGTTTTAATGCTTTAATGTGTCTTTAAATAATCCTGCTTTGGCAGGCCTTATTTCAAACTTTGGTAGGGAGAATTGCATTTTGTTCTGGGAACTTTTGGAGATCATCTTATTTTGTTGTATGTGCCATCTTGGAATTCAGAAGTCTAGTTGTTCTTGTAGTGGCTTTAAAAGGCAGTGGCAGCGCCAACACGCCCAGAGGGCATTCCGTTGGTGCGCTTAAAACATGCCGTTGGTGCGCCGAAAGTGCGCTAAAGGCAAGCCCATCTGTGTCCGTCTGTGTCTGGCCCGCATTGAGCACCATTCCCCCTGCAGTTTGGGGTCCAAACTCAGGACACTGACTCCTCCATCTTTGCTAAGGGATGCGATCATCAATAAACCAGCTCATTGTGAAGTTATCTTTAATTCACTTAAGGTGGCGTGTCCTATCTCCAGCCTTAAATGTAAGTCTGCCTTTTTCGGATCAATGGGAAATCTATTTCCTGAGGGGGGGCCTAATGACTAACCATACTTCCAGACCAATTTCTTCATGTTCAAGTACTTTTTATTGCTGGACTCGTTAATGTGTAGTCACTCCCTAAATTCAGTCATCACATCTTTGACCTCTATGATCGCCACTTGACCTCCTAGTTATCATGGAGTCATGATTCAACAGCTGGTCTAACCCAGATGTTGCAACAGCCCTTCCATCTGGCTACTCCATCATTCATTGTGACAGATCTGGGTCGTGGGGGTGCGGGATTTGGCTATTATTTTACATGAGCAGTTTTAGTACAACATTTTTGAGGTTGAGAGTTTAAAAGATGCTGAGAGTCTTGGTTTCTTCTTCCGACTCTCTGGCAGGAGTTCTCATTTGCAGTCCACCAGGCCCCTGTTCCAGCTTCCTGAACTCTTTAGGAGACATGCTGACTCCTCATACACTACACTTTTCCAACTTCACATTGTTAGGCAACTTCAACTGTCATGTAGCTGACCCCCTTAAACGGGACAGAAGGAGCCTTATGGATAAGTTTGCTGTACTAAAGCTTTCTCAGTGTGTACTGGTCCAACTCATATAGTCAGCCACTCACTTGATTTAATTTTTACTAATCATCCCATCCCCATACAACCTTAAGGCTCAAGGATGGTTGGAGTGCTCTCTCATTCCCTTCAACATAGGAGTAAGTCACTGCCTTTCGGGAAATAGGCTCATAGGCTCAAGCAATGTAATGCACTCGGAAATGGGGCAAAATGTGCTGTGAAAGTCTGACCAATCACCTGGCACTTTCCCCTCCTTTTCCTGTGGGAGAGTTGTCTAAGGACCTTGACTAATATAATTGCTGGATCCAGGATGCCATAGACAAGCTTTCCCACCTAACCAAGTCTGGCCCGAACCGCTTAGGTAATTTGGCGCATTGGTTTACAGCATCCCTGGCCATTGTGAAGCTGCTCTGTAGACAGTTTGAAAGAAAATTGAGATCTCAATAAAGCCTTGACGAAGAACTAATTTACAAAGCTGCTTTGAAAAAGTATCATACTCTTATGAAAGAGGCCAAGAAACTGTTTTTCACCTCTCAGATTGAATCTGCGCATGACCCTAAGAAACTTTTTAAGATTGCTAAGTCATTCCTTCATTCCAAAGCCTCTGAAAGAGCTCTCCTTCCCACTAAAGCTTTATGTGATAATCTTGAAAATTACTTTGAAGAAACAATTCTCAACATCCAGGTGAGTTTTAATAACGTTCCCAATAGGGTACCGACAGTTTCGTTCAGCCAAAGAGCCAGGTCTTGAGAGTCTTCCTGAAAGTGGTCAGGGAGGGGGAGCGTCTGATGTCTGCTGGTAGCTCGTTCCAGGTCTTGGCTGCAATGTGGGAGAACGATCTACTACCTGCTCTTTCTCTGTGGATGCGCGGGGTTTCGGCCATTGCGAGGTTGGCAGATTGGAGGTTTCTTTGGGGTACGTGGAAGCATATTCTGTCATTGAGGTATTTGGGTCCGTTGTTTTGTGGGCATTTGTAGGCATGAGTGAGGATTTTGAAGTTGACTCTCTTTTCCACGGGGAGCCAGTGGAGTCTCCGCCGGTGTAGGCTGATGTGTTCGTGCCGGGGGATGCCGAGGACGAGTCTGGCCGCGGTGTTCTATATTGTCTGGAGTTTGTTCAGTAGAGACTTGTTGGTGTCGGCGTAGAGAGTGTTTCCATAGTCCAGTCTTCTGGTGATGAGTGCGTGGGTGACTGTCTTCCTTGACTCAGGGGCGATCCATTTGAAGGTCTTGCGAAGGATGCAGAGGGTGTAAAAGCAGCTGGAGGTGACGGCGTTTACCTGTTGGTTCATGGCCAGTGATGAATCTAGTACGATGCTGAGGTTTTTGCGGTGGTCTGACGGGGTCGGCGGGCTTCCGAGGTCGGTGGGCCACAGGTGTTGTCCCATGCTGAAGGGGTGGTTCCAAGAATGAGGTCCAAAATCTCGAATCAGCTCCCTGTCCCACTCAGATTTACTAACAGTGAAACTGAATTCAAGAACTTGCTTTTTTCTACTGATTCCTGTAGGTATTTGACCTACTGTATTGCTTCGCCTTGAATGAGCCACCGTGTGGGAGATTCTGTATTATCTGAAAGGCGAAGCAATACATTTGGCGTCACTCAAGGATTCGAAAAAGTTCAATTCTAAAAGGGGAAGATGCTCTCCAAGATGCCCCTGTTTTTCTGTTGCAGATTCCCAGATGCCAACTAAGTTATTTGAGTGGGAGATTGCCTCTAATGCATGTTTAAAATATGAGGGGCAAACTCAGATTTTTAAATGTGTACATGATTTTTCTTTTAAAGAGGGAAAACAACTTGGTATTTCAGACAGAAATAGTGGTGTTATTTTGAATGCATTGCTTAGAATGTATCAAAAATGTGAACAATTGGAAAAAGAATGTAATGAGCTACAAAGGGAGCTAGTTAAAACTAAAGAAGAGTCAGACCTTTTAACACATGAAAATAAATCTTTGAAAAAAGAGTTGAAGATGTTCCAAGCTCCGAAGCCGTTTATTTTGCCAGGCTGTTCAGATAGCCAGAGTGATTCATTCGTGAAAAATGTGGATGCAGAGATGCTACAGGTTAATTTACAGTGTTCACAGGAGGGTTTAATTAATTTTTTGAGGACGTTCCTCAGCCAGAAATGAATGGTATCTAGGTTGATTTTGAAACTTTCGAATTAATGTTGAACCGAGAAAACATGCCGAAAGATAAACAAACCAGCCTGTTAGAACTAGCGATCGTTGGTTGCAGTTATAAATCAGACATGTCAGTAAATGACATCTTGCTTTACATGGAGAGATGCTATATTGAAAAAAGAAATGACAGAAAATGTGAATTTTAAACTTGACTCTGCGTTTAGATTTGAAGAAGAGCAGCAATGTGCTTTTGAATCTGCAAAATAGATTATTCAATGTCTTTTAAACGTGTGGCCAATACAGAAAGGAGACATTGAATTACATGTGACAGTTCAGGGGCGGTGTGCCACTTTGAGTATGTGCGAAAAACAAGGAAAGAAGAGTGTGCTTTTAGACTCTTGGACTGAAACATTTTCAAATGCTGGATAATGTTTTGCCTGCACTGTGACAGATGCAGGGCAAATTCAGCTGAATCTGACTTGTGCTCTGATAGATACAGGACAGACACTGTTGTGTTCTGACAGACACTGTGCAGACACAATTATCTGTGTGTTTTTGTGCTGTGACAGAAACAGATGCTTTTGTGCTTTTGCATGCTGACAGACACTGGGCAGATGACAATAAGAGATAATGTGATTCTGACTTTTGAGATTTCTTTAGTGATCACATTTTACATACAGACAGAAACTGCAGTTTTGCATGAACAGTTGGTGCAGGTTCTAATGAAAGTCCAAGGGTGGTGCTTGAAGTGCCTGGGACACAGGATTCCCCAGTGAAGT
Source organism: Triturus cristatus (assembly GCF_964204655.1). Classification (NCBI taxonomy): domain Eukaryota; kingdom Metazoa; phylum Chordata; class Amphibia; order Caudata; family Salamandridae; genus Triturus; species Triturus cristatus. Next base: position 1,259,338,544 of record NC_140590.1, read on the forward strand.
GGCAGAACTTACTGTAAAGTGCAGCTACTGTGTATCATGTAGATGCTCATGGTCCTACACATTCACTAGACAGAACCTTTAACTCCCTTACAGATGAAATGGCTAAACTCTTGGAGACAGAGGTGGTGACATGCGATTCTGATTCGGTGTGCATGACTAAGTGTGAGCACCTAGGAGAGAAAGAAACTTCCAACAGGTTTGAAGAGAATGAAGGGATGCATATCCCCCTAGACTTACTTAGAACTGTGATTCCTATGTGTCAGTATGCAGAGCGCAGACCAGTTCCACAGATGGTGAAGGGTCAGTTGGAGAAAGGAAAATTACCGAAGCAGATAGGGCAGATGGATTGCCTTGGGTTCATGCCAAATGATCAAGGGTGCACGTATTCAGCAGTGTGTGGAGAGATAGTCAGGAAGGAGACTGCCCCAGCCCTTAGTGTGTGTAGAATTCTCAGATAATTCCCCAGAGCCAGCAGAAAACCGTGCAGACATGAATGATAATACAATACCATCATATCCAAAACGGAAAAAGGAAAACTTACGCTTTTTGAAAAATATTGTTTGCAAGAAGAGTGATGCTTGTTTCTTTTCCAGATCATACTGCGACGTGCTGGTGTATCTGATGTCCCTGTCCTGCATGTGGGTGCCTCTGAGTGGGCCCGTGAGGGTGTGGGACCCCTCCCCCCAACCCTGGAGTGATCACCAAACAATGCAAACCGACAGCGTTGCTGACATCCTTTGGCTGCATCACCAAAATGGACTTTTCTAGCCAGTGATAACACACTGATTGTGTGAAAATAAAGTAAAATGTCCACAGTTATTATTTTAAATGCAAGAAGGCTGCGTGTCTTTCACACAGAAGGACATTATTTGTTCTGGAAATGCTGTTCAGTTTGAAAAAAGAAAACGAAATATATATTGCGAGATTAAAATTGAAGATGCTGTTTAGTTTAAAGATGAAAGATGATTTTGATGTTGATGTTGTCTTTACTTTTAGGCACACGTTATATAAGTTTGGCTGCTTTAATTGTAGAAGTTCCAGAATTAGCCATTTGTGACATTAGGAGCATTAATAAGTTTGTATGCTTGATTCTGTTTGAGCATTTATTTTGTGTATCCATTATACATTTATTCTTGCTGAGTATTCAGATATGCATGAGCTATTTTTACATGCTTTGAAATGATTACTGCATGTTTTATGATTTCACTGTTTTAGTGTGTGCTTCATTTATATTTGTGCATTCAGTTAAGCACATGAGTTTATGATGTCACTATTCTGATGTGTGCTTCATTCATATTTGTGCTTTCAGTTAAGAAGTTCAGTTTTGTGATATATGTTTGTTATGATAGTCAAAGGTCATGGGGTGGAATGTAGTGCTAGAGGCACTCTTGTGGTCTGACACCACGTGATGACCTTTAACTGCCATCATTTTAATTGACTTTGGTGTGTTATTTTATCCTAGCCTGAATGTACGACGTCCTGCATATGGCTTGTTTCTCTTGAAGGTTTCTTTCTTGTTATCTTGCAGACTTACAGTGGGATCTATCACAGTAGAACAGCCTTGCCAAGAACAGAACGTGTGGGATGTGCATGTGAAAGCATGAGAGAGAGAGAGAGGTGTGGAATGTACTTTTTGGTCTCGAAGTGCAGTGTTATGAGTAGTGGTGCACAAATGTGCACTGTGTTGTACATTGAGAGATGAAGTATGTGGTGCTGTAGGCAGTAGTGCACAAATGTGCACTGTGTTATACATTGGCAAATGTTATTAAGTTCTTACTATTGGCTTTGACATGGCCTCATGTCATCCTGAATGCTGACTCTGCCTTGCTTGAGCTTTTCTGCGCACACAGACAGGCTTGCAAGTTGTTTGGGTTAATCACGTCCAAGGATTGTTTTGTAAGAGATTGTTTAATGTACCCTGGAAGGCTTTCTTAAGCTTCGTTAAGATAAAAGCTGGAACATGTAAGAATGTAAAGGGAACGTGGGAACTCCTTCCTGCCGTGGAATGCTTGCCTAGCAGCTGGCCAGTTCCAGTAAGTTTCCTTGGCGCAGAAGGGAAGACTCTCGAACCTTCTAGTGTGTTTTTGAGAATATAAAGCTGAGGGTTGTTGACAGCCAAGGTGGGGGCTCACTTACAGAGTAGACGTACTGTCGTAAGATGAACAGAACCTAAGTCCCGGTCGAGAGTCCAAGCCCAGCTGTGAACGGGCCCCCCCGCTTGAGTTGGCAAGGATGTCGAGTGAATGATCAGATGGGGTGATTTATTTCTGACTAGTGCCATTGTGATGCGTGGATTCAGTGTTATTGTACATGGTATGCTCAGACCGACACTATCGAAGTGGCCAGAACAACACAGGTATCATAGTGGATCTGTTAGTATCCTACTGCGCACGCCTTAAGTCAGGCACTACTCTTCAGTCAGCAAGGGCTCAAAGACACAGGGACAGTAGAGGCAGAGAGTTGTGGACATGAGTGTGAGTGTAATGCAACTTCTCTTTACTCAGAGGCAAATGTCTGTCTGTTCCCTTGCACACTGGCCAGGCTCCCAATGATCCAGAGAGAGCCTTTTAAACTTTAAGGAGTGCTACGCCTAGCTCAGAACCAGGCTCTGTGATGCCTTTGTTTTCCAGCCCCAGGTCCAAGGAGCAGATGATCATGTTAGGTCGTCATTACCTCATCCCCCGTCTTCCTCGCCCTAGTCATGACAACAGAGTTGATCTCCTGTTCTGCAGATAATCCTTCCCCAAGCTCAATGTCAATACTTCTTCCAATATGGCTGCCCTCTCCCATCATTAATGAAATACCTCACTTCTGGTACAAGACTTCATGTTTTCTTCTTCCGCACTTGTCATGAGTGTTCCCCTATCGCCTGACCCAGGTAAGGCAAAAATGTTTTTTAAATATATTAAATGCTCATTCTTCCTTCCCGGGAATCCACTCTGCTAGTCCCATTTTTAGCACTCATCATTTCCTAGCCATAGCAGGTATTTGAAAAAATCGAATTATATTTAAATTAAATTGGTTTGTTGAGCAATCACATTCTGTTCTCCCTGCCTGATTAATAATGGGAGCTCTCGTGTGATTTCATATGAGGCTGAGGGACTTGAGCTGCTATAGCAACCGGCCAAGCAGGAACTGTTTCGTTTGTTGCTGCAGTTTCGAGCATGGAGAGGCAGAGAGAAACGCCATCCATGGACCTTCCTGAAGCAGGTGCTTTGACGTCACTGGCATTCCCAGCCCCTAGCACGGCAGGGCTAAAACAGATGGGTGAAGTAGCTGTGGCAGCTACTTTCGAAGCACAACAAGCATCTTCTATTCCCCCTTCTCAATGGTTCCACGCATCAGCACTGACCATGATGATGAGGATGTTGAGGCGCTCTTCATGTAGGGGGATGAGTTTAGTGATCTTCTACAACACCTTAGAGACGCCCTAGGGATTGCTCCTCCAGCTTTGGATAAGGAAGTTGAGGAGTTTTTCACCCATTATTAGAAAGTACAGACAGAAGCTTTGCCACTTCAGGCTGCTGTATGAAGGATTACTATACATGAATGGAGGCAAGTTGATAAATCCTTGTTCCCAGATTTCTGATGAAAAAATTCCCTTTTGAGATTTTTCAGAGGAATTTCCCCAACAGCCTAAGTGAATAATTGTATGGCAGGGCTGTCTAGTCAAGGAACTGTGGTATCTGAAGACGTGGTGCCTTCAGATCTTATTGACAAGAAAGTGGAGGAAGCTGTGAAAAGGGCTTACAGAGCTTCCGATTTCAAACTCAGGGCGAATGCCACATACACCATTCAAAAGCTTGTTAAGGATTTCCATTCACTGGCTCACTATAGTCAGGAGGGGACTAACTTCTCCACTACATTGGGTATCAGACAGCAACAAGTCTGCTTTTTGTCGAGTGTCACACTCGATAATTGTATGAGTTTCTGTAGTGGCTGCTGGTGCATCTATTGCAGTACGATTCCACATCTGGATGCAGTCTTGGAAAGTGGACGTAGCTCAGAAGTTGATCCTCATGAAGCTCCCCTTTTCTGGATCTCATATTTTTGGCCAGGAATTGGAGGAAAGGGTGAAAAAGACTTGAAAATAAAAAGCTCATAGCTCCGATTCGTGCCTCTTATAGAAGGAGAGATTTTGGATACTAATGCAGCTTTAGTACAGGTGCTGCCAAATCAGCATATCAAGCCTGTCGGGTCAGGGGTTGTGGCCGGGGTTCCTGCCGGAGATAAACCCCGGTTCCAATCCTAATCCACTGCTGCCTCTGCCTCAACAGGACCATCCCAGCCTCCCAGTGGCTGTCCGACTTCCACATTTTCAGTACGTATGGCGCCATTCAGTGGCAGTTGCATGGGTGCAACAAGTTGTTTCACATGGCTACAGAATTGATTTTTTCCACCAGCCAACACCTCCAAAGATTCTGATTAATATCCAGGCATAGTTGGAAGAAATCAATTTACAGCTGTCCAAAGCTGTGAATGTCCCGGTTGGTCGCAAAGAGTATTTTCCATGGATACTATGTAATTATTTTTTCTTTCAGAAAGCCTTGGGGGGAGTCTGTCAACTTCTGGACCTCAAGGATGTGAACACTTTTATTCCTCACAAGGCACTTTCTATTTAACAATCTTGATGGCCTTCTACTTTAAAATGCTATGCCCGGTACTTGCATAATTTCGAGCTCTGGTCTGCGGGGAAAAGTCGTTCTCCTTTTTCTTATGACCCAGCCAGAGGTATGGACTCTTTCAGTCTCTATGCTCGGGGCTTAGAGGGCACCTGTTCAGGCCTTCAGGGGGAAACAGGTTCACGGGGTTATCACCTTGGCTTCTCATCTTCTTAAGGGCTTTTTCTCAATCGCCCAGGGGTTCACTGTCCGGTCCCCACTTGGGGTCTCCCTTTGGTTCTCCAGGCATTCCAGTGACTGCCCTTTGAACCTCTTTCCTTGGTGGAACGGACATTTCTGTCTGCTAAGGTTTGTTTTATAGTGGCCATATCATCAGGCAGATGAGTGGGTGAAATTGGGGCACCTTTGTCTTTAGCTCCTAATTTGAGATTCTTCCCGGATAAGGTAGTGTTGAGACCAAAGACCAGATGTACTAACATTAGGAATACCGATTTTCCTAATTGCGATTCTCTTTGAATCACAATTAGGAAATTGGTATTCCTAGTGTATGAAACTCTTTTGAATTTCAATGGTGAATCCTTGTGGGTCGCAAATAGACCTGCTTCATGCATATTAATGAGATAGGTTGCAATTTTTTACATGTTAGGAATTGCAGCCACCGCAGGCATGGTGGCCTGCTGAGGTCAGCAGACCACCATGTTTGTGATTGCTTCCTAGTAAAGCAATGTTTTTTTTTTTAATGCTGCCTATTTTCCTCAAAGGAAAACGGGTTGCACTTAGAAAGAAAAAAATAAATGTTGCAGTATCATTTTTTAAGAGTAGGCAGTGGTCCATGGGAACACTGCCTGCTCTTACAAAATATTTGTTTTTCATTCTGAAAGGGGAAGGGGTCCCTTGGGAACCCGTTTTCATTTGCAAATGGGTTACCTCTTCCTTTAAGGCGTCAGTAAAATGTTAATGTATTGCAACCCTAATTCGGTCGCAAAACATTTATACATACCATCCAGATTCGGTATTTGGAAGGGACGCCCTAAGCACGCTCCTTTCAAATACTGAATTGCATGCACAAATTAGCGTTTTGGTAACATATTACTGAATCGCAATTTGTGTTTTTTCACATATGTAAAAGCATTTTTGCGGTCAGAAACGGCCTAATCAGCCGTTTCCATCTTCAAAAATGCTTTTCACATATGGCTCCAAGTCCTCAGTTCAATCCTAAAACTCCATCCTCTTTTCATTTGACAGAGGATATTGTTCTCCCTGTTTTTCATCCTCCCCCCTCCACTGAGACAGAGTTATGCCTTCATACCATGGATGTGCATATGACATTGACCATTTGTTTCGAATGGACAAGGTCCATTCATAAGACTGATTCTATCTTTGTCAATTTTAGTCTCCCGAATAAAGTTCTTCATCCTTCCACCTCCACTAACTCCAGCTGGCTGAAGCTGGCTGTTTCCAAGGCATGTGAGGTTTCAAGGAAGGAGGTCTCTTCTCATTTAATAGGGAGATCTATCAGGGGGATGACAGCATCGTGGAATGAACACCAGTCAGTCAGTAAATGCTTTATTCGACTTTAAAAATAGTAAAATCATAAAAGCACAAAATACAATAAAAACAAATCATTTGAGATTTACATTAAAATTACCTTAGTAAATACAGCTAATCCAATGAACCATAATTTTACGGCACAGAGTTAACAGGTTAAACTTCCTCTTTTCCTCAAGATACTTTTCATGAGCCCCGTCATTGCTCCAATACAGTACACGTTATCCAATAGTTTAAAAAAAACAAATGCCGGGCGACATTGCTGCCAACCTCCCTGCTTTAAAATAGGCTTAATCCATCTAGCTTTTTCTTTAACATAAAATTTACAAAAAAGAACAACGTGTATTGTTGTTTGTGATGCAACGTTGTCACAAGGACAGTGGCAGAGATTCCTGGACCAGTCATTTATAGCAGGAAAAGAAACCAGGCGATGGAAACAATCAAATCTAAGCCTTGTCAGTATATATCTGTCAAATTCCTGTAAACAGCACACTAATTAGAGCTGAATAGAACTACTAGACAGACTCAGTTGATGCTGAGTCACAGAATTTTTACTTATCTCTGCCATTAATCTAAGGGATTCAAAATGATTTAAGCATAAGGATTTAAGCTCCTTTCTCGATAAAGTGCTCATAGTGTCTGGATTAGAGTAAAAATCAGGTCTACATAAATCATGCGATAAATTACTTATATAGTTTAACCAGGGGATTTTTTTGGATTGATCTAATCCCATAGAATCTTTTATAAACTCACGATTCAGGCCTAAACTAGGAGAGGTCCAAACTCTGTGCCAAAGTAAAATTGGTTGGATTTTAATCAAATCTGAGATATGGGAAATTCCCAGTTCATTATGACAGTTAAAAATGCAAGGACTCCGGGGAACGGCTAAAATGAACCATAAAAAAGCGTTTACAACCACTTGGATAGACAAAACGTCGTGAAAACCCCAGATCCCCGCCTCATATATGGCAATGCTAATGCATTTTGCTTGGTAAATTTTCAATAATATTCCCAGGGGCCTTTTCCCCATTTTTCTTGAAAAAAGCATCAATGCCCCGGTTGACCTTTTAAACAAAAGCGTCCTTCTCTTAACCGCTGGTCCCCAGGAACCCAAATCCTCCAGCAAAATTCCAAGATAAGAAAACGTTTTAGTTGATTCAATTCTGCCGTCCCCCGTAGCTAGGCTTCTACACTTATTCTTCCCCTACCCACAAGACATCACAAAAGTCTTTGTAATATTTTTTTTTAGACCCCTATTATCCTTAAAATCAATATAAGTTAACAGGGCCCTCTGAAGACCAAGCTGGGTTTTGGCCATTAGCACCGCATCATCCGCGTAGAGAAGGGAGACAATCTGCTGGTTCTTAATTTTCGGTGAATCAATCACCCTGGCCACCAATTCTTCCTCCAATGCGTTGGTATATAATGAGAATAGGAACGGGGCCAATACGCAGCCTTGCCATACACACTTCTCCACACGGAATGCTTTAGTGCACTCTCCCTTTAATCCATACCTCACCTTAGCTGAGGCCCCCAGGTATAATTGTCTCAAAAATTGCACCAAAGGGGGGTCGACTTTCAGATCCTCTATAATACTCCATAATCTACTATGATCAACACAATCAAAAGCGGCAGTAAGGTCTACAAATACCACAAATAATTTCCCTGCCTTGGCTTGAGTATATTTCCCCTGTATCAGGGAAAAGTTTAAAACCTGCTCAATAGTACCCATCCCCTCCCTGAAACCATATTGGACACGACTTAAGATATTATTGTCCTCGGCCCACTGCTGAAGTCTATTCAGGACAACCCTTCCTGCAATTTTCATAAAAGAATCTAAGAGAGAGATAGGACGATAACATGCTGGGTTTTCCCGGTCCCCTTTTTTAAAGATTGGTATTATCACAGACTCCGACCAGGATTTAATGAACCCCATAGCAAAACAGGCTTCTAAAACTTGGGTTAACAATGGGGACCAAAGCTCTGTTGTACTTTTATATAAATCAATCGGGATCCCGTCGGGCCTGGGGCTTTGCCTCTTTTGCTCTCATTTATTGCCACCAGCACTTCGCCATGTGTAAAGTGGATATCAATAGGCATTGAGTCAATAAAATTACCGGGTAAAAAAGGTTCCTGGGATAAGGTGGTATCCTCATTGCTCTTATTTCCGTACACTTTAGAAAATAAATTTACCCATGAATGCTCATCGATCGCTATCTCAACTCTTGCTTCCTCTTTTTTAGCAAAAAATGGTGCCTTAACTGCCTGCCAAAAATAGAAACAATCTCTACGTAGGGAAGCCTCATATAAGTTATTCCAGGCTAGATTTTTGATTTCTTTCTTGCGATTATTCCTAGTCAAGTTATAGGCCTTTCTACAGGCTCTAATTTCCTTGTAATCCCTCTCTGCTTTATGAAGGGCAGCCTTTAACAAGGAATATGTCTTAGAACACTTGTTATCAAACCACCCCTGATTTTTATTTGGTGGGGCCCTTGTAGGGCGATTCAGCAAGTTCTGTATCACCGAGGTAACTACAGAAAATGCATACACGATGTCCCTATGAGATGTCCCTTCTTGCAGACACTCAGTGATAAGAATTAAAGCCTTTATTATAATCTTTATATTCAATGCTTCTGGGTCCTTCCTGCCCCAACTCAGGGAGAAACCATTTTGGCGGGCCAATACGATATCTTGAGTCCAGGCCAAACTTTCCATGACCGAGAATGTACTCTTAATTGGAAGTAGAATGTTTATACTTAACGGCAAATGGTCGCTCAGGCCATTTGGATGAGTACAGAATTGATCAAACCAGTTAGCATAGCGATTTGGAATAACAATAAAATCTATCAGAGAATTAAGTCCACGACCAATGATCCTGGGGCCAAACTCAACTGGAGGTGAGCACAGTGTGTTAGCAAAGCCTAAATCAAAGGTTGCCATCACTTTGTTCAAACTTTCTCCTCTATCTGAGTGAGCAAAGTGGGCTGCATGGGCATTATAGACTGTATCAATATCCCCAAACCCACATTCAGATTTTCGGCAAATACTAATGTTAAAATCCCCACCCCAAATCGTAATCACATCCTTTCCTCTAGAAACAACCATGTTAGTTAAAAAATCCAGTAGGCTTTTTAGTATACCTACAAAATTACCCTTGTCAATGTTGTTATAACAGTTAATAATCACTACCTCAATTTGCGTGGAGAGGTAGATGTTGACAATTTGATAATAAGGGGTCGACTTTAATGTTTTTATCTTCTGGACTTTCATCATATTTGAAATATAAATACAAATCCCCCCTTTATGTCTACCATGTACTAAACGCAGAGCAGGTGTATGATATGTTTTAAAGCCGTCAATATGCAATGCGTCCAGTAACCAAGTCTCCTGTAAACAAAGAATATCAAAATTGTTGATGAAGTCTAGCCATAACTGATTATCCACCTTAGATTGTAAACCGGATATATTCCAGAATACCACTCTAACATTTCCTTTAACAGAGTCTGTTAAGGGGACGGATTCCTGCTCACTATTACCCTGTCTTTGATTTCTCTCCAACTGCGGGTCAGTGAGAAAACTATTTACTGGGCCTACAGATGGTATTACTTCGATAGTATCACTGTCCTTAATAGAAACGTTTAAACCAATTTTTACACGGCCTGCTGAAGGCGAAACAATTAAGTTTTGCTGACCCGTTATGCTATTAGAGCTAATAAGATCATAGGACTTAGAGGTCAGGGATATTTCTGTGCCACCCCCACACAAAGTGTCGTTTATACCTTTAGGCAATTCCACAGAAATTGCTGGAAAACTTTGCCTAGATTGGACTTTAGGTGCCCAGTCCGGTCGTGGGTAATGATTGTTAGTTGAAGCCATGAGTCAATCCACCTCCTGCAAGGTATCTAAGGGGCCAAACCTATTTGAAACCTCTAAATTGTACAGTAGGTTCCTATTGTATAAGGATGATCCAAGTGGGGTGGGATGATTTTCAAACATTCTTGGGCAATAAAAATAGCCTAAAGGGAAGACGTGAATGCCCTCAGCCGTGAGGTTATTCGTGCCGATTCTGGTTAAAATTTCATGAACTAAAAGAGGGGATCCCAAAGAAAAAACAACACAATCCCCTTTAAACATTTTTCTACTGTCGCCCACCCACGGAACTCGTCTCACCATTTTAAATGCGGAGAACATCTCCTGTGTCAGACCTATTTTAGTACCCAAACAATGAATAACTTTATTCCTCAGGGAGATCCAGGATTCTTGCTCACCCTCAGGTAACAATGGAACGTTTGCCAAGATGACAGTGTAAGGCACCGCAGCTGGTGGGAGATTTAAACTATGAACGATTATAGGGGACTCTTGATTAGACGGCATACAAGTGTCTTGAAAGGAGCTAGTATCAGATTGAATCAAATCATCCCTCCTGTCTTTTATACCAACAACACTCCCTCCCCCATTCGCCTTTGCTACCCTATACGAATGACCACTAGGGGCTGGCTTCCCCATAGTTCTAGTACTTGAGGGTCTATTAGTATCCCCATCGATTTGCTTTGATTACTACAATCAATAGAACTGGCTGGTAAAACCTTCCTTGTACTTTTATCCTTACCATTTCCCTCACCAATCTCTGGTGGTATAATAATCCTTTCATTAAGACGCCCTGTGATGGATACCAAACCTATCTCAATTTTATCCAGTCTCTGTGCTAGAGTATCATTAGATTCTTTAATCAATGTAGTTAAATCAGTTAGTATACTTGTGATTCCTGAGACATTATTGCCAGATTGCCCTTTACTTTTACTTTTATTACTAGGACAGATGTTACGATCTTTTGCTTTTATAGTAGTAGGGGTATCCAGTCCCTGTGACAGCCTAGATTTAGTTATTAAAATATTAGTAGCGGTAGGTGAGACTGCCTTATGAATCAAGGGTAAAGTGCTGTTAGACATGACTTTTTTCTTAGAAATACAAACCCTTTTTGGTGGCGGCAATGATGTTATATCTGTATCAGTTAACGAAATCTCATCGCTACCAGTCTGGACGCATCCATTCTGTAAGTCCAATGTCGGCGCATGGGGATTTATTTCCCCCCCAGGCGATGTATGCTTAAGGGGGACAGGTAAATCTTTATGCAAAGCCTCTTCTATGTTACATATTTGTTTTTCTAAAGCGCCTACAGCCCCGTCAGATATTTCATTAATTACATACTTGGGTCTTTTGCCTTAAGACGTTTTTCAGTCAAAGGTACATTCTGCAGTTTTCGTTTGCCCATGACGGAACCAACAAGACGACCCCAACAGTACTAGCCCCACACACAGTGTGTCATACACAATGTACCGCTACAGGGTTATCAAGCCTCCACAATAATGACAGAATCGCAGGACACATGCAGAATGTTAGGTTACCACAATGTCGATTGCAGATTCAATAGTCCGGACAGTCAAAGGACGTAGCCCTGCCCAGCCTCTGTCGGCCACTGCCCGCCCTTGGCCCGGGCTTTGCCCGGGCGAGCCCGTGCGCGGGAAGCCCTTCGGCGATTTATGTGCCGAATGGTGCGCTGAAGGTGCGCAGTTCCTGGCACGTCTGCAATGGCCCCCTGGGATATATAGTCCTTTGGCGGGAAGCGTTGATTCCTCGTAGGTGCAGTCACTCCCGATTACAGGGCCTGACACAGGGTGGTCTGGGTGGTGATGAGACCACATGCGGACCAAGATACCAGCGCTGACCCCCAGGACTCCAGGGGCAGAAGACTGCAGAACAGCAACTAATGTGTTCTTGCTGTTCAGCCAGCCGCGGCCAACGAGGGAAACTCTCCTTTCAAAAACCGGAATCTCGCCCCCAGCCGCTGTAAACCGCTCCAAACCTTGATTCCTTCGCTGCTGCCTCAGAGCGAAAACGCCGGGTCAGCCAACCATCCAAAGCAATTCAGGCCCTCCTCGATTACCCCCGACGCCGCCCGGGTCTCTCAGCAACGGTAAACAAGCCTGCCGAGCGAAGCAACCACAGCGGGGGCCGACACAACAGTCAGGACCGGAGCAACGCGCCCCTCTCTCCCTTGCATCCTGCAGCACCCAAGGCACAGAGCAAGCCACGGCTGCCGTGAAATCCGCTTCTCCCCGTCCCTCACGCCACCATCAATCCTCTCCAATGGTCAGAGCTTCCAGGTACGGGGCGGGGAGGGTTGTATGGGGTGGGTGCAACGAGGAAGATGGGGACTCAGAGTAATGAAGATTATCGGTGAGTAACCAGGTCAATCCTACGACAGCCATTAGCTGGACTACTCACCCCTGCCCTTGATAGGTCTCTGCTATGTGCATCTTTAGCTGTCCATTGGCCAGACGTCTTGTTTCCAAAATGCATAGGCCCTCATTATGAGCTGGCCCAAATTTTGTGCAGGGATATAAGGGGACTGGGATCTCCAATTTTGGCTGTTGTCCCTGCACAGAATTTCTGCTGTTTTGAGGTTCTTCTCTGGTTTGGGTAATAATCGCATGGACACAGAGATATTGGATCCTTTATCCCGTGGCTTACCCTGAACCTGGGGAGAAACCCTCTGACATTTTCCTCTAGCTCTCAGGAGGTGGAAAGTGGTAACAAGAGAGATGCTGGAAGGTGAAGGGCTGGTGTGGGGGCAATGGCCGGGTGCAGACTTGGTCTGGTCTGGCGGGAGCATTGCCTGCTCCCACCAAGGACAGCTGCAGCAGGTGGGCAGGAACCTGTGCCCTGAAATTATTGGGTCGAATGTTGGCAGATGGGATCATTCAAAACCCAGAGACACTTGAAATTGCAAGTAGTTGTATTTCCTCCCGAGTAATCTCCAAAATACTCCAGCTTGTAACGAGGGCCATAGAGCAGGCTTTGGGTCCTTCTCTTGCTTATGATTGGCGGTCTTGTTGTGTATCTCACTTTCGTGCTCTTGAATCAATGGTTTTCCTCTTTGTACTTGTTTGTGTCCTGACCAGAAACATTATGGTCTCACCTTGTTCTGACTGGCTTACTTGTATTCTTCCACTGCTGACATTGCTTGCGTTTAGAGAACTACTTTGTGCTCTTATTTTTCTTTATTCTAAGCACTCTTTGGCAGTGCATGTGTTGTCTTGCTCTCTGCCATGTTCTTCTTCCACACATTCTTCTGAATCCCTAGGCTCAGGCGTTGCAGTCTCAACACCTCCCCGCTTTTATTTTTTAATTTGATTTTATTTTTAAATATAACTCATCCATTGTGCCCCCACCCTTGGTCTCACCACTCTGTGATGGTAACATCTCACCACACCACAGCCTGCTCTACTGATTGTGGAATTTAGAATTATTGCTATAACTGTTATAGTGAGAGTCATGTTCTTGCTCAATGCTGAACCAATGCTACTAAGCTGTGCCCTTCCCTGATGTGTAAAACCTTATTCTCGTTCCTGCAATTGGATGGAGTCCCCTTGTTTCCTGGCTCTGTGATTCACAGATTATTTTTCTTTTGTTAATAAAACATCTTCAGATTAGCATGAGCATAGATATCTTTCACACATTCCTACCCCGCCTCTCATTGTCACAGCCTTTTTTTAATAGGTCCTGTAATTTGCTGCAAGGCTGCTTCTTTCTCGAAATGCATTACTGCATGCAATTTTTATTTGTATTTTGCCATACTAAAATGGGTGTTTGCCATCTTGAAATGGTAAATCAAACAAAAAGAACCCAAACAAAATGGCAGCAGTGACTTGATGCATTCGCTCACATGAATCATGATACATGGTGGCAATTTTAGAATGGGTTTCTTTTAACACAAAAGCCCTTTCAAGGTTGCTGAACATGTGTTGGTTGCATGCTGATGCAAACAAGCATTGGCAAAGCCAACAGATCAGGAATTTGAATCTATTTAAAGTTGACACGTATTGGCTTTACCAATGCTTGTGAATGTGTAGGTTCCTCCGCTTTAGAGTCTTCCCAAATGAGCCCGGTAGATCATAAACTTGCAACTTGCCCCGTCCATACATGTTATTCTTCGGCCCAGGAGTCTGTTCCATAAACACTCTTGCCAACCTCCACAAAATGGGCGCTCATTGCCCCACACCTTTTAGCCCCCCCCCCCCCCATAACAGTTTCTGGCAGCACATTGGGCAGAGCCTGACAGATGTTCCTTCCCTGTCCTCCATTGCCACAAGAAGATTGAAATCAACAAAGAGACAAATCTTCAGTGACAAACAGCAATCTATTATAAAGTATAAAATCACTTTTGGAGCAGCACTAGAAAATAAAAACTGTGCACCCTACTTCACAGCATTGAATGACATATTGGAAGCCCCAGTTCACTTATGGCTATTTCCTGCCCTAAATGCACTCACTGTGATGCAGTAAAGAGCAAAACAGTGCATATATTGATCCAACCACTCAGGATGTGGAGTGGTCAGAGTCATCAGAGTGGGTAGTGCACAACTAACAGGGACTTAACCCCTTCCATGCTGCGCAGATTCCGCCGCTGTGCTGACGGAATCTTGCGCGGGCGTGGTCATGACGGAACGGTTCCGTCATGAGCACAGCTCAACCGTGGCTCATGACGGAACCGTTCCGTCATGAGCACCGAAGGGGTTAAGAGTCATAAGGTTCATAAAATGTCATTCATTCACAGATCACACAGCTGCTTTCTTCGTCCTCTACAGACATCATGAAGGAGAAGGAACACTGTGCCAGGACAGTTATTTCTCATTTATTGTACCAAGGCCTGTAAGCTGATAGCTGATTGGCTGCTTACCTGTGCGACTGTTACCATGTGTTTGTTGCATATAACATTATCATCTTACTCTGGTGGCACATTCTAGGCCCTTCCTCACTTGTGAACATAAAAAACATTGGCAGTCGCTTGTTACAGATGAGGCCTTTGACCCTGCCAATGCTTCTGTTAAAGTAGGATTTGTGACCACCACTAGTTGTTTATACAGCTGTGGTATTAAAGTTTAGCTTCATTTTATCACATCGCTTTATACATATAGGGGCATATTTACTCATCTTTCATGCAACAAGGGCAGCAAGCAAAGTTTTTGCGCTGCTCGCTTGAAGGGGATGTTTGGGGTATTTACTAGCCACTAGTGCCCTTGCGAGCGCTGCGAGGATAGATTCTATACATTCGGTAGATACTATGAGGCACATTTAGTATACTGACCTGCTGCTTTATTGCCTCTGGCATAATGTTCTTTGAATGTGATTCTATGTTATATGGTACATTTTACTTCAGTTGTTAGCTGGTGTCCTCTGTGCACGGATGCTCCAATAAACACTGTTACAAACAATGCTCTTGACTCCTGTACTTTCCCCGGACTGATGTCACAGTTTGTTGATCGGTTACAGCAATGACATCACAGAATAATGTCAGGGTTCTGAGTGATTTCACAGTTTGTTTATCGGTTACAGCATGCATACTCACAAACTTTCTGTCGGGCGAAAATTACAGTGTGGTTTGTGGCCGAGGGCCGCACCAGTAGGGGTGGAGTCAGTGGGGTCAGTGGGGGTGGGGCTAGAGTAAAAAATATTTAACCCGTTTCAAAACAGACAATGCGACAATGCTGTATTTCAAAAGTAGATGTAACTACAAAGAGCACATTTTGCTAATACATTTTTATTAGCAGACAACAGCAATCTTAAGAGGCATTGTATAGCTTCATGCACACTTTTACCCATATTCCATCAGTCTCTCTCGCTCAGTCAGTCAGTCTCTCTCTCTCTCAGTCAGTCTCTCTCTCTCTCTCTCTCTCTGTCAGTCAGTCAGTCTCTCTCTCTCTCTCTGTCAGTCAGTCTCAGTCAGTCAGTCTCTCTCTGTCAGTCTCTCACTGTCAGTCTCTCACTGTCAGTCTCTCTCTCCGTCAGTCAGTCAGTCTCTCTCTCTCTCTTTCAGTCAGTCTCTCTCAGTCAGTCTCTCTCTCAGTCAGTCAGTCAGCCAGTCTCTCTCTCTCTCTGTCAGTCTCTCTCTCTGTCAGTCTGTCTCTCTCTTAGTCAGTCAGTCTCTCTCTCTCAGTCAGTCAGCCAGTCTCTGTCAGTCTCTCTCTCTGTCTCTCTCTCTCTCAGTCCATCTCTCTCTCTCAGTCAGCCTCTTTCTCCCTCAGTCAATCAGCCAGTCTCTCTCCCTTAGTCAGTCAGTCTCTCTTTCTCTGTCAGTCAGTCTTTCTCTCTCTGTCAGCCAGTCTCTGTTAGTCAGTCTCTCTCTGTCAGTCAGTCAGTCTCTGTTTCTCTCTCTCTGTCCATCAGTCTCTCTCTCTGTCATTCAGTCTCTCTGTCAGTCAGTCTCTCTGTAAGTCAGTCAGTCAGTCTCTCTCAGTCAGTCTCTCTTTCAGTCAGTCAGTCTCTCTCTCTCTGTCAGTCAGTCTCTCTCTCTAAGTCAGTCTCTCTTAGTCAGTCAGTCAGTCTCTCTCAGTCAGTCAGTCTCTCTCTCTAAGTCAGTCAGTCTCTCTCAGTCAGTCAGTCTCTCTCAGTCAGTCTCTCAGTCAGTCAGTCTCTCTCAGTCAGTCTCTCTCAATCAGTCTCTCTCGCTCAGTCAGAGTCATTCAGTCTCAGTCAGTCTCTCTCTCTCTGTCAGTCAGTCTCTCTCTCTCCGTCTCTCTCAGTCTGTCTCTCTTTCTCTGTCAGTCAGTCAGTCTCTCTCTCTGTCAGTCTGTCTCTCCCTCAGTTAGTCTCTCACGCCCTCAGTCAGTCTCTCTCTCCCTCAGTCAGTCGCTTTCTCTGTCAGTCTCTCTCAGTCAGTCTTTCTCTCTCTCAGTCAGTCTCTCTGTCAGTCAGTCTCTCTGTCAGTCTTTCTCTGACAGTCTCTCTCTGTCAGTCTCTCTCTCTGTCAGTCAGTCTCTCTGTCAGTCTCTCTCTGTCAGTCAGTCAGTCTCTGTCAGTTTCTCTCTGTCAGTCAGTCTCTCTCTGTCAGTCAGTCTCTCTCTGTCAGTCAGTCAGTCTCTCTGTCAGTAAGTCAGTCAGTCTCTCTCTCTAAGTTAGTCAGTCTCTCTCAGTCAGTCTCTCTCTTAGTCAGTCTCTCAGTCAGTCAGTCTCTCTCTCAGTCAGTCTCTCTCTCAGTCAGTCTCTCCCAGTCAGTCTCTCCCAGTCAGTCTCTCTCTCTCTCTCTCTCTCTCTCTCTCTCTCTCTCTCTCTCAGTCAGTCAGTCAGTCAGTCTCAGTCAGGCTTTCTCTCAGTCATTCAGTCTCTCTCTATCTGTCTCTCCCAGTCCGTTTCTCTCTCTGTCAGTCAGTCTCTCTCTCCCTTAGTCTCTCTCTCCCTCAGTCAGTCTCTCTCTCAGTCAGTCTCTCTGTCAGTCTCTCTCTGTCAGTCTCTCTCTCTGTCAGTCAGTCTCTCTCTGTCTGTCAGTCTCTCTCTCTCTCGCTCTCTCTTTCTCAGTCAGTCTCTCTCTCTGTCAGTCTCTCTCTCTCTCAGTCAGTCAGTTTGTCTCTGTTAGTCTCTCTCTGTCAGTCAGTCTCTCAGTCAGTCAGTTTCTCTCTCTCAGTCAGTCTCTCAGTCAGTCAGTCTCTCTCTGCTCTCTCCACTCTCTCTCCACTGTCTTTCTCTCTCCACTCTCTCTCTCCACTCTCCTCCACTGTCTCTCTCTCTCTCCACTCTCTCTCCACTGTCTTTCTCTCTCCACTCTCTCTCTCCACTCTCCTCCACTGTCTCTCTCTCTCTCCACTCTCTCTCCACTGTCTTTCTATCTCCACTCTCCCTCCACTATCTCCACTCTCCCTCTTGCTCTCCACTCTCTCTCTCTTCACTCTCTCTCTCCACTCTCTCTCTCCACTCTCTCCCTCCACTCTCTCCCTCTCTCCACTCGTTCCCTCTCCACTCTCCACTCTCTTCAATTTCTCTCCAATTTCTCTCCACTCTCTCTCTCTCTCTCTCCACTCTCTCCACTGTCTTTCTCCCTCCACTCTCTCTCCATTATCTACTCTCTCTCTGTCTCCATTCTGTCTCCACTCTCTCTCTCTTTCTTTCTCCACTCTGTCTCTCTCTCTCCACTCTCTCTCTCTCCACTCTCTCTCTCTCTCTCCCGCTCTCTCTCTCCACTCTCTATCTCTCTCCCTCTCTCTCTCTCCACTTTCTCTCTCTCTCTGGGGGCCATGGGTACATTACCTGCAAGGTCCGCGGGCCACCAAAGAAGGCCTGCCGGGCCGTAGGCCATACTATGAGTACCACAGGGTTACAGCAATTACATCACATAATAATATCAAGGTTCTTCTGAGTAATGTCACAGTTTGTTGATCGGTTACAGTAATGACATCACCGAATAATGTCACTGTTCTGTGACAATGCCACAGAGGTATCTAGAATAATAATGGCTAAAAAGTCCTGAAAAGCAGAGTAGTGGAGTGGGGTGGAGTCGGAAGAAATGACTGGTACGTGAATGTGTACGTGGGCAAGCTGGTTTGAAATAGCCAGATACTCAACTTTCTGAGAGAAGTACCACTGATGGCAATTTAACAAAGCTGCGATAAGGGTCATTTTCTCTCAAAATGTGAGTTATTGAAGTGCATAGGGCAAAAATTAAATTGTGAGATGTCTCAGAAGACAAGTGTATTTTTATAGAAATAATGTAAACAGACCGAATACAGGACCCACTCCCTCCTAGTCATGAGTAAATTGATGAGCATGCAAAACTACACAGGGATATTTTCTCCAGCATTGGGCAAAGAATCTAAATTCCATGATTACTAGCACTACGGATTTCAGGACCGATTACTTGTAAGCTGGTAACTACTGACTCCTACACAAACACCTGTTGGAATCGCTATTATAAGTAGGGTTGGGTGAAAAATCCCGACCTGCTGGTGGAGTTCCCGGAGCTTTGCCCACTCCGCATTCTGCTTGGAACGCTGAGCTCCAGCAAAACTCCGCCGAACGCTGTGTGACGGAGTTTATTCTCATGCGTGGCTCGCTAACGTTAGCTTGATTTTCGGGCGCTAGAATGCCGCCCGGCAAGATATCTCATAGCGGGCATTCGTGGAAGTATGTAACCGGGTTGAGAAACCTGCAGCTCGAGTAGAAAATCTACTCAAGCGGCAGAAGGAACCAGCGCCCTCTGGCGCACCGTGTGGTGCTGTTCGTGCTGATTTTAGAGCACAGAATAAGATACCGGCACTAAAAATCAGTGCGAACAGCACAACATGCCGAATTCCGCCCACTCGCGGAACTCCGTGGGATCTCGTGGAGTTTTTATATAACTTTGTGGAATTCCGTGGATTGAAACTCTGCAAGTTCCGCCCATCTTTAAATATAAGGTGAAATGTTTATCGCACCCAGTGATTAACGGTGCACCAAAGTCTGCAACCCTGTTAAACTTGCCGGAATGTAACAGGTGAAAAATGCCTGGTAAATACCAGGACATGTGGATTTTTAGTGCAGTTAATTTCTACAGCCACACATTACACCCTTTAGCTTGCTCAAACTGGAATGGGTGATAGTCATCGCACCTGATAAATTCCAAACACCTGGAGGTCAGATTTTATTAGGTGCGATAGTGCATCCAACACCAGGACTAAAATGTCTTTATTTTAGGTTGTTTTATTTTTTGACTTGAAGCTTACTCCTCTTCAATTCAAGTTAATACTTTAATAAGGATTTTTCCCATAAATATTTCTCTAATCTGCTCCCAAATATCGGCATTTATGAAAATCCAACATGTTTTTCCAGGGGAATCCATAGGCATAAGAAGTGTGGGGGATCAGGGGATGTATCCCCCAAAGGTTTTGGAGTGGGGGGACAAGGCTGGGTGGGGTGAGAGGATGAAAGAATTTCCCCACTCACTTCCATGATTCACAGGGCCATTAGCACGCGAAAGCCCTGTAATTGAACTGCTGACCTGCTTTTAATTCTCTGTGACCAATCTGATGGTCACAGAATGAAGGTGAGTCAGGCGGCCACCTACGCTTTCTGCTCTTTTGTTTGTGCTGTTAACAGCTGCCCGCTTTCTGCAAGCCTGCGGACAAACGGCGAGAGGAGGAGAAAGCAGTGTTTCCTGGTTGCTCGGCCACCTGCTACCCTGAAGCCGAGCCCTGCAGAAAAGTGGGAACAGAGTCCCACTCAGCTTGACGCCTGCAGACTGAAAAGGAGGCTCAGTGAAAGGCAATATTTGCCTAGAATCACTTCATTTGTGGAAACGGGGAGCCGAGATTGAGAGCAGATTTAACCTTCTCACACTTCACAACTCAGCTTCTGAAAGGGCATCTCTTTCTAACATCGACCTAATGTTTTACCTTATTAATGAAGGGCTAGATTACAATGTAGGTGACAGGGAAAAGTCACGTTTTATTTTGATAAGGTTTGCCTAGCATTATTTACGTGTTTGTTATCGTTACATACTTGTGCATATTGGTAGCTGTTTGTTATTTAATATCGTTTGACTTGCATCACAATTTGTTTTATTAATTTTCAAGTTTTATGAGTACTGCCAGGAAAAAAAACCCGACAAATAAAAAAGAAATAACAGTTACATGTCAGGGTACATTGTTGATAGTCAAGCAAAGCATCAGCAATACAGTGTTTCTGTCAACGCATCTGCATGAATCTGCACACATTTCACAATGTTGCAGGGAAACACAGTGAGTGCAGTCCAAGCCCATAAGAGCGAGTGCAAAAGGCTTAAATAGCAATATATAGCTTGACCGTCACAGTGGTTAGATTACATATTTTTTTGTAGTCTGTCAGATCTTTGTGTATTGGCAGGATATGTATCACAGGCATAGAATGCTTACCCTAATATATGGAGTGGGCAACCTAGGTATAAAAAGGTACATAGTAGGCTCTTCGATTTGTTTGGGTCTTGAAGAAGGGGGTTGTAATTTCGCATATATTCAACTTCTTGTGTTACAGATGGCAAGATCTCTTAGCCAATCATCTGAATTGTATCATAATTGATTCATCATGAACAGGAAATGAATATTCCATTTCAAGCAGTGCCCCTCTTTGTGGTGTAGATTTCAACACACAGTTTTTAATATAGACTGTAAAACCAAGATCTTCTTCAGTGTAAATGCTCCAGGTTTTGACTGATGTAGAACTGCCCAAGATCACACAGAGTAGTAGAACTGGTCTCAGAGCCAGTGTACAATTGTTGTACCTGATGGATTTTTACATCTAGAGTGCAGTTTTAACTTGCCTGAAGAGAGGAGGGGGGTGATGTGTACTGGACACAGAGGGACTGCAGAGAGTAGGATGACCTAGGCTGGGCACATAGGGTCTGATAGGAGTGCTATGATCTTTCCTGAGCACAGAGGGCTGGGACAGGGATAGTCTATTACATAAATCACAAGAAGTAATTGTACACCATTCATCCTGAGCTCAAAAATTTGAAGGTGCAGTCACATGTGTTAATGAAGAAAAAAGAATGCACAGTGAAATAAAATATGCTTGGTATCAGACAGGTTGATCAAGCGGGAAATCCGGGATCGAACTCAGGTTTTGCAGTTTTACATTGTGCAACTCCGCCACTAGATGGTTACTTCTCTTCTGTTACACATCAATGGTTAATGTCTGGTCTTGGGCTTCAGGGTCCTAGAGGAGCTTGAGCTGAGCCAGAGCCAGACTATAAAGTTTTGCCATATTGCTAAAAGGCTAATGGGTGAAGTTCACTTTTATTTCCAGGACCTGTTTATCTTTTACAGGTGAGAAGGTCTCGCACCTGATCGAGCTAAGCCAACCCCACCCCTTCTTAGCACACACAGGAAAAGAAAACAAAACATACACGTGCTGTCTGGTTCAAAATGTAACTCTTAATTATGCTTCACAGAAGTTGTCATAGACTGGCTCAAGATCCCCAAATAATGAGAGACAGGGTATGCCTGACCCCCAGATGTCATTTGCCCGGCTTGGCACTGGGTCGGCAACACCAGGGACCCCTCACAACAGAATTCTCTTTAAACACAGATGTAAAAGCCAGGAAAACTTTCAAAGGGGTATTTTAAGCACAGGGCAGTTTCCTTCCATATGACGTAACACCGAAAAGGCTTGCGGTTGCGATTTCAGTGTTAGATAGATTAAACCATTGGAAGGCACCTGTCCTCTAATGCCCCCATCACACAACAGATAGCCCATTAAAAAATGTACTGTTGTCCTGGTACCTACAATATAGACTTTATCTCTCAAATGGACACCATTAGTAAAGAGTTATGACTTGTAATTCATTGATCTTACACCACAGTGTGACCCCCCCCCTTGCAGCTTTCTGCACCCACCACATATTTCCCATTTAGAAATGCAAAAGCAGAGATGGAGGCCTACTATCCTTTGCAGGCCCCATTCGTTCATTCACAGCCAATCACAGAGGGTCACAAATGGTGCCGACTCATTAATATTCATTAGGCAAATCATTATATGATCCCTTATGATATGACCTATTAATACATAGGTCACATTGAACATAGCACACCCATTTTTAAACCAATCAGTGTGCAATTTCCTTGTAAGTGTACCTGGTGCTGATTGTGTGGTTATATGGCTTGATAACAGAGACCGGTGTTCAGGTCGCCAACTAAAGCAAAATATTCTTTCTCGCCGATAGGCTAGAGGCCAAGGGGCATATGTATCAAACGATTTTGTATTCGCAAACGCTGCGAATCGCAAAAAAACAGCGTTTGTGAATACAAAATCGCAAAATGAGATGTATGAGGCATTTCAGCATCGCAATCTTAAGGAATCGCTAATTTAGCGATTTCTTAAGTTTGCGTAAGCATTTAAGAAATCGCAAATAGCGATTCCTTAAATGCTATGTAACACGCACCCAAGTTGTGCGATTTCTCCTTAAGAAATCGCAAATTACCACCAACTTCAAGTTGGTGGTAATTTGCGATTTCTTTGAAAAATGCACTTTTTGGCATTTTTCAAAGTGCCATGTGGCGCACATACATGCCCTTAGGGCATGTATGTGCGCCATATGCGCACACATGCTAATTTCAGGGGTGCATCAGGGTGTCATCATAACACCCTTGCACCTTTGAAATTATTCTCAATTTGCGATTAGCAAATTGCGATTCGCAATTTGAGAAAGACTTCCCATTCATTGCTATGGGCCTCCTGGCCCCTAGGAGTGAATGGGAAGGTATTCCTTAATTGCGATTTCGCAATTTGCTAATCGCAATTAAGGAATTGTAAGAAATCGCAAAAATTGTGCGAATTTTTAGTTACATCCCGTTTTGCAATTCTCAAATAGCGATTCTCAAAAAATCGCTATTTGAGAATCGCAAATGGAGATTTTGATACATATGCCCCCAACATTCTAAATGAAGCCCATCACTTGACTGGAGCTGCATTTGACTTCAAACATGACCTGGAAGACTTTGTCTGTTGTGAGTAAAATACACTGCATTTAGCCCATCTCCTTCCATCTGAAACCCATTTTGTGTTTCAATTTCTCTCCTTATCATAATAATTTAATCCTGTAGTATATCCCCAGCGTTGGCATGTTAAAGTAGTCAGACATCTTACTGAAAAGTATACAATTTATTTTTGACTGCTAGACAATTCTAGTTGTAAGGAAGACAACCCAATTGTTTTTTTTCCCACTATTGACATTTGAAAATATTTCGTTGCTCGCCAACCTCCTCATGCTATATAAATAGAAGTAATAGACTAACTAAATGCAAATTTGGTTTCATAGAATAGTGCTGCACGTTTATTTAGAAGCCGTGCCCATCCCCCTCCAACTGTGCCACTCATCTCATCAAATTCTTTCTGTCACATATTTTTTTTATAGCACTGATCATCTTAGTATAGGGTGTCAGAGTTCTTTACATCACACAAACATTCCACAGAGACAATGAATCATACAAGTGTGTAAATCAATGTACAGGAAAGGCTACAGAAGACAACTTTCAAGTTTATTTATTCTTCCACGAGTTATCAAAATCATGCAAATGCTTGAAAGAAGACATGCGATAATTACCAATTATACAGATACAATAAGATGTAAAAAGAAGCATATTTGTGCATGCTTAAGCAAAAGCATTGTACATTTTCAAACGAACACACAAGATGATTACCAATTAAAAACAAGAGATTCAATAAGTTCTAAAAAGAAGTACATGAAATGCTACAGAACACAATGCGGCTTACAAAATATAGGAGTCACTTATAATCCATACTGGCATGCATTGTACATCAAGAGTAATTAGTCTAGAGAAACATAAACTCAGGTTTTAAAATCAACACACTTGGTGGGTTTGTCCACACTAATAGAAATGTATTACTACCCAAAGAAAGCCTTCTTAGCAAATTTACAGTAAAAAAAAATTTAAATAAAAACCTGTAATGTTCTAAACCTACACATTGCAGTTTGGATGCAGCTCTTTGAAGCTGGTGCACTGGGATCACTGACAGCATGTGGGAAATAAAAACATAATGTGAACAGAATATAATGTCAACAATATCGAGGATCAAATGTCGAGAAGGTGAGTGCACATAGGTAAGTATCGATTTACTATCCTGAACTCCACATCTATATACCTTAAAAAAATATATATATTGTCACGGTACATATATGTGACGTTATATGTAGGAAAACGTTACTTAACTATAGAAACTTCCCTTCATGATATTTTTGACCTCGAAATTATTGTCATAATATTATGTCCAGCGATATTTTTGCTTTCGATATTTTGTCTAACCACCGGTGTATAACTCACCCTGCTCTATGAGAATGATTGTAACTTAAACTGCAAAGAACCAAAGGACATCTGTGCAAACGCAGTAACCCACTGGGCTATCTACATAAAATGCTAATCTATGATCTGCATGTTACATGCTGTGCTGTGCAGCAGGCCCATTAACCCCCTATGCTACTTTATCATGAGTCAAAACTGACAATAGGAAAAACTCAGATCGCTTCAGCAAGTACATTAATCACCAGAGTTATCTTTGCATTATTATTGTGTGAAAATTGCTGGCCACGTGAAGAGTTCTGCTGAAGGTGCCTTTAGCACCATAAGATATTTTAAACTATTCTGTCTTGTAAAGCACATGGCTACCCTGTGGCCTTCCAGTGCTAGAACCAGCATTGACCGGGAGAACTGTCACAGGGGGACAGGACTAATTCCTAAATATCCAAGTCTTTAGGGCCCTACTGAAAGGAAGTTCATGTTCCAGCCAGTGTAACTCCACTGGTAGGGTGTTCCACAATTTGGGGGCCAAGTAGGCCATTGAGCGGCCTCCCTGCCTAGAGCTGAAAATCTTGGTAACATTCAGCAGGTGTGCTGATGATGATCTGAGTGGCCCAACAGGGTCGTAAGGGGAGGCTAAATGTTATGTTATGAACTGCTCTGTGCAAGATGCAAAAGGCCTGGTCTCAAACTTCACCCGCTGCTCAACAGGGAGCCAGTGTAATTCCGCCCAAAGCCTTCTTAGTGGACTGGTGCCTCAGGATCTTCATGAGGAGGCGAACAGTGCCATTTTGGATGATCTGTAACCACTTTATCACATATCAGGGAGAGTTGAAGTACAAGGCGTTTCCATAGTTTAGAGATTACTAGGGCCTGGACCATCAGCCTTATAGATGGCGGGGAGAGGAGGTCGAGGACCTTTCTCAGCACTCTGGAAATCGTAGAATAAATACCAAATTTCAAGATAAGTGGCAACGTGTCTGCTTGTGCTCCCGGTTTGCTGGCACAAGTTTAGAAAGGACTATCTTCTTAGGTCTTCAGATTGGTCGCCAAGTACCGCAACTTCTAGAACGTTTGACTATTGCCGTGCAAGGACACCTGCAAACGATATCAGGACTACTACGAGCTGCAGTGAATGTCGTGAAAAGTGCAATACTAAAGCTGTGCGGTGATGGGTCTTTTGACAGTCTGCACAACTCCATTAACCAGTATCGTTTTTATACTGCTGAGTACTATCTTAATGCCGTTGAACTGCCATGACTGTGGTGGTAGATGATGGAGCTGCAGAAATCTTTCATCCTGTAACTGGCAGGGATTACTATCACCCTCAGTATTTGAAAAAAGCTGCGTTTAACAGGCAGTGGCGTTGCACGACTGCTCAATACAAGGAAATTGACCCTGTTCTGCTTTTAGCTCAATTAGCTACATTATGAAGTGTATTCAAGTTCTCTTCAGTCCTGTAACTGGTTGACCTACTCCGATACATGCTTCCAAAAGAGAGAGCTTTCTTTACACAGGTTGATAAGCTATTAAAGGTTCTTTTAGATATATCAGTATCTATTTGGACGCGGAGAGTAGCTTCAGTGGTCTCTGTCGACTAAAAACTTGGCTAAGATCAGCTATGTCCCAGAAAAGACTGAATCGTGTTGCCCTGTGCAATATACATAAAGAGATGGTGGATCATTTCACACACAGACAATTACAAAATAATGTGTCCTCTGCATTGAATGGCACAAGAAACTGTTTGATTTTCCGACTTAAAGTTCATGATTTTATTATAGATGCCTGCAACAAGAAAGAATGGTTTCTACCTAGCCCAGATGCATTTTGGGGTTTAGGAATGTCACTAAGTACATTTAGTTTCTTCTCCCTTTTTTCCCCCTCCCACCTTTATTTGCTTGGTGCATGAAGATACAGGGTTCATCAATATGTATTTTCACATTTGGTTTAATTACTTTGCAAATATAAATAACAATGAAACCTACCTTCAAACTGGGACAACTTCCTACCTTTCTCCCTATGTCACTTCACATCTATATGGTTGTGTACGTTATCGGAGCCTGACGCTCGCAAACAACGAGCGATTTGTATAGGGTCAACGGAAAGTCTCCAAGGCTGCCTCTGTGCCGCCCAGAAATGTATAGTCTCCTGCAGCCCTGGGGGACTTTGCACTAAAGTGTAATCTGAGTTGACATGTTTCCTTTCTGTTGGAAAAATCTGAGAATGTCTGGAGGAAAAAAAGGTGCAACTAGAGCCAAATTACGGGAGGGGGGGGGGGGGGGGGCTAAGAAAAAATGTCGTGGGGGGGGGGGGGGTAATTCTTTTACCGAGTGGAGACGCAGGGGCTCTTAGAAGGGATGAAAAAACAACGTCTTATTAACAAGCAAATGGTCTTTTATAGACCTTTGAAGTACTCGGAAACCTTTGCTGTGAACGTCTGTATTTCCAGAATTCCGACCTGGCCTGCTGTAATGTTGGTGCTTATTAAAATACATATAGGTATGCCTGCCTGCCGGAAGCTTCCCGGCCCATGTGCTTAGACATGTGTTTCCAGTTTCAGCCTCGCTGGCAGCCTCTCCACATTCCGGCCTCGGCGGGCCTGTTTGTAACAGGTTTCCCTGGAAACGGAGCATGTCGGATTGGCAAAAAAGGCAGCTTCCAGGGTGGGCGGAAATACTGTGGTTTTAATACGTGATAGAGGGGTGGGAGCTACGGGTGCCCCGCCAGGCTAATGATGCCACGTGCGGGGGCGAGAGAAGGAAACCGGAAACTGGAGGAATGAAAGCCGCCCGTGCAGAGCCGAAAAGAGAGTAGCTCACGGAGAGGCGGGGTATACTGTCGTCGCCGAAGGACAGAGAGACGTGGACACCTGCCAAAGATCACATGGTGGATCAAATCATGTCTTCACTCGGTATTCAAACCACTCCAGCCGTCTCCTCCTGTAGACCCACAGTTCTGTCGTGCGGCTGACCCCTTTGAACCCAGCCATTCCTTCTGGCCTTTTGAAGGCCCCAGCCTGATTATTGACTGAGTTACTTACGATTCTCGGGCCCTTTATGCGGCGCTTAATTTGTAACTAGGCCGCCTGCTCTGGCTTCCACCTCTTGCTTTTCCCCCCAGCAGTCTACTCTTCCTGGGTCTTTATCTCGCTATTGCAGGTTCTTTTCCATTCTTGCTTTCTCTCCTCGTCCGTTTCCCAGTCTTTTTCTGCATTTCTCTCTCTTTTGCTCTAGATAAAAGATTTATACTGAAAAATAAGCCACGCTTCCCCAAGAAGAGTGCTTCTGCCGTCTACACGCACCATCGCTGCTGACGTCACTAACAGTCCCGTGACTCCATCCAGCCCTTCTGGTCCTTCCAGGATACAGACCTGACCTGTAGGGCTCTACCTTTTCTCATCTTGCTTCCTCTGGTTCACATTGGCAGTCGTGATTTTGAACACCGTTTTTTGTGGTTGAAATCTTAGTACAATATTGTTTTCCTGTTGGCCTGTGAGGCCACCGTGTGTTGATGCAGAGAGTCAGCGCAACGAGGAGTGCCTACATCAGCCCTACCACCCGTTTAGGGGCACCAGCCTAACATCTGACGTATTGAACCCAGTATGACTCCTTCCCAGCCCTTCGGTCGTCGACAGGCACTGGCCCGCCGTCTGCCCATCTCCCACTTTTCCTTCCGCCCAGCCTCACGCTCTTGCTCTGGGGACGCAAGACTCGGGTTTCCCTGCTCCTTAAGCCTCCAGACGGTATAGGCGCCTGTGGTTTTCATGGAATTTGTGCGGAGCCCGGTGAAGTGTGTGTGTGTTTGGAGGCGGGGGTCAAGAATTGGCCTCCTGTCCTGACGCAGGTCTGGGAATCCGGCGGAGGTATTTCCGAGGCTTTCCAGGCTCATGGCAGCTGTTGAAGGGGGCTTAAAAGGTGCGGAGAGTCTGCGAGCGGGGGAGTTGTCTGGAGGTTTGGGACCATAATACAGCTCCTGTTCTCTGCTGCCTTCTGGTCAGACATACAGAGCGGTGCTGGAAGAAGCTCGCATTGCTGACGCCTGTAGCACTCACTAGGCGCTATTGGAGAGAGCTCGCACTACAGACGCATGAAGCACTCCCTAGGCGCTCTTGGAGAGAACTCACACTGCTGACGCCTGTAGCATTAACTAGGCGCTATTGGAGAGAGCTCGCACTACAGACGCCCGTAGCACTCCCTAGGCGCTCTTGGAGAGAGCTCGCACTACAGACGCCTGTAGCACTCACTTAGCAGCTCGCACTGCTAACGCCTGTAGCACTCACTAGGCGCTATTGGAGAGAGCTCGCACAGCTGACGCCTGTAGCACTCACTAGGCGCTATTGCAGAGAGCTCGCACTACAGACGCCTGTAGCACTCACTTAGCAGCTCGCACTGCTGACGCCTGTAGCACTCACTAGGCGCTATTGGAGAGAGCTCGCACAGCTGACGCCTGTAGCACTCACTAGGCGCTATTGCAGAGAGCTCGCACTACAGACGCCTGTAGCACTCACTTAGCAGCTCGCACTGCTGACACCTGTAGCACTCACTAGGCGCTATTGGAGAGAACTCGCACTGCTGGAGAAAGCACACATTTTTTATTTTATTATCTTTATATTGTTTTTTTCAACAAAAAAACAAAACAAATCGATCGGCATTGCAAACGTATATAAACAGAAAATTAGTGGATATGGCAATAATGTGGGAGACTTAGTCTCAAAACAGAAATACAACACTTGGGCATGTTGGGCTGTTGAGGGGATCCAGGCTCATCTTCCAAAAGCGCACATTGTTAGCTTGTGTCGCAGGGACAATGCACTTAGAGGGAGATTATACTGTTGGGGGAGTGCAGACTGCTGTCTCATGTAGCACTCACAAGTAGAGGTGAGCGCAGGGCTGGCGCTAGGCATGGGCAGCGTGGGCAGCTGCCCAGGGCCCCACGCCAGCTTCCAGGCATGGGGCCTCGCACCTTTAAAGACTCCAGAGTTTTGAGGCCCAGGGAACCCCCTAAGAGTTTACATTTTTTGTCAATCTCCCCTGTTGGCAGGGCCGGATTGGCCATAGCGGGCACCGGGTGTTTCCCCGGTAGGCCGCTAGGGTGGGGGCCGTTTTTGTTACCGGGGGTCAGCAATATCGGCCCTCTGTAACAAAACCGGCCGAAACCGGCCCTCGCAAACTGCTCGGCTGCACTCCCCCTCAAGGGGGGGGGGGGGGGGGGGGGGTTGGCTGAGCAGTTTGCCAGGGCCCTAATGGCTGCATCTGCATCTGCATGTTAATGACAGCAATCAGACAGTTGATTAAAGTGCCCTTGTTTGTGTGCAGGGTGCCCCGCCCTGCCCCTGTATAAATAAAAGGCAAAATATCCTGCAGGGCGCAGAGCAAAAGATAGAATGGCAGTGACATCACAATGGAATCTGCTCACCTAGGACAAGTGGGAAGGGAGCAGCGAGGCGAATTAAAGGGGCAAGACATAAGGAATAAAGTGGGGGGGAAGCAGATAGGTGTGAGTATGGCAGTTAGACAAGAGGTGCATGCAGAGGAGCAGAATCCGCATGTAAAAGTGGATGGAGCAGGATTTAAAGTTTGCTGGGTCACTCAAGTCTTAGACCCGGTAGTAAATTAAAATGGACATTGAAAAGGGGCCCTCTATTCATGTCCTTAAGTTTGCCTGCAAAAACATTGACACAGTGCCTGCACAATGAATGAAAGTTCTAACAAGCATTTGCAATGCAATAGGTCTCGCATTTATAAGAGTTTGAGCTATTGGCATTGTAAAATTACAATGCCTTTTATTTATGTTTTGGTTTTAAAACAAATAAAAGGCATTGTCATTTACAATGACAGTAGAATAAACTCGCATAAAAGCAGTGTGCGGCGTGCAGCAGTGTGCGGCGTGCAGCAGTGTGCGGCGTGCAGCAGTGCGCGCCGTGCAGCAGTGCGCGGCGTGCAGCAGTGTTTCGTGTAGCAGTGTGAGGCATGCAGCGCTGTGTCGCGTGCAGCGGCGTGCAGCGGTGTGCGGCGTGCAGCAGTGTGCGGCGTGCAGCAGTGTGTTGGTAGCTGGTGGCAAATGGAATGCGCGTGGCTGTGAGCGTAACCGCCACCCGATCCGCCAGGGAAGCCTTTGGGAGCATTTTCTGAAGCCCCTACAGAAGTCTCGCTGGGCGATCGCTTACGCGATAACCGGGCGAGACCTCAAAACGGGCAGTAAGGCATAATCACCAAAATACTTTGAAAGTCTTAACACAGCACAAGCAGCAGCAGGTCTCTCAACGCAGGAGCAGAGATATCTAACAGTGGGGTTAGTTGCTGCCCATGTAGGTAAAGTGAACGCAGCACTTTAATGTGAAACAATATTGTGTTATGTTGTACATGAATAGTGTTTTACTTTTTATGTCTGAAAATTACAAGTATGTGAACAACTCCATAATTGTTGTTGCATTCTCCACAACCAAGATGTCATCAGTCTGGAGGACAATAATTAGTTGAGGAACTTAAGGGCACCTTTTGCAGTTGTGCATCTGTGCAAGTAATACAGATTTTTTTTTAAACCCGAAAGCAGAATGTTGGAAAATAGTAGAATAAAATGCTGGCAAGTTTGTATGCAGAAGGGCATTATCTGAAGGATTCCGTTTTGGTCTTTTGGTTAAAGTGAGCTTGGAAAACAGTATTGTTTCTGATTAAAAAAGGGCCACCGAAAAAAAGATACTATCTTGTAAACCATATCTACAAATTATACAATGTGTGTGTTTGTTGAAGGTTTGGGCTCGACCTGGCTCTGAGCAAAAAAATATTGCATTTTATATGTGCCAAAATATGTAAAGGATAATTTAAACAGGAGCAACAATGTCTTTTTGAATAAATGCAACATTTTTGGGTGCAATAATCGACAACCAATTCGACTCTCTGTGCGAGAAAGAATGCCTTCATATGTTTGACTGCTTTGTTAAAAGGTTGAAAGCCCCGACCTACGCGTGACACTATCAGAGCACGCTCCCACCCCCTGCAGACATACAAAGGCTGCTCTGCCCTCAGGACACATCTCCTGCTAAAACAACAGCAATTATAATGAGGGATGACGCTTAAAAGGACATTGGGGGCCACGGTCAGAGCACCTCCCTCGGCATCCACTCGCGCAGGGCCACCAGATCAAAGAGATCCCAGCCACAACAAAAGGTAAATGTAACCGGATAATGCGAGTTTTACATGCATGCTAAATCCACGACTTTAAAAAAGTCCATTCAATTAATTCTCATAAACTGAGCTGGTAAACAGATTGGTGGTTAGCCTTGGTGTTGTGTTTGTTTAATGTAAGACACTTTTCAGTGAAACCTAAAGGACAGCATCTAACCTGGTTTGTTTTTTCTTCAGCTAAAAATGGAATGTTCACCAAAAAGTAAAAAAGATGATACACCCCTGAAAGAACACGGATCCTGCTCTGGTAGCATTGCATTAATGCAAAATCAATGCAGTGCTGTTCTCCAGATTCAAATCTAAGTACTGTAGCCTAAAGGTAGGCGATAACTGAACACAACTACACCTAGCTTATGATTTGAGGGCCCAAACTGTGGCCAGAAAATCTACAGATGAGCAAGAGCCGTTCGGTGGAGGGAAGTGAATAACAAATACCGAAAAAAATAAAATAAAAAAAAAGGAAATGACGGGTGGGTGAAGAAACAGATGTGAAGGGAATGAAGCACGGAAAGAACGTGGAGGGTGCCGGTAGCAAGTATTTGTTGGGGGGGGGGGGCGGAGAGAAAACCGACCTGTAAAGCACATGCACAGAGGACTAAAGCAAAAAAAAAGCACCATAAAAATGAGCAGTGAGAGAAGAGAAGGCAGCCAATCAATCAGAGTGATGGTAAGGGGCTATGCTACAGGCGAGAGACAAACGAGCTTTTTAAAAAAAAAAAAAAAAAATATGGAATAAGGAACAGGCTAAAGAGAGAAATAATAAAGCCAACCAATTGTAAGAAACGTGTGGGCTGCAGGCCCTTTATATTCTTGCTAAGCCCACAATAT
Source organism: Triturus cristatus (assembly GCF_964204655.1). Lineage (NCBI taxonomy): Eukaryota > Metazoa > Chordata > Amphibia > Caudata > Salamandridae > Triturus > Triturus cristatus. The sequence goes on from NC_140590.1 coordinate 1,259,371,322, forward strand.
GTCTTTAGTTTCAAGTTTTTAAAGTTGCATTTAAAGTAATCCCCTTAGGATACTGCTCCTTTGTTTAACGATAAAACGGCTCCCCAGCTTAACGTGTAAAAGACGGCCGTGCCCACTAAACTAAACGAGGAGGGAGTGGGAGGGGGGAGTGGGGGCAGGCACAGTGGTGCGGGCCGCAGTTGTAAAAGGCAGGGAGAGGGTGAGATTGAGAAAGGGAAAGATAGGGATCAAAGGAAACAAGAAGGGGGTGGCAAATGGTGTGCACTTTGATGTCCTCAGTGGCCGTGCGGCTCACTGAGGACATCAAAGCAAGTGATCAGGCAGTGCTTTTCAGGCTGCCAAATGGTGCGCGCGCCCGGCGCACATGCACTGTATTTGGAGGCCTGAAAAGCCACTGTTTGCACTTCCAAAACTCGCTTACTATAAGTCTCGCCAGAGCAGTGCTAAAGCGCTGTCTCAGGCGAGACCTAAAAAGCAGGTGATGAGACGGGCCCACTCTCCATTTTTACCCTCACCCTCAGAGTGGAAAAAAAAAATCTTAACTCTGCATCAGTGCCACCCTTCGCTCCCGTTAATGTAACGACAACAAGACTCGTTATAGTTCTTTCAGAGTCTCATCATGTCAGAACTGTAGATGTTGCTAATTCATCCGATGCAACTAATAACTAGTGACAAAGCCAATAGTCCTGGCTTGTTGTAGGTGTAATGTTACTTGTGTTATTTATCTGGAGGCAATGAATGAAGCAGCAAAGTACCAGTCGGCCGGCACGCTATGCTAAGTACAGATTTATATAGCTTACATGTTTTAGGCCACGGCCTTAATTACAACAGCCATGCCCCTTTGAAAGACCCCCTTAGTTTTTTCATCCCACTTAAAACCCTGCTGTCAGGTCAGTATGTAGGCCATTTTTTTGGCTAGTTGTTGACCTGCTTTATCGTCGGGTGAGACGGTTTTTACTGTTGATTTTTATGATATTAAAGCAAACTCCAATCAGTGCAGTCTTACCTTACAAAAACGTATACCGCATTTCTTTTACAAGTTGAAAACTGCCTGTAGGAGAGTGGAATCTGACTAATGGTTGCCCCCAACTTTTTGCCTGGTATTTAAGTGGTTTTTGACTAGTCTGGCTGGGATCCTGCTATCCAGGACCCCAGCCTATCTGCTTTCTCCCTAAACTTGTTGTGAGTACTCTAGGTACAAACATAATTGGATGCTGGGCATGCCCTTCCAGTCCCTTGTAGATGGTACCCTAGGTACCCAGGGCATGGGTCCCCCAGTAGGCCTACCAGGGCTGCAGCACTTATTGTGCCACCCTGGGACAGCCACCCAAACTGACACCACCAGGCCACTACTGTAGCCTGGGTAAGGTGGTGCTAGCACCCCTTACAGGGATGTAGGTACCCTATGTCCCATACCATTACAACACATATACTCTCATAGGTCACCCCTATGGCAGGCCCTGGTAATCCTACAGGGCTGGGTGCTGAGGTATGTGTGAGGGGGGACCCCTACATGAGTAGGACCTCTCTGCAACCTTCGTAACACCGTTACTGGGTTGTTTGTAGTGTAGCCATACCATATACTCTACCGCATTATAAGTTATTGCGTCATCGCTGTAACTTGGGACTGGCTACACAGAACCATATCGTGTTTGGTGTCAAACATGAAGGAATCATACCCCCAGTCCAGCCATGGGCATGGGGGCACGATTCCCCCTTGCTAGGAGGGTGATATGGGAAAAGCGGTATATTTTAGACACCAATTTAAAAGTGCACATGTACCACAAAATGGCTACTGTTCGCCACCTACACGACTCTGGCTGGCTGTTGCTGGGGAAAATCCCAGCCTCTCCAGCTGGACAATAGGGCTCCTGTGGCAGGGAGGTGCCAACACCTCCCCAGACAGGATAATGTGGATTGGAACAGGGTGGGTGCACCAAATGTCCATTCAGAGTTGCACGTAGGCAGCTGCAGAGCCCCAACTCTGCATACACCGCCTGGAACCGGTTCAGGGGCAGCCTGCCCCTCGCCCAGGCGGGAAACACACAAAGGGGAGTGGGTGTAGCCACCCTTTCCCGCCTCTACTCTGATTGGTAGGCTCTATTTTGGACCATCCCCTAATCTTGGGGATATATGGGAATAACTTTGCCCTAAAGCCTTAGATTCGTACAGGACTTCACAGAACTGACCTTCGACGAGCTGCTGCCCAGCTGACTGAAGAAATCTCCCTTGGGATAAAGGAGTTATCCCCCTGCTTGGCAGGCACCTAAAAGACTACAAGATACCCGGTTGGAACTTCGTTGCTCTCACGACCTTCGACGCCTTCCAGCAACCTCGAGGTGGGTCTCCAGTGCATCCCAGCGTCCTGTGAGTGTGCCCAGCAAGTCTGAGCACCCTGGACCACGTGGGTGTCGAGATCCCCGCATACCCCGAGACACCGGCCACCTCTTGTCCAGCACACGACCCCGACCAGTGGGGAAGTTGTGCTTTGGCCCATTCTTGAGCCAACCTTCAAGCAGCATTTGTGCCGACTCTCAGCTCCCTGGCCCGCTCCGGTGGCCCGTGGGAGCACTTTTACGCACTCCATTTTGCTGCCTTCCGCGGTCCCTTGTCTCTCGACTTGTGGGCCCTGACGGAGGACAATCTTCCTTTCTAAGAGTTCCCCTGGTTGCTCCAGGCCTGCTCTACGCTCCCTGCAAAGGAGAGCACCCTCAGACCTCGTGGGTCTGCACCAGCAGCTGCTTTGTTCATCCTGCGTGGGTTGCGGTTGCCAATGCTTAGTGGATCCAATCGGGACACTAACACCGCAGCGACCCTCAGCCGACGTGGGACAGTCGCCCTCCAGAAGCTGGCCTTCCTTGAAGCCTCCCGGAGCCCGTGACTGCAGAGCCCAGCTGTACCTTCCACACCTGAAGCACCCGACATCCACGAGCTCCTTCCTGTGAGCTCCCTGGTCACTCTGCTGTGACCCAGACTCTGTCCCCTCTGCTTTCAGGTTCATCTTTGTCTTTTCTTCAACTTCAATCTTCACGGCTTCAACGACACTTCCAGCTAGCAGCAGTTTGGACTCCTTTTCCATAGAAAATCAGCCCGCGACCCGACACCAGAATCGACCTATGCACCCGGCTTCCCTGGGGCAGGTAACAGTGGTACTTCGGTACTTCCGTGGTGGTGGGCTCTCCAAAGCCTTAAGTCTCAAACCTTAACTTTGTACTGTTGTTAGAAGTGTCCTTAAACCTTAATTATTCAACCGCGACATTCTCCATAGGCTAACATTGCGATCCCGACAGCAGCTTCTCGCACTGCACACGCCTCCCGTGGGTCCCCTTCCTCTTAACTGTGGGTGGATTCTTAAGGGGCCAGCGATCCTGAATGCCCTAGGCATTGCCTGAAGAATTGTCGTGGTTCTTATACCACTATTTTAGTATATGGTTTGGTCCCCCCCTGGGGCCCATTGATTTCTGTGCTATTTATTGTGTTTAGAAATGCTTGTTTGAATTGTAACTTTGCCACTAGCCACATAAAGTGACTGTGGGATTCTGTCTAGAATAAATACATATATTTTATATATATACCTGTGTGGGCTACTCTTTCATTTGGTTATTCAAGAGGTTATTATGGTAAAACGATAAGCTTAACACTCCTTCAAGACTTAGCCTGAAGGCTGCTCTCCACAGCTACCACTAGGATAGCTTTCTTTAAAGGTTGTCTTAAACCTACCATCAATAGGAGTCGAATTGGACTGGTGCAAGGTGTCCCTATAACTAGGAACAGCATATGCCAGGCCAACTTCTCACGTTGGTGTGCAGCGGTGGGATTCAAGCTTGCCATTGTTTTACCAGATAACAAATTGAATTTCTAAAGTGAAAGCCACAAGGTACCAAAGGTACATATAAATTCAAGCTAGAATACAATAAGTTCTACTGAACTTGGAGTTGTGTGTAGAGGGTTTAGCACACCTTGACTACAACTCAAGAGAGGGTTCAGTAGGCCACACTTAGTGTAGGTAGATACATCACTACACTAAACATGTCTTCAGGTGGCACTAAGGCTATGGAAGGACCCCAGAGGGTCCCAGTAGATAAGTATGATAATTTCACCTTTGCAGAGCTCAGGGAAATGTGCACCCTTAGGGGACTGAAGACAGAAAGAGGTGCCAACACAAAACGTCTCAAGGAGATCCTGCTCATAGCAGACTTTATGGAGTCCATAGGATCCAGAGGGACGGACAGAGTGGGTGGGCACCCCTCAGAAGAGGACACTCCCAGAGTGGAATCTGAAGAGGAACAGGAAGAGGATGAAAATCCTGACCTGGAAGAAACAAACCACTCACAGCATGGAGGTGATGGCCCAAGAGGCACTCCCTCCACCCTTAAAAGGGGAGTGGTGGGTCCAAGAAGGAACAGATCCCCCTCAGTGGGATCCAACCATTCTAAAGGATCCAAAGGGTCCTCTGCCTCTTCTCAGAGAAGAGAATCCTCTCATGAGAGGAAATGCAGACTGATCAAATTTGAGCAGGCTAAGCTTCAGCTTAAAAGAGAACAGTTAGCATTAGACAGGGAAACCCTGGAGCTTCAGAAAGCTTCAAAGAAATGGGGTCTAGAGATCCCTGGTGGCAGTGATGAAACCCCTAGAGTTAGAGAGAGAGTCCCTGACAATAGGAACCTCCACAAGATTGTGCCCCCCTATCAGAATGGGGATGATATTCACAAATGGATATCTGCTCTTGAAAGGGCCTGTAGAGTACAGAGGGTCCCTGTAGAGCAGTGGGCAGCAATCCTGTGGCTCTCCTTTTCAGATAAAGGGAGAGACAAGCTCCTCTCTGTAAGAGAAGAGGATGCTGATGATTATTATATCCTGAAAGATGCTTTAATAGATGGGTTTGGCTTAACCACTGATCAATACAGACTTAAGTTCAGAGACACCCAGAAAGCACAAAATCAGGATTGGGTAGACTTTGTGGATTGTGCAACCAAGGCACTGGAAGGTTGGTTAAATGGCAGTAAAGTTAATGATTATCAAGGATTGTATAATCTCATTATGAGGGAGCAGATTCTTAATAATTGTCAGAACCAACTTTTACACCAGCACCTGGTGGACTCTGATCTGACCTCTCCCCAAGAATTGGGAAAGAAGGCAGACAAATGGGTCAGAACCAGGATCAGGCCTAAGAACCAAGTTGGTGACCAGAAGAAGGATTCCACTAAGCCCAAAGAGAAAGGTGGGGATGATAAACAAGAAAAGTCATCTGAAGGGCCCCAACAAACCAGTGCTGGGGGTGGGTCCCAAAATCCTTCCTCTAATAACAAGAAACCCTATTGCCATGTCTGTAAGAAACCTGGCCACTGGAAAACTGACTCCAGCTGTCCTAAAAATGGCAATAAAGAAAATGTTCCTCCAAAACCTGCTCCAACACCTCCTGTTACTACTAGTAGTAATCCCCCAGGTGGTGGGAGTGCACCCAAAAACTTAGTTGGGTTCTCTTTGGGGACACCAGTGGACTCTGGCCTAGCCAGGTCCCCTGCATTAGCAACTATGGTCTGTGATGGTGGCATGGGGTTTGCCAACTTTACCATGAGCCCCAGTATTCTGGGCAGGTACAGACAAGAACCAATAATCAATGGTCAGAAGGCTGTGGCCTATAAGGACACAGGGGCCACTGTCACCATGGTGACCAAGAGGCTAGTGCCCCTAGATCAGCTTTTACCTGGGTTTAGCTATCAGGTGACCAACATTGATGGAGTTAGGAAAGATCATCCCATGGCAGTGATAAATCTCAGCTGGGGAGGAGTCACTGGCCCCAAGAGGGTGGCAGTGTCCCCAAACTTGCCTGTAGATTGTTTACTGGGGAATGATCTAGAAATCTCAGCCTGGGCTGAGGTTGACCACAAGGCCCATTTGAAAATGGTAGGAATTCCTGAGAGAGTGGATGAGACCCTGAGGGCCTCACCTCCACCCCAGGAGAAAATAGAAAGAGTGAAGCCTGAAACTATGGATCACTCTACACAAACAGAGAGCATAGGGGAGGAAGAGCAGTCTTCCCCCCACCAGACTACAGGTAAAGGGCAAGTTTCTCAGGGAACTGACCCTGCCCCTTGTGAAGTAACTGCCCCAGAAGTGGACAGGCTTGGCCTGCCCACCTCTCTGATGGCAGGGGATCCTTCCAAGGTGGTCCCCAGTCTGGAGCAGGTATCCTGCCCCTCTCTACCCTGCCTCAGTCAGCCCAGGGCTGCCGAGGTCAGGGAGGCCAGTGGACCCTTACTGGGCCCCTGTCCAGAGGAACCCCCTCATCAAGAGATTAGGGACACCCAGCAGAGTAGTTTCAGCCAGGTGAATATTCCTCTACAAACTGAGGGATCCCCCTTACCCCTAGGTATAGGCACCCCTCAAATGGATGTTGTTGAGCACAGGGAAACCTGGGGCCTAGCTGCCCCAAACCTTCCAGTGCCCTCCACTATTCCAGCCAAAGGGATCCAACCCCCAGCTGTAGGCAGCCAGAGGTTGACCCTTAGGGCCAGATATGACACCGTCATGGGCAGAAAGGCTTCCATAGTGGCCAGTGATCTGAGGAGGTTGAGACCAACCCAAGTAGGGTCTCACTTCCAGACTCAGACACCCCACCAGCCCACCTCTGACCCAAAAACCAATACAGGTAATTTCCCTAGACTTTGGAGAAACTCTAGAACCCCTTGGGGTAGGATTTCCCAAGTGGACCATGACACAGGGAGCAACCATGTTAGTACAGGTTCTTCCTTATATGGCCACTCAGGAAATAAAGGCTTATCTGGACAAGGTTAGCCTTATCTCCTTTCGTTTGGGGGGGGTTATGTAGGAGAGTGGAATCTGACTAATGGTTGCCCCCAACTTTTTGCCTGGTATTTAAGTGGTTTTTGACTAGTCTGGCTGGGATCCTGCTATCCAGGACCCCAGCCTATCTGCTTTCTCCCTAAACTTGTTGTGAGTACTCTAGGTACAAACATAATTGGATGCTGGGCATGCCCTTCCAGTCCCTTGTAGATGGTACCCTAGGTACCCAGGGCATGGGTCCCCCAGTAGGCCTACCAGGGCTGCAGCACTTATTGTGCCACCCTGGGACAGCCACCCAAACTGACACCACCAGGCCACTACTGTAGCCTGGGTAAGGTGGTGCTAGCACCCCTTACAGGGATGTAGGTACCCTATGTCCCATACCATTACAACACATATACTCTCATAGGTCACCCCTATGGCAGGCCCTGGTAATCCTACAGGGCTGGGTGCTGAGGTATGTGTGAGGGGGGACCCCTACATGAGTAGGACCTCTCTGCAACCTTCGTAACACCGTTACTGGGTTGTTTGTAGTGTAGCCATACCATATACTCTACCGCATTATAAGTTATTGCGTCATCGCTGTAACTTGGGACTGGCTACACAGAACCATATCGTGTTTGGTGTCAAACATGAAGGAATCATACCCCCAGTCCAGCCATGGGCATGGGGGCACGATTCCCCCTTGCTAGGAGGGTGATATGGGAAAAGCGGTATATTTTAGACACCAATTTAAAAGTGCACATGTACCACAAAATGGCTACTGTTCGCCACCTACACGACTCTGGCTGGCTGTTGCTGGGGAAAATCCCAGCCTCTCCAGCTGGACAATAGGGCTCCTGTGGCAGGGAGGTGCCAACACCTCCCCAGACAGGATAATGTGGATTGGAACAGGGTGGGTGCACCAAATGTCCATTCAGAGTTGCACGTAGGCAGCTGCAGAGCCCCAACTCTGCATACACCGCCTGGAACCGGTTCAGGGGCAGCCTGCCCCTCGCCCAGGCGGGAAACACACAAAGGGGAGTGGGTGTAGCCACCCTTTCCCGCCTCTACTCTGATTGGTAGGCTCTATTTTGGACCATCCCCTAATCTTGGGGATATATGGGAATAACTTTGCCCTAGAGCCTTAGATTCGTACAGGACTTCACAGAACTGACCTTCGACGAGCTGCTGCCCAGCTGACTGAAGAAATCTCCCTTGGGATAAAGGAGTTATCCCCCTGCTTGGCAGGCACCTAAAAGACTACAAGATACCCGGTTGGAACTTCGTTGCTCTCACGACCTTCGACGCCTTCCAGCAACCTCGAGGTGGGTCTCCAGTGCATCCCAGCGTCCTGTGAGTGTGCCCAGCAAGTCTGAGCACCCTGGACCACGTGGGTGTCGAGATCCCCGCATACCCCGAGACACCGGCCACCTCTTGTCCAGCACACGACCCCGACCAGTGGGGAAGTTGTGCTTTGGCCCATTCTTGAGCCAACCTTCAAGCAGCATTTGTGCCGACTCTCAGCTCCCTGGCCCGCTCCGGTGGCCCGTGGGAGCACTTTTACGCACTCCATTTTGCTGCCTTCCGCGGTCCCTTGTCTCTCGACTTGTGGGCCCTGACGGAGGACAATCTTCCTTTCTAAGAGTTCCCCTGGTTGCTCCAGGCCTGCTCTACGCTCCCTGCAAAGGAGAGCACCCTCAGACCTCGTGGGTCTGCACCAGCAGCTGCTTTGTTCATCCTGCGTGGGTTGCGGTTGCCAATGCTTAGTGGATCCAATCGGGACACTAACACCGCAGCGACCCTCAGCCGACGTGGGACAGTTGCCCTCCAGAAGCTGGCCTTCCTTGAAGCCTCCCGGAGCCCGTGACTGCAGAGCCCAGCTGTACCTTCCACACCTGAAGCACCCGACATCCACGAGCTCCTTCCTGTGAGCTCCCTGGTCACTCTGCTGTGACCCAGACTCTGTCCCCTCTGCTTTCAGGTTCATCTTTGTCTTTTCTTCAACTTCAATCTTCACGGCTTCAACGACACTTCCAGCTAGCAGCAGTTTGGACTCCTTTTCCATAGAAAATCAGCCCGCGACCCGACACCAGAATCGACCTATGCACCCGGCTTCCCTGGGGCAGGTAACAGTGGTACTTCGGTACTTCCGTGGTGGTGGGCTCTCCAAAGCCTTAAGTCTCAAACCTTAACTTTGTACTGTTGTTAGAAGTGTCCTTAAACCTTAATTATTCAACCGCGACATTCTCCATAGGCTAACATTGCGATCCCGACAGCAGCTTCTCGCACTGCACACGCCTCCCGTGGGTCCCCTTCCTCTTAACTGTGGGTGGATTCTTAAGGGGCCAGCGATCCTGAATGCCCTAGGCATTGCCTGAAGAATTGTCGTGGTTCTTATACCACTATTTTAGTATATGGTTTGGTCCCCCCCTGGGGCCCATTGATTTCTGTGCTATTTATTGTGTTTAGAAATGCTTGTTTGAATTGTAACTTTGCCACTAGCCACATAAAGTGACTGTGGGATTCTGTCTAGAATAAATACATATATTTTATATATATACCTGTGTGGGCTACTCTTTCATTTGGTTATTCAAGAGGTTATTATGGTAAAACGATAAGCTTAACACTCCTTCAAGACTTAGCCTGAAGGCTGCTCTCCACAGCTACCACTAGGATAGCTTTCTTTAAAGGTTGTCTTAAACCTACCATCAATAGGAGTCGAATTGGACTGGTGCAAGGTGTCCCTATAACTAGGAACAGCATATGCCAGGCCAACTTCTCACACTGCCCTAGTTTGCAAAAATGGTACACTTATCTAGCTAACTAACTCACTAATGGGGGCCCCTTTTATTTTGGTACTGGGGCCTGTTTTATGTCCCAGTCTGTTCATCCAATTCAATAGAACAATAACCAAGTTTAATTAATTTAAAGTACATTTAAACTTCATTTAATCTACTTAATAGCGATTTACTATCTATGTACGTATATTATTAGGATTATTAATGCTATTTTAACCATGTTACTGATATCCAAACTAGGTAAGTAGCTTCTTGCAAAGCAGCTTCGTCAATGCCATATAAATAATGGCCAATTGATATTACTTCCTATGATGTCACTTCCTGTGAGGTTAAATCATATGCAAATTATAGGGGCCTCTCATGTTCCTATTCTGCCCGGGGCCCCACATATCCTAGGACTGGCCCTGGGTGGGCGAGCCGACAAAATTAACAGGAAGAGCCGAGCCAGAGCAGAGCCACAGGTCTGGCTTAGATCTTAGAGCCAGTATCGAGCCGAGCCCTGAAAATGTTTACTATGTAAATCATAAACCGAACATCACATAAAATATACTTAGTCTGTACAAAATCGAAAAAGTGTATTTCTTTAACATTCAGCAGCTTTGACATTAATATGACTCATTATAGCACTGTGCTGAAAAATATTTATTAACGTTTTTGTACAACTGGTATTCTGTACTCACATATTTGAAAGTGTTTTATTTATGATAATGAAGATTTTTTTCGGTGGGGTGAAAAAAAATATTTGCCTAAGATCACGCCATTTGTACGGGGAAGCCGCAATGTATCCAGGTCTTACTTTGCCCAAATCAGCCAGTAAAAGGTCATCTATTTGTCTTTCCTTATGTTAATGCTTTGTGTTGAACTCTTAGTGCATTTTTCTGTAGCCTTTCAATATGGCGTGAACTCGACCGGAAGGCCGAGCACTTTATAGGCGCATCCGTTACATTAAACAAGGTCAAATACATGATTTGTACGGACAGGGAGATTAAGTGATTTGCCCAGAATCAATATGTTGGAACTGATTCCGACATGGGGTGGATCCACAGTTCTACTGTCGACAACTCTGATAGCAAGGCCACCTCCTGGGTAGGACGGAGGGAGGCAGAAGCCACATGAAAGCTTGGATCGCTGTGGGCGCGAGGCTCCAACAGGACCTCGATCTGAGCCAGATCCTGGCTTCGTGCTCGGGCCTGGCTCGAGCTTTCAGTGGCTCGTCCACCTCTGCTGCACAAAGTGCTATTGGAGAGAGCTTACGCTGCTGAAGAGAGCGCACACTGCTGGCTTCTGTAGCACACAATACACTATTGAAGAGCGCTTACACTGCTGGAGAGAGTGCACACTACTAGGTTCTGTAGCACACAATACACTATTGAAGGGAGCTCACACTGTTGGAGGGAGCTCACACTGTTGGAGGGAGCTCCCAATGATGGAGGGAACTCACACTGTTGGAGGGAACTCACAATGTTGGAGGGAGCTCACACTGTTGGAGGGAACTCACACTGTTGGAGGGAGCTCACACTGTTAGAGGGAGCTCTCACTGTTGGGAGAGTGCACGCTGCTGGCTCATGCACAGTGGCGTAATGAGACTTGAGGGGACCCTCCTGCAAGGTACATGGAGGGCCCCCCTCCGGACTCAATCTAGAGCTCTGTGGCCGAAGTGCGGTGCTGAGGGGGCCCCCTGGAGGTTGGGTCCCCCTCACACCGCAGGGGCTGCGGGGGCCTGTGTTACACACCTGCTTCAGTAGCACTCACTAGGCGCTAATGGAAAGAGGTCACACTGCTGGAGAGAGCGCACACTGCTAGCTTCTGTAGCACACAATACAGTATCAGAGAGAGCTCACACTGCTGGAGAGAGCGCACACTGCTAGCTTCTGTAGCACACAATACACTATCAGAGGGAGTTTACACTGCTGGAGAGCCTACACTGCTAGCTTCTGTAGCACGCAATACACTATCAGAGGGAGTTTACACTGCTGGAGAGAGTGCACACTACTAGCTTCTGTAGCACACAATTCACTATCAGAGGGAGTTTACACTGCTGGAGAGCGCACACTGCTAGCTTCTGTAGCACACAATACACTATTGGAGGGAGTTTACACTGCTGGAGAGCGCACACACTACTAGCTTCTGTAGCACACAATACACTATCAGAGGGAGTTTACACTGCTGGAGAGAGTGCACACTACTAGCTTCTGTAGCACACAATTCACTATCAGAGGGAGTTTACACTGCTGGAGAGCGCACACTGCTAGCTTCTGTAGCACACAATACACTATTGGAGGGAGCTTACACTGCTGGAGAGAGCACACACTGCTAGCTTCTGTAGCACCCAATACACTATCAGAGGGAGTTTACACTGCTGGAGAGCGCACACACTACTAGCTTCTGTAGCACACAATACACTATCAGAGGGAGTTTACACTGCTGGAGAGAGCGCACACTACTAGCTTCTGTAGCACACAATACACTATCAGAGGGAGTTTACACTGCTGGAGAGAGTGCACACTACTAGCTTCTGTAGCACACAATACACTATCAGAGGGAGTTTACACTGCTGGAGAGCGCACACTACTAGCTTCTGTAGCACACAACACACTATCAGAGGGAGTTTACACTGCTGGAGAGCGCACACTGCTAGCTTCTGTAGCACACAATACACTATCAGAGGGAGTTTACACTGCTGGAGAGAGCGCACACTGCTAGCTTCTGTAGCACACAATACACTATCAGAGGGAGTTTACACTGCTGGAGAGCGCACACACTGCTAGCTTCTGTAGCACACAATACACTATCAGAGGGAGTTTACACTGCTGGAGAGCGCACACTGCTAGCTTCTGTAGCACACAATACACTATCAGAGGGAGTTTACACTGCTGGAGAGAGCACACACTGCTAGCTTCTGTAGCACGCAATACACTATCAGAGGGAGTTTACACTGCTGGAGAGCGCACACACTGCTAGCTTCTGTAGCACACAATACACTATCAGAGGGAGTTTACACTGCTGGAGAGAGCACACACTGCTAGCTTCTGTAGCACCCAATACACTATCAGAGGGAGTTTACACTGCTGGAGAGAGTGCACACTACTAGCTTCTGTAGGACACAATACACTATCAGAGGGAGTTTACACTGCTGGAGAGAGTGCACACTACTAGCTTCTGTAGCACACAATACACTATCAGAGGGAGTTTACACTGCTGGAGAGAGCGCACACTGCTAGCTTCTGTAGCACAGAATACACTATCAGAGGGAGTTTACACTGCTGGAGAGAGCGCACACTGCTAGCTTCTGTAGCACACAACACACTATCAGAGGGAGTTTACACTGCTGGAGAGAGTGAACACTACTAGCTTCTGTAGCACACAATACACTATCAGAGAGAGTTTACACTGCTGGAGAGAGTGCACACTACTAGCTTCTGTAGCACACAATACACTATCAGAGGGAGTTTACACTGCTGGAGAGAGCGCACACTACTAGCTTCTGTAGCACACAATACACTATCAGAGGGAGTTTACACTGCTGGAGAGAGTGCACACTACTAGCTTCTGTAGCACACAATACACTATCAGAGGGAGTTTACACTGCTGGAGAGAGCGCACACTGCTAGCTTCTGTAGCACACAATACACTATCAGAGGGAGTTTACACTGCTGGAGAGAGCGCACACTGCTAGCTTCTGTAGCACACAATACACTATCAGAGGGAGCTTACACTGCTGGAGAGAGTGCACACTACTAGCTTCTGTAGCACACAATACACTATCAGAGGGAGTTTACACTGCTGGAGAGGGCACACGCTGCTAGCTTCTGTAGCACACAATACACTATCAGAGGCAGTTTACACTGCTGGAGAGCGCACACTGTTAGCTTCTGTAGCACGCAATACACTATCAGAGGGAGTTTACACTGCTGGAGAGCGCACACTTCTAGCTTCTGTAGCACACAATTCACTATCAGAGGGAGTTTACACTGCTGGAGAGCGCACACTGCTAGCTTCTGTAGCACACAATACACTATCAGAGGGAGTTTACACTGCTGGAGAGAGCGCACACTACTAGCTTCTGTAGCACACAATACACTATCAGAGGGAGTTTACACTGCTGGAGAGAGTGCACACTACTAGCTTCTGTAGCACACAATACACTATCAGAGGGAGTTTACACTGCTGGAGAGGGCACACGCTGCTAGCTTCTGTAGCACACAATACACTATCAGAGGCAGTTTACACTGCTGGAGAGCGCACACTGTTAGCTTCTGTAGCACGCAATACACTATCAGAGGGAGTTTACACTGCTGGAGAGCGCACACTTCTAGCTTCTGTAGCACACAATACACTATCAGAGGGAGTTTACACTGCTGGAGAGCGCACACTGCTAGCTTCTGTAGCACACAATACACTATCAGAGGGAGTTTACACTGCTGGAGAGAGCACACACTGCTAGCTTCTGTAGCACGCAATACACTATCAGAGGGAGTTTACACTGCTGGAGAGCGCACACACTGCTAGCTTCTGTAGCACACAATACACTATCAGAGGGAGTTTACACTGCTGGAGAGAGCACACACTGCTAGCTTCTGTAGCACCCAATACACTATCAGAGGGAGTTTACACTGCTGGAGAGAGTGCACACTACTAGCTTCTGTAGCACACAATACACTATCAGAGGGAGCTTACACTGCTGGAGAGCGCACACACTGCTAGCTTCTGTAGCACACAATACACTATTAGAGAGAGCTCACACTGATGGAGAGAGCGCACACTGCTAGCTTCTGTAGCACACAATACACTATCAGAGGGAGTTTACACTGCTGGAGAGAGTGCACACTACTAGCTTCTGTAGCACACAATACACTATTAGAGAGAGCTCACACTGATGGAGAGAGCGCACACTGCTGGCTTCTGTAGCACACAATACACTATCAGAGGGAGTTTACACTGCTGGAGAGCTCACACTGCTAGCTTCTGTAGCACACAATACACTATTGAAGAGCGCTTACACTGCGTGAGAGAGTGTACACAATACACTATTGAAGAGCGCTTACACTTCTGGAGAGGGCGCACACTGATGGATTCTGTAGCACACAATACACTATCAGAGGGAGTTTACACTGCTGGAGAGCGCACACTTCTAGCTTCTGTAGCACACAATACACTATCAGAGGGAGTTTATACTGCTGGAGAGCGCACACTGCTAGCTTCTGTAGCACGCAAGACACTATCAGAGGGAGTTTACACTGCTGGAGAGCGCACACTTCTAGCTTCTGTAGCACACAATACACTATCAGAGGGAGTTTATACTGCTGGAGAGCGCACACTGCTAGCTTCTGTAGCACGCAAGACACTATCAGAGGGAGTTTACACTACTGGAGAGCGCACACTGCTAGCTTCTGTAGCACGCAATACACTATCAGAGGGAGTTTACACTGCTGGGAGCGCACACTGCTAGCTTCTGTAGCACACAATACACTATCAGAGGCAGTTTACACTGCTGGAGAGCGCACACTGCTAGCTTCTGTAGCACGCAATACACTATCAGAGGGAGTTTACACTGCTGGAGAGCGCACACTGCTAGCTTCTGTAGCACGCAATACACTATTAGAGAGAGCTCACACTGATGGAGAGAGCGCACACTGCTAGCTTCTGTAGCACACAATACACTATCAGAGAGAGCTCACACTGATGGAGAGAGCGCACACTGCTAGCTTCTGTAGCATACAATACACTATTAGAGGGAGCTCTCACTGTTGGCGGAGTGTACACTGCTGGCTCCTGTAGCACTGCACAAGGCGCTATTGGAGAGAGCTCACATTGCTGGAAAGAGCACACACTGCTAGCTTCTGTCGCATTGACAATACACTATTAGAGGGAACTCCCACACCCTCTAATAGTGTATTGTCACACTGGTGGAGGGAGTGCACACTGTTGGCGTCCGTAGCACTGCACAAGGCACTATTGGAAAGTGCTTGCACTGCTGGAGAGAGCTCACACTTCTAACTTCTGTTACACTGACAATACACTAATGGAGGTAGCTCATCTTTTGGAGGAGTGCACACTGCTGGCTCTGGTAACACTCTCAAGGCACTATTGAAGACAGCTTATGCTGCTGGAGAGAGCATAGTGCCAGTTCTGTCTCACTGACAATACACTATTGGAAGAGGCTTACTCTGTTGGAGGGAGTGCACACTGCTTTCTCCTGTAGCACTCACAATGCACTATTGGAGGTAGCCATGCTGTGAAGGCGTTGCACACTGCTGGCTCCGTAGCATGGACAAGGCGCAGTGCTGCTTACGTTGTGTGGCGTAGGGGGCCATATTGGAGAGGATTTGGCCTAACGGCTAGGGCGCTCGACCTCGGACCTGGGTTCGAGTCTCGGTAATGACGCTACACATCCTGTGATTCTGGGCAAATCTCCCTGTGCCTAACCAAAAAAAACAAATAAATTATGTGTGTCCTCATGTAACGTAACTGGTGCTATGTAAAGCGCTCTGATACCTGATTGGATTCGGGTCAAGTTCACGCTATATAAAACTCTGCAAAAAAAATAAAATATATATTACAAAAAGAACGATTGATGGACAGAATGTGGAACAATGTCATACATTCACCCCAGTAGAGGACCATATTATGCAGCATGGTTCACTAAATTATGCATCAAGTAACTAAATCCAAATTCACAGGCCGTAAAATAGTTTGTGTACAACATACAATGTTGCACTCAGCAGAAAGCAGCCCTGCATGGGTACACTTCATGCAATAAAAGGTGTGCCTTTTTTCATTCTTAATGACTTAGTTATATATCAGAACTTATCTTTGGTTTGGTTTTAATCACTTTCTAAACTTTGGGCATCTAGAGGCATCTCTTTCAAATATCCTCTTGACTTTCCGATTAAATTGTATATGTTTTGCAAAAGGGTTACCCAGTATGCCCCTATGACCCACATATGTCATGGGCAGGACGCACTAATGTCAAGGGAAGTAGGCTTCCTGTGTTTGTTCAAACATGTAAACATTTCAGAAATTAGCTTTTGCAGTAGCGTGCAGGTTCCTGTGCACAGCAGTCAAGGAGTTAGGAAACAGTTTGCAGCGCTGCAGGACAGTATTTTATGTTACATATATATAATGTAAATGTCTCTCGAGGAGACACTGTCAAAGTTAGCAAGTTAGACTTTAGAAAAACAAGGAACATGTCTTATATTTTTCAAAACCTGCAAAACCAGCATTTGACACTATGTTTTTGCACAAAACGTGTTCTCATTTCCATTATGCATTTCGTGCAATAAAAGTAACACAGAAAAAACACAAGAACTGCACAAAGTAGCCGCTCACAATCTTGTTGTTTGTGCTAATATTTTTTGCAGTGAGCTGTGCATACTTCCAAGACATGGCATAGCAGCATATAATGAAATCACAAGAGGTTACACTAGTGCGACAGAAATTTCACCCTGGTGTAATCACTACCTTGAAAGTCTGGGCGTGAGGTGTGGACTTCATATACATTGAGGACCCCTCCTCCTGAGATTTCATTAAATCCCGTGCAGGGAGCCCATGCTTCAGGAGTCCAGCAGCACTGGCATGGCGCTATTCTCTGCAAGCTTGCACTTTGAGAGTTCCAGCCACGGTCGGTAGTAGGAGTAACTGCAGGGCGGTGACGTGGAGAGGGGGAGGGGCAGGGTGGGGGGTAGTAAACTATGGATTACGGAGGTTTACAGGTAAGGTAACATATAAATTAATAAAACGAATTTCGTTGCGTGCACTGCATCCCCAAATACGATGCAGTGCACGCAACGAAATTCGTTTTATTAATTTATATGTTAACTTACCTGTAAACCTCCGTATTCCATAGTTTACTACCCCCCACCCTGCCCCTCCCCCACTCCACGTCACCGCCCTGCAGTTACTCCTACTACCGACCGCGGCTGGAGAGTTCTAGAAAAGTGGCTGGGCACACTTGGCGAGAGCTTACACTTCTTGTGTCCTCTGTGACTGACAGTGACTGTGTGAGGGGAGTGTTGAGGTTACACTGTTTGCTGGAGTTCTGTAACTCCAACTGGGCTGTGCTGTGGAAGTTTACGCTGTAGCCCAGGTTTACTAATGCTTTGTGCCGGGTTTGCACCACGTTTGTGTTGCAAGCCTGGTGTAATGTGCTAGTGTGAGATTTACTATCCAATACAAATCAGGATCTGCGTTGGATAGTATCCCAAAGTAACATCTAAGCGGGCTATGCGCTGCTTTACATACCTTTGCATCAAGGAGGCGCTTAATGGGTGGTGCATGAGCATTCCCATGTATCCACAGATGGATTTTGAATCAAATTCCTATCTACAAATGTACATAGCACCAGTTACGTTACATGACATTCATTTTTTTTTGTTAGGCACGGGGAGATTAAGTGATTTGCCCAGAATCACAGGAGGTTTAGCGTCATTACCAAGACTCGAACCCAGTTCCCCCAGGTCCGAGGTCGAGCGCCCTAGCCGTTAGGCCAACTCCTCTTTTGTTAGGGATTTGTGCCAAAAATTTGTCACAAAATGCGATGCAGCGCGCGCTACGAAATTCGTTTTATTTATTTAATTGTTTACTTACCTCCAATTATCCATATTCCGGTGTTTACTACCCCCCACCCTGCCTTCCCCCGCCCCACCTTTCCCAACTGTGCATGAGCACTGCGTTATAAAACACACCTATAAAGTGGAAAACCCATACAGCATAGTTTTACTACTGGAAGGGACCCCTTCAGTAAAAAAAAACTATTTTTCAAAGAACACACACCTTTTTGCACTATAGTGCAAGGGTGTGTGTGTGTTGGCGCATGGCTGCCAAAAGGGCTCCAAAGGGAGAGGGGGATACCCCATGCCTTGATAGATACAGCCCATTTGTCCTCTCTTTCCCTCTTGACGCAAGGCAGCGTAGCAACTTTATTGCAGCGTTGCCCTGCTTCAAAGAGCAGTTAATCTCGGCCGTTGTGCCGACAGAGCCAGTAAGCTCACCCTGGAGGCTGGAAGCACGACCCAACACTTCCAATCTACCCTGTAATAACACAAATGGGTGAAGGGTTCAAAGAACGGGGAGGGCATGACCCCACTCCCCCTCCGCGGTCGGGGGCTGCGAGCTGTGCACCAGCCAAGCTCTGGGGGGGCCGGGTTCTCCCCCCCCCCCCCTCTCCGTCCGGGTTCGTGTTCTTTCCACTGAAGCAGCGGGAGCTCTGTGAGTCACCGCTGGAATGTGCTATGTCTGAGACCAGAGGGGTGAGTCACGTCCCTTAAGCTGCAGGTCTCCTCGCGAAAGTGGCTGCTTTTCCCTCCCATATTCTCATTCCCCTCGCCTGACTACTTCAGGCCTGGCACCACGATCCTAGCTCTGGCAGGACCCAGAAACAGCATAGGTGGGCCTCATAAGATAAAAGAACTCGGGGGCAGACAATAATTCAATGAAAGGCTTCTGGAGAGCTGCTGTTCTAGACAATGGCGGAATCTGTCCCTTTTAACCCGTTTAAGAGGCACACATTACACGTCCCCGCGGATGCTGGTTCTAATGGGTGCTCTGTTTCCTCTAAGGCCAGGCTGGCCTTCCAACCTCTCACGTTGTCACAGTGCCAGAGAGGGGTATTTGACAAAAGGTGTGATCACCTGACATGCCCAGTACCCACTGAGTACTGCAAATAACCGTGCCCGAAAGTTACTGGGAACAGGTGCAGACCATGCCCTAAGCCCAGAACCCGCAGCGACTGAGCCCCAAGAGCAGAGGTGCAGGGCCCCAGTGCAGGCCATATTTTGTGCCAAGTCCCTGCTGCATTAACATTCAGAAATAATGAAAACGGTCTCAAACCTTTGAGAAGAGCATTTTATGGAACAATTCTTTTTATTTGGATTGAACAAGCCATGACACAGCTTACGCCTACAACCACTGGCCGGCCGCAAATGAAATGCATATGGGGGTACACAGCAGAGCGCCTACAACCCGGAGGCCGGCAGCGTGCTTCACGATGAAGAGGTGCACGCCTCTAATAAGCAGTGTGCGATGCCCATAGGATAACCATGTACAGGATAGAATCAGAAATAAACAACCATTGAAAATGCAATAGGTCTCGCCTTTAATTAAGTTAAAGCCATTTGCTTTGCTAATGGTATAGAGTGCAGTGGTGTATAGTAGAGTAATGTGGAGTGTATTGGTGAAGAGTGAAGAGGGACAAAGTAGAGTTGCATAGAGAGCAGTGGCATAGAGTACAGTGATGCAGAGTAACGCTGGCCATAGTGGGCGTAGTGAGGCTACGTAGAGCATTACGGAGTGGGGGCAAATCTACGCCCACCCGCACACTCCGCGTAGCCCCACTACGCGCCACCCGCCTCCCTCCCGCCCTCATTTTAAAATAACTTAGAACCTTACAAATAAAGAAAATTACTTACCTGAGCTGCCGCGTCCCGGGGCTCCATCTTCCTGCTTCCTGGCTAGCTTCTTCCTCACGAATGCGCATGCGCGGGCGCCCGCGCATGCACATTCGTGAGGAAGAAGCTAGCCAGGAAGCAGGAAGATGGAGCCCCGGGACGCGGCAGCTCAGGTAAGTAATTTTCTTTATTTGTAAGGTTCTAAGTTATTTTAAAATGAGGGCGGGAGGGAGGCGGGTGGCGGGCAACTCTGCCCCATCGTGGCGTGTGTGTAGTCTGCCTGCTAAGTCTACTTTGCGAAGCACAAAGTAGGCAGCACTACGCACACTCCGCGGGCGGAGCGGAGCACTGCGCCCACCCTTAATGCAGAGCAGAATAGGGTGGCATAGAGTGCAGTGACAGAGCACAATGGCGCAGAGTATAGTGGCGTAGAGTGCAGTGGTGCAGAGTAGATTGGCGCAGAGTGCATTGTTTTTGAGTAAATAAGTGTAGAGTGCCTTGTCACAGAGTGCAGTGGAGCAGCGTTGAGCGCAGTGGCATAACGTAGATTGTTTCAGAGTAGAGTGTAGTGATGCAGAGTAGATTAGAGTGGCATAGAGGGTATTGGCATAGCGTGCACTGGCGTACAGTGAAGTGGTACAGAGTAGAGTGCATTGGTGTGGAGTGCAGTGGCATAGAGTGCAGTGTTGCAGAGTAGAGGCATAGAGTGGAGTGGAGCAATGTAGAGCGCAGTGGTGCATTGTAAAGTAGCGGGAGTAGAGTGCACTGGAGTGGATGGAGTGGTGTAGTGTTGGGAGGCATGGAGTGGTGCAGATAAGAGTGCAGTGACGTGGAGTGGATTAGTGTTTAGAGGTGCAGAGTAAAGTGCAGTGGCGTGAAGTAGTGCAGAGTGGAGTGGGGTAACGCAGAATATGCATGATACGGTAGCATACTTCCATTACAGACAACACATCTTCAATTGAAATGACCATCACATTTGCACACACATACAGTTTTTCTGATAAAAGTATACATCACACAAACAATGTATGGAAATGTAATTACCCAATGCATTGATGTGATCACCAGCACAGTTCGTTTACAGACATTTACATTTTGTTGAGTGCAAGTAAAAAAAATAACATCGTACAGACTACCTCAAGCAGACCGCAAGTAGCCAACATGGTCACATAAATCCTCTCACTTTGAAGTGAGAAAAATAAAAATAAACCCCATGCTCTCTCAAAGACACAGCCTCACATTTGAGCTTTTGAATGCACAGCAAATGTGACAAGATAAGAACAAGATTTAAAAGCCTGATTACAGAAAGCGAGTTTGAGGAAGAATACAGTAAACAAGGTTTGGGCAGTGGGAGGGATGAACACGAGCTGGACAGCCTAAAGCAAATAGAAGCAGCAAATAGAAAGCCAGAAAATGTCAGTTACAAACCACAAAGTCAATGGCAAGCAACGGCCAGAATGCATTCCTAGGTCAACTTCTGAATGTCCCCAAGATGTCTTTAGCAAAACAGCACCTTCAAGTCATCCCCATTATAATCTTTATTCAGGAGACACCCATGTCAAAGAAGCGCATATTGGAGATTCTGTACCTCTCATTCTGCAGTACAATGATTGTCAATATGAAGAAATTAAGAGGTAACCATGAAAAGGAACTCAGATGGACTAAACCAAATCAATTTTGTGTTTGTAGTCTCAATGCCCAATGGTGTCATATCAAGCCACAGATTTGCACCTGTTTATTTAGTCAGTTGGTGTCTCGGGGAGCAGAGGTTGGATGAGATGTGATGGTCTCATTTCATAATTGTAAACATAAGAAGAGTTTAGATTGTTTTATTCCTCGAATGCTAATTTTGCTGTACCAAAAAAATTTAAGTTAATGAGTTTTATATTGTAGAAATACACCAAATACAATTTAATTTTTCACTGCTCGATCACTAGATTGTCCCTAGAGCCAATTGGTTTTGGCCTACACCAGGAACACAAGAGTTTATAATCACAACCAGTCTGCAAAGTGCACTGACTGACAGGCAAGTGGATCCAGAAGAACAATCAGTGTTTAACAAAGAGTGGTAATGGTTTAATTCAAGACCGTACGTCTTCAGCAGTGGGTGGCTACACCAGAGTCCCAAAGAAGGTGATGACTCAATACAATCTATTCAGAATCTTACAGCTGGTGACAAGTAAGCTAATGCCATCCTCGTACAACAGCACCTGCATTTCTTCACAGATCTGACATGTCATGGACTGGCTGGGATCACTTACAAAAGAGGTCCCCTGTTTCAACAAAGAATCAGAGCTCTAATTCCACAGTTTGCCAAGGTGTGTGATCCTGACAAGAATCATTCCAATCTTCTTCAGATTCCTTGTCTATCGATACAGGCAGCCTATTGAAACAAGCATATTTGCTCCATTAAGAGGTACACTGAAAGCTTAACACTCTACTTTGAAAATGTGTGTGCAAAACAATCATGTCTGTCCATCAACTGTTGTTTTTGCATTTGTCACCCCGAGTGGGAAGGGTATGCCCAGACGTGGGTCCCGTGCTCTCCATGCCACTGGAATCAAGCTATCCTGGCTGAAGGGGGTGAAACCCTGAAACCGGTCCTAGGATGCTTGTTTCCAGTCCAGGGAGGACCTGGCTTGGCAGTTCGGGCTGGACTGTTCCCATGAGGCACAGGGTCAAGACTGATTTGCATATGGCTGGGTTCAAACTGGAATGGCATGGTGAGCAAAAAAACGATGGATTTAGGCCCAGATCTCTGTACTGGGGTGAATGTATGACATTGTTCTGCATTGTGTCCATTAACTGATTTTTTTGCAAAACAATCATAGCATTAGTTGCATGTGCATCACACAGCATTCGCTCCCACTGCCCAGGAAACATGCATTTCCTCCCCTGTCGCTCATCACTGTAGTACTTATATGGTTTGAGCCCAGCCCAACCCATACACCACCCTTGATCCCTGGTTATCGCCGCCCTGCCTCCCCACCCCGTAGCAACCAAAGACCTCCGGCCACCATGTCCCGATGTCCCCGATGGCCGGCCCGGGGCCCTAACGAAACTTAGACCCTAAACGCGCCATGCCCGGCCGAGGGAGAGAGAACCCCCCAAGCAAGACAGGGAGGAGTAGTCTCTGTCACACCACTGACCTCCCCTCAGAAGAGGGTTTCGATCGCCCTCCGGGCCCCCAGGGAGCTGGCTCCTCGCATGCTGGGTGTCTGGAGTCCCTCCCGGTCCAACTTGAAAAGATCAAAGAGCCGAGCGGCAGGAAATCCCAACACACCGCCCCCAGACGCTAAGACCCCTCTCTGCGAGGACGCCGGACTTCAAAGAGAAGAAGGCGTATAACAGGGGGTGCTGAGGGGACTGGGACACAGAAGACCTGGGCCTAACAGAGCCCTGCGGACCTGGTCGTGGCTCGACAAATCTGAAAAGAAGGACGCTACCCGACTTTTGGAAACCTGACGAGCCCTGCTGACTTCGTCGCGGCTCCCGCTTGGCAGAGACCCTCTTCTGCCAGGACCATCTGAGCCCTGCTGACGTCGTCGCGGCTCCCGCTTGGCAGAGACCCTCTTCTGCCCGAACCATCTGAGCCCTGCTGACGTCGTCGTGGCTCCCTAGAACACTGAGAACACCGGAGCCCTGCTGAGAGACTCGCGGCTCCCCCCAACCCTAAGACCGGCTGAGCCTGCCGAGTGAATCGCGGCTCCCCAAAGATCACCCGACCGACAGTTCATTCCCGCCGGAGCCCTGCGGATGTGGTCGCGGCTCGAAAGTACACTGGTCCGGCTGGACCCGAGACCGTACCGTGTCCCCCGGCTCGAGGATTGAGAGCTGTGCGAAGGATACTCGTCATCGACGCTGAACCTAGAAACTGTCCCGCTACCCCAACCTCCTGTCAAGAAATTACCAACGCTTGTTGTATTGACCAAAGGCTACCTTGCGGATCATAAAGATCAAAAGAATCTATAGATAAAGAGCTCCGTTCTACTGAAACCTACTGTGTGGTGTCCCTTTGTCAAGTAGTGCAAGCTCAGCGCGTGTGATCCTAAGTACGAGACCCTTTCCCGAAAGGGCCTCCCCGCCGGTGCTCGGCCTGGTTCTGGGAGAGGTGGGTCACGGGGTGGTCAGGAACGTGTTCTGTAACCCCCCTCAGATCGCCCCTTCCAACAAGCAGGGACAGTCTCCTAATCTAAAAGGGTACGGGTTAAGGCAGGAGCTGAAAGGTCACTTCAAGTCGGGCATGGACGTGCCACCTAAAGGAGAAGGGTGGGATGGGCAGAGATAGGCTAATATATCAATGAATTACAGGCTTTCAATATATTTAAGGACAAAGGGTTGGGTTTAGGTTTAGTTTTAGTTACAGGAGTACTGGCGCTCAAAATCTGAAAAGTGCCAAGGCTGGTTTCAAAGCTTTAATTCTCTTGAGTAGGAGTTTATAGAAATTCTCAAGTAAGTTCGGTCTACGCACAGGAAAGTTTTGCTGATCAGTTACTCGGTGCCCTTGGTGCAATTTGGAGCCAGGGTGCTTTCTGCTTTATATTTTTATATGTTAAGGATTTCTTTCTTTTTTAACTTTAGGATGGTGAGGCATGATCCGAAGCAGTCCCGCCAGTGCACAGACCACTTTGCATGCAGCTTCATTTGATTAACTGCTTCGGGATCTTGAATCTGGACTGTGTAAGAGGGTTTGGCGAGAGCAGTTTACCTTATACAACGCGGAGATGTTTAAACATTTGTGTTTCGCTCAAGAAGTTTCCTGCAGATTATTGTGAGGTCACAAATTAACGTTATTTATTTAGACACTAACATGACCACTTTAGGCATCGGTGACAGATTGTCATTTTCAATCCAATCGGATACCCCATATTTAAGTAGACTACCATCACCAGACTGTGCCCATCAAAAAAAGCAACCCTTTCTCTTCACACATAATTATGCGCAACAACTATATACACAGGGCCGGACTGGGAACAGAAACCGGCCCTGGCAAACTGCTCAGCCAGGCCCCCCTGGGGCGAGGGGGAGTGCAGCCGAGCAGTTTGCGAGGGCCGGTTTCGGCCGATTTTGTTACCGGGGGCCGATATTTCCGACCCCCGGTAACAAAAACGGCCCCCCAAGGGACCAAACCGGCCCCCACCCTAGCGGCCTACCATGGAAATGCCCGGTGCCTGCTATGGCCAGTCCGGCCCTGCATATACAGTCACAATCTTATTGTGCAATTGGTCCTTATGCTTGGGTATCACAGAGAGCACAGAGTGTAAGTACCATATTCTCAATACAGTTTATTCACTGCTACTATTCAACGTACTGGGAAACAAAAGATACATACTCCAAGAATAAGGCTGTTTCAAGGCGGTATGTGCATTTTAGCAAACAATCTCTTTGGAAAAGGTACTTGGCAATGGGCCAGACAGATGGTGGAGCATCCACAAAGCAAGCATTCCATATTGCACCAAAAAGACAGCCACCCTCCGCCCACACCCATCTTCTGGCTTGACATTATCTCCTTTCAGAAAATAACCCATCACCTGAGCCGGGCTTTCACGAAACAGCAATAACACCGCGCTATTGTCCATCTCCCGCATCCAGCTGCTCGGATTCAAAATTGGTCCCTTATGACTCAGCCTTGGTTCCCTCGCATCATCAAATTCTGCTCTGGTAACCTAGCTTCTGTATTTACACCTTATCAAGCAATGTCTGCCAGTACCTTCAATTAGAATTTACGGTTTACCTCCTAAAGCACTTGAAAGTATGACTTAAAAGTAAGCACTATGCATTGATGGACTATAAGCGCGTTTGCCACTTGTCAAAGTATGGCTGCTTATGGCTTAATGACTGAAATCAGGCAGACACATCTCAGAAGGGACGATTGAAAAATCTTTGGACATCGCCATACAGCTAAAAGGAGAGATAGGGGTGAACCGAAACCAATATGGGAAGTAACTTCTTAGAGTAATTTGTCATAATTTAGGAAAACAGCTGAAGCTCAATGAGGTTAGGTGTCTACTGTTTAAAATCAGAGTGTAATATTTAGTCCCAGAGTCTAATCCATCGGAGGCTGATTATAGGAACCTGTAAATCAGAAAGGGACTTTTTTGAGCGACAAATGCCAATTCAATTTGTGGTGCATGCCAAGCTAAACGGTCAAAGTCACTTGCAATTAAACTGACTGTTTCTCTTAAAGCCACAGAGAAGCATTTACCCATTAAATTCCGCTTGATCCAATGATGTTGCCAAAATAAAAATCACAAGGAAACAGGAACAGGAGTAAACCCGTTAACCCAGCTGAGACCGGGTAAGTGATGCAACAAAAGGACAATGTCTCAACTAGTAAATCATGTAGGGGGACACATAAATATGCGTATTAATCACATAGCACGGGAAAAAAACAAGGGAGACCAAGGCGGGGTAGAAGGGTTGTTATTTGCATATAGAAGCACAAAGTACAACTAAATTGCTGTAACCATAACAACCAGATGTGCACTGGGAGTGTCGTGGTAAGTGAACAGCGCAGTGACACGTGACTAGGCATCAACGTGGGGCGGTGAAAAAACAATAATAATGAACAGTGGGGGTCAAACAAAAGTATTTACAATCACAAATATAGTTCCATTATTTGTGAATGACCCTTTTGGTTGCCGCAATTGGCATTGTAGAGTGAACGGCGTTTCACCCTCTTTAGCTTGAGGTCATCATCAGGACAATGGTTACACGATTCAAAAGAGTGCTCTGGTGACACTAATAGAGGGGGAGAAAATATCCAGAGCGTGGGCTTGCTCGTTGGAAGCACGATACGGCGTCACTGGAAATTGCAGTCCGGTTGCTGGGAGCGTTCGCTGGCGGTGGGTCTTCCGTCGCGGGACTCAGGCGTGCGAAGCATTTAGCAGTGCTGGAGTGTAGCTCAGGGGTGTGTGGTCCGGCTATTGGTCACTTTCGGTGCAGTCCTGGACAAGGAGCCGGGATAAGTCCGGTGGTGAGGGGCAGTAGGAGCGAACGCTCCCAGCAACCGGACTGCAATTTTGAATCGTGTAACCATTGTCCTGATGATGACCTCAAGCTAAAGAGGTTGAAACGTCGTTGACTCTACAACGCCAATTGCGGCAACCAAAAGGGTAATTCACAAATAATGGAACTATGTTTGTGATAGTAAATACTTTTGTTTGACCCCCACTGTTCATTATTATTGTTTTTTCACGTTGTTGCCTAATCACATGTCACTGCGCCTTTCACTTACCACGACACTCCCAGTGCACATTTGGTTGTTATGGTTACTGCAATTTAGTTGTATTTTGTGCTTCTATATACAAATAACAACCCTTCTAGCTTCTACCCCGCCTTGGTCTCCTTTGGTCTCCTTTGTTCTTTTCCCATGCTATGTGATTAATACGCATATTTATTTGTCCCCCTACATGATTTACTAGTTGAGACATTGTCCTTTTGTTGCAAAATAAAAATCACAACACACGTTCACCGGTGAAGGACATTTTTCAGCGGCATTGATTCACCAAAATGCAAAACTTAGTCCCAGCGTATTTAAAAATATACAAAAATAGGGTGATAAACATCGGCAGCGCAAATCAGTCAGCTGCACCAGACTTCCTTCAACGACTGCCCCGCATCAACGTAAAGATGGGGGAGGGGGTCAGAGGGTTTAAGAGGGGTAGACAGAGCCTACAAGTGGAGTAGACAGAGCCTACAAAGACATGCACTCTTAAGGACTGTCTGATTAGAAAGAAAAACAAGCATTAGTAAATGCATTAGATTTCGCCTAAGGGATTAATAGATTTGCTTGTGAATTACTACATGTAGTAAAAGCGTGTATCACATGTGATAGATTCAGTACCATCCATGCGTCTTGCTACAGGTGGCAGCTCCTGGAGGATGGCATTGATAAGACATGAATGAGTTCTGTAGCATAACAGGCCGGGTAGGCACTGTAGCCTTTTCTTGTCGTAAATGTAATCTATGACAACAGTAAAAAACATAATAAAATCAGAAGTCTGGGAGTCGGAGACAGACAGCATATACTCGGCTCATCAAATCCCGCACAGGAGGTGAAAGCAGCACCTGCATGGCTTGATGTGAGGCAAAAAAGTGTTGCAGCATCGGGCAAATGTAAGGAAAGATACTGGCACTCAGAGATCGTGCTGGTGAAGTGGCAAGATGGGGGAGCCACTCATGAAAATAAGGGGTGAATCATTGGGTTGAATGTACTCCTGTCTGGAGGGAGCAGCAAGTGGTAGGAGCAAGTCTCCATTATTAGGTAGCAGTGGCACTAGAAAGGGAAAATGGTGCGTGAAGTGAGTTTGATTTACGGTGACGCTTCTGGCAAAATGCTTGGGTGAAGAGCATCCCAGGGCTGGCGGGTCTTACAGGTAGTGAGGCGGATTACTTGGGCACAGATGAGTCCTTTCTGCTTAGTCAAGAAATGCAAGAGCCCAGATTACCAATTTAGCCCGGGGACCACATAAGATATTTCTGCAAATATGGAAAAAGGATTTAAAATATTCCCAAAAGTTTTAAGACATTGCCCTGACACCTATCTGTTACCAAGATGAGCTGCAATGAAAATATTGGCCTGCTCATAGGGG
Source organism: Triturus cristatus (assembly GCF_964204655.1). Taxonomy (NCBI): domain Eukaryota; kingdom Metazoa; phylum Chordata; class Amphibia; order Caudata; family Salamandridae; genus Triturus; species Triturus cristatus. Next base: position 1,259,399,888 of record NC_140590.1, read on the forward strand.
CAACACACTACTTGTAAAGTGCTTTGAAATCAGTTGTGTGTGTATACAAAAAAGCACTCCGCTTTGCACAGTAACAGATGTGCGTCCAAGCTCTAAAGGCACAGCCTGCTGAAAAATCACAGAACGGGGGGTGGGGGGAGGGAGTCAGCGTCGGCAGAGTGCGCACCGGTCCAGGCCTCCTCCATCAACAAACACACCCCAATGAGAAGCACTTCGTACAATTTTTATTGAAAACATCCAAACTTTTCCCAAATACTTCACCAAGCGCGTCAGTATTCTGAAGTCACTCGCACGGTTATTAATGTCGCAGCCTGCCATGAAAACAAGCGCGGCCCATCATGGGACGTGAACGGCTGAAGCGGACAGAAGATGTGCACTCGGAGACTGCCTTTATTGGCGGCGAGAAAAAAAAGTCCCCAGTGTATCACGCCACCAGTAAAGCATCCAATCCCTGCGTGCTCATCTTCTGTCTTGTTTGTCTCCCTGTGTGCACGCTGGAATGGTATTGATTCCAAAAGGCCTCTCCATGGCAGAGCAGCGCATGCGCTGCTTTCGCCAGGCCGAGACCTAAAAAAAACAACAAAAGGGAACATCTGACCCTAGGCCCCCCTCCCCCACTTTCCCGACCTTGTCCTCCTCCGCACCACCATGCGTTGGTTCTCTGATTCCCCGGCACCAGGGGGGGCTTTGACCGTGTACAGCTGTGTCGATCGCTCCAATACGTAGTCATACAGGCTCTTCCGCTTGTTAGATGTTAGGCACACAATCTGTATGTATTTGGGACAAGTCACTTCTCTAAATTCTTTTGCTAGGATCTTGATGAATAGGAGAAGAGCACTTTAAACATATTCAGGATGCATCTATAGTGTGATTGTAAAGAAAGAGTTGTACTACTAAATATCAACACCAACAATATTGTGGCATGCTAATATCGAGAACAGAATATCAAGAGACAACATATGGAAAGGTAAGTGCATATAAGGAAGTATTGACTTACTATTCCTACTCCACATTTACATACCTTGAAGATATATGTACCACAAAGGTACATTCTTGTGGAGTTATCTATAGAAAATCTAAACTTATTTAGCTGTCAATATTTTATTTTCAATATTCTGTCCCATCGATATTGTTGAATCAGTATTCAGGGGGCACACCCAAAGAAAACACAGTGGCAGATTTGAGGTCTGATATGCAAGATTGATAGAGAGCCCTGAAGATTGGCCAAGTTTGGCGTTGGGGCACAGCTCTTGGCTGTCACAGTTAGAGCTGGTCTTTGGTGCATCGATGATTTGTGACTTTTATTGGAGTAAGTGTTTGTTTACATGCTTTTTAAGTTTCTTCTTGTGGCGTTCACATTGAGTGAAACTGTAGTAGGTGTATCGATCGACTGATCTGTCTCACTGTGGTTGGAAATTGCAACTTGCACATCAGTCACAAACAACTGCAATAAGTGCATTCACCTATTGAGCTATTTGTTGAATTATGTTAAAGTCATTTATACAGTGCAGAGGTAACAGAGTCGGGGTACCTTCCAGCCTGGGGCTCTGGGCACCACCAGACCTTGATGTTGAGTATTCCTTCTCAGGACTAAGTTCAGATTGGCTTTGATTACAGTCTGTGACCTGCAGGATGCATGCAGGTGTCAGCTGTTGGCATATTGACCCGATGAAGTACAGAGGCCTGGGAGCGATCCAAAGTATACATTAAATGTAAGGGACGCAATGTAGAGCATCAGTGGCAAAAGGGGCAGATGTCAAAGAAGAAGGTGTGATTATATGAGATCTTTTGGTGTAATATGATGAGATCCATTCCAGGCTAGTCTCTTACATTGTAAGGTCGCTCAGTCTCTGTTTTGAGGTGGGAAGTTGGATTGTATCAAAGGCTGAAGAGTAGATCAATGGTGATTACTAAGTTTCTTTCATTTGTAGTTTCTCGCACACTGAAGGTGGTGATCAAGGCCAAGTATGTGTCTTGCAAAATCCTGGTTACGTGTCTGAGAGTTATGCGATATTACTGAAATAAGGCAGAGAGTTGGGTGAAGCATGATTTTTCAAAGTGGCTACCCCGGAAGTGTTCCGGATTGATTGATTGATGTACTTATAGAGCGCAGCTATCACCCTACGGGCATCTTGGCGCTTGCATTGGGAACCCGTCCTGGTTTTTCCCTGTAAGATAACCCGTACTGGGCATCCCCAAGGTGAAAGCCAGGCATCCCGCCGCGGGGGGCCGTTGTGGAGATTAAGCAGGCTTGTTGCCCAGAGCTGCATAGTGTGAACTCGTGCTTAGAGTGGGCACCGAAGCGAGAATTATCGAGTCCGTGGACGATTGGGCTCTGACCCGTGCTTGATAATGTGGTAGGACAGCCTTGTGCAGTATGAACCCGTTTCTTCACCCAGCCAGGTTTCAGTTATGAAGAGGAGATCTAAATCAGGTAACTGGGTGTAGGGTGTGAGGGGGCTGTGTTGGGAGACAATGCAGATTCACAGTCATACTCCACATGGTTAAGGAGTGATTCAATAGTTTGGGATGGAGGAGTAAGGAGAGGGGGGCAATGGTTATTGTGGAAAGGTTGAAAGAGGAAGGGTGATGAGGTGTGGGTAAGGGGCAATGAAGAGAAGAAAGAAATAGGGGTGAGTGGAGCGGAGAGAGTAAGGAGAGGAGTGGAGGATCGCACAGTTCACAGAGGGCGAGGAAGTGAAAAAGAGAGGAGTTGGGGTATCCGTGCCTTGCATTCAAGGCTGGAAAATAGGCAAGGGGTGTGGGAAGGCAGAGGATAAAGTTGGGAGGAGAAATTTGAAGGTAGAGAAGGAAGAGTGGTAAGGAGGGAAAGGGGGAGATGAGAAATCAGAAAGGGAACATGAACAGTGGTGGAAGAGAGAAGCCTTGAGGGGAGATCGGGGAGGGGTTATATGGGAGAGGAGGCTAGAGAAGAGAGGGATAGCTAGTGGGATGTAGTGGGGAATAGGAGGTAAAGGTTAAATGACATGAGGGTAAGGAAAGACAGAACAGCAGGAAAAGGAGAGAGCAAGTCAGAGGGAGGGAGATTTGCTGGATGTATGGATATAGTGGTCAGTGACAGATAGCTTTGGGATGTCAGAACACATGGGGAAGTGGTAGGAAGATTGGAAAGTTTCCATCTCCAGTATGACAGTGTTTGGCAGGTTACAGCAGGGAAGGTTGCATAGTAAGTTGATCCAACTAAAAGACACAACAGTGTAGAAGGTGCAGTTTCATAGACCACCTGATAATGAAGGTCTGTGTGCCAACTCCACTATAGTGAAGGAGCCGTGTTGGAAATGTCCCTTTCTAGGTTACTTTCTCTGGACTTTTTGTTTTTCTCCTTACCAGTTTTCCACTGATCTAGGTGCTAGCCTTAGGACTTTGAGCGTGTTTGACACTGCAAATCAATGTTATGTTAATGTATTTTATAAAGCGCTCGATTACCCTAGGGGCCTTGGCGCTGGCTTTGATACAGAAGAGAGACGTGCAGGGGGACAAGAGGCCTAGAGAGTGCTAAAAATTGATTTCACAGTTCTAGCTGATTTTAAATTTCACCTAGAAGCATCTTATGACCCGGACTCTTCTGTCCTTCTACAAAATATGTTGAGTCTAGGTTTCCCCCAAATTGTTGAAGGTCCCTTACATCAGGCGGGGCATACTCTATACAGAATATTCCCCAATAATTCATCAATAACCACCACTAATATTCTTCCACTATAGTCCGACCATAGTGCGATTTTCTTTCACTTCACATTTAACCCACCTTCTCACAGATCCAAAATCAGATCGAGTATGTCCATCTCCTGAGCCTGGCATAATATCCAGCCGAATCTGTTTGTGGATAAATTAAACTTCACGCTTTCTACCCTCTCGAATAACACCAATGAAGCAGCTTCCCAATACACCACCTGGATTAAAAACATCACCCAATCACTAGCACCACCCAAACAGAGGAAACCCAAACAAAACATCCTCTTACCCCCCTGGTTTATAGCTGAGCTAAAGGCTCAAAACATTCCTGCTATGGACAAGAGAAGGTATGGAGGCAAAACAACGAGATGGAGAAGGCTAACTATAAGCTCTATCTAGCCACTTACAAAGCCCTTTTTATTAGCGAAAAGACCTCTTACTTCACCAAAAAGATGGATGAAGCCAAAAACTCTTCAAAAGAACTTTATCAGACAGTGACTAAATTAACTATTGATTCGTCTACCAAAACATGCCCCAGCAGTCAACTCTTCTGTAATATTTTGGCTGATGCTTTCCTGCACATATTGGAAACAGTCTATGATCTATTCTCCTTGACTCCTCCTTTAGGGAACATCTGTGCCTCACAATAGATAGTGGTGACAGGTCCAACTTTTGCGACTTCTCACCACCCACTTTAGACCAGGTGACCTATTTATTGAATTCCACTTCCTCTGGTTACCCTTATGATCCTTGCCCACCAACCGTAGCCAAACTAGTGGCAGGGACTGTCGCTCCTCAGCTCACTGCTATCTTCCAGCTCATGATATCGATGGGAAGTTTTGCTATTATACCGAAGAAAGCTTCCATACTTCCACTGCTATAAAAGGTGCCACTTGATCCCAAAGACCCTTGTAATTACCGCCTAATTTCCTGCTTTCCTTTCCCTTCTACAATTATTGAAAAATAATGAATAACCAGTTGATGGAACATATCCAACTCAAAAATCACAGTGACAACACTCAGTTTGGCTTCTGCTGTGGACATAGCAGTGAATCAGCTCTAATCTAAGCCACAGAGGAGATCAGGCAGGCGCTTGATCAGGGAAGAGGAGCAACCCTCATCCTGCGTGATCTATCGGCGGCTTTTGACATGTTAGATCCTCTCTCCCCTTGCCATCTACGCCCCCTAGCCCCCAGTCCCTTGTGCCCTTTAACTAAGCACTCCTTCTCCCCTTGTTGGGGAAAGATCCAACTACTTATACTCTCTAGTCTCAGTGATCCCTCTGAGAGAGAGTCCACAGCGCTAATGGAGCCACTCACAGTTGAGGCATGGTATGGCGCCCCTTGCCAAAGCACTCCCTCTGCCCTTTTTGGGGAAGGATCCAGTAGGTAGGCCTTGGAGTCTCAGAGACCACTCTGAGAGAGTCCACTGTGTAAAGGGAGCCTCGCGCATCTGAGTTGGGGGAATGATATCACTTCCCCTAGGATCACAGCTTACTGGAATTTGGACGCAGCTTTTACTCGTCTATCAGTTTGTGCCCCCATCACCCTTCCCCCTCTTCTTTCATGCTGTGTCTCTCCCCCTCCCCCTCCTCTTTCCCTCCTTCATTCGCTGTCTACTTCTCCTTCTCCTACCCCCTCCCCCCTGAATTGCTCCCTTGCCTACTTTTTCCCTTACGCATATGCCCTTATTGTTTGTCTCGACCGATCATGTAACTATGTAGCTATGCTCTAATACCTGTGTAACCTTTGTAACAATGTAACCTACAACTATGGTCTGATACTCATGTAAAGCGCTCTGATACCTCCGGGTCTAGCCAGCGCTATATAAAACCTTTCAAATAAAAATAATAAATGCACTGCTGCTGGAACGCCCACTAGAAATCAATGTCACAGGACAGGCCTGGGATCCACTAAAGTCATTTCTGTTAGACAGAGAACACCCATCAAGCTGGATGAATTCACTTCTCATTCTTTCTCTTTCCCATGTGAGGTCCCTCAGGGGTCCTCGCTCGGCCCAACCTTATTTAATATATATATTACACCTTTAGCTTGGGTAATCAAAAGCTTAGGCTTTTCTCTGCCATCCTATGCTGATGACACCCAAATCGTTTTCTCCCTGAGCAAGGGTTATTCAGGCAAATCCTCCAGATTCTGCGACTGCTTGAGGGCAGGCAGCACTTGGATGAGCAGACACTGTCCTAAACTGATTGCAGGAAAAACAGAGGTGATGCTCTTTGGAGAACAACCCTCTTTCTGGACTCCGTCCTGCTGGCCAGCAGAGATGGGCCTGCTCCCAACTCCTGTCATCAAGACCCAGAACCTGGGAATTTCGATTGACAATAAACAATGCTATTCCATTCATGTCAGCGCTCTCGCCTCCTCTACTTTTTACACCTTGAAAACACTCAAAAACATTCTCCTGTTTATTTCAGTCCATCTTCATAAAATCCTTATAGCCCCTCTGATAACAACCAAATTGGACTATTGCAATGACCTATTAATCTCTGCACATCAATACATCCCCAAGAGATTGCAAATATTACAAAATACTGCGGCAAGATTACAAAAAAAATCCAAAAAATCATTGTCAAAGATCTGTGCTTGTCATATGCATACTGGTGATTGGTGTATACTTGAATGGCTGATTTAAGTTAGCTGTAAGTTCCTTGTCTAGGGGTAAGACATATACCCAGGGCATGTACCTCGAATAGTCCTCCGTGGGCCTGCAGCACTGGTTGTTCCAATTACGGAGGTAGCTCATCAAATGTGCCACAGGTTTGCCCCGGTGGGGTCTGTGTGCATAGGTTACTGTTACTCGACTTGGCATTTACAAAGCTCAGTGCCAAGGTTCTGCATATCTCTTGCTATATTGGAGTTCTCCCTGTGGAAAGGGTGCGGTGTTTTGAATCAATGGCACTGGATGGTGTGTTTGGTACGATGGGGCCTGCTTCTCGCATTGGATTTGCGAGGGGTAATGTAGGGAAAGGCTATTTAGCAGTATTTCCTACATGCAGACTAGTACTATAGTGCTTAATATCGATGAGTTCGTAATGGCGCATCCTCTAAAGTAGTGTGAGTGGATCCGATATAGATATGTGGAAATGTCACTTTGGGAAAGTGAGCGTTTCAATGCTCTTGGGTGTGTGTATCTTTCGGCCTGTCTCCAATTCACATCTGGGTGCTGGGGGGAGAGCAAAATCTGTGCATTCCTGATAGAAAGCCATAAATTAGGGACTCAAGGGAAACTGTGGACCTCTGACTCTGAGGGGCCTTTCTGGGATGGTTATGTAGAGGTGGAATTGGCACCTGCGTTCTAAAGGGCAGAGTCTTGACCCCACTAAAAATAGTGTTAAAGCGTTCCAGGGTCGGATGGCAGACAGGACAAAATTTAGAGAGGGTCTGGGCATTTCAAAGGTGGCCTTTTGAACTGATCTCATCTTCAAAGGCCTTTGTGGGTAGAACTACTGGGGCGCTGGCTCAGAAGTTAGAGACTTTGGGATTTGGAACCATACTATGCTGGTTCGATGCTGGGAAATTGAAATGAGGAACCATTGGGGCAGGAGGAACTGCAACTGGATTATCCGTAGACTTGTTGTGGCCTGGGGCTTGCTGTGCTCCAGAAAGGGTACTATCACTTGGTGGATTTAGTCTGGATGTTGCTGGACTGCAGCTAAGTGCCAACTGTTGTGGCCTGGATCCCTAGGCACTCTCCAAGGGTAGTTGGCGGCATTCTGTCCATAAGATCCCAGGTACACAAAGGATCTCACCAATTCCACAATATCAAGGGTGTGGCGGGAATGGGTGAAGTGATCGTCGGTTAGGACAAGGACCGTCCTATTGTACAAAAATGGTTGCCACCAGCATGTCTCAACCTCCTATCTTTTTATCAGAGGTTGGTGAACCCTTATTGCCATGGAAACTAGCATTTGCAATGAAATAGGTCTCGCATTTACGAGAGTTTGAGCCATTGGCATTGTAAATGACAATAACTGAAATTCTCGTAAATGTGAGACCTATTGCATTGCAAATATTTTGTTTTGTCAAGTGCTTTTTTTTGTAAAAGCGCCCCATATCACACTTTCACTTTAATGGTGGCCGCGCCCCTTTATTTAGACGTGGGTCATCTAAAGAAAGAGGTGCGTAGCCTCTATCAACATGCAAGCGCGGCATGGAGCGCTTGTAAACATCAACAAAAAAAGTGAATAAATAGTTTAAAAAAACATTCGGTCACGTTCGGTACCACAAATAAACCAAAGGCGTGGCGGCCACTGTGGCGTACCATGCCATAAAAAAAAAAACATAGGAGAGAGCGTGCCTTGCACGCAGGCAGGTGAAACCAATTTAAACAAAATAGTGCTTGGAGGCTACAAGATGGGACAAGGTGGTACTAAAGAGGGACTAATAAGCCTATTGACTAATGAAGAGCCAGAGTTTACAGAGGACAATGACACAAACCAATGAAAAATATGGGCGGAGAGTGGACGGAGCTTCAAGTCCATACCTGAATACAGCATGCCTTGCAGGGCAGCGCATGCGCTGTCTAGGCTCGACCTAAAAATTGCAGAAATTATTTGACTTCTATCTAATAGCAATAAGAGGTGAACATTTCTGGAGAGCCAGAAAACGAGGAGTCATCTTACATTATTGAGGGATAGAAGTCAGGAACAATGATGACAGTATTGAAGAATTACCAGTGGGAAATAAAGAAGGTATATATGATATTTCACTCAGAATGCTAGAGGAACACTTTGTTCCCGGCTCTGAAGTAGTGTTAGAGAGTCTCACATTTGTTACTCAAACGCCCAACTAGAAAGAGTGGGAAACTGTTGGCGCGGATTCCCACCCTCGTAACCTAGGAAAATTGTTGTGTCTTGTCAAATTTAGAGCCTTCACACCAGACGTGTTGGAAAGGATTTATTGTTAATATTCACCCCCAAGGTCTTCGTGGCTGCAGCAGACTGGTTAGGTTATCTGGCTCTTCCAACAATCACGCTCCCAGTATGAATGTTCTGAAAGAAACATCCACAACGCATAGGTATTGTACGTTTGCAAGTGCATCTGTGCTTCTCACTTACACCCTGTAACACCCAAGGTTATGCACTGCTTGAAGCCCTGCACAACACCTCTAACTTACCTCCAATCCCCACTCACTTCACCCAGTATTTCACCACTTAGTCCACTCTACAATTGACATGCCTGATTCATTCATGTGTGACGGGTGACACAGGATGGCGATACAAATCTGAGTGTTTCCGTCACTTGGCCAGGGCCTCGAGGCACTCTAGGATAGTAACTCAATCAAAGATTGAGAAAGCGCTTTAGGCCTCACAAATTTCATAGGCACGCTATGTAAACACCAGTACATACAATACTCCTTTGTCTCTGTTCTGGATGGAGGTTTGCCTTGTCACTGTCTAGGTGGTGTTCCTTCGGATAACATAACATGTAAAGCGCAGGTTTACCCGTAGGCGTTTTGGCACTGATTAACAAATGTTTATTGTTACCCAGCTCAATGGTACTCATTTTATCCACCGCAGATGGATGAACGGCTGAGTGGAGCCACCGGGATTCGAACCTGTGACCAGGAGGCGCTTCTTTTTTAATACGTTCTGATTAGCTGATTGTGTTCGGCAAGGATGGGGGCAAGTATGACGGCAACCACTGCCTATTTACCTCCCCTTATACTCCTACTCACCTGTCCTGTGGTAACCATCACCATGTCACACTTGTCATATGGAAGTATGCTGAGAGCGATATCTCTAGTGGTGTAAGATGTCATCTCACACTGGTTACCTAAGTAATAGGCGCCAAAGCGATGCTTCTCACGGTGGGACGTGTCACCGTAGCCTGACTGTAAGGTCATATCTGCTGTGCGAGCGCCGTCTCTAAGTGGCGGGAGATATCTCTCTCAGACATTCCTGCGCCGTGCGCGCGCTGCTATAAGCAGGCCTTATCTGCTGCTCATGACATCGCCGGTTGCCAGGCGGTCAGTCACAGGTCTCGTGTTACTGTACACATTGACGGATTTTGGCTCTGCCCCAGTTCTCCGAGTGATGTCACCGGTTTCACACTGCCCTGCGCGGATTCCGAGGGTGGCGGTTGCGCCAGGAAGCCCAGAGTTGCTATGCAAAGCTCACCGCAGGGCAAACCCTTCCCGAAGCCCGGGTCATCTGATGTGAGGCCTGGCTAACTTCCCTCTGCCCCGTGCCCTTCACTGTGCAACCGGCTCCAGCTCGGGAACCCTTCTCCGCCTACCCCCGCCCGTGGACGCCCGCTTTGACAGGAAAACAGTTCAATTTTCTATTTTCGGCCTCTTCTCTTTTCTGTGCCCCGCTGTCATTGCTTTCCCGTGTGTCTCTGCGCGCGCGCCTGTGTGGTCTCAGCTTTACCGCCCATGATAGCTTTAAGGACTGACAGGGAAAGTGTGTGTGTTTCACTTTTAAATTGCTGTCCCGTGTTTAAACCAGGCACAAATAATGCCACTTTGAGCTTTCTTCAAAACACACTGTGGGTCCGTTGAGAAAAGCGTTCGTCCTGTCTGACCCAGTTAAAGATTTACCCAGGTGTCAACTCATTCATGTCTTTTAACCGCCATTTGCAGGTTGTCACACTCCTGGAACCTCCTACACCAACCAACTAAGCAAAACGTCTCCGTAGGGATGAAAGGCCTTCATAGTTTTGTGAAACAGTACCACACCAGCCTGCTAAATTTTTGTATAGCCATGTGCAGGTGTAGCCCTCCCACTGAGCTCAAGAATCGTGCAAACCCATATATATATACACTCAGGGCCACTGGAAATATGTGGCATGGGAGGATCAGATTATGCGGCAATAAAGGCAAATTATGTGGTGTAATACTGCACATTTTGTGATAGAATTATTTTGTTATTTCATAATTTTTACACAGGGTAACACTGTCTGGGCAAATATTTCACCTCATCAGTACTAACTTAACCAAATACAGCAATAAGCATCCAAAAGATGACAAGTCGACCTTTGCAAAGGGCATTCCACTGTTTTAGTATCTTTTGATCTTTGAGTTAGAAACATTTTTTTTGTTCAAATATGCAGATTATGGATTATGTGGCAAATCCACAGTTATGGGCCTGATTATGATGCGGTTAGGAAATCTTCCCGATCTAATCGGTTTGGAAATGGTTCCCGACCGACTCGGATCGGGAGAGTCCGACCGGCCAAGTATGATGCATCCGGATGCTTCCAGATACGATTTGGTTGGACTCCAATTGACTTCTATGGGAGCCTATGTTCCTAACCGCATCATAATCTGGCCCTCGGTTGGGAAGACACGTTCCCGATCCGATTTGGAAGGAGGACTTCCTAACTGTATCATAATCGGGCTCTAGGTGGGAATGATTTCCTAACCAGAACGGAATCGGAAGGTGGAAAACGCTGTAGCCAAGAATCAAATAATTCCAGTGGCTGTGAATTTACTCCAGAGCACCCCTCTTTCAACCCAGGCTATGAGAGAGTGACTGTGGTGATGTAGGAAAGTGCCCTTTTTGTATGGTCAACCCTACACTTTTTAGGTCTCGCCTGACCCAGCGCATGCGCACCAGGCCAGCCTAGAGCTACAGTGCATGTGCGCGGGCGCGCGCGCCACGCTTTTCCACGATTGCGTTCACTTTCGCGGCCGCTTTGATGTTTGATCGCGATCGCGATCACTTTCACTTTCCCGCTTTTGGGACCTTATAAGTATTTAGTTATGCAATTGTTGCATGGCTAAACACTTATACGGTCCCAAAGGCGAGACCTATTGGCTATGCCAATGCTTGTTTCCAATGCTGATGAGTTTGACTCTGAAAGTGTACCAGAGCCTATTAACCAGGCCCCAGTGCCAGAGCTCCCTCCCGAAAATATGATGTATGTGAATTGGTCACCCCAATTGGTTAGGACATATATCCCCTTATAAGTTCCTGATGAATGGTACCAGTGGTACCCAGTGCATGGGAGTTAAAGGAGCCACCAGGGCCTGAAGCACTGATTGTGCCACCCTGAGTGACCCAAATAAACAGATAACAGCAGGCCTGCCATTGCAGACTGCAGGAGCAGTGCCAACCGCTCAAACTCAACTTTGCCGTCACCATGAGTGGCAAGGTCACAGCACTATATTTAATATAAACCAGTGACCTCTAAAGGAGGCAGGACGCATTACATTAAAGGTGTGGCCATATATGATATATGTGCAAGCTTATATGTCCCTATAGTAGCCTCCCTCCATTAAGGCATCTATAAGTGTCCAGGGGGCCATAGGATAACATGGGCTGTCACCGCCAGGTTGCCAGCTCAATTATGGTTCCACTGAAAAGTGTCATGTTTGGTATCAAACAACTTGTCTCATTGAACCCAACTTTCCCCCAAAGTCGGATTTAATGTGACCTGCACCCAGGTGGCTACTTTAGAGGTTGCACATCTGGTTGTCCCTGCCTTTCCTGTGCCCCAGCTGACAACCTGCAGCTGCTGCCACCAAGACAAGAATCTGACCCCCTGCCAGGAAGTGTGAACACTTCCAGGAGTCAGAAATGAAGGCCTACCTGGGAGGGAGGTGTAACTCCCTGATAGGATGGCTAGTGAAGTGGCACATCAAGCCGGTAAGCTTCAAGGCTCCCACCACCTTGGATATGCAACCAGGCTTTCTCCCAGAGGAGGAAAAAACCAACCACCTGACCCAGGCACATTTGCCATCCAGGCAGGCAGAAAAACTTGGCAGTTAGGAGGTCTCATCCCCTAGAAGATCTAGCCACACCCCTGGGGTGAGCTACCTGGTCTGTACGTCCGAAGAAGGGTTCTACCTTTTTTAACAGTGGCAGAATAGAGACTTGTCGGTAGAAAAGGTGTCACACTTCACAGGAAGTGATCTCCTCAGGTGCACACTAGCCCTCCAAAAATCTAAGATTTTAGGGGCTTCCCTGGCACCAGAACCTCAGATCTGATGGACTTGCAACAAAAGGACAAAGAAGAGACCTGAGTCTGTGACTTCACGACCTGCACAAAGAAAAGGCGCCAAAGACTGCACCTTTGGCAACCACCCTGCAACTGTATGACTAGGACCTGTCATGGACCAGAGACCCGTTCCAAATGAAAGAGGAACCCCCCTGCAAGCCAAAGGCAACTCAAGAACTCCCTTGGACTAGAGGTACTAGTCACTTGCAGCCTGCAGGCAAGAATCATACCTAAATCCAAGGAATCACTGGCCATTGGATCCGCCTAGGGAATCACCCAAAAGTATATGGTCTAGTGCTTTGTGAGAAAATGTAGTCCTGACCTCCAGCAAGTTTCAGGTAACTACCATTTTTCCCCAGACTCCAGGATGTTGAAGTGACCGCAGGCTGGGCTTGCCGTTACCAAGGTTTGTTGGTGGCTAGTGCGGCTACCACTAAGTTTGTTCCATGCTGTGCCTTGAGGAAACCCTGCAGCATCTTGAATCCGATACCTATGTGGCCCCATTGTCGAGATTTTGCATTCCTTTCCTCACCAGCACCCTCTAAACAGTAACACCAGCACCCGCGGCTCCCATTCTTCAGCACCAGGGACAGCCAGGAGGACTACACTGCACACGGACCTGTGAGCCATGCATAAATCAACTGGATGTCAGAGCCTAGTCATGGGACCCGACTCACCTTACCCCCCCCCCCCCACCCACCAAGTGGGTTCCACGGAACTCAACCTGCAAATGACCTATTTTCACTAGTGTAATGCCTCCTTGACCGCAACATTATCGTTTTGGAGTATTAAAAAGCACCAATTTATTTTTCCTTTAGAAATTCATAACTCTGGTTATACTCATTTGATTGTCTTCATTTTGGTGTCCACATTTATACAAAATTCTGCTTTAATTTTATAAATTGGTGTTGGATTTCGTTTGAGTCGTGTTAATTACTTATCGTCCATGATGTTACTCTGAAGTGCTTTAACACATGCTCATCTAGTAAAGCCTGGCTGCTCTGTGCCACACTACCAGGACTGAGCTAGGGCTTTACTAGTGTGAATCCAAAGGACCTATTTGTGGAATTGTGGATTACTGCATAGTGAAGCCTAACCAGTCTCACTACATTATAATTAGGGCTCCCGATTTTATGGTATTTATTTTTTCTACATTTCTGTCTGTATTAATCCATATTTATTTTTTGCTAATTTTTTCTGAATATATCAATTTTTATTTTCTGTTTTCGGTATAAATGAAGCTGCAATGGGTATTTTTCCACATTTATTTGAGTGATAAATGTATATTCACATTTGAATGTCCAGAAGATTTCAGTGGTATACAGTGTAATAGAGTTATCTGAAAACACTTGCATTATGGAATAGCATGAATAACTGTAGATCTGCACTTAATTAAGCTTAATTATGAAATCCGTTGTCTTTTTTCATCTCCCCTACGTCTCAATCTGTACACCTTCTACTGACTGCAACTCATGATTGACAGTCGAAAAAAACATCCAAAGAAGACCTATTTTCCGTATTTTTCTGTATTTAAAAATAAATACAGACAGGAAAAAAAAATAGTTTTCTGTCTGTATTTATCTGTAAAAATCAGTAAAAACGGAAAACTGGGAGCCCTAATTATAATCCACTTTCCTACGGGTGACATCTTAATCTACTGTAAATTCAGGTCCCAGGCCGCTTACTTGTAGCCTATGAGGGAGTTCTTTACTCACTCCCTATATAAATGCCGGGGCAGCCTTTCATAACTGTGATCCTTTGGCCTTGCTCGTGTCTGAAACATGCTTGGAGGCTACCTGTTCTTTGTGACGAGAATGTGTGACTCAAGCTAATATTGTCCTATGCCAGAGATTTGCAAGCAATTTAAAGCTCAAGCCAGGCTCGCACCAGATGCCGGTCTCTGGCTCAACTAAACGTCCTTTCGGAACTTCAAGCTCAAAGCGAGGCAAACATTCATGGAAGGCGATGTGGCCTGGTGGTTACAGCTGCCGACCGTGTAACCTGGGGTACCGGCTTTAAATCCTGGCCTTGGGTTAGCATCCTGTAAATCTTGTCACATCTCCCAGTGTTGAAAACAAAAACTTTAACATAGTTTTTGTGTGTTATGAAGTGGTCTAATGTCCTTGGGAAAGGCTCACTCCGTGTAAACGTGCCAAATAAATGTCGATTTTGCCTGTCACCTATGCTTTATTTTCATCCTCCAAGGATTAATGACACATTATCCTTTGATGTCAGAAAGAGATACCCATCCAGTGGCTGAATTGCACATAGTGAAACTGGAAAATGAGGGATCCATCCCAGCGTCCCTGCTTGACCAAATTGTGTGACACTAGGCCAATACTTTATTTTACCAAGCCTCCTGTGTGTTCATTATCACATATGAGAGCACCTTGAAATTGTGAGTTGAAGGTTACTCTGTTCAAAAAACCTGTCATGTTCGATTTAATAACCTATAAATTTTGCACCATTTATAATAGGAATCAAGACAATATTTCAGGTATACATGACAACTGATATGCCCTAGTTTACTAATAGCATTGTCATCAGGAAGGGCAGGAATGTTTCTCAGTTCATGTTTAACAACATTCACTTTCAATAAATACTTTCTAAGTAACCTGATGTGCTAAAGTGAAACGCTTTGTGTGGTAAAGAAATGCACTTCAGTGAATCTTAAAGACCCCTTATTGTACTCTAGAGTGATGTTTGGTGCATGATTTACATGCCAAATATTTTCAGGGGTTGGCTCGCACACGGGCTCTTAGAGCCAGAGTTGGTCCTTGGCTTGCCTATCCAGTGGCGGTGCGTCCATTGGGGCGCAGGGGCGGAGCCCCACTTACCGCGAACGAACGCACGCAGAGTCGCAGACTGAGACCAGCAATGCAATAATATATTATTATTGCAAGGCAATGAATGCGAGCGTCGGACAATGAAGGGGGTGGGGCCAGGGGGCGAGGCGAGCACTGACAGTGACACAGTGAGTTGATTGACAGCGGCAGCGGGCGGCTCGCAATTTATCTGCGCATGCTCGAGTTTGTCTCACGACAAGCACGAGCATGCGCATTCGCCGCACTGTAGCCATGTGTACTACTAAGTGAGAGGAGGGGGTCGAGAGGCTGAGGGTTGCCTCTGCAGCAGCCCCTCCGGGCGAGCCCTATCCGTGCTCTTTCGCCAATCCAGGGCAGGCGCTGCTAATGCAGCGTCTCTGGATTGGCTGAGAGAGCCTGAGACTGTCTCGGCAGCCTAGGAGTAACTGGATTGGGTGCCGCGCAACTATGGCCAATCACTGTGGCTTAGTCTGAACACAGTGACAGTGATTGGCCATGAGGTGCGCTGCGCACTCAATGCATCAATCTGTCACGTCATCATGCACGCGGTGGTGCCACTGCCTCTGCGTACACACCTCGTGGGTTGACTCCGACCGACCGACTCGTCGTGGTGGTGGTGGTGACAATTTTTTCTGTTGTGTAGTACTACACTGCAGTGCTGAGTCTCTACTGTTGTCCCCCTGGGCCCTGACTTGGTGAGTACTGTCGTTTTCGATGTGGTTTCCCCAGCATTTGTAATGCGATGGTGTTTTACTTTACTTCAGCTACCAATGGGACTTTTCTGGTCAATGTAAGGCCCCAGGGGCGCTGCACAGGGACCCTGTCTTTTGGGGGAGGCTGTGATCGGTGTCCAAGGAGTCTGAGGAGTGCCTACACTGTCTGCATCCTCTCCGGATCAGACTAGTACTAGTGTCTCTACTGTTCCCCCAGAAGCAGAGGTGTAAACTGTAACCAGACCTCAGCCAGCGGCTCGCGCCTTCCACGTACTGAATAATTAATGCGCGGTTAATTGAGGCTTTTAGCGGCTGTGAAACCGGATGAGAGCCGGCCGCATGCCTGGATGTGACGATCCTGGGGCGACAAGCGAGCCGTGCCTCTTCT
Organism: Triturus cristatus; assembly: GCF_964204655.1. NCBI lineage: Eukaryota > Metazoa > Chordata > Amphibia > Caudata > Salamandridae > Triturus > Triturus cristatus. The sequence continues at coordinate 1,259,416,470 of NC_140590.1, forward strand.
ACGGGAAAGGAGGGTGGGGGCAGCGGTAGACGTAGGATAAGGTCAGAGCGTGTACTTGGGGCGGGGAAGGCTGCGGTCAGGAGTGGGTGACTGACTGCAGGACTGCCACAGAGGGAGGGAGTCCTAGGGGATGTATTCAGAGTGCGCTGGAATCTGCCGCCACCTGGGATATGCAGTACCTACTGACACCCTCAAATACAGAATACTATTACCAAGAAATATTGTCACACTTTGTAAATGTTCTTCGCCATCATCCCTTGTGTTCTGGGCTGCGCGAGCCCACCTCCACGAGCCCCCGTCTCACCAGCCCTCTACACTCCTGCTGCTCACGCGTGGTTCACCCCACGCTCCCCAAAAGTCAGTTACAACAACTGTGATTGAGAGTCTCTTGATTTTCAAATATTGCCTCGCGTAGGACCACCAGCCCTGGCTGACTTTCAAGTCATGTCTTGAAATATTAACGGCCTCTTTGACCACATCAAACTCATGGCAGTCCCTAGCTTTGCCAAATGATTCACACCAGAAGTACTGCTAATGTAGGGCACCCACCTACTAGTCTCCAACTGCCACTTCCTACATAGATTTGGCTATGACCAGGTCTTTCACACTGGTTTCACTAGGGGATCTAGGGGGGTTGTACATACCCCTTCACAAACATGTCCGGCTCGTGGGGATGTGAACCTTCCAGGAGTCACATGGTGACTATGTGGGAATTGAGGGATCGGTAGAGGGGAAACATGATAATATCCTATGCATCTACATACCACCCCAACTGGACACAGAAGCACTCACTGTATTACCACCACGATCCTAGGGTGTTATGTTTTCCTGTGCAGGACTTAAAAGGTGGCACTTTCTTCAGTTGGGAGAGGATGTGGTCCGTCAACTAGACTGCCGACTTTGGTGCTGGAAACCTCGGGGTCGCGTCCTGTGATTCTGGGCAAATCACTTAATCTCCCCATGCCTGAATGTGCAATGTAAATAGGTGCTAATTATGTAAAGCGCTCCAATACCTTCGGGTCGAGTTTGCGCTATATAAATATGCAAAAAATAAAATTAACGTGAGCCTTTAGAACTGCAGAAAATGATGCATTAAGTGTTTGAGAGTGTGTCAAGTCTGTTAAAAGCGACAGAGTCGCATCATTTCTGTGGTCCAATCTAGAAATAACTTTAGCCAAGGCCCAGTGTGAAGCGCCCAAGTAAGTATCAGCAGCGCAGGCTTCAGTGCTCAATGGATGGGGGTGGCTCGGCTGTGGTGTTGGATGTGGTGGAGTTTTATTCTGTATTGTGCTTTGCTGAGTTTATGAAACTTTTTTGTCCTTTTCTGCTGACTGTAAGATTTTTACTCTGCTGTTTGTCATAAAACCTGCTGCAGGATCGGACATTTGATTGAAACGTACATGCCACCATTTCAGAAGAGCAAAGTGGGAGATTGTAAAAAAAAAAAATCGGGAGAATGGGGCCTTGAATCGAGTTACTGTCATGTGTGGGCTTTGTAAGTGTGCTGCAGCAGGATCGGACATTTGAAACGCAAATTCACGTGTTTTTTTATCACCTTTCAGTGCCTTGTCTTTGCTGGCTTTAATTCATAAACTTAATATGGAAAAGTCACTTGGAGAGACAGTGGCTTTACTTAAAATTGTCATAACCACTCCTATGACAACAGTCGAGGCAGAACGATGTTTTTCAGCCTTAAAGAGGATTAAGACATTCCTGAGAAACACCATGCTTGAGGAAAGACTCAATGCTTTGGCAATGCTCTCTGTAGAGAGCAAGCTAGTTCAGAAAATCCCGGACTTTAACACAAAAGTTATTGAAAAGTTTGCTGCTCTTAGAGAGAGACGTGCTGATTTCATTTACAAAAAGTAAACAATTTTGAATGCTGCTACTTTGCAACCAGTTTATTTGTTAAATAAAAAACATCTGTGAGTGAGGTACTCAGAAATGCATTGTATCTCGAAGTCTGTTATGAAGCTCTGTGGTTGTACACTGAATAAGCAGCTACCTATGTTATATGACATCTCTTTATTAATGTTATACCTGCACTTTCACAATTGCTTTATTAACCTTCCTGCTTTCTCAAATTTGCTTGAAAATGCACCATTTTTCTTCTCTTTTTTCAAAATTTTCTCGGGGGGAGAACCCCCCCGAACCCTCCTTATAGGGGTTCGGGCTCGCTCGCTGCGCTCGCTCGCAACAGTGAAGTATACCAATCATCTTACGCCCTACCACTTTAAAATGTCACCAGCCGCCCCTGTGCCTATCCCTGTTAATTTGGTGGCTTCCCGCCTCTATCTGTGCACATATTATCCTGTAGATCACTCCCTCATTCCCTTTCCATACACTAGCAGAAGCCTGGTGAGCTGGGGGCAGGTACACAAACCTGTCCTTTGAAATTTAGCTTGGTTGCCCCCCTCTGTGACGACAAGCCTCTGACGTAGCAGAGCTCTTCCTGACAGAATGAAACCCACCTTTCTCCCATCGACTCATTTAAAGCCAGCAGCTCTTGAAAAAATCCCAAATGGTCTTTAAGTCTGGAGCCAATGCATAGCTTTCTGAGCCAACCACAACTGGCCTTAAACAAGGCTGCAAAGCTACATTGCCCAGGCATGAGCTGGTCATGCCTGTAACATGATCCCTGAGGATTGGAAGAATTCTAAAAAATGCAACCCACTGATTGGCCGAGGCTTGTTCTCAGAGAAGGATGAGTACTGGCCTTGTCCTCCACAGATAAAGTACCGCCTACAGGGGAGCCTTGTGGTTTGCCGTCTGGGGAGAAGGAGACCTATTTGTCTGTGAGGCACATGGAAGGCCCCTACCCGCAGGAGTGACGTCCCCCGCATAAACGCACATAGCTCAGCTGACTGGAAGAACCAAGAGTAAGGGGCAGCTTGACAGATAAGTGCCTAGGAACCATGTGGTTCTCCCAAACAACCGCCCAGTATAAGCGACAACAAGCACATCATCATCTGGGTCCAGATGAAGCTTTGTCTCCTTAAGATGTTAACAAGAGTGAGCCTGCCCCATCTCTAACACTTCACATACTTGTAAAACACCTGTACTCGCCTCTCCGGCCACACCTGGGAGTCTTGAGAAACCTAGACTTTGACCCCTTATTTAATGTCCTCTCTGATTGACTGAAAGAACCACTGGAATCACCCTTCAAGCCCACGTGTTTCTGAATATATAAATACTGGAAGTTCTGGCCAAAATGTCAGTCCATTAAAGCAATGGGCCACATGAACTCCTGGCGCCCAGTAGGTACCCAGCACCAGAAATTCTTGACCACTATGAGTAGGTTTCCTATTAGAGGTCCGGCTTGCCCCTTGACCATCAAGGAACATTCGCGGTACAGGACCACTTTCACCCACCAATCTACACACCTTCTAGTGAGTGGAGTGATGGACTTCCAGGGCCGGGGTTACTGCATGCACTACAGAACAGGGTCTCGACGAGAATATCACCAGATCATCCTTAAAAATGTTTTAGCAGGAGATACCTACAATTCTGAAAAGTGACAAGTGAACTGATCGTGATTGCTGTATCTCGATTCCTGTTTTGGGCATGGAAACGGAGAGCGAAGGAACTCCCTACTTAGGTTTATGTCAGAATTAATTTTCATGTAAAAGCACTAGGTTTATAAAACGAAATAGCTCTTCATAAAATGGTTCTCGAATTGGCTTAGGTTTATCATATAAGTGATAATGGACTGAATTGATTTTTATGATTATTGTCCTTGGGGAAAGATGGTTTTATGTTTTTTGCTGCATTTTTAATTATTTGTATTTCATTTATCTGCCATCCTATACTGGATTATACTCTATTAGCCTTGACCTGGTTATGACCATAATTGTAGTCATATTATTTTTGTATTTCTCGCTTTTTGTGATACACACTGTTATGGCATTTTAGCCGAAATAAAGATATATATGGGGATCCAAGCGGTCCCACTGCCGTTTTTAAGGTGATTGTAGAGCAGACTGTTTTTCACAAAAATATAATCTAACAAATATTGTGTCCTAAATACTAGTCCACTTGGTATAGATTTTATATTAACTCAGACATCAGGCGGTTGTTGACAAAAAAAATAGTCTGATATAAATATTGTGTCCTAAATACCATGCCTTTGGGTATAGATTTTATATTAACTCGGACGATATTTAGTCCATAATTTCCTGGTACAATTGCCTTGAAGGCAGCCCCCTTACTGAAGCCTACCACCGACCCCTCTCAATGAGGTGGATTCCTGATTCTAATATAGTAGGGCGAAAGCTGTTTTTGCCCTACCCGAAATATAAGGTCTTCGGATTTCATATGTGAAATCGATGCATCCCTAGTATGATATTACTCCCCCCAACCCCGTTAAGTGTGAGCCACTGTGCTAGTGCTTTATGGATGACATGCTGCATGCCCACATTCCTCCAAAGGGCAGAGCCTGATGACAGCCACAGGTGCCCTGTTGCTCTGCCCAATGACCAGAAATGCTTGTCTGAGGATGGAAGCACTCTGAAATAGCGAAGTGTGACCTCTGCACGCGAGTCTGTTCTAGAATGACCAGCAGGCTTTTGCTTATGGCCCTCATAGCACCTGTGTCTCTTACAACCTTCTAATTGAGTGACCATAACAACAACCCCTGCGTGACCTCCAGTCTGAGAGTTCCCGCCATTTTGTGAGCTGAATACTAGGAGTGTTTACAGCTACACTAGGGATCCCTCCATCGATCATACTTGGATGGGCAACGGTCCAGCAACTTCATTAATGTCCGACTCCATTCCGCAAATCCAGGGTCTGGGGCAGACCTTAACTCTTCCTGTCTTGCATCAAGAAATACTCCTTTGGTCAGGACCTATTTGAGGGCTAGCATGGGCATCCTAGTCTTAATTGGGCATTGGAACTTTTTGACTGTGGTCTGTAGGTGTGGGTGACGCTGCACACCTATCACAAGAATCTAGGTGGCCCGGATACCAAGAGATACCATCATTGTTAGCTGTGCCCATTGGATGCAGGTATAAATCAAGTTTTAATTCAGTTTGAATGTCAATGTTGGGACTTCCCATAATTTCTGGATATCCAATAAATAAAAGCCTAAAATACCTGGGCAGTACTTCACCCCATTGCTTCCTCCTACCTGCGCCCTCTGTGTTAATCTCCGCCAAACCAGTTGCTTTTGCGTCCCCTCCAGTCCTTCTTCATTGCCTTTAAGTCCCCTCCCATGTAACTTCGGTCCCCGCCCTCAACCTTCCTCAATGTTGCTTCACTGTATGCCCCCACCCTCTCCCGTGTCGCTACTGCACTGCCAACTTAAAAAAGAAAAAAAAAAAAAAGGCTTTTGCGAATTCTGTTTTAGTTACCGACCCATCAGATCGGTGACAAAAAAAAGCAACAAAAATAAAAAAAAAGCACCTGCGTTATTTTGCAGGCGAGTACATGCATGATGCGTGCGCCTACAAGATGACGCAGGTGGCCTTGTCAAAAGCTTTTTTTTTTCTTTTAATCTTAGGCTATGCTGCATAGCATTGCAGAAACTGTGCAGCATGGCTAAAAACATTGGCTAAACCAATATGTTACAAAGACGAGACCCATTGGCCTTGCTAATGCTTGTCGTTAAGAGACCCATAATCCTAGAAGACCCTTGAACACAAACTCCAGTGCTTCCTGGCGACACCCTAGGAGTCTGCTGGAACTGAGGGATACGAAAGAAATTCCCCCACCATTTTTCTCAACAGGGTATGCCCCCTCCGCTCTGTTCGAGCAGAACTCCTTGTGGTAATCACATAGAACAAAATTAGGGTTTCTTGATCTGTTATGTAAAGTTCATTAAGTGACTAAGTATGTGTGTCTACAACTAAGTTTCCTGCCTGAGGAGCTTCTCTGGAATGATTCTTGCCATACATCATGTAGACACGGCTACCACAGTGCATGCTGGGATCAGGACAAATCTGCCTTACAGAGCAGCAATCGCCCCTCCCAGGCCACCCGCTAGGATGTCTGGGAGTCAGCCTGGGACACATCGTATCCCCATGAGCCAAAGCCTCAGTGGCTGGTGCCCAAACTTTAAACATAGCTGATGGACCAACCACCAATGACAGAACATACCATCCACTGAGCCAAAGCGAGGAACCTAAACTTAACATGGCCACCATCCATTACAGGAACTCTCGCTGGAGTATGAACCACTGATCCCGAATTGTTGGTTCTAATTGAGCACGAGATACAGCCGTCCATAGTCACAAGAAGCAAAGCAGTCATTCCAGCCAAACCATAGAAGAGTGGCAGAACCGGTCTGTAAACGCTGGAACATGCTTATATTGCCCAACGCTTAAATTGAATGGAAATTTTCTATGATCAGGGCTGGAAACTTTAGATCACCAGCATTCATTCTTATTTTCAATCATTGATGGTGATGTATTTATTAAAGATCTATTTATTTTCAAGTAATAACCTTGAAAAAGCAGTCCTATGTATTGCGAGTACCCTGACAATACTTGTGATAAACATCATCTAACCCAGTCATCAAATCACCTCCCGTGAGTAAACTTTGACTAATCCACTAAGCTACGCAAGAGAGTCAACAAGGTTTTGGAGGCCAGCTTTCCATTCCCGATACAATATCCAGCATCATGCTCAACAGGAAACATGTGCAGGCTCACACCTCACACTGCTAGGTGGTTCTACAACACTGCGGATCAGGGAAAAAGCCTGCTCCTAAGACTCAGTCAAGGTCCAAAGCTCGTGGGTCTGGACTTATACTGTTGAGTCCAATAAAGTAAAACATAAGAATTGCAATTAAAATAAAGAATGGCCATTCATAGTTATTACTTGCACTGCAGCGGTACACTTCAGGGTGAAGCGTTCTTACACCAGCACCTTTCATAATCGTGAAATCCACATCTTAAATTTTCTGATGCTCTTAGCGAGCATGAGTTTTGACATTTGCACCATACCAAAAATACAACTCCTTATGATTGGAGAAGGCTAATCCCAAACCACTCTGCCCATTTTTGTGGGTGCAACCTGTAATTGGAACTATTGATTGTATCTGAAACAAATGACTCCCACGTTATTGCTATTTATTGGATGTAATAAATTATAACCCATCACCAGGCCGATCGTGATCTGGCACTATAGTCCCCGTTACGGTGGCCAAATAACTGGTGCGATATTTATCCCACCTGATAAAATCCAATTCCACCAAGTCCGAATTTTTCAGGTGTGACAAATACCACGCAATCATACGTTTTTTGCAGAGCAGCATGTGAAATTTGCAGCTTATGACACCAAAAACTGCAGGTACCAGTAAAAACAGTCATTCCTCCCCCTAAACACACAATGATTAGGTTTGATCTGCTGATATGTTACAAATCTCATATTGTGATCTGCTGATATGTTACAAATCTCATATTGTGATCTGCTGATATGTTACAAATCTCATATTGTGATCTGCGGATATGTTACAAATCTCATATTGTGATCTGCTGATATGTTACAAATCTCATATTGTGTTCTGCTGATATGTTACAAATCTCATATTGTTGATGTATATGTTAACAGGCGCTACCACACAACGCAGATAACCAGAACACTCGTAACGAAGGCCTATATAGCATAAAATCTTCAACTTGCATCCCATTGTATGGGATGGTCAGAAAGGAATGGACTCAGTTGATCTTTGTATTTTTTTATTTTACATATTAAAAAGCAGCAGAGAGCATCAACTCATCCAGAACCACACATCTACAGGAACAACTGACCCTTCAACCAGGTTCCACACAAAATATTTTTTTTGACACAATACAAATAGCGTTTCTTATAAATAACCCCGCGCCAGGCCGGTGCTTACACTTTAAAGTGTGTAGTTCTGTATGCTCCTGTGACCGTGCGCATGCAGCTGTGCCTATCTGCAAGGACTACGTTTCTGGCCTGGCTTGCAGATAAATAAAATCTGGTGACCCAGCCACCACTGTTACTTGCCATTGCCAGGTTTTGTCATTCATATATTTTATGTACACCCGGGTGTGTGCGTGAGCAAATGTCAGTGAGGGGTTTGTGAAAGAGTCATATCTGCTCACTGATGCTGTGTATGACTTTTTGACCTGTACTTTGTTCAACTGCCTTTGAAAGAATTCCGGGGCTCTTTAACAGTAGAACCATACCTCAGAATTCCGAAAATGGTTTTGAGGCAGAACTGCGGTTAGCAGGGTTCCAGCCTCGTTTAAAAATAAGGAGACTGCCAGGTGATGCAGAGGCAGTAAGGTATTGGTCTATGCACCCTCAAACAACAGTGTCCATGTCATGTTTACCCCAGCACTGTTGCAAGAGTGGATGTGAACAAATGGACATGGCAGAGTTGTCGGGATCTCTGCTCAACAGCAATCTCCCTACCATGACAGATGTTGATAGTCAACATTTATATACATATCATACATATTTACAGCATTATATATAGAAAATGGAGCACACTAAAAGAACAAACATGCCCCTTAGCATTCATTTCAAAGTATGTACATATCAGTCTCATGAAGTGTCAGCAGGCCTACTTAAAAATATTTACATCAATGTGCAGCCTTACTGTTCCATCGACTTTCAGTACGAGAAACATAGGTGCCACATTTTCCCCAGACGGGGTTTCCGCGGTGGTGACCCGATGAATGGCAAGCAAGTGAATCTGCTTTGTCACCATGGATTTACTATCTATTCCTTATGGGTACAGGAGATTCCTGGTAGAGACATCTCCTGCATATAATTAAGAATAATAATACATATATATATATGTACACTGTTTGCACCTATATACATTTTAGACCTGCTCTTGAGACATCTGCGCATCCACACGCTCACACACACACACACCGGTCCCTGCTTTTCATGTTTGTTTTTATACAGTCCATGGTGCTGCGCACTTCACGCTTAATGAAAAGCATTTTAAAGCAGCTAAACACCAAGCTTTGATAGTTGGTGTACTATGAGGCACTGCTAAATCATTATTTGCCACCATTATGCATCTAATGTATTGGAATAAGTTGATTTAGGGCTTTGAAAACTTGATATGCTTACTATCTTAGCATAAAAACCCAGGTTAGTACACAAATCCAAAAACCCCAAAGTTTCAGTTATGTTTCGTCTTTGACTTGACATACATAGGTCCACTCCCTCTTTGCTCCAGTTACAAGGAGTATGTTTGAGGAATGCGAAATAAATTTAAAGTTCGAACTTGCGTTCTTATTAGAAGGGTGAGGCTCCCCCTTTCTGGCAGTACTGTCACAACTGTGATGTGTGTGACAGCGGGGGGAGCAGAGTGTTGCAACCATGAACTAAGTAAGGCTTCCAGGAGGTCACAGAAGCCTTGGTAGAAATCTTCAAGAATTAGCACCAGGTATGGACAGCGGCCATTCGTTAATGGGTGAGGACAGGATATTACATTTCGGAGATGAAAATCGAAGTATACCAATGCTATAAAACCCTGAATGGTGAAGCACAACCTATACCTTTCCCCCACCCCCTTACCAGGACTGTGCAGCAACTGCCACAGTGCAGTAGATAGAGGAAGTCAAGTGGGAGGGCTTAAGGTGAGAGAATGGGCTACCCGTGGAAAGAGGATTCCTAAGAACATCTCGCCCTGGGGTCCTTTGCACGTGGAGTGGTCCAGGCAGTAATAGACAGGTCAGACTAACTTATGGGTGGGTCATAGGTAGGTAGTCAGTCAAGTATTAAAAGGGTCCTTATTGCCTAGTGGGATCGTATGGGAAAGTTAGTGTTTCTGGTTGTTTCCTGCCCGCCCTTCCCATTTTTAGGTTTCCTTGAAGGATTTAATTATTGAGGTAGCTCGAGCAGGCGGTGGGGGTGGCATAAGTTAGTGGGTGGGGGGCAGAGGAGGTAACCTATGGTTAGGATGGTCGCTTTCTTGGGAATGCAGGTTTCTTACTTTAACAAAAGGAAAGGCGTTATCCAGAAAAAGACAGGGATGATGCACTAGTCCAAAAAGGCTAGGCGTCGCTGGGTGGACATCTGCAGCTAGAAAGAGGGGTTGGAGTGCAGGCAGTCACATCAAAAAAGGGGAGGACTGGCATATCTTGAGGGGAAAAGGGAGTGGCATGGAGAGCAATAGTTTGGGATTTTGAAAGATGGGGTTGGAGAGGAGATAGGAATAGACTAGATTAAGTGGTCGATCGGTTGGGAGAATTCACAAATCGGGGGAGGCTTAAGGATGGGTGGGGATAGATAAATCCAATGCATTAGTAGGGTGGTGACTGTAGAAAAGGTAGTGTTTGAGATCTAGCCTTAGACCTGTCCTAATAAAGCACCATTTGACTCTCTAATTGCTAGTCCTGGCTTACTGCTGCGTCATCTTGCCCGAAGAGAGACGGCGGAGTAAGGAAGACGTAGAGAGAACAAATAGCTAATGGAGATGCACTGTTTTTTGCTCACTTTTACTTATTTTCATGGTCCCCCATTAACTGAGAAGATCTGGAAAGGTCTAATATTTAATACCATTCATTTTTATTAATACTGAAATGGTGCGTCGATGGAGGGTCATGATGGGTAAGAGGGCTGTAAAGGTATATCTCTTCTGAGAAGGGCAGAGCCACCGATGTGGGACTGATAGGCCTGGTTAACTTTAGTAACGGGGACAGTCATTCATTAGGGTTATCTGCAGAAGCCAGATATTCCATGGAAGCATGTTCCTCTGAAGGTCCAGCAGAGCTGAGGAAGGAAGCATCGTAAATCCGACAGAATGTCTAACCTGAGAAAGACCATGTCCTCATCCTACCGATCTTCATGAGCACAGGTGATTATGTCAAATTAAAGGAAGTAGCAAAACGCAACGTTTCACATAAATGGAGGTCTGAGGCTATAGCACGCCTTTGAGTTTGTGCATACACTCAGTGCATGATGTAGAGACCAGGATATTTGTATTTGAACAAGATACAACTTGCTCAAACAATCCTAAATACAGAAAAAGACACACCTATTTACTTTGTCCCAGGCTACTTTTGGCAATCATTTCCCATTTTTTTCTTGAGCGATTTAAAAATTGATTGAAAAAGGCACTTGCAGCTTTTCGATGGTTGAAAATTGACAGATCACCCCCGAATTTTCTGGAACATTTGTGGAATTCAGGGGTGAAGAGAAGCCATAGGGGTGGAAGGTGGCAAGAAAATCTTGATCAGCTATATAAGGAGCGGAAGCCCAGAAAGCACCTGAATTGTACAGACAAGTCATAGAACAAAGTTATAAGCATTTTGCAGATCTTTAGATCCCTCACAACTGACCTTGTGGGGGGTGCATGAGATATTGACTTGATGGGTGAAAATTGTGCATGGCCTGCCCCCCTCACTTTCACACGCATCTTCAAAGTTATAGCCAGTGCATTAAAATGTGCAAAATAGTGCATTCCCCCCTTCCCCAGCTAATAGCGCCAAGTAATTTAATCTTTCAGTATTTAAGTAACTGGACTCATGGTCCTACTCCCACTCAATATATATATTATAAATATATATATTAAAAAACTCTACTATTTGAAAAAAATAAAAATAAATCTGCCAGTGAGGCAGAAAGTCCGATGTTTTAGCGTTCCCTCCACTTGCATGGCAGCATTCTTTACCCTCCGGGTTGGCACAAAGTTAAGTCCCATGGGCAGAGATCCACCGGACTAGATTCCATCAGGAGATGCGATTCGACATTTTCCATCAGAGCGCTCTTTCCATGCTGGAGGTCAAGATACAGAATTTATCATCAGTTGTCTTTTTGGCAACCATCCTTAACCTAGAAAGGAGAAGAACGGGGTTTTAGGCAAGGTGTGATACTTGAGCCATGTGTACAATACACTACAACAGTTATGGTGAGAGGTGCACACAAAACAACAGCCACAGTGATTCCCCCACCCCAAAACAATTTAATAAAAGATGGGTCTTCTTTGAAGGGACCTATTTGAGGACTGAGAGAGTAGTAGTCCTCTTCAATCCTTGGAAATTCTCTCTACAGAGATCAGTCACTGATCTCCGGCTGGCCAGTCAAATAAATAAATAAATTTGATACTTGTATAGCGCACTACTCACCCGCAAGGGTCTCAAGGCGCTTGTACGAATACCGCTGTGGAACCCATCCTGGCTTTCCCTGTGAGGCGTCCACTCCTGGGCACCCCCAAGGTGGAGGCCAGGCATCCTTAGCGTTGTGGGGGCCGTTGTGGAGATTAAGCAAGCTATTGCCCAGAGTTGCAGAGTGTGACTCCATGATTGGAATAGACACCAAGGCGAGAATTATCAGGTCCGTGGAATTTTTGAGCCCAAGACCCTGCCGAGGCGGGGAATTGAACCCTGGTCCCGGGCTAGACCTCTGCATCAGGGTCTGCCGCTCTAATCATTGAGCCACCTTTTCCTAACACCTAGAACCCAGTAGTGAGGGCTTGGCCAGACACCACCTGGGACCTCCCAGGGCTGTGAGAGCAGAGCAGCCGACAAACAGCCAGCAGCTCTGATTCTCATTAAAGCAGCTCAGCTCTTGGGTCGGTGCCATGGGCTATGGGATGCAGGAGCTCTGCCCGCGCCGTCTTTCCGTGACGTTATGGACAGTCTGGGGTGTGTCCGCTGCCGGCACTTACTCATATTTTCTTTGGAAAGCAGCTGGATTTAATTTCTCCAAAGGAAAAAGAGAGCAGTCATTTCTAGACAGGGCTCTTGCTTTCTGATGTGTTTTTCAGCGTTTTGGGGAAACAGTGATCGTGGCGGGTGGCGAGGTGCCGAATGGTGTTTAGTGTGAGTATGTGGAGTTGTTGTGTCCTTTGCACAACTTCAGGGAAAAATCCAGCATCAATATCCCTCTTATACCCCCTCCCCCCCAAAAAAATAAGCTCAGCATGTACAATACTGTGAGATAGACTCCACCACAGTTCTTGAGGCCAGTGGTAGGAATGAGTGAGACTCCACTGAAGTCTATGAAGCTAGTGATGGAGAAATGATTGAGACAACTGAAGAATATGAGGTCGGTGATGTGGGAGTAGCGGACTTCATTGAAGTTTATGAGGATATTGATGTAAAGTGAAGTGAGACTCGATTGAGGTGTGCAGGCATGTGATGTGAGAATGAGTGAGACAGCAGGTTCCATTGAGGAGTAGGAGGCCAATAATAAGAGTGACTGAAATTCCAGGGGTTTGAAATGTCTGATAAAGGAATGGACTCCGTTGAGCTGTATGCAGCCACTGGTATATGAATAAGTGAGACAATGTTGAAGTTTATAAGGTCAGTAAAGTGAGAATGAGTGAGGCTTCATATAGGGGTATGACACAAAGGTATAGGAGGGAGTTAGACGCCACTAATGTTTGTGTGGCTGCTAAAGTAGTAGTAAGTGGGATTCGACTAAAGCAGTTGAGGCTAGTGATAAGGAGAGGAATGGTTACTTTGAGGCGGAATTGAGGGGTGTGACACCAACAGCATAGGCAAAGCAAATCCTTTAAAGAGTATGCGGCCAGTGGGGTAAGACACGAAGGAGATTCCATCTCAGTCTGTGAAGTCGTGGTTTTGAGGGATTTATTTTCTGCGCTTTGAACCATACCTTCAATTGAGTAGGGATTCCTCGGCCGAGTGAGGTCCACCGGTCTCCTCAATAGGAGCTGAAAGAGAAAGGAACACTTTAATTTGACTGCAACAGATGGACGCCTATGTTTTTGCTCTGAAAGTGGCTGCTTGGTCACCAATAAGAATATTCTATTTTCGTCTGTAGGAGGCAATTATTGGACACATGATATACTTCATTTAATAACAGTTTTACTGGTTTTGCTAGATCCATTCTGGATATAGCAAAACCAATATGACTGTACGGGACAGCTTTATAAAGTACATAAGTAACCTTATTTGTTATTATCTTTATCATTCTTTATCCTGTCTATCTTATCCCACAGTCCTTAATTAACGGTTTATCATTTTTTAAACTGAAACATCCTTAAATGTATATGTTCAAAGTCCCTTAAAAATGTTTTCTTGTTGTACATTCGTTACATCGTTGGGATCCCTCTTTGTTAATTACTAGTTTACTTCTGCCCGGAGATCTTTTAGCACCATCAAGTCCGGTATCATCCAATATGAATGATCAATTATCTAGCCATTTCTAATTATAATTTCCCACTCCCTGTCCTGTCCAATGCTTGCTGTACAGACACAAATCAAATTCTAGTTATCAGTTGGACGTGCCAATTATATTTCTCACACACACACACATATATATATATATATATATATATATATATATATATATATATGACCCTCCACATATTCCTTTGCTAGGGATTCAAGGGGCCTGCCGTCATTTCTCTTGGCAATAAATATTTCCACCAATGTGTTGCAGGGCTGGGCCACTGCTGTGTGAATGATCCAGTATCTTTTTTCAGTTTGTGATATTGTATTTTCAATCTTCGACCACTTACATAATTCATATATCCATTGTGTTATATCATGGGCTGTGCCGCCTTCCAGCTCATTGGAATCCACCTTTTTTCAAGTATTAATGCATGGATCTGCTGCTAGATTTTTAGGGCAAGCCATTATCGAAATAAAGATGCCTCTGGTCTCATCAGGTCACCCACCAGCCCCCACAGAGCAGACCAGGGTTGCATCCCGCATTATGGTTCCACTATAGGACAGCTGCTAGCTATGTGACAGAACCTAGCTTCAACACTTCCATAATTCAGGCCAAGACATACTGCCCAACGGATATAGTTTGCCCAATTCTCTTAGGAGCCAAATAATATATCATATATATATATATATATATATATATATATATATATATATATATATATATATATATATATATATATATATATTTATTATCTACTGGCCAGTAGATAGTTATAGTTAGGATCGTGTTTCCATAGGAAATCCGCAACATTCTATTTGGAATAACTTTGGCGCCGATTGACGAATCCTCGCGAAATGTTCAAAATAGGTGGGGCGCACTGCTCCGCTCCTTCCCTGAAGTCTCGGGGGGATTCGTCAAGCGGGAGCTGAGAAAAAGGGGGGTCCCAAAACGCGTTTTCCCTATGCATTTTTCCATAGGACCTTTAGTCCAAGCTACAGCCCGAACGGCTGAACAGAATTACTTGAAATTTGGCAGAGAGGTAGTCCTCAGGTCAGGGATGTGCCTTTTGCAGGTCTGGTGTAAATCTGTTCAGTATTTCCTGAGAAAATAGCATTTAAAAGCATATATATATCTATAGGCGCGCTCCGTGCGCGTACGGTAAAACTTACCGTACGCGCACGCTGCCGTGCACGAGCGCGATTCTGATTGGTTGTTAGATCTTAGTAAACATTCGAATCGGTCGAAACCAGGAAGTGTCGGCCGCCATTTTGTCTCTCGCAGTCTGAGGGGGTGTAAAACAAAGGTGGAGAACGTGAAAAGGGGGCAGGGTGGACAGTTCCTGACCCCCTAGCCTTTGTCAGGGGGTCCCAGAAGGACCCCCCAAGGGCCAAAATCTCTTTTAATTTTTTACGAAAAATCGCGGAGTACGCGTAGCGTGCGCGTACGGTAGAAACAGAAAAATTCCGGGAACCGCATAACGTGGGCGCGCGGTGCGCAAAGCGCACCGTGCACGTACGGTGCGCGCACGGTGAAAAACCTTAAAAAAAATAAAAAAAAAAATACATAACTTAGCATTTAAAAAAACGTACAAATTCACTGAAAAAACCATAGGTTTCACACACGTTATAGATAGGAATTAGCATTTAAAAAACGTTGCAAATTCACTTAAAAAACCATAGGTTTCACACATGTTATAGTTAGCTGGACATTTCACTCGTGAAAAACCATTGAAATTCCCCCGTTATAGTTAGTGCAGGCAACTATAACTCACGCGACCGCAATCCTCTGCTGATGACGTCAGATATTACATCACTGATGACATATGTGTCTTTCTGAAAAAAAAATATTTGCAATATATGTATAGCTAAAAATTAATGGAACAAGACATGGGTAAATAAGTGTCTAAATACAGTGATGTAATATCTGATGTCATCAGCAGGCGGTCGCGTGAGTTATAGTTGCCTGCACTAACTATAACGGGGCAATTTCAAGGTTTTTCACGAGTGAAATGTCCAGCTAACTATAACATGTGTGAAACCTATGGTTTTTTAAGTGAATTTGCAACGTTTTTTAAATGCTAATTCCTAACTATAACGTGTGTGAAACCTATGGTTTTTTCAGTGATATATATATATATATATATATTTATATATAAAGAGCACTATAGAGAAGAGCCATTGTTTCTTTGCTGAACAGCAATTGAAGGGTTTCAAGTCTATCAGATTTCCTATCCCCAAGTTAGTCTTGCTGCTTCAGTAAATGCCCCATATTTCAAGAACTGTCCAAAGGGAATATTTGCGTAACCACGTTGAAAGACAGTCATCCCCGACTCATCCTCCACTCATTGTATCCACACCCCCAAGTCCATGCCATTACTTAATTGGTATACTCCGAGTGTATGTCACTACGGAACCCGTTTTAGTTAAACATCTGCCCCAACAGGACCAACCTACCATAAATAGTCTGTCCACTATTCTACTGGTCCCTTGAATACTAAAGATCAGATGAACCAATTCTCCCTATGTCATACCAGTCGAAACCATCCTAGCCTCCACTTATGAGTTCTCAGAAACCCACCAAGCCCCCACTGGAGCTGTGCTGACACATGGTACAGCCAAAATCTGGCACTCGTAATCCCCTTCATCCGTGAGTATCCACATTTTGGATACAGCTACCAGCGCCCCATATTAATCCAATTATGACTATCTAGCTCATTAAAAATGCTCCAGGCAACTGCACTGGTATGTTGGTAAATGAAAACAGAATTCTTGGCTGCACTGTTATCTTCGTCAACCCTATCCTCCGGACCGTAAAAAGCAAGAGTTTCTTCCAGAATGGAACATGGCAACCTAAAGCACCCATAACGTTTCCTGTAAAGAGATCCCAATCAGCATGGTAGACCTGGATCCCGAGAGATCCCAGAGTAGTGTATTTACAATTAAAGAGAATATTGTTGGAAGTGTTGGAAACCTCAGCCAGCCAAATCGGGCGTGAGCACAACTTTTCCAATTAGCTTTTAGCCCTGACTACTTTCAGAATTTTTTTGCATTTCCACTGTGGGAGCCAGACTAGTTTTTAAGCCCCCCATGCGCCCAATGTATGACAAGATATAATAAGCATACAGCAAAATTGTGTGCTTGATGTCAGCCACCATCATACCCTTTAGGTGAACTCTTTGTTAAAGCAAGTTGACAAATGGTTTCAACCCTGTTGCAATAATTGATGGAGACAAGATATAGGCCTGGCGTGTACCTCTTCCTTTAGAATATGTGCGCAATACTACCCAGCTCATACGGACCGTTGTAGTGGGTCGAGCATAAAGCAATGAAGTTCATTTCATTCCACACCGGTCATAAATAAAAGGGACTGGAGTCAAAAGAACCAGTGGTGTCCACATAAAGCACTGCCCCTCGCTTTATTTCAACATTATTAACAAACCCTACCAAGGCCTGGTCATAAATTAAATATAAAATCGAGGGCAGTCTTTTAAGGTGGTGTTCCTGCATCCGTGGTCCTTGTATTAGGATCTTCATTTTGCCATATAATTCCTGTTGTTCCAATGTTCCATTGTAGTTTTACCGCTGTAGTTTTTAGATCTTGTTTCGCAGCACATTTGAATGAAAGACCTATTGTTACTATTTTTTAACTTTTACATAAAGAGGGCTTTAGCTCCACCCAGAGCAGTATTATCCTCTTATTTCATGTAATTTGCTGTATCATTTCACCAATTCTAGAGTGCTTGCACTGGACTTCATGAGGGTTTTTTTTTTTTACTTCTCAAAAGTACACTGAATCATAATACCTCATTACTTTCTTTTTGACATATTTTTTTTGTATGCCGAAAGCAATCTTTGTTTTTTTTTCACTGCAGCAGGAGTTTCCTCTTTAATTCCTATAGTTAGGACTCAAGTTGCAAGCCAGGCGTATTGGCTTGTTTCACGAGTGACTTCTGAGGGCCTACAGGGGATGAGCGACAGTTGCTGGAGAGAGTTGAAGATGGGTCAGATGTGTGACAAGCTAGGCTTGTAAATATATAAAAAATGCAGACGCACATCTTTGAAACAGATGCGTGCACGAGCCACGAGGGAGTGTGAGCTTTCCTTCACACCTGCTTGCTGAACTCAGCAGGGGGCTTCGGTCACTGTGCGGGATCACATTTGGGAAGGTATTTAAGAGACATTTGCTCATCTCAGGGAGTCGCGGTTCTGCCGCCCGTCTCTCTCTCGCGCCTGCCGCCAGCTACAGCCATTTCCACAGACACCTCTCGTGGCCCGGTCTCCGGTTACCGGCCAGCCAATGGGATCCAGAGATTTTTGCCTGATGAGATATTAAGGAGAGTGACAGCTGCACGCGGACAGCAGAGCCAGAGAGTTGAATTTACGACGCGATAATCCACCTCGGCTGCGGTGCGGGGTGTTTATCTGGTGGTGCAGAGCTGATAAAATGCAGGGGACCCTGGGTGCTTTCTGCTCCCGCACCCAGGCTGGGTGGGGACTATGGTAATGGTGCAAGGAGGTACAACCCCCTCCCAGGGGTGGTGGTCCCTTGGGAAGAATTCTAATTCATTAATATTCTACAGTTAATAACATCTCTTCCAAACACCAGTACATCTCAGTGAGTTAATTCCTCCTTGAAGGACAATTCCCTATATGAACATTTCTTGAAAGACACGAGGCCGAGAAAGATTATTCTTCTTTCAACATATCATTTACTAACCAGTGAATTAGGGAATTATTAGCTTCCAGGAAGATCTTATAACTCTAGGGGCCTTATGTATGAGCACATTTTACCATAGACACAAAATGGGTAAAACCCTTTGATACATCTGGCCCTTACAATAGGAACCCTGCTTGCTTATCATAGAGAGATCAACCACTGTAGTTAAAGCAGAGACACCATCCGATGGTGGAGAGTTTGGGAGAAAACCAGAAATGGAGGAGTAAGTGACGTGTGCTAGAAGAATTTTTAAGTGTCCTATATAATTGGGAATTCAGTGTGGTTTTATGACGGAAAAAAAAATCGCCCCCACACAATGTCCTCATTCCATGAGGCTTACCTTGTAATTGCATGGTCCTGGGTGTGATTTACTGCACAGTAACAGTAAAATCACATCGGATTTTAGCATGACCCCCAGTACTAAGCTACTCAGAATGAGACCCACCAGCTGGAGGTACATTCAATTACAGGTTGAATTCATATCTACATTAATTTTGTTTCACTAGACCATGCGTAGACAGAGGTTTTAGAAACCCTACACCCGGTCTCTGTCATGGAGCTTACGGCACGACAATGGTATCTTCCATTCAATGGCTTCTCAAAGGTGCTGTTGCTTTAAAAAAAATCGCAACTAAATCAATTTTAAGAGGACATGTCATGCCTAAAAAGACAGACTGCTGGCAATTGTACTGGTGTCTACATTTTGAGGTTCGGAGTTGTTTCCAACAACTATATTATTTTTCTTGGAAAAATTAAGGTTCAGTTAAACAACTTAAAGATTTTGGAAATTTAAATTAGTTTATCCGTTTTGCAAATCAATGTCACTGATGTGTATAGATCACGTGTTGCGGTTACAGACATTTATAACATCTATACATTACTTATGGCTTTTTATCCCCTGTACATCATGCACACAGCTTCTGTATTCATTCTTCCGTCACTGTATTGCACTGGAAGGATTTTGTTAATATTCATACACAGCTCAGAAGGACTTCATGGTCTCCGTTAATTCATGTATTAAGATTTATTGTTAAGAATTGAATGCCATAATTAGTGGCTTTCATGATGGAGTCATTAAAAAATGTTTCTCTCTGGGCCGTGCTTTGTTGGAGAGTCACACTGTTGCAATTTGTAACTGGATTTTGCATTTCTATGACCTTAAATGCATTTTATACAAATAAATTGAACTGGCAAAACAAACTATCCCACACCCATGGAAGTAATTCTCATGATAAAAACATGTCCGTGAAATGAACTCTCTCTAGAGTCGGCTCGGTTAGCCACTGTGGGGGCCAGACTAAAACCTGGGTGGAGATCTGGAAAGAGCGCCAGTGGATTGCGAACAGGGGTGAATACTTACTGGTAAACTTCTCCTTCTTCTTGCACCTTCGGACCACGAGGAACGCGCCGATGGCGAACACCAGAATTAAGACGCCGGCCACGCTGCCCACCACAGGCCACAGCCACGCATTCTCCTTTGGAGCTATTTCCGTGCCTGTGTGAAGGAAACCAAACCAGGAGGGGTATGATAAATGCGTGCTTTCAATTCAACCCAGGGCTTCTATTGGCTGTTAAATCCTCCCATGCAACCAGTTTAAGAATGAGTAAACCTATCCCAATTCTAATTCATATAAGAGGGGACCTCCAAGAGGCTTCTGGACATGCCCCTGTCTGAAAGACTCAGCATCTCCTGGACTTTTGGCACCACTTCAGTCTCAAACAGAACATCCCAGTTTTTGGAGGCGATTCATTTTCTTACACAATCATTCTGCCTGTATGTGTTATCGCCCCTGGGTGTGCAAAATGCCAGAGTCCCTAGGGACTCTGTGAGAAGACAAGGGTTGAAACAGTGGGTGGGCCTAACTCCCTGCCTCTACTTTAGCTTTAGTGTAATCATTTGAACCTTGTGCTGAACTGCGCAAGGCACTTAATGGAAGTCCCACCAACTCACAAGTAGTGTGCAGGTCTGTGCTCACAGGCACCAGTGTATAAAATATTGCATTAAGAGCTCCAGCTTTAAGTCATGACTTTTAACATTGTTTGGCAGAAAGATAGTGTATAAAATAACACGACCAGCATAAATAAAGAGGCAGGGAGGGTTGGATTGAGACACAAGGTTGCAATTGCAAGCCATCTCTCCCTGGATTGATACGGATTACCTCAGCGTCAAATCGTTAAACATGGAACATCTATTTAACTTGTTAAAAATGTGCCCTTTGCAAAGGCATGAAACAGACTCACCTGCACTTTTAGTTATAATTCTGAGTCATTTATATGATAAACCACAATTTACCAGTATTAAAATATGCCTGTGCGGTACAATAGGTAAAATAAACTCTACATGCTCTTTTCGAATTTTAATTTTTGCTTCATTCTAGTTTATTTTTGTTTTTTATAGTGGTCAGACTTTGGGAGGTTTTCTTCAGGGCTCTAATAAAAACGAAACAATAAAAAAAAAAAAGAGAAACATCTGAGATCTCTGCATGTAGCTTATATATCAATTCTATTCATAAAGAATTCTAAAGTGTGTAGCTACCCAGAAGGGCCACCCAGCTCTAGGTTAGCAGCAGGTAACTCGGCTGAAAGAATAGAATTAGTTGAAGAGGATAGTTTTTAGCAATTTCCTAAAATTAGGTTCGACTCTATTTTCCTAATTAGCTGGGGAAATGTGTTCCAGAGCTCAGGGGCAATGAACGCAAAAGAACTTCCTCAAATTCTAGGCACTATAACCAGCTGCTGGCTGGTAGAGCTCAGTGTTCTTGAGGTATTGTAGGGTGAGAGGAGTCTCTGAATTAACTTTGGGCCCTTATTATAGATAGCTCGATGGGCCAGGCACAGAGCTTTGAACTGTATTCTTTTAATCACCGGCAACCAGAGCAAGCTGGCCAGAGCCACAGTCGCAGACTAACATTTCAGGTTTTTAAATAAGTACGAGGGCAGTGGTATTGTGGATGACCTGTAATCTGTTGATAACAGCCTTGGGGCTTCCCAGATATAGGGAGTTTCTCTAATCCAGGCACGAGATGACCAATCCTTGCACCACAGTTCTGTGCTGTGGTTCAGGTAGCCATCTCAAAAGCTTTCTTAGAGCTCTAAGCAAGCCAAAGCATGTTGCAGCTAATTTTTTACATCGGGTTGTTATGGGAAACTGGTCATCGAGCCAAAAGCCAAGCATCTGGACTTCTGGTTTTGGGTGGGTTGATCGCTAAGACATTCTGGACGATTCACTCGCATCCATCTATCGGGGTTGCTTCCCACCATTAGCTCAGTTTTTTCACCACTTAAGTTGAGGCTGCTTCTGCCATCCAGTCTGCCACATGTTTGAAACCATACTTAAGTTGGTTGGAGATGTTATCAGTTTGTGAGGAAAGAGAGATGATGATCTGCGTATCATCGGCGTAAGATATGGAGGTAATTAGGATCTTCGTAAGTGAGGTTAACATAGAATTTGAACAGGGTCGGGCTTAAGGTGGAGCCCTATCAGTGCAGACCCTGGTGTGCTCAAGGTGTCCCATCCTCTTTGTTGTGCCACTGAAGAGCCCCTGGCGAGTGGGCATCATACTTACATGAGCCGCAGAAGTCACTCTTGGGCGCCTCCCTGCAGGTACCACAGTTCATGCACTTGCCCAGATCGGAGCTCCACGTCTTTCCTTGGGTGCATTTGGTGCCTGAGAGGAAAGGACAGGTAGAGAGAAAGAAAAGAGGGGAAAATGAAAGGGAAGAAGCGAACAGAGAGATATGCAAGCAAGAAAGGGGACAAAGGGAGGCAGAAAAGATGATGGGAGAGAGAGGGGTGGTGTGCGAGAAGATAAAGAAAAAGGTGGGGAGATCGCGTGAAAAAAGGGTATCGGAAAGGAGAAAAGTGGGTGGAAAATAGAGGAAAACGAAAGAATGATAAGGAGAAAAGTAAGCAGGAGGAGAACGGTGATGTGAGAGGGGGTTTAAAAGGGCAGAGAGAAGAAATAGAAGAGAAATAGCGGTGAATAGAAAGAGAGGAGAGAACACAACAAGAGAGTTTAATGAATCTATGTGTACATTTTAATATGTCAACAATTAAAATTAAATTTAAGAGCATATAATGAGAAAGCAGGTGGGAGAGAATGCACTCCCACTAAATGCAATAGACATGAGGCAGGCAGAAGAATTACCCAGAACCATTGAACGACACACGTGTGGTGTAATATTGCGCGTTACACACGTTTATATGACACGTACCACTGGTATGGCCTCACAGCACCATTTGGGTTTGGTACTTTCTTGCAAAGGTTTCGAAGATTCGAAAGCAGTTGTTGTTCAGTTGTAGTAGGCCGCTTGAGGATATTTTCGTGTTTTGTTGTTGATAAATAGACGAGCTTTAAATTAGTGGAGTGTGGCCAGAGGCCTGGCCAGGGTGCTAACCGGATTACTTGGCAAGCGTATTGACCGATGGGTTTGTATGTGTGTGAATTAACTGCCCATTCTGGATGATGCAGAGCCCCAATAGCCTTTGCAGGACCTTGTAGGGTGAGCCTGTGTTCTCTTGTATTATGGTTTGAGGTGATGGCCTGGGTGTATACAGTTGAGGGCTTGCTTAATTCCACCTACTGAGCTGTGACGGGTGAACTTAAATGCACAAAGTAAAGCAATTATACACACTTGAGCATTTTAAGGAATCTGTGACTATCCTACATTTTTTACCCTTCTTCGGATCTTTGCGCACTCCTTAAAAGTGAGATATCTCCTCAAATGTAAAAGCAAGCACACAGCAGTGGACTTCCACCGTTGTCCTGAGTGGCCCGATGAATCAGGCGCATAGAGATTGGCTTAGCCAAGAATACACGTGATGAGTCAGGGCCCCAACCCTTGAAGTGATGTGAGATAGGTATTTTGGGTAGTGATGTCAGAGGGTGAATTGGATACTTTGGGGGTGTTAAGTCGTAGACAGCCCAGGTGTTGGCAACGAGGTGGGCTCCAGTGTCCGTCGTCAATCCCAACAAACAACTGAAGGCCCAGATTCAGCAGAACAGAACGAATATTAGCCGCGGCGTCACAGGGCTGGGCATGCGGACGGTATCCAAGACCAAGGATCAGCTAACACCAAGGCTGGTCCAGCCTGGGCACCAGGCCAGCATCTAACAAGAGTCGGCTCCTGGGCCTTGGTACCAAGGCTGGAGGCTAAATTTGAAGATTACCTAATACTTATGTGAGAGATCTGCCTGGGGCTGGTGGAATATCAGGATTGTTAGGAACGAGTGATGCTCCACTGAAACATGAGAGCAGTGAGTTGCTGGGACCAAGAAACTCAGGAGCAGAGAGGATACGGCTACACGAACACATGGACGTAGAGGCAAGGATGCGAAGCAGATATAGGCAGGACCACACGGGCAACACTAAGACACAGAGACATGGATGTGAAGGCAGACACAAAAAGGCCACATGAACAACTCAGAGACATGGATGTGAAGCAGGCAAAGGCAGGACTACATGAACAACAGTAAGACACAGAGACATGGATGTGAAGCAGACACAAGCAGGACCACATAAACACTACGACACAGAGATATGGAGGTTTGGACAGAAATAATTAGGAAGAGAAAAACAGTGTGAAGGGCGCAGAAAAAAAGATTAGGTTTGGAAACACTAAAACAGGTAGAGACAGGCCGAAATGGGGCGGAGAGACAGAGTGATCTGGTGACATTGAAACTGGGGCAGGGAGACACAGACTGACAAGAGAGACCTGGACAGTAGGACAGGAGGTAAAAACGCTGGAGAAGGGAGACAGCATGACACTAATCAGACTCTTTCAGCAGGAAATCCTACATCTGTGACAAATACCACCCAGAGCGATACAGGTCCATACCTGGTAACTTAACGCAACATGACCCAAGCAGCGTGTGAGACCCCATGAAGTGCATGAAACTAGAAGTTTGGGGAATGAGTGAGATTCCTCTGAGGTGTGTGAGGTCATCGGTTACTTCATGTTATAGAGAATATTAGTATGGCCCTGCAGGACTGTCGGATAGGGAAATATGTGGGAATTGTGTGAAGTGTATGAAGCTTGCCAAGCAGGAAACAAGTGGGACCTGAACTTAAATGCACAAGGGCAGTGATATAGGCGTGGTCTGAGGCCTTCATTAAATCATGCATTTCTGCATGTCTTCGTAGTGGGAAGGAACACATTTGCTTTACAGAAACAGTAGAAAGCCTAGAGCTGGTAAGAGAATGAGAAGAGTGGAAAAATGGGAAAGGTTGCAGAAGAGTTGACAGTAACCAGGGAGCAGGACATGGTGCTGTGGTTAGAGTGTGGGTAGTCGATAGAGGGGTGGGCAACAGGTCTCTTTAAAGCAGGCACCTGAAAAATAGCACCCAAAGGCCTTCGAACAGAGTCACATCCATATGTCTTGGTTTCCTTGTTGAGGGGTATGGAGAGGTGAAGAACATCCCTACAGCGATCGTGGCGAGTGCTTGGATGAAAGATCCAGGTTCCATATGATGAGTCTGAGAACAGTTTTGGAAGATAATGCTCACTTTGATAGGAAGCCAATTGATGGCTTTCACAGCCAATGATATGGGATCTGATCTGGCAACGGGACACGTTGATGAGCGGTAGCTGGTCCTCAAGCAAGCAGACACGAACAGCAACTATGGAGGAGTCGGGTGATCTAGCTCAAGGACTACTGTGACCAGAGCTACACAGTGGAAGTAAAAGAAGAGGTGAAAAGATTTGCCCGCTGCAGAGCTTGTAGTGGGCTTCCTGATCTGCATGGCTACAAAAAATCAAGGGTTAGAAGGTGGTTTGGTAGAGGATGTGAGTGTCTGGTGATCTGCTGTAGGTAAGAAAAAAGCTGCTCTGGTTGGAAGAAAAGGGGAGGAGGAAAGAAGGATTCTGTCGTGCAAGGGTGATGTTTAGGGACATGGACAGAGATCCGATGGATATCAGTGAGGCTTCTGTTGAATGGACCATGGTGCGCAGAGACGAGATACAAAGCTAGGGTTGGGTATCATCTGTCTACTGAGGAAGGAATAGACATTCCAGTAGCATCCAAGAGGAATTCCGGCAGCTCAAATGAATGTTCACGAGCAAGGGAGGCAGGGTTGTGCCTGAGGACCCGCTGTGTCACATGAGATGGGGAACAGATCTAGACGATCCCTTCCGTATAAACTAGTCATTACTGGGCAGGAATGAAGAGAATTACTTGATCACTTTACCTCCAATGGTCTGAAGGGAGGGAATAACAGAAATCAGAGGCCTGTGGTAAGCAGTGTCGAATGCCACTGAGCAAAGAGGGGCGCGGATACTGAAGCATGGAGAGGACCCTCGAAACAACCCATAAGGGGGTCTTCATAGCACTGCATCATGGGCAGAAGCCAGACTGTGAGGAACGGAGCAGAGATGGAGAGTCAATCCGTTTATAGAGATAGAAATGTTATGAAGAAAGATGGAGACTCCACTGTAGTGCATGAAGCTAGCGACGGAGAATGAGAGAGGCTCTACTTATGTGCTGGAGGCCAGTGACGGACATTCAGTGAGACTCTACTGATGTACTTGAGGCTAGCGACGAGGAACAAACAAGACACTCTGGAGCACATGGAACCAGTGACTGGGAACAAATGGGACTCTATTCAAGTTATGGGAAATGAGCGAGACTCTACTGAAGTGCACGAGGCCAGTGACAGAATAGTGGGGAGATTCCAATGAATGGACGGGGCCGGTGACAGGGAATAGGGGAGGTCCTACTGGCCAGTGATGCAGTGACTTTGTGGAGCAAGCTATCAAATTACTAGGAGCCCACCCAAAGTCATACGTGGCTTCAAGAGAATGAGCCAAGCCATCAAAATGTTTGCATATAAGTTGTGCAACAAGCATCTTGTTAAAATATAATAAAGACTCTTCAAAACAGTGGATTCCTTTACCATGCGGCATAATTTCACTCTCGTATAGCTGCTTTAAATGCAATGTAAACATGCATCTGTCTCCTCCCAAGCCCACAGATGAAGGCGCCATGAATGAATGAACTAAGAGACAAGACATTTGTGAAGTGCCCTCTACATGTGGCCTATATTATTATAGATGGAGCAACCTTGCATTCTATTAAAACATTTGGAAGAAAGGTTTGTGTCCAGCATGAAATATGCACAGAATTATTTGAAGATGCTCTCGCGTGATTTTCATGGAAAGGGGGGCATACTATAACCAATTAATTGCCTAGGATCACACAATTTGGTAACGAATGGAGCTTGGATTAAAGCCAAGATCTCCAATTGCAGAGTGTGCAATTCAGTTACTAGATTGATATTGTTCTCCTATCCTGACCCATCTTATCATAGTGCAATCCACCCCCAATCTCTGTTACTTTAGGTCTCAGACAGGAGGAAAGGTTCTACACCTCAGTGAAACCGCAAAATGAAGAGGTCTCATGTCTTTACTGTGGCAAAAGTGAAGTGACAGACTTCAGCAAAGAGTTCACACTTTGCTTTTTTAGGTCTTGAATGTACTGTCTGTTGCAAGACGTTTTGTTAGCTTACAGTGGGCTCACAGCTTGCCATTTTTTACCAATGGTTGACCACATTGTCACTCATTTATTTGAGGACTTGTGAGGGCTTTACTTCCCCATTGCGAGATTGTCCCTTTTTCCCTCCCCTGGAGCATGAACACATTACTACGTCCTTACACTGCTCGTTTTTGTGCTGCTTTCCTATTTTTAGTTAAGCACTCTATGAACGTACATGTGTTTCCAGCTGTCTCCCTTGTGTGCTTCTCTGGCCCCTGTCTCAGTGTTGCTCTGACTCGCTACTTGTTTCTGTGTCCCCAGGTTACTCTGCCTTACCTTCCGCTCTGTGCTCCCCTCATCTCTATGTTTCTCTGTATCACCCTGTGCTTCTGTGCTCCCCGTGTTGTTGCCATTCCCATGTTGCTTCCCCCACATGCATCCCCGTTTTGATTGCACGCCCTTCACAGGTGTTTTTTTGTGTGTTTTTAGTTACCGATCCTACTCGGATTGTGATGTAATGTGTTTGAAAAATCAGTAGCATAACGGCCATTTCACACCATTCTAGAACAGCCACATGATCACCTGTCTAAAACCCCAGTCGCCCTCCTCTCAGGCGAGAGCGCCATGCAGACAGCTGGCTCGTGTTTAGCTCCAGGGTTTCAATGGACTTCCAGCAGAGCCAGTCCAGGCATATGGCTTGTGCCAGGCTCGCCAACCTCTACAACCCACCCAGTGCTTTAAATGGGCAGGTACTGTCCGGTACGGTACTGCACTTCTTTAACTTGAAAGAGAGCACTTGCCCATGTCATTGCTGCTGCAATCTATTTAACGGGAGAGTACCGGCACTTCAAAGGAGCAAACAAGTACTTTATAGAGTGAGTACATGCACTTCTATATATCCATTTAAAGCACCGACCCCACCCCATCAAAGTACTGGCGAGGGACAAGGCACTCTGCAGCCCGAGGGAGGAACTCCCTGCACCTCTGGCTGCTCAGAGGCAGGCAGGGAGCGGGCAGGCTCCTTCCCAAACCTCCCCCCTGAGGAGCCAAAGACATTCCTTCCAGATGAAGAAACACCATTTCAAAGAGGGTGAATCAGAGGCGCCCTGATGACACATCCTGCAGGAAGAGGCTGAAGGGGGGGGGCGGGCCAGGGCCTTGCAGGGACTGCCGCCCCGCAGCACCCACCCCTCCCTCCCCGGCCGCGTCTTTATCTCTCCTCTCATCGCTCCGCACACACACACTCATCCACACCTGTTGCATTCTCCGCATTCCTCAACCCTGCGGGCACCCACGCTAATGCCACGTGTCCTTCAATATATATTATTCCTTCCACCCACCCCCTTCTACGGGCCTGCACACTGCTCACACTGTCAATGCACCTCAATTCTTAGTGACTTGTACCACCCATGCTTTAGCTACAGGTTCCCCTCCTACATCTCTGCCTCGGGGTTGCCTAAACAACCCTCAGGCTGACCTCTGAACTGACGCCTTACGTTGTACCTCTGCAGCCAAGCGACCTGTCACTCCTCGGCGGGGTTCACCATCTACGTCAGAGGGGCCTCAGGTGAACCCTCGCGCACTCTTCGGGGGTTGGCTCGGGTGATACCGTGTGTGCCAGGGGCGGGGGTGTCTTGCGTGATACCGCAAGGCCAGAAGTGTCGTGAAGCCCCGCCCCTTTCCGCTTTAGCAGCTACGGGGGAGTGCGGCTTTTGGGCCTCTTCTGTCTGCAGCTAGGCAGGGGGAAAAAACGCTAATGAATAAATAACACGATAGAGAAAGCGCAGCAAGGAAACCAAAAGATATTTAAATAGGAAAGGAAATAGAAGTAAGGACGAAGGGATAGGCGGATGTGTGAGTTTTCACCTGCCCACCCACCTATACATTCATCCAGGATGGCAGGTTGAAGAGATGACTGGGTGAGTGGACGGATAGGAGATGGTCAAAGGATGGCAGAGTTGATGTATGAGTAGGTGGATAACAGGGTGGAAGGTGAAAGGGTGGCAGAGTAAAGGGGATGGATAGGTTCATGGCCAGGGGAAAGGATGGTAGAGGAAAGGGAGGGATGGTGAGTGGGTGAAAGGATGCATGAATGGATGACTGGATGAATGGGTGAAAGGGTGGCAGGATGAATGGAAGAGTGGATGAAAGATTGAATGAGATAAGATCAAAAAAATCGATTCATGACAGAACATTAAGGTGAAATAGTGAATTCCAGTGGGTCAGTGGAAAGCTAAAAGGATAACGTGGTAGATAGAAGATACAACAAGGGAGTACGTCTGGGCTGGGATCACGTGCCTACTGATTGGTGCCATCAGAGCTTTTATTTCAACGTGGGGGTATTTTCATTTTCTGGCTCCACCCTCGCTCATCGGTGCCTTCGAAGCGCCCGAGTCTCGGTGTAGGCTATAGCGGCCACCCCCTGGTCTCATCTCCCGCCACTCCTACACACCTCAGTGCTCCCTCTTCTGTACCCGACCCTTCATTCCCCCATCTCCCTCATGCTCTCGACACTTGGCTACCCCCTCCCTGATCCCACCGTCGCCCCCTCCCACCCTCTCTTTGCTCCCAGCATCAGCATGCCATGACTCCCAGCCGCCCCCGCAGATGCTACCAGGACACGGAAAACCGCTCTGACTCACTCGTTCATTCAGGCCCAGCAGAAAGAGGTGACTCTCCCCACCGTCCATCCTCACCCCCACCCGAGGGGCCCCCCTCCCGCCCGGCGGAGAAGCGGCTGAACTCTGAAGAGCACGCGGAAGAAAGTCACCTTTCACTTTTTTGTACCAAGCCCAAATAAAGTCCTGCTCGGTGAAAATGCAGAGGGCCGCGTGGCACTGTGAGAACCCCACATTTCGCAAACGCAGTGGGACTTCATCTTCCAGGTGCACTAACCCTTACAGAATACAGTCCGATGCCAATTAGGGGTAAACGTAGGTACCCTAGCGTGCCCCGTGGCACCACTGGCATCAACCTTTCTTCACCCAGGTGGTGAGTTCAGAGAGTAAACTGGGCTATAAGGGCGTATTTTTTTTTTTACTTTCGCATTGTTTGCACTTCTTGCCTGTCCTATAGGCATTCAGACGCAAACAGGAAATGGACAGCAGCCCTGTGATATGATTGATGGGCACATCCAGAGTGAGGTCAACAGATCATGGGACATAAGAACAGAGGACCAAAATATCACAAAGGTAATTATAGATTTACTTTTCTGAACTCCATATCTACATACCTTGTAGAGATATACTAGCCAGGCCAGGTGGCTTAGTGGACTAAGGCGTCCACTATAGGGGTCAGTGTTTGACCTCATGGTAACAGGTTAAAATCCCACGGGTCCACTCAGCCTTTCATCATTCTTAGGTCAATAAAATGAGTACCATTGAGTTGGGTAACAATAATTATCTGTTATTCAGTGCCAAGATGGCACATTGGGTGAATGTTCGTTTACACATATGTTAAATGTAAATGTAAATTTGATACTTGTATAGCGCACTACTCACCCGCAAGGGTCTCAAGGCGCTTGTCCGAATACCGCTGTGGAACCCATCCTGGCTTTCCCTGTGAGGCGTCCACTCCTGGGCACCCCCAAGGTGGAGGCCAGGCATCCTTAGCGTTGTGGGGGCCGTTGTGGAGATTAAGCAAGCTATTGCCCAGAGTTGCAGAGTGGGACTCCATGATTGGAATAGGCACCGAGGCGAGAATTATCAGGTCCGTGGAATTTTTTTGAGCCCAAGACCCACCGAGGCGGGGAATTGAACCCTGGTCCCGGGCTAGACCTCTGCATCAGGGTCTGCCGCTCTAATCATTGAGCCACACTTCTCCACGTTATATATCAGATTTTGAAATCTCAGGTTTACTATAAGAATAGCTAACCTCGGAACATTTGTTCTTAAGTGTAGCGGGGGTGGGGTGCAACCAGTGGAGTCATTTCATAAGGGAAGCCATACGATCTTATTTTGGCGCCCTAATAAGGTGGCATGCAGCCTTATGAGGAACAGCCATTGTTGGGATCCACAGTAATTAAAGGCATTAATAAGAACCTCATGGCCACCCACCCAGGACACAGTGAAAGGCTGCACTACTCCTAAAATTCTTCCCATTGGAGTCTCTGAGCTTTTCAAGAGCTATGACAAACAAGGAGACAATCTGGATCCTATCAAAACCCAGAAGAGCCTAGCTCAGCCCACCAATGAAGGTGCGACCTGCCTTTCGCCAAGATGTGGGACCATCCTTGAATAGTCATGCATAGTCGCGGCAATGCAAGGAGCAGATATCCTGCATGAATGGAGTTTCACCAGTTATCAGTTTGAGACGAGGTTCTTCAGGCATTCAAAGAGCTCGTTTTGTATTAGAAGCATACTGATGGAGACCCTCCCCACAGCTCTTCACCAGCAGGGCCGGCCACTTGCTCAGCTGGCGGCCTGGACGAAAGACATTTGGCACCCTCCCGACTGCTGGAGGGTAAAACCAGACGGCAGGAGGCCCTTGGGCGTTCACGGGTGAAACCCGACTCATTACCCCTGGAGCAGTGGCAGGCCTCTAGCACAAACCGCTCCAATCCTCCCCGGCGCATCCCTTGCTGGGGCCAAGTTGTTGGTGAGGGGCTGCGAGTGGATGGAAGGAGCAGATAAGAAGATGGAGGGGAAAGAAGGGGTTAATGGGGTGTCAAAGCACGGCCCCTGCTGCACGTAAAATGATAAAAGCAGTTTAAAATGCATCACAGGAGGCAAGCGAGAGACCTCCAGTTTTAAAAACCTTAAAGCAGACAGTCCCCCCCCCCCGCCCCCCTTTAAAGGTTGGCGCCCTGGGCGGGGGCCCAGGTCGCGCATACCAAAGGCTGGCTCCAATCAGAGGAAGACCAGATGGATTCCTGGAGCAAACCCCACAACAGGGAGAGGCGAGGAAGAGGAGGAAGCATCCAGGTGGACACACTTCAGTACACTCGATCTTACTAGGAAATGAAAGTACAAATCATTCCAAGTATCACGCCACGCACACTCAGGCACACTACCAGAATGAACAGGAGAGCCCTGTGGTCATACTAAAATACATCAGGAGAAAGCTCAAGCAGACGGTGCCAATCACCAGCAGCGCAAAGCAAACTGTCCATCACCCCAAAAGTGGCAGCCTTCGTCCTGGCTTGAGAGAAATCCCGATTTTGTAAGAAGATCAAAGACTGATTGTGTGGTCTTAGAGTTAGCATGCAACCACCTTCACAGTTTCACCGGGGAAGCTAAACTAGCAATGAAGATTTCAGAGATGGGAAGAAGGCAACACAGTTGCTTGGCTTACCTAGTAATGCACTTTTTGCACTTGAAAGCGGGTTTGCACACTACTGCCTGTTTGGTTTCTGGCACTAGCAAACTGTATCAGATTACTGCAGTGTTTTTTATTTTGCAAGGGTTGCCCTTACACTTTAGGACAGGGATGAATATTGCCTGCACCACCCCCTTTTGTACCGCTTTGTTCGCCATAAGTTGGCAGGGTATGCTCAGACGTGAGTCCCTTGCTCACTTTGTCACTGGATTCAAGCAAGCCTGGCTGAAGACGGCTGAAATGCCAGAAACCAGTCCTAGGAAGCTTGTTTCCGGTCCAGGGAAGGCATGGCTTGGCAGTTCGGGCTGGACTGTTCCCATGATGCACAGGGTCAGACTGATTTGCATATGGCCTTGTCTGAACTGGGGTGGCAGAGTGGGCTAAAGAACGGTGATGGATCAAACCCAGATCTGTTGACTGGCTGTGAGTGTTTGATTGGTTCTGATGCTCCGTCCATCACCACCCCCTTTTGTACCGCATCACCCCAAAAGTGGCAGCCTTCATCCTGGCTTGAGAGAAATCCCGATTTTGTAAGAAGATCAGAGACTGATTGTGTGGTCTTTGCAACCACCTTCACAGTTTCACCGGGGCAGCTAAACTAGCAATGAAGATTTCAGAGATGGGAAGAAGGCAACACAGTTGCTTGGCTTACCTAGTAATGCACTTTTTGCCCTTGAAATCGGTTTTGCACACTACTGCCCGTTTGGTTTCTGGCACTAGCAAACTGTATCAGATTACTGCAGTGTTTTTTTATTTTGCAAGGGTTGCCCTTACACTTTAGGACTGGGATGAATATTGCCTGCACAGCCTTTTTCAGGGTCAGCCTGTTGACTTCGCTCACAAGCTGAGGATCTGAGGCTCCAGAGAGGGGCAGTTCATGGGGTAGGATTTAAGCAGTTCATGGGGTGGAATTTCTTATGTTTCAACAGGCAGCTTTCTCCAAACATACATTCTCTGCAGCTGCTCCACATTTGTCAAATTCTCTTCCACCAGATATTTGCCTTGTTCTGTGGCCTTTTTTCAGGCTTCAAAGGCTTAGAAGGTTATTTTGAGTTTGGCGGACAGTATGCTCTGCCACAAATGTGGAGTACCATCCCACCAAAGTGACAATCCACCCGCTCTAGGTACAGTCAGGCGAACCACCTTTTTTCCACCGACTGATCCCCCGCTGACTCCTCCGGCGGGAACTTAGGCCCGACATTGATTCCAAGTACCTTAACCCCTTCGACGCTTATGACGGAACGGTTCCGTCATGCACGTCGGTTGGGCTGTGCTTATGACGGAACCGTTCCGTCATGGCCCCGCCCGCGCTCAGAACCTTCAGCACTGCGCGGAAATCCGCGCAGCGCTGAAGGGGTTAAACAGTCCATCCTATTTAGTGTGGCTGTTTAGATTACTTTTTCAACAAGACAGCGACTCCTCTGAAGGCATGAGATCTCCACCAGGCAGATGGAAATCTCTAAATATGGCTGGCTGTAGCCCACTAGGGTGGCAGAGTACAGGCATGCCCTGCCCTGGGGAAACGGAGTAGAGCCTGCATCACAGAAAAAGCCCCCTTTTTTCGTGGAATATATCCTTTTTGTGCTGAAAAGTGTTAATGAATTATTTTTTCCCCTGTTTTTAGCTGTTTATTTTTTCCCTGTCCTTCTTTATATTTAATCAACGTACTCTCATTTGTTACTGTTTTTGTACATCCTCATCATTTTGGACATGAGGGCGATTAATAAATGGCTATGTAAGATTCTTTGTGCCTAACCTCTCTCCAACACAACGGGAACCAGTCACCCCAAAGCGCGGACCGATAGCTAAAGGGGTGCCGAGAGCTAGCGGACTTCTGGTCATGTGAAAAAGAGGCATTGATATAGTCTGACCAGATGGTTGGGGACTTATTTTATTCTTTTTGTAAATTGATAGTGGAGCTCTGAGCACACTTCGGAGAGGAAGCAAACAGAATCTCAGCTCACATACTGACTTAAATAAAGTAGTAGGTCTACAGAGCCTGTGTTGTCAGCTGGATTTATGATAAAGCTCTTTAGATGTAGACAGAGCCCGCTGGGATCTATCCAGCTCGTTAGGCATTCCTTAATTTGTCAACGGTGGCCGGCTCCATTAGATTCCTTAATGTGCACTGGATAGATTCAGCATGCATATTTGCTGACATGTTAATGCTTTCAATAATGCTTGTTTGCAGAGCAGTGTAGATGTACGAGAGACTGCTGACCTATTTGGGGCATGAAAGGAAACAGCAGGAGTTGGCCCAGGAGAAGCCAAGTTTTACAGATTTGTTGAGCAGACTGAAGGAGACACATTGGCGGGTCACTCTACCGATAATGTGTAGCTACCAACCAGTCACGTCGCATTCTGCATACAAAAGCATGAGCCGTTGCCGAAAAGTTGAGGAGAATCAGACATCATGGGTGCCACTGTGGCAGAAAGAACCCCAGCTGTCTATGACCGGAGCCTCGGCCCCTTGGTGTGGTCAGATTCTGCATTGGAGCTGGCTCAGAAGGTGTGGTGGGACCAGGCACCAAGGATGATCGGGAGCCTCACTGGTAGGATGGCTCCCTTGTGCTCAGTCCTCTGCCCTCAAACCGGGAGACACCCAGGTCTCCAAATTCAACTAAAAAAGCATATGGTGGATCTAGAAGATCTGAACAATTTCCACTTCTTTTCAATTTACCCTCCTTAGCAAAAGTACTACAGAGCTGCTTGGATACCCAAATATAACCCTTCATAAAGGAGAATGACCTCCCTGTTAAGTACCAATCAGCCTTCAGTCAGGACGGGGAACAAAGACTACAACCTTAGAAACAGTTGAGGAAGCACGTCACATTCTGGTACAAGTTGACTCCTGACTCCCAATCCTCCTTGACATTTCTGCGATCTTCAATAGGATGAAATCACCAAGAAGAGAAGGGTCTAAATGACGCGCCTCTTCATGGCTTCTCGTCTTAATTGGACAATCATAGTCAACTCTCTTTCTAACCCCAATTTACTGCTTTAAGGGGTTCCCTATGTTCAATCATCTCGTCTACTTTCTTCAGTCCATATATGGAACCCTTTGCCTATTTATCATTATATCGCACCACCTTAATGCTGACAATATCCAGCTCCATCTAAAAAAGTTCCCCCAGAAAGATGTAGAACTTGTGACCTGAATTCTTGCTGATATTCAAGCACGGTTAATGCAAAATCATGTTAAACTGAACCTGCTCCAAACATCTTCATCTTGGACAAAAACCTTAACCGACAAGCTCGCATCAACGCCCTTGCAAAAGGGGCGGAGTTCCAACTATAAATCCAATGAGGAACTAAACCTGTCACTCTGGCTCTAGATTTGAAACAAGTAGCTCTTCCCGTGCGCTCGAGTTTGTACGATGGTACCTCCAGCCTCATAGGAATTCCCAAATTGCACCTATCTCGTCTCAAAGCATACCCACATGCTGCTGCTGGGCTTGCCACAGACTCGAAAATATTCAATCACATTTTAACAATCCTAATCTTTTTGAAGTGACTTCCCACAGATGCAAGGAGTATCTTCAAGCCAACCAGCACCACACATTAGGCAATCCACTCTAGAACCCTACATTATCTTTCCAAGAATCATGTCATTTTTGGGGACGGGGAGGGGCGATATCACCTTCAAGACCATAGCATCCTTCTTGAAAAGGCCACAAGACAAAACCTTGAAAGTAGTTCTTCTCAGGAAGTATGCACAGGGGGTGGAACTCCATTCCACCCACCATTTGTACATCTCCAGTCTATTAAACACATAAAAGATTGGAAGATCCTTGTGTTTCAGTGAAACCTCCTCCTATAAATGGCCCTGAGAATGCCCATGATGGGGTCAATTGGTGTAATGCCCGAAAACTCATTTTTCCAGAGTGGCTACTGCAAATATTCTTGTAAAAAAATGTTCATGTAGTTACGGATACTCTTTTCTGCCCCCAATACCATTTAATGCTGTATATTTTGGCCCCATGAAATTAATTCTATGTGAATGTTCTGTATGTCTTAAAAGGTTTTGTTAAACTGCTCTATGTAATGCAGTCTGCCACCCACACGGTTGTATGCCCATTAAATGGGACTATTAATAAATAAAAAGAATAACGTGCAAGGTATATAGTTAAAACACATAGTATTGTGAGACGACTACTGTGTATTGTCCATTTTTAGCAGTACTCGTACATTTAGGCTGGTCAATTAAGCGGTGGTTGTATATGCTGGAAGCACCAGTCTCGCGGAATTAGAGTTTTCCCGAATAGGTAACAAACAATCACTGTGTACATTCTAAATCTCCGCAAAATTAAAGAAATAAATGTGATGTTTTTCTGAAAAGTTTTAAAAACTCTTTTAGAAAAACAACAGGCCCATCTCTCAGACCGGTCCCGAAAATTGAGCCAGGACAGAATGTCTTAAGCTCCACCAGATTGCTCCTAACACGTAAACAGCTATGCAGAATCCTGGCCGCCCCACAAGACAAGCAAACACTGTGCTAGGTTCCACTCTGGAAACTGAGTAAAGCATTTTCAATTTTTCCAAGGAAAGGAAACGTGAAGTTGACTCATGTGCCAATCTGGCACAGAGCGAATAGAGCAACTCCTCTCACTAGTTAGTACATGACCCATACACAAACTTGTAATAAATTCTACCATTGAGCTTCAGGAGCAGTACCGCTCACCAGCCTATGGCCCCTTCCTAACTCATGATGAGCTCTTTCCTAGGGACTCTACTTATGAGCTGAAAGAGCAGCCCTTCGAAGCCCCAGGGATGGACAGGATACCACAACATACCTTTTTGATAAACTGACCATCTACAGAGATCCACGACTAATAGAGGCAAATAAAATCTTCGCATCCAGATCCAGTACTTCAAGAATTTATCCTCCACTGCTCTGACTTTCTTCGGGCCATGTGCTCAAGTTATAGAACTCTTTTAATGGAAAAATAGAAGGGCAGGCACCCTATACCAGAGCACTTATTTGATTCTGAGAAGTGCAGGCACTCTCCCTCTCAAAATAAAGAAGTGCAAGTATACTCAGTACCCGAGAGTACTGGCCCATTTCAAGAACTGTCTTTATCCGTATCCACGAAAGTAGCTAAATCTTTCCACCAGTTTTAGCCCTCCCTGAAAAAAGTCCATCTTGAAAAATACCCCATTTGTCTTTCAAGTGGCCCATACCTCTCCGATGTTCTTTGAGAAATTATACTTCCATGATGGACTCGGAAACTATATTTGATCTCTCGGATCACTGATCTTGGAGGCTTACTGTGGAAAAACAGAAGATCTAGTAAGTGTTGTTTGTAGAAGTAGTGGAAGGATAAACCCTGGAAGAGGGTAGAGTGCTGAACCCAATTTTAATTAATTCATGAAGTTTTATGTGGCGCGTACAAGACCATTTCTGGTATCAGAGCGTTGTACAGCGAATATACAAAGAAGAGCACATAGGATCTCTGGGGGGGGGGGGGGGGGGAGAAATCACCAACATGACCATTTCTGGTAACTGGGAGTTAAAAGGCAGTATACATAAGGTGGTTATGAGGAGAAGATCCACGATTAACACAATTGATATGGACATTGAATAATCGATAGAATGGAAAAACAAGGGAAGCAATAGAGAGAAATGTTGCCAGGCGCAGGTATATTGAAGGGAGGTTAAGAGAGGTGTCTCGTTAGTGGGGAAATAAGTTATTCAACAATAACAGTTTTACCTCTTTTAGGTAGAGGGTTGTTGAAGGGTTTGTCCTGACCCTCAGAGGAAGAGAGTTACACATTTTTGGGCCAATTCCAGAGAAGGCTTGCTTGGGGGTTTTCTTTTCGTTTAATTTTTGGGGTTTCAGCAGTAGGGAATGTGCTATGAGAAGGTCTATTCCCACCAGATAGGGCCAAATAGCATGGAGTGTAGTAGTAAAGAACTTTGTGTGTCATGCAAGCAATTTTAAGATGAATTCTTGCTTCATAGGGTAGCCAGTTCCATGAATGGAAAACAGGGGTGATATGGTCGCTTTTTTCCGCGCCTGTGATTAGCATAGCAGCCCCATTCAAGGTAGCCTTTGGAGGTGCTATAGATTTATTTTCAGTAGGCCCACAAGGGTGGCACTCCCATAGTATACTTTGGAGATCACAAGTGCTTTTGAGATCTGCAGTAGGAAGGAAAGTCTTTAGTTTCTTTAGCAAGTGGAGTTGGTGATTGGCTACTCTGGAGGAGGAGCTGATGTTGTTTTACAGCAGAGGTTTTTATCCAGGATAAATACATTATATAACATGGGTATAGGACCACTATGTGTAGTGCCCTTTATAAGCACCTGAAAAGAAATTTAGTGCACCCGGTGTGGGTCACCCATGTATGTACAACAATGAGACAGGTATGCAGAGGCAGGGCTGGCAAAAGACCTTTGGTGGTGGATCCCTTATCAGCAGTTTCACTGGTGTGTGTGTCTGCACAAAATGTGTCGTGAGAGAATAATATATATGTGTTATAAATATATATTTTTTAATTTGAGCACTGAACAGCAGCACTGATAAATAGGTCCTGAAGAAAGCCACAACACCTCTGCTGAGGGTTATAGGCTGAAACATGTCGACCTTTTTCTGACACTAAAAGTGGATTTAAAACTTACGCAATACTGTGTTTTTAATCCTGGCCCGGGGACGCACTAAAAGATATTTACGAGCCCTGTAGCTAGTTTTAATCATCAATTTCACTTGCTCTGCTGCCCTCACCACCCCTAGCTCATCAATTGGGTATTTATTATACCTCTCTTTCAAAACAAATCCCTGAGCTCCTTCATCTCAGTGAGGGTTTTTTAGCCAGTACTGTCACTAGGCATCATGGTACGAGGATGTACCCAATGATGAAGCATGCCACCTATGGTGGGTGAGAGAAACCGTCTGTTAGCTATGACAGCAGCATTGATAGACCCAAGGGTTTCTTTTGTAGTTCATATGTTGAGCAGGGGAGTAAACCCTTGCTAGTCTTTTAACCTCCCCTGGCCCTCCTGTGTGATACAGGAAAGAGGAGAACCATTTTAATGATGTACCAAAGAGACCCATACAGAATTTTAAGAGGTTCATGAGAACATCATGTTTGACCCTGTCAAACGCAGCAGAAAGATCAAGTAGGATTAGTAAGCAGGCTCAGATCTTAACGAGTAACCGTAGAGCGTTGTCGACAACGTGGACCATGGCAGTTTCAGTCCTGTGTCCCGGTCATGAAGCCAGATTGGCACGGGTCGAGGAGTTGGAATTGCTTGATGGGACAGCAGAGTGGCTGGTGATCCTGTTTTCCCAATAGCTTGGCTAAAGTTGGGATACTGGAGACTGGGTGGTAGTTAGGATCACACTGGGTGCAGTAAATACCACCCAACTCGTAATTTTGACCCCTGCACAAACGGGCTTATGCTCGGAAAACACTGGCCCACTCAGCAATTGTTGATTTCAAAATGTCTGCAAAGGTTACCAGGCGCTCTGACGAATTTAAGACCTAGCTCGACACAATGTAAACATTCTCAATAAGAAAGATATTTGGGAGAAAGAGCTTGGTAGGAGGAGGGCCAAGCGTTTGTTGTCACCCATATATTTTTTAATGTGGATGAAAACAAATTGCTTTGCCTCACTACATGTGTTAGCCTCGCTCAGTATCAATGCATTATGGGGCTCGTATGACAAGGAGATGTGGCATTACTGCACGTGGCCTCGAGCGAGCCAAGTTCTCAGCCTGATTATTTGTGTAACCTTGGGCACAGAAAGAGAAAGGATGTTTATCTCACGGCTCTCATCTGTAAATCGGGCCACACCCCCCAACAACATTCACTGCCTATCTCTTTTTCCCAGACTCGGGCTGTCTCCGCTTCCTTGTAATTTCCAGGCTTGTGCAACGCGCCTTCCCGCCCTCCTCCGCTCCGGACAGTGACGTGAGACGTCGCGCCACCGGCAGTCACGGGGCCGGTGAGTCACGCTTCGCCCTGAATGGAAGCACTGCTTAGTCTGGGCATAGCTTCGCAGTGAGTCGACGATGGGGGCGGAGACGGGGAAGGGCAGGCGCCGTGGAGAACTGGACAAGAAAGAGAGAGCGCAAAGGAGAAGGGGAGAGGAGAAGTCAATAGCAGAAAGGGATATGGAGAGAGAGAGAGATGGAGGCTGACGAGGGAGGAAAGGAGAAGTAAGGGGGGGGTGTAGGAAATCTATAGATAAAAGAGGACATATGAGGGAGATAGGTGGAAGCAACCGAGGGTATTACAATTAGAAAAGTATCTGGAAGGGAGGGGAAGATAAGGGATAACAGACGGATATGAGATGTAGCAAATGAAAGAGGGGAGAACGCAAGATGGGGTGGAAAGAGGGAGTGGTGGGCGAATGTAAAGGAAAGGGCAGGTAGAGAGGAGGAAAAAAAAAAAAAGAAGAAATGGATTCTATGTGGGACCCCCAGGACAGAGAAACATGCAACGAACAGACTGCAATGAATGTTGTGCCCAATATGCCCCTTTCCTTTTGAATGTGCCACCAGGAGAGCGCGACCTAAGACTGAATGGGCTTGGAATGTACAGTAGTAACCACACAGCAGAGCTATACCCAGGGTCATTGGAATTACGCCATTTTGTAGCTGCTACTTTTCCAGCATAGCCACTGATTTGCCACATAATTTATCATCCTGCATAATCTGCAGATTTGATCAGAAAACAACATTTTGTGTCTAGCTCAGATGATCAAAAGTTAGTAAAAGCGTGGGGGCACGTTGCAGCGCAGTGAAAGCTGCTTTGTAAAAGTAGTCAGGTCCACTTTCTATTGCTGGAGTGGAAAACTGGTACTAATGAGGTGAAACATGGGCCCAGGCAGTGTTAACCTGGGTAAAATGTCAAAATAAGGTCGTAAAACTATCCCAAAATGTACTGCATTGCGCTGCATAATGGGTCATTTCTTTCTGTATACTTTAGTCAATCCTGTCGCATAATTTGTTCATCTCCTGCCCCATATTTCAAGCGGCTCTGGCTATACCTCAAAGTGCAAGAATCTCACAGGCTGACTGAAAACAAAGTTATCGGCGAGTTGCGTGATCTCACGCGCTCTTCCTCCAGACAGCGGAGCTATCCCTCAGGTCACTGAGCTGTCACGGAGTTCCCTCGAAAAACGGCTACTGAGGAACATCCCACAGCTTCATACGCGCAAAGAGGAAGTGCTGCGCGTCACGAGGCTCCGTCTCGCCCCCCTCACACTGTCTCCGTGATTTCGGTTTCTTCCTTTCAAAGCATTATCCCGTTCCCTGACCGGCAGCCTCTTTCTTTGCAGGTCCCTCCTCCATTCCCTACGTGTCCCTTTATCCTTTCGTCTTTAACGTTCACCTTGACGCCACGCAGTTACGTCGTCTTTTCGCTCACATTTCTTGTTCTCCTCCTCTCTGGACTTTCCTCGTCTTAGCCATGTGTCTATTCATTTCTCTCCTCTTCCATCCAACTCCTTAGGTTCGCTCTCGTCTTTTTACAGCATTTGGGTCTGTTGTGGTATTTTTTTTATTTCTTCCACTCTCTATCGCTATGTTCTTTCAGTTTCTCTGCACTATTTTACGCAGTTTACCTGTCATTCACTGTCCAATTGTTATTCTATATTTTAGTTTTGATTCCCTCTTTACCCATTCTCTGTGTTTATATGGTATCGTCGCCCTCTCAGTTATCCAGGTTGCTTGCTCTTGTCTCTCCAGTTTCCTCCCACTTTACAAGCCTCTCCTCCCCACATCCCCTGAGCGTTCCATGAGCCCGCACGTGCCGCGAACGCGCACTCCCCTTGAAGGGAAATCCGTGACGATAACACACGTAAAAGCGCAGGGGGGTCCGCTCTACTTCGTGTGCCGGATGGAACCCCGCTTCTCCCTTTCCCACTAGGAGCCGGCAGTTAAAAGTGCTGTTTCCCCCCCACCACTGCGAAGGACACCCTAACCCGAGTCAGCATGGCTGCATGACATTCGATGAACCGCTGTACTCCACACCCAAAACACGCATGACCCAAGATCTAACAACCTCGGAGGGTGGTTAGACACATTACAAATTGACAGCTGCCAAGTTCGATACCATAAGTCAACCCCGACTTGACACCACAACGTTTTGCATTATGGGACTTGTAGTTTCAGTTTAAGTGCAGGCCTTTAAATTCCGGCATTCGAGAGCTGTAGTTTGCAAAGTCCTTATTGTCTCGTGGTGTTTACAGCTATCATTCGTTCCACCACAGGATTAAGCATTTTAAAATGTCGCTTTTTCCCACCTATCTCATAAAGCACACACATCTTCCCCTAAAGTTGTCCAAATGTCTTGGAAATAGTAAAACAGTACAGAATTTTATATGACACACCCGAGGGGTGCTCGTGACGAGGTTCCAGCACATACAGCAGCAGGTGCAACACCACCAAGGTTTTTCAGGCCCCTGAACCCCAGCCGAGGTTTTACTATTCAACCAGTGGACGGAGGGGGGGGGGGGTAGTCATTTTTGTACATACACCAGGGCCCCTGATACCTATGGTGCGAATATGTGCGGCAGTAGCCCGGATTGGAAGTTCGTATAACTTTGTGCTGTCACAGTAGTTGCGTCTAGGCGGGCAACTAGTGCCAAATTTTGGGGGGCTAATTCTTCCAACCATAGGCAGAGTGACTCTAAGAAGGGGTGAAAACACAACAAAAGTCTCATTAACAAGTAAATGGTATTTTAAAGACCTGTGAAGTATTCCGGCGCGGCTGCAATTAGACGGACGCCAGCCCGCATGCTGTCTCAGCCTGGGCTGACGCACACGACGCATGCGGGGGGGGGGGGGGGGGGGGGGACTGAAGCCCGGTGAGCCCAATGGGTGTTCCGCTTCTCAGAAGTGTCTGCACCTGCAGGTTGGGAATTTAAAGCGCGTGCGATTGACAATCAATGCTGCCGGCTTGGGCACGCGGTAAGACCGGCACTTCACCCCTACCTGGTTCGTCGGCGTCCAAGACAGCTTGCTACCTGGCGCTGGTGCACTCAGGATACCGCACCTCGCGCCAACCTGGCCCAGGGCTGACTTTACCATTAATATGGGCACACAGTCTTACTGTGGTGGCTTGTTGAGTGTCCGGGTGAGGCTACCAACTTGGCACATAGGGTGGCATTGTGAATGTGACACCCACTTTGTGACCTTGTGCCAGCACCCCATTGCTCGCTCGAGCAGTAGCGGGGGTACTAGTGTGACACAACCCTGGCATCGAAGCCAGCTTCCACCTGAATTTTACACTGCCCTCTTACCTGGTGCCATCTCTCCCATTGCCAAGTCCAGTAGTAGCAACAGGGTGGCTCCTAGTCCCAATAGCTGCATGTTGGTGCCCGCTCCGTGCCAGTCCTCCACGCTGGGGTTCTCTTGCCCGACGACGTCTGTGCCCCCCTGCCAGCGCCTCGATCCCAGCCGTGCTGCGTGGGTTTCCAAAGAATGAATGAACTTTCC
This sequence comes from Triturus cristatus, assembly GCF_964204655.1. NCBI lineage: Eukaryota > Metazoa > Chordata > Amphibia > Caudata > Salamandridae > Triturus > Triturus cristatus. The sequence continues at coordinate 1,259,460,489 of NC_140590.1, forward strand.
CTGGGCACGCTGTTCTAGTTCACCACCCCTGGTAGGCGGGCCCGCCAGGGAGGGAGGCGGCAGCGGTGCCCTCCCCCTCCCTGACATCACCCCCTTGGTTCGGGATCTGCGCCGGTAGGGGTGGGGCTGCAGGAAACCCAATACCCGGCAACCAGACAGAACACAAGCCTGTCCAGGCTGAGGTTGCACCGGAGGAAGGAGGGCGCGACAGCCACTGCACAGGAAACCGGAGTTTACAGACCTCGGGACAGAGACCGCCTCTGTGGGCTTTCTCGCTGCTGCTGCGTTCATGGGACACTTGGTCCAAGCTTCCAGACACAAAATGCAACATTTTTTTGATGGCGAGGCTGAAGGTGACATGGGTCACTTTGGGTCTTTGAAAGACGCAAAGTGACCCATGTCACCTTCAGCCACACCTTTTTTTTTGTCAAAAGATTTGTTGCATTTTGGGTCTGGAAGTTTCACTTTAACAGAACATATATTTTTGACTCATTAAATGATAACTGATTGACAGTATTGAATTGAGCACAGTGCCTGGAATCCACTCAGAATAAAATTCACGCATCAAGGGCATGGCACAAAAGTTAGTTTAAAAAAAAAAAAAAATGAAGTGTATTCTAAAGTTGATAAAATAAATAATAAAACATATATAATGAGGCTGAGCTAAAAAATCAATTGCTTCCGTCTCAGTTTGAAAAACACACATTTAAACTCTAAAATAGATTAACTCAAGGGGCTCTCGTGGGTGATAGTAGCAGCTCAGTACTTAATTTGCAAAAAAAAAAAAATAGTGCCGGGCTCTCGTCAGGAAGCCACTGTAGCTTGTACCACATATTCCTCCTGCCATGCTGCGAATTATAGTAACAACACAAGTGCTCACATTTACACTTCTGCAAGAGTGACCATTCAGACTATTTCAGCCCCCCAAAGCTATTAGAATGGCTTGGGTGGCATGTAATATTCAATTTTAATGTCTACTGAGTCAAAACATAACTGTTGTTGGGGTCATCTCTAACTTTGCCAGATAGCACCGCCTAGTGGCAGCCTGTCTGCCCGGTGATGACAATTAAGTGCTGGTGCTTAGCAGCAGAACCACCAGCTCAAATTAAGCACTGTAGCAGCTAAATACACAGAGACAATTTATGACCGCTCTGTGGTTTGTTTATTGTTTATAGCTGTTTACATTAATTTGGGTCCAATCTACCATTGCCCACAGAGCCTGGCCTCTTACTTGCCAACACTATGAGAGTGGATACCAGAGCTCCACACGAACAGTGTTTTTTGTGTGAAGTTTTGTTATAGCGAAATCGACCACAGGTATTGGAGCGCTTTATGAGCACCAGTTACATTACGCGCAAACACATTACTTTTTTATAGGCTGAGGAAGATTAAGTGATTTGCCCAGAATCACAGGATGTTGAGCCGAGCCCGGTTCCCCAGTTTCAAAGTCAGATCTGCTTCGCCACGTACTCTCCTAGGTCACCACTGTTCTGGAACAAATTAAACAATTACCTAAAACAGGTAACCTCTCTCACTTTCTTTAGGCAAAAGCTGAAGACTGGCCTATTTAGTTAATAAGAACTGTAGGAATAGCACCAAGTGAGTGCTTTAGAAATACAGTCAGTTAGATTCCCATATCCTTTTTAGGTTTCCCTTGCACAGGGCTTGCGCTGTGCTTGTGAAATTTCTTGTATTTAATATATCTTATCTGTTCCCATCGCTGAATTACTTAGTTCATTCCTTTTGTGTGTAACTTTTTTTAGGGGTTAACTTCCCCTGGCTGCACGCATTTACAATACTTATACTAAATCTGTTCACATTGTTTATGTATCGTTCACTATCAAGATACGATCTCTTGCCACTGAAAAGGCAGACAGCTCCTAACAGTATGCTGGAATGCTTGCTTTTTATTACTAAGTTGTGTAAAGCAGATGCTTTAGCCTTAGAACGTTTGTTGCATTTCCTATTCATGCCTCAGTACCTTTCTTTGCACTTTGTGGGCATTATCGGATTGATTTTTTTCAACGTAATCTATTTGGTCATTATGATCAAATTCTAAATGTTGTAATAAACATTGCACGTTAAAAATAACGTTATTATACAAGAGCTATGCTATATTTTACTACTTAACAGGCAGCTACATGTGCAGTTACTTTTCAGACAACAGGGTCATGATTTGAATGGTGAAGCAGGTGCAGTAGCACCGGGCCTGAAAGTTGTTAGAACTCCTCTAAACACCGAAAATTGCTATAATTTACTACTATTCAGGCAGTCACAATTGCACTTACCTTGCAGTTAAAAGGGGCTTGATTTAAATGGTGCAACAGGTGCAGTGGTACAGGGGCCAAAAGGTGTCATAATTCCACTGAACACCAAATATTGCTGTATTTTACTACTAAACAGGCAGTTACAATTGCAGTTATCTTGCAGGCAACAGGGTCATTATTTGAATGGTGCAGCAGGTGCCATGGCTCCGGGCCCAAAAGCTCCAGGCACCCCACTAAGCACCTAATATTACTCTATTTTATTCCTGAACAGGCAACTGCAATAACAGTTACTTTGCAGACAATAGGGTGATTTGAATTGGGGCAGCATGTGCAGTAGCATCAGGCTCAAAAGTTGTCAGAACTCCTCTAAACACCTAAAATTGCTATAGTTTACTACTATACAGGCAGTCACAATTGCACTTACCTTGCAGTTAAAAGGGACATGATTTAAATTGTACAGCAGGTGCAGTGGCGCTGGGGCCAAAAGCTCTAGGGACCCCACTAAACCCAGATTATTGGTAAATTGTGTTACTAAACAAGACAGTCACAAGTGCATTCATCCAGCAGGCAATAGTGTATGATTTGAATGGTGCAGCAGGTGCAGTAGCATCAGGACCAAAAGCTAGAGTCGCCCATCTAAGCACCAAATATTGTGATATTTTACTACTAAACAGGCAATAGGTTCATGATTTGTATGGTTCAGCAGGTGCAGTGGCACCAGGGCCAAAAGTTGTCATAACTTCTCTAAACACAAAATATTGCTATATTTAACTACTAAATAGAAAGTCACAAATGCAATTATCTTGCAGGCACTACAGGCATGATTTGAATGGTGCAGCAGGTGCAGTGGCACTAGGCCCAAACGTTTTCAGGCCTCCTCAAAACACATAATATTGCTATTACATCAATTAATTCTATTATTTCCCTCTTTCATTTAATTTTTCAAAATGTTGTTGTTACTTACCCGCTCTATGCCACTAGTAACGGCACAATATATTGCCTTTTTGTACATATACAAGTCATAAAACTTTAACAGACTTTATGTAACTTATGTTGAACAACTACTCAGCAAGCTACAACTTACAACAAAAAAAGCTTATTACTAATCACACAGGCAAAACCTAATGACTCTATCAATGCTTGTTTATGATTGTAGCGAAAAGTTATTATGTAGACAATACTAGTATTGAAAGGTTTAATATTGGTAAATATCACTTAGAGAGGAGGCCTTTTATCAATTTATTGCATAATTCCACAAATGTAACATTTCACAATAAGAGGGTTTGTTCTCATATAGAGACATGTAAGAAACAAGGGGATGATTTAAAGTTTTGAAGACAGGGTACTCTGTTGCAAACACAATGGAGTAGCGTAGGAAGTCCTGTTGATTAGTCTACCCTGGCTATAGGCTTTCGGTGGACTTTGTAGGATTGTTCTCCATTTGCTGTACCCAATAGTTTTGTTGTCATTAGAATTCTGTGCACTTTACCCCTGTTAATCATTAGTAATGTGCTCCACCTATAATCATGGCCCGATTGGCATATTCCTTATTGGTATATTTAACAGAGCTATAAGTCCCTGATATATAGTTCCAGATGTACCCAGGACCTGGAAGTTAAATGCCTTTATGGACTGCTGCACATATTGTAACCTCCACTACAGTGGCAATGCAAACGTCTTCAGGCCTACCATATAAGCCTGACTGTAGCAGTGTAAAAACTACAATTCGGCTTGTCAAAAAAACACAACTCTTTCGGCAGGTCAAAACTTCTCATTTGAAAATTCACATATCAACACTATGCATGTGTTATAGTACACAAGGCAGTATACATTGTATTCAAAAGTTGGAAATGTAGAAATTTAATGTTAACATGTCCTTACAGTGACTACCCCCCAAAAGTGAATTTTCATGGTGGCAGGCCAGGCTGCCCTATGTAGAAAACCAGAGACCAGACTAAAATCTGAATACTGCATCTCCGTAATGGGACCAGCTGGAATAAAAATTAAACAACTATTTCTAATAGTTCTTAAAAATCCAAATTAATGGTGAAGTCGGACTTTTGATAAATATTAAGCTAAGGTGACTTTAAGAAAGTTTCTTTTTACCTGCCATTGAGGCTAGTTTGCATCTGCTCTCAAACGTCTCCTAGCCATGGAATCCTTCTTCAGTGCCATATTCTGCTTGAATGGTCTACATATAACACTTTAGAGCTCACTTGAAAGGCAGAGAACAGGATGTCAAGCAAAATCTTGTATATCCCCTGTCTGGTTGCAAAAGGACCCTGCTTTGTCCTACTACACTTCTGTCTCTTGGTTGTACATATAGCACAGGGGAAAGAGGTGGTGGGGGTGGCATTTGAAAGAACAGGATGGCAAAAGAAAATTATTGTGCATCCACTGTCTGGTTGTTGATGAACACTGTTTTTTCTACCAGACTTCTGTCTTGAACCATGAAAAATGCTCAAAAAAGGGTTAGGCCCGGGAAACTCATACCTCATTATTTATGGCATGCCCAGAAGTTATTCCTACTCACTAATTCATTCTTTGTATAAATGTGGCATCTCCACACACTTATTCTAGAACATACCTGGACCTGTGGAAGACTAGGAGAAGACATGGCCTTAATCCTGTTACCAGTTTCACAAAGGGACACTGTTCCTATGGCCGGATGCAAAACAGTCATCCATGCTTAAGGGTGCAAATAGTCACCCGTGCAAAAAGAATACGAAGGGTGAAAAGGAAGAAAAAGAAGAAAAAAAACAAAAAACATCCTAGGTAAATGTGACCCAATAGTGAGGTGGAAATACCATTGTTTGTTCTCTGTTGCCCTCACACACCCCAAGAGGTGTCATGCTTCATCATCGGGCAGTTGCTCCTCGTGGGGCCGGCGCTGCAATTCCCCACGGGTCCCCCGAAGGGTCTCTTTGTCGGAGATCTTTTAAAGAACTGCCGGATGGTGCATGTGGGTGTGTGGGGTATGGGTCTAAAAAGGGTGAAAGAAAGTGCGTGCAAGGTGATGAAAATTTAAAATAATACAGGGTAAACAAGGATCGAATGTATAAGTTGTAAACCCTTGGCAGATAAACTGCTACATAAAATCTTGTCCAAGAGGCACGCTATGCCCAAGTGTCAGAAGGTCATAGGTCAACATGTTTCGCGCCTGTGTCGCCATAAGGGTCGTTGGCGCTTCTTCAGGACCAGAACAATAATGTGTGGAGTGCACGTGATAATAAAATTATAACTAAACCCTTAAGATCAAACAGGACAGGGCAGTAACCTATATACCTATAATATGGCTACAGCTGCATGATGGGAAAATGCTCCTGATGAAAACCCCGCCGTTTCGTTAAGGAACCTCCACTGACAAGAGCCAGAGACGCCCGCACATAACCGGAAAATTCGCCGGGGTGCTGCCTCCTCTACACCTACCCCCTCCGTGCGTCTGCCGTTAATCCTGTTACCTCAGAGGAGCCCTGAATGACTGGACATGCTCCCTCTTGCACCAAGGACAAATAAGTGAACTCCAAGGGTCATAAGGCTGACCTCCTGTTCCAGTTGCAGGGATGCAACAAGCTGCAAGAGGCCATTCTTGCAACTGCCCAGCTCACCAGTGGTAACTGGACCTGGAGTGGACGCTGCTGTTGGCCTTTACCTGACACCTTGTAAGTCTCTAAGTGCTTCCCCTATCATCTTTTGGGGTTTTAGGAGTGCACTCCTGTGGTGGATTGCAAATTAAAGGACTAAGTCAGAAGGTAAAATCTTTGAGCACGACTAACCTGGTTAGTATTTCCAACCTGTGCTTCATCGTAGCCAGCCTCAAATTGCACCTAGGTCCCAGTATACCACAACCATTGACTGTATTTTGTTTTTTGTTCTCTATTTCTATCTAAAACTTAAAAAAAATATCTCTGGTTCCTCTTAGTAGATTTTTGTTATTTTGGTGTCATTTTGTTTATTAAGTTTCACTTTATTTTTTTTAAATTTAGTTTGGGATTTTTATTGTTTTGCATTTTGATTGTATAAGCATTTTGGTACTGCCTAAATATTTTACACATTGCCCTGAATAAAGCTGGTCTGCTCTGTGCCATATCTACCAGGGGGTTGTGCTCAGGTTAATTTAGTGACCTTTGGGGTTCACCCTGACAAGTGTTGTGATTATTCCTTGAGGTGGATAGTATCCCACCCCAATAATAAACTAATTTCTTAAAAGTACCCTGGCTGACAAATTTGATTGCCCACGCGGCCTATTTAGGGTTGTGTGGAAATGATTCCCATGAACAGAAAAGACTGAAGCAGCGTAGTTGAAGCGAAGTAAGATTTCTTTATTACAGCAAAGGAGCCCACATCCTGCAGATCCTTCCTCTAGCAGTTCTCAACTCCAACTGGTGAAGCTGGAGTTGGAAATCACGGAGCAGGAACTCAGAACCATGGACCTAGAACAAGCACAAGAATGCTACAGGGAGTTGTGAGCTCACTGGCATGAGCCAATGGTAAAGATACAGAAATGACTAGCAAATACCACACTACAGGGCGGGTGGATGATCAGCTTTCTGTTGACGGAGCCCCTGTTGGGGCAGGGTTCTCCGATGGCCCAACGGAGGAAAGGCATTACACCACCCACCCTATTTAGGGAGGGTGGTGTGATGTCTTTTTTTTCTGTCCATCACTGTAGGTAAAGCCTGGCTGTCACAGTCCAAAAAAACAAAAACAAATAACAACCATACACCCAGGGACAATGTATGTAGGAGTCATCAGTTTTTTGGTTTTCAAACATAAACTCCCACTTTGGGAGTTTGTTTTTTAAAATCCAAACGTTTATCCAAGTTTGGTGAACAGTCATCAAAACTGATGGCAGCCACCCACCAAACTTTTTGTGCCTTATCAAGAACAGTAATGACGGCACATCCTGTCATGATGCTGAGATCACCGCTGGGCCATGGTCATCTCTAAATTTGGTCGACAGTAGTCTGTCAGGTTGATGGACCCAATGTTCTCCACCACCCTAAGTAGTGGCGTACCATCTGAAATTCAAAATATGGCCTCAAGTGTTCTAAGTGACTCAAAAGACCAAAATATTAGACAATTGCAAAAATCATCTTCACTCCAAAGCCTCAATTTCCATGAAGATCACTAGATAGACAGAATCAGGTGCATTTATTTGGGTGAAAAAAGCATGCTAGAACTGTGAGTTCATAAATTAATAACTGTAATGATCTCATGATCCATACCCTCAGGGTCGGCTCGCTCTTGACCGCCTTAATTTCTATTGCTATTAGATCACTGAAGCTTAAGGTGATCAAGCGAAGGAAGGATAGGAAAGGTACAGCAGGGAAGGAGACCTGAAAGATACGAAAACATATACCATTACTCAGTTCCACAACTATGGAGTAATAATGTAGATTATGTTTCTGATGTTACCTGTAACAAAAATAAACTTTACTTCAAGGACAGGCTATATATGTATATAGAGAAACCCACATAGATTTCTATTTTTGGGGGCGGATGCTGAAAGATGAAAGACACGTTTTATTATACATTCAAAAGTGCTTTCTTCCTAAAGAAAAAAATTACAGGGTCTTTTTATATAATATATATATTACCTACCAAAAGGAACCATGTGTCTGGCCTCACAGGGAATGAACCACTTCAGTGGCCTCATATAAACCCTCGTTATAAAATGGTAAAATAATAGTATACCCAAAGTCTTGGTTTAATCCTTTCCTTTCTTATTAGCAAAGAGTATGTCACTGGTACATCAGAAGATTATTGTATTGTCGTCATAATCCACTGAATCCAAATGTAATTACAAATCTCTCATTCATATATATAGTAGATACACATCACCCAGACATGTATAAAGGTTCTTTCAAAAGAAATAAAGTCTCGTAAGTTTTTATGGAAGAAGAAAAACATATCCACGAAGAGTATCTTAGAGTATCCTTGAGGTCCAACCGGACCGAAGCAAGTGTTATGCCATAAGGAGAAACCAAATGAAAAATCAGAAGACCAACACACCACTCGACATCTTATGAGTGCATCCGAGTTCAGACATCCCAAGTTTATGAACTTCAATAAATACCAAGCATTTGCAATGCAATAGGACTCGCATTTACGCGAGACCTATTGCATTGGAAACAGGACTGCGGGTGGGCAAAAAGGCACGAACGGAAGGGGGCAGTGGCAGAAGTCACAGACTGTGGGAGGGGAGAGGGCGACACAGGCAGAAATAGTGTTGAAAGTAAAGGGGCCAGTTGCCATGGAAGGATGCAAATGACGACATGCAGTCATAAGGAGGGACTAACTAGCCTAAAACCAATGACAAGGCAGCATTTAGGACCTAAGCCAATGAAATAGGTGGGCGGAGCTTCCACGCTATAGTGTATACTGTATGCCTCGCAAAGCGAGCAGCGCATGCGCTGCAACGCTAGGCTCGACCTAAAAAAAGGTTAAAACGAGCTACGATTGACAAAAACAGTGAATCAATTATGGAAATAAACGTCAAGCCAAATTGCGAACCATCCAAAACAACATTCCTTTGTGAAAAGCCTTCTGTCATAGTTAGCATATCACACTCCTGCAGTATTGCTGTGCTTTGAAAATATGGTGGAAATGCTCTGATACTGTAATCAGATGAGATAACTAGGCACTCCCGCGGCGAAGTTTAGATTGTAATGGTCTGAATTAGAGATAAGATCTTGTCACATACTAAAGGCCAATTTAGTTGTTCTTTTTGACAAGGGGCTTTGTTTCAAAAAAATAATCTGTCCAGAGGTATGGAGGGAGCTGGGAAATCCCAAAATTCACATTCTGGTAAGACAGCTGGGCGGGCCGTTTAGACAATCTTCAAAATATGTGTTTACTGTGAAGAGTTTGTCAGCCTGTTTTAGTGTCCCCTGTGGCTGTCTGTAGGTAAAGAGTGTTCTTTTGTGATATTCACCTTTGTTTAGGGGAATTAGGAATATACCACAGTCCGCTTGCACGCATTTGGAGACAATAATAAAAGCTGTATATTATAACAAGGATTCTCAGGAGGGTTTTAGATGAATTACGGCCTGGCTGGAAGGCCCTCACAGAAGGATGCATCGTGCATGCAGCAGTTGAGGCCAGAATACGAATACACAGCAGAGTGTCACAGCAAATCATTATATTCCGAGGAACAAGACACGGATACCCACTCCCCTCTCTCCCCGGCCCAACTAACATGTACAGATCAAGGGCCTCTCATCTCACCGGGCTATAGTACAAGCTGTCTCTATTTGCCAACAACATTTTAGGGTTCTATGGTACTGCAGGTGTGGGAAATTTCATGTAAGAAACAAACAAAGGGGAATTATGAAGATAATACCACAGTCCACTTGCCCCGTATATTTGGAGACAATTATAAAGGCAGGCAGTATATTTTAACAATGATTCTCGGGAGGGTTTTAAATGAAAATCTTATAAAAAAACATAATAAAATAGACTTGCGAGTTTGTACAGTATGATACATATTTTAAATAAAAATAAAGCAACAAATCTGCGTTTGCATTTGAGTATTTACTTCCTTGTAACAAGCATTTACAATGCAATGGTCTCGGCATTGGTAAAGTTAGAGCTATTGGCATTGCTCATGACATTATTTTTGTTTATGTTTTTGTTTTTAAAACATTTAAAGAAACGGCATTGTTATTTACAATGTCAATAGCTTAATCACCCTCAAAAGCGAGACCTATTGCATTTGCACCCACACACAGAGCCACCTACACACACACTGATTAAGCTATTGACATTGTAAATAACAATGCTGTTTATTTACATGTTTTAAAAACAAAAACATAAACAAAAATAATGTCATGAGCAATGCCAATAGCTCTAACTTTACCAATGCCGAGACCATTGCATTGTAAATGCTTGTTTTCTGATGTATACACTGGTTAATTAAAACCTTTACAATGTACAATACTAATAAACACTAATTAAAAAGTAGGCTTCCATTCATTTATTTGTTCATCGGAGACCACAATTGTTTTAAGTTGGGCTACTTTCTTGTTCATAAAAGAATCCATCACAAATGTTGGAGTTGTTTTTGTTTATCTGCATAGATTGCCTGTCTGTATCTTATTGGTACCGATTTGCATACGACGATTAGCTCTGTGACCCCAGGTTCCCTCCGAACATCTCTCCGGGCCTTGTTGCACACTTTCTTTAGGGACGGAGTCCATGTCGAGGCGGTGTTTGGATTTGGACGAACGTGTTGGCGGACTGGCTGTTGTAATTTGGCGAGCAGTTGATTACAGAGAGAGGACCATTCCACTGTCGGAGATCCGGAACCTAGCTTGCCTTGGGCGCACTCTTCCATGCTAGTGCTGCTGACACAGGAGTTCCAGTTCTGAACGGGCGCCACGGTACGTCGCTCTAGCCGGTACATGACCTGTTAGATGGTGATTATCGATGAGAGTGCACCGGTCCCTGTTAGATGGTGATTATCGATCAGAGTGCACCGGTCCGGCTTCCCTTCCATGCCAGCTCACCCTGTGGGGCACTCGTCATGCCATGGGAATCTCATGTGCTGCGTGGCAGTCATTGAGCCTAGCCGATGGCGCCAGGGAACAAGCACCGGGGCAATTCTCATCAAATGTTTGTGTCAGAGAGAGAGCTGTGGGGGCGATGGTGGCTGCTCGTAAGTAAATCATGTGAGGGGACCCGAGCGGCAGAGCGAGAAAGACACCGGTGGGAAGAAATGACAAAATGTATTGCAGCGGGTGCACACGAGACTAGAAACCTTGAACAAACACAGTGGAAACAGTCACCCCCAGGTGTAGATGAAAGGTGGCACTGGGGTAACAGTGACATGAAAAGGGGCAAGGCGCGCCGGGTCCGAACGGATACAATAATCACAGGGGCCACCACGCCAGCGGTAAAGGGCAAACAACAGAACACAACAGGCAAAAGCAACGAGCAGAACAACAAGTAAAGAGGGCACCGGAAGACACCACCGCCTTTCTCCGAGGCAGAGCAGAAATGCCTCGGAGAAAGGCAGCGGCATTTTCGGATTCGGGGGCGTGTTTGTCTTTTCTCTCCTCCAGCCATTGGCTGGAGGAGAGAATGAGACTTCTTGCAAAAAACACGCCCCTCGATCCGAAAAGGACGGGGCCTAATCGGAATGACTGACCTCTTCTCCAATGGCTGGCCAGCATTCAAGAGGCCAGCCAATGGAGAACAGGGGAGAAGAGGGGCGGGTTCAAGCCCCTCTTCTCCAAGTCATTAAATCTCGGAGCTAGACTGCGCAAGCGCAGCCTTCGCAGCCGAGACCTAAAAAGGGCTACTGTGCTAGGAAAGTAGAGAAAAGGCAAGGGGACACAGCAGCCCTCGCACTGTCTGCCACACACTGCACAGATGCCACAGGCCCCATTTCCTGCCGAGCTGTGAAGTGGCCACCAACAGGTTCTTATCAAGAGCCAGGAAGCAGTATAGCCACTGTATCAGGGCAACGGTCTGCAGTCTCCGGTGCAGGGGAGAGGAGTAGCAACAGGGTTGAACTCGATGGACATCTTGGGGGCTGCTTGTGGAAGGCAAGACTGGGAAAGCTTTACCATGGAAGGAGGAAGTGTCCATTCTACCACCTGATATCAATCTTACTCAGGAGGACTGTTGTGTCGTAATGTGGAGGGCTGGCAGAGGATGAAAGGCGGACAAGGCCCTCCCAGTCCTAGGCAATAACCAGAGGCTTGGCTTGGTAGAGCTACAGCCGGGCAGCGTGGGTGGTGGGGGTGCGGTTGGGGAGCTAGTACTCACTGTACTGAGGTCTTTGAGTGCGAGTGTGCCCACGGCCCAGGACTGTATGTGCCATAAAAGACACATTGCTTCTGCAGTGAAAGTACGATCTGGAGTGATTTGAATTCACTGCTGGACAGTAAAGGCTCAGAACACTCTTAGCAGCGGCCCTCACCGAGGGGTGCATCGTGCATGCAGGGAGCATGATGATAGGGTGCAGGGGACAAGAGTGTCCCTCTGAACTGAATTCTTCTGATACATACATTGAGGAAGAGGGAGAGCAGCACAGACCATTGACACCAGGATTGTGTAAAATGGCTGCTTTATTGAAACAGGTGCAGATCACAAAACAACCTAGGCCTTTGCCTCACAAAACTAAAAGCTCACTATACAAATTATCTCACCTACATTAAGCTACCCCCTGCCCTAAAATCTCCCCCTCACAACAACTTAATACAGTAATATTGTACCCACTCCAGATCTTTTTACCTGTAACTGTGACCTTTATACTCCCCAACCCTTTACTACAACTATTAACCCCTACTAAGGTAGACTTCCTATATAACTGTGAACATCCTGTAACAACCAGACATGAACTAGTCTACCTGTTCCCTTTCAGCCTGAAGTCCCGAAGTGGCACTGTCAACAAGAATAAACTTTATTTAATGATGGCAAGTTCTCTGCCAACCGCCACTCAGAAAAGGGGAAGGTGCCCCTTACCTTTTTTGCACCCCCGCCCCCTTGCTGGGCGCAGTCTATCTACTCCAATTTCAACTGCACAAGATGCAACTCGATGCCAGAAAAGGACAGATGAACCCGGTCAGCTCTAAAAAATTCCTTGTCTTTAAAGTGTAAATCTGAATGTGATACCCTACTAAGGCCAGATTCCCTACCAAAAACTTGCATCTCATTGTTGATATTTTTCCTTGCTTTATAGCTGCTGGTCGGTGTACCCCTCTCCAAATCCTCCTAGAAATGAACTCCATCCATATTACAGGGCAACCTGCCCAACTCCTGCTAATCTCATTCAAGTCCTCCTTCATGTCCTTCACTAATGCTAGCACTACCTAGTGCTACCAAATCTTACTCTCCCAAGTGTAATAATAATATATTGGGGCACTTACCACCTACCAAAAAGCTGTTCATTCAACAAGGCAATAACTTGTTCCTTGGCCTGCCACTCAGCCTACTTTATGAAGGAGTGTTTCACAATCCATAATGTCAAACTGATCTCCAATGGTCCAGGAACAGAACCTGAAAGACATAAACAAAATATGACAACTTCAACACTACTTAACAAATCTCTTCTTCACAAACATAACGTTGGAAACATTTGGATCACCATCGCCCCAAAACCATGATCCTTTCTTTAGACTGCCTTTGCCTGCCTGTCTCTGTAGCCAACCCAATTCTGAGGGAATATGTCCCCAAGCACGAACGTCTAGCCCGACGCGCACTAATGACCTGCACTACCGGCATGTTGTCCACCCGAAACAGCACCTTTTTGTGCATGAAGTGGTCACCCAACAGCGTTAAATCCACCAGCAGGTGGAAGAATTCCAAAAAAGCAATACTTTGGCCGCCCTATTTCTAAGCCTGCAGCCAATCCTCTGTGCACCAATGCCCTTGCCAGAATATACCGAAACCAATGCCACCTGCACAAAACTTTAAGCTTCCCAGTCGAATTCTTTCAAGGACGCTAAAAGAATCCTGTTAAAAGAGTGAAGAAACACTCTCCACGTCCTCAGGTCCTCTTTCACACCTGCCGACAGTCACAAATGCTGATGTGACAGTGGGAACCCTGAAAGAGCCAAGCCCAGTCACCTATAAAAATTCCTCCCCATTCTCACAACCCTGCATGCAAAATTCAAGTGCCCCAAAAAAACATGCATTTCCTTCACTGTCACATTCCTTTTCCTCAACGTCGCTTCCAGCAATTGTTGTATGGACCTCTTCTTCTCTACAGGCATCCTGGCTTCCATTACTCTGGAGTCAATTTCGATTCCAAGGAATGAGATCACTGCTTTGGGCCCCACCGTCTTCTCCGGTGCCAACGGCACCACCAGGTCCCACATCAGCTCCTGAAAACTTGACAGCACATGCTGACAGTCCGTGGACGCGGAATTCCCCATGAAGAAGAAGTCATCAAGGTAGTGTGTCACACTGCCATGACCCGTACATTTGATAAACAGCTATTGCAAAAAGGTTCTGAAGCATTTAAACCGGGCACACAATATGGAACAGTCCATGGGTAGTGCTTTACCCACGTATCATTTTCCTTCAAACTGTATCGCCAACAGCTGACTGTCGGCTGGATGTACTGGCAACAAATGGAAAGCCAACTTAATGTCGCTCTTCGCAGTCAGCGCCCACGTCCTACTTTCTCCACCTGCGATAAGGTCACGTCTTCTGATGAGTACGTGACTGTCACTTGCTCCTCATGAATATATTTGTTAATTGGCTGGCCCTCCATCCAAGACAAGAGTTAAATAAGCTGAAATTCGCCTAGCTCCTTCTTAGGAACCATCCCAATAGGGGACACAATCAAGTCCTCCTTTGGTCAGTTGTCAAAAGGCCCAGCCACCCTACATTCTTGTATTTCTTTTGCTAACTTGTCCCTCACTGCCTGTCTGTGCTCGTTGGCTGATTTCAAGTTATCTGCCCAGCGTCTCACCCGTGGCCCATGGTACCCCAGTCTGAAACCCCATGTAAATCCCTGTAGTAAGACCTGAGCCTTATCCTGTTTGTCATATGTTGCAAGCCAAAAACCCAGTCTGTCTAGTTTGATGGGTGTACTAGCCCTTCTCCATAGGTCTCTGCCCTCCCTTCCCTGACCTGTAGCCCCCTGCTTGTCCCTGCTGCCCCCGCTGTAACCCTGCTGCTGACCATGCCACAATTAGACCTGCCCTCCCCCTGTACCAAAGCAGTTCACCAAGGCATGTCTGCCTGCACACTTGGAACACTCATGACAGAATTTGCAATATTCCCTTGTGCAGCTTCCTTTGTTGAAATCCCAGCAGATGACAAAATAGTTGGCCTGGCCTCTAGCGGCTCCAACCACCCCTCCCCTGGTAGGGCTCCCCTGAAAGGGCCGATATACTATCGGCATACCGCTTGCTATGAAAATAGTTTTACTAAACATAGCAGGGCCCATTGTATGCTGCCATAGGTCCTTGTCAATTTCGCCCCATTGAGCCTCTGTATCAAATGCCATGTGGGTCCTAAACTCCTCATCATTCTGGACCCATGCATACCCACCATAACTGATGTGCGCTTTTATAATCGCATCCATATATTTAAACATTGCGACCAACCTCTTCAAGTACTTTTCATAGTATACGGTAGCATAAATAAGGAAAGCTGCTGTCCAGTTTTCAATAGTGGCCGGGACCTTGGACCTCTTGGATAATTCAAATTCTTCCTCTTTGGACCCCTCTTTTGACATTAGTTCTCCATGCAGCAATTTCATCATTTCAACGTATTCACTTTTCCATATTTATTCCTTAGTTGCTGCCATGAGATGCGCTCCTAAAGGCTTGGACGTCCCCATATATAGGAGTTTTTTAATTTTCAGCTCCTTACTCTCTAACTTATCTGATGTCCCCCCTCCTTCTGTCTTGCTAACCTGTGCAGCGTCCCTTCCTCCACTACTTCCTTGCTGGACCCTTTGATGGGTAGCCCGGCTTTATCCTTATCTGACTCTGGTGACCCTACCTCGCAGGAACTACCTTCGTGTTTTACCCCTTTGCCTGCCGCACCTGTGTCCCATGTGTGGTTGTGTGTCCCCATACCTGTATCCGTGACATAACGGCCTTTGCACAAGCGGGCCTCCCTGCTACCTTGAGGCGCATTTGCCTCCACTCCTACTGATACCATCTCAGGGGTGTATGTACTGTGAGGTGTGTTACCTGGCGCTAAAGTAGGTGCCCTCTTATGGGCCAATTCCAGACTCCGTCGGGTTCCACCACTTCTGTCTTGAGTGTGTCAGGAATCTGTCACCAGCAAGACACCATAGCCAGAACGATTAGTTGCACCCCCTACTCTTGCTGTTGCTGCTCCGTACTTTACTATCTGCATCTCATCGTCATCACACAATTCACCCTCCTCAAGACTCTCTTCATCAAAATCCAACACACTAACATTGTGTTGCACCGCAGCATTCTGTGACCACCTACGCTGAGGGACCGTGTACTGCCCTCCCAGCCTATCAGCTGACGCAGACCTACTCTTCTTTAGCGTAGTGCCATCAGGGGTTGTACTGCACCACTGAGATCATAGCACACCTCTCTTGGGAGGTAATGTTGCGGTCCACCGGCACCTTCCAGCCTTTCACACCCACTCACTCACCTATACAGCCAGTCACACAGACACCTACTATGCAAAACAGCCACTCACACCCACTCACTCCCCCATAAATCAATTCAAACAGCCACTAACGTACCCATATAGCCACTAACTCACCCACCCATGGAGCCACTCACACACCCACTCTCCCACCCATAGAGCCACTCACACAGCCACTCAGTCACCAAAACAGCCACTCACACACTCCCTCACCCATATAGCCACTAAGGCAGCTACTCACTCACCCATACAGCCAATTGCACTGAATCAACAATACAGCCACTCACACACCCATACAGCTATGTACATACCCCCTTATCACCTATACATCTACTCACACACCTACTCACTCATGTACAGCACTCAGGCACCCACTCCTACACTGATACTGACAGTCATACACCCACTCAGATGACATATGTGAGAAACAGTATCACTCATTACTAGTTTAGAAAGAATATTAATTTAACATATGCAGCAGCTTACTATATATTTTTGTTTCAGAAACATTTACGAAACACTTTTACTCACTGATGATGTCATGAGTTTCTAGAAATGGGGTCTCTAGTTGGCAAGGGCTTGCACTTTTGTCCAAATAGGGACCCTTCTTCCTAGTCAGGATAGGGGAGTTACACTCTTAAAATAATCCCTGCTCACCCCCTTGTTAGCTTGGCACAGGCAGTCAGGCTTATCTTGGAGGCAGTGTGTAAAGCATTTGCACATAACCAACAGTAATACAGTGTAAACACTATAAAAGGACACCACACCAGTTTAGAAAAATATCCACTATTTTTATATACTCAAGACAAGACCAAATACGAGTAAAAATCCACAATACAGTATTTTAAAAATAGATAGTTCGCAAGATGTCTTTAAACTGCAAAAATACGTTGAAAACACAGTTCGTACGAGTCAGTAGCTCGGTCCGAGCCTACCGCGATGCTGAAAACAACAGTCTCGCAGTTCCAGCTGACCGCGTGGGTACGGGCCAGCAAGAGCGTCAACAGACTCGGTAACAGTACCTTTCTTATTGCGGCTTACACGGAGGTGTGAGCCGGTCGTGGCGTCCATCGCGGTTGCAGAGCAAAGTGGAAGCGGTGCAGGGCGCGGTGTCCTCTCGATGCGGTGCAGGCTGCGGCTCGATGATGATCATCGAGACGGCGTCAGTGAGACCAAGGCGTGCGGTGCAGGGTGAGACGGTGCTCGATGCGGTGCTGGCAGGTTGCGATGCAGGCGACAGAGCCAGTTGGCGGTAATTGGTGTTGGTCGACCCAGACGGCTGTGCGGGACGAGGCGGTCACGGGTGTTGAGCCAGAGGCGACCGTGTTGGTGAGACCAACCCGGCAAAGTGAAGCAAGGTGGTGTGGGCTGCGGTGTCCACTCCACAGGTCACGGTGCAAGCAGCGGCTCGGTGGCGGCGGCGCCGGTCGTCGTTGTCGATGAGACCAGGGTTGCAGTGCGAGATGCGGATGGTGCAGTCTGCGGTGCCCTCAGGACACAAGGCCAGCGACTGAGTCGGTGACAGAGTCGGTCGCTGTAGGAGATTGGCATCGACTGCATAGTTGCCCCCAACTTTTTGCTGATGTTTTGACTGTTTCAGGCTGTGGCCCTGCTATCCAGGACCCCAGCCTATCTGCTTCCTCTCTAAACTGATGTGAGTACCCTAAGTACATACCAATTGGATACTGAGGACACCCTATGAGCCCCTTGTAGATGGTACCCTAGGTACCCAGGGCATAGGTCCCTCAGAGGCCTACCAGGGCCTGAAGCACTCATTGTGCCACCCCTGGGACAGCCATACAAACTGACACCACCAGACCACTACTGTAGTCTGGGTAAGGTGGTGCTTGCACCCCTTACAGGGATATAGGTATCCTGTATCCCACTTAAATACAACACATATATCCTCATAAGTCACCCCTAAGGCAGGCCTTGCTAATCCTACAAGGCAGGGTGCTGAGATATGTGTGAGGGGGAACCCCTACCTGAGTAGGGCCCCTCTGCAACTTTCATTAAAACGAATGCGAGGTTGTTTGTAGTGCAGCCATACCATATACTCTTAAGCGCATTATAATTAATCGCAATAGGATGCTAACTTGAGAATGGCTGCACAGAACCATGTCGTGTTTGGTGTCAAACATCTTCGAATCATACCCCCAATCCAGTCATGGGAGAGAGGGCATGATTCCATCCTGCTAGAGGGGTGATATGGTAAAAGCGGCAGATTTTAGACACCAATTTAAAAGAGCACACATAGTACAAAATGGATGCTACCCGCCACCCACACGACTCTGGCTGCCTATTGCTGGGCAGAACTCCAGCCATGGCAGCTGGACAATAGGGATCTTGTTGCAGGGAGGTGTCCTCACCTCCCCAGACAGACTATGTGGATTGGAACTGGGTGGGTGCACCTTAGGATGCCTTTCAAACTTGCACGTAGGCTTCTCCAGTGCCTACTTCTGCATACACCGCCTCAGACCGTTTCAGGGGCATCCTGTCCCCTGCCCTGGTGGGCAACACACAAAGGGGAGAGGGTGTAGCCACCCTTTCCCGCCTGAACTCCCATTGGTGGGCTCTGATTTAGACACTCCCCTAATCCCTGGATAAAGGTGGGTGCAGGGTCCCCAGAGCCTCAGATTAATCTTGGACGAGAACTCTGCTTCAAAGACTTGAAACTTCAATGAGCTGCCGCTCAGCTGATGGAAGAAATCTCCCTTGGGGTAAAGGAGTTACCCCCCTGCTTGGCAGGCACCTGAAACACTGCAAGTGACCCGGTTGGCATTCCGCGGCTCCTATGGACATCAAAGACTTCTGCCTACCCTGAGGTGGATTCCCAAGCATCCCAGAGGCCAGTGAGTGTGCACAGCAAGCTGAGCACCGTGGACCCCGTGGGTGCCGAGATACCCAATACCCCAGGACACCCGCCACCTCTTGCTCAGCACACAAACCCGATGAGTGGGGAAGTTGTGCTTTGGCCCATCATTGAGCCAACCTCTCAGTATCACCTGTGCCAAAGAACGACACCCCAGCCTGCTCCGGCGACCCGTGGGCACATCTTTACGCACTCCAAATTGCTGCCTCCCGCGGTCCCTTGTCTCTCGACTGGTGGGCACTGGCGGGGGTCAATCTTCACTTTCAAGAGCTCCCCTGGTTGCTCCAGGCCTGCTCTACAGTCTCCTTGCTGGAGACCTTGCTCAGACCTCATGGGTCTGCACCGTAGCTGTTTCTTTATCCTGGCGTGGGTTGCAGTTGCCAGGGTTTAGTGGACCCAATCCGGACACTAACACTGCAGTGGCCTTCGTCCTTCATGGGACAGTCACCCTCTAGCAGCTGGCCTTCCTTGACACCTCCTGGACCCCGTGGCTGCTGATCCAAGCTACCTGTCTTCGACCTGGAAGCACCCGACATTGAAGGGCTCTTTCCCCTGAGGCCCCTGGTCACTGGCTACTGACCCAGACTCTGTCCCCTCTGCTTTCAGGTCCTTTCCTTCAAGATCTACATCTTCAACCTGCACGACATCGACGCCGCTTCTCGCCAGCAGCAGTTCTTCACGTTTTTCCATAGATAACAAGACATCGACCCGACACCGAAAACGACCTATGCACCCGGCTTCCCTGGGGCATGTAACAGTAGTACCTCGGTACTATCCTGGGTGTGGGCCCTCCAAGAGCTTAACTTAAAACTCCTGAACTTGAACTCCTGCTTGAAGTGTGTAGATTCCTGAAATTTCCAACAGCGACATTTCCCATAGGGTTTAACAGGGATCCCGACTGTAGTTTCACCACTGCACACGCTCCCCGTGGGTCCCCTTCCTCACTACCGTGGGTGGTTTCGTAAGGGGCCAGCGATCCTAAGTGCCCTAGGCACTGTCTGCAGAACTGTCATGGTTCTTATACCACTTTTTTAATATATGGTTTGGTCCCCCCCTGGGGCCCTGTGATTCCAGTGCTATTTATTGTGATTATAAATGCTTTATTGAATTGTATCTTTACCTCCAGCCTCTCAAGAGACTAGTGGGATTTGTTCTTAGAATAAATACATATATTTTGAATATATACCTGTGTGGACTACTCTTTCATTTGGTAATTCAAGAGGTTATCCATGGTAAAACAATAAGCTTAACACTCCTTCAAGACTTAGCCTGAAGGCTGCTCTCCACAGCTACCATTAGGATAGCTTTCTTTAAAGGTTGTCTTTTAACCTATCACCTTAAGAGTCGAATTGGACTGGTGCAAGGTGTCCCCTATAACTAGTGGACAGCATATGCCAGGCCAACTTCTCACATTGGTGTGCAGCGGTTGGATTCAAGCTTGCCATTGTTTTACCAGATAACAAATTGAATTTCTAAAGTGAAAGCCACTTTGGTACTAGAGGTACATATAAATTCAGCATAGAATACAATAAGTTCTACTGAACTTGGAGTTGTGTGTAGAGGGCTTAGCACACCTTGACTACAACTCAAGAAAGGGTTCAGTAGGCCACACCTAGTGCAGATAGATGCAACAATCCACTACACTAGAAATGTCTTCAGGATCAGGATCCCATAAGGCCCTGGAAGGACCTCAAAGGGTCCCAGTCGACAGGTATGACAATCTCACTTTTGCTGAGCTAAGGGAAATGTGCACTGCTAGACATTTGAAGACAACCAAAGGTGCCAACACACAACGTCTCAGAGAAATTCTGCTCATTGCAGACTTCAAGCAGACTCTAGTGTCTGATGGGGTAGACAGGTTGGGTGGGCATCCCACAGAAGAGGACACCCAGATGGTGGACTCTGATGAGGGCCAGGAAGAGGACAATGAACTCGACCTGGAAGAACCAGACCACTGACTACATGGAGATGGGGACCCAAGGGGCACCCCCTCCATCCCTAATGGGAGAGTGGTGGATCCATACAGGAGGAACAGATCACCCTCAAGGGGGTCTGCCCATTCTGGGGGATCCAAAAGGACCTCTGCCTCTTCTCAGAGAAGAGATTCCTCTGAAGAGAGGAAATGCAGACTGATCCAGTTTGAGCAAGCCAAGCTTCAGCTCAGGAGAGAACAGCTTGCATTAGACAGGGAGTCCCTGGAGCTTCAGAAAGCTTAAAAAGGTGGGGTCTAGAGACCCCTGGTGGCAGGAATAATATCCCTAGAGTTAGAGAGAAAGCTCCTGACAATAGGAACCTGCATAAGATTGTGCCCCCCTATCAGACAGGGGATGACATCCATAAATGGATCACTGCACTTGAAAGGGCCTGTAAGGTTCAAAGGGTCCCAGTAGAGCAGCGGGCAGCAATCTTATGGCTCTCCTTTGCTGACAAAGGAAGAGACAAGCTCCTCTCTGTTAGAGAAGAGGATGCTGATGATTATTATATCTTGAGGAGTGCTTTAATAGATGGGTTTGGTCTAACCACTGATCAATACAGGTTACAGTTCAGAGATACCCAGAAAGCACACAATCAAGATTGGGTACGCTTTGTAGATTGTGCTACCAGGCTCTGGAGGGTTGGTTAAATGGCAGTAAAGTAAATGATTATCAAGGATTATACAATCTCATCATGAGGGAGCAGATCCTTAATAACTGTCAGAATCAGCTATTGCATCAGCACCTGGTGGACTCAGATCTGACCTCTCCCCAAGAATTGGGAAAGAAGGCAGACAAATGGGTCAGAACCAGGGTCAAGCAAAAGGTCCAGCCCTTCGGGGGTGCAACTAAAAAGGAAGATGCCAAAAACTCTGAGAAGGGTGGGGAAAAGGGAAAAGACCAGCAGTCTTTAACAGGCCCCCAAAAAACAGCATCTGAAAATTGCAAATCTAACAAAGCTAAACAGCCAAGGAAGCCATGGTATAAAAACTGTAAGCAGAAAACCCATTGGACTTCAGACTGTAACAAGGCCAAAGACTCCACGGCTACCACTACACCTGCCCCTAAGGCATCTGGTCCAGCTATAGGTGATGGTACACAGAACAAGGGCTTAGTAGGGTTGACTTTGGGATCTGGAGAGGACTCTGGCCTAGTCAGAACACCTACTCAGGCTGTGCTAGTTTGTGATGGGGAACTGTCCCTGTTTGTGAGTCCCAGTGGTCTGGGCAAATACAAACAACAGCCTAGGATAAATGGAAGAGAGTCTCTAGCATACAGGGACACAGGGGTTAGTGTCACCATGGTGACTAAGGACCTTGTGGATCCTAGCCAAATCATACTTGGGGAAACTTACCAAGTGACCAATGTGAGCAATGTCAGTACTAACCATGCTCTGGCAGTTGTTAACTTCTCCTGGGGAGGGGTAACTGGCCTAAAGAAGGTTGTGGTGAGTGCAGACCTACCAGTAGAATGTTTGCTAGGAAATGATTTGGAGACCTCAGCATGGGCTGAGGTGGAGCTAACTACCCATGCAGCAATGCTGGGTATCCCTGCAGAAGTGTTTGCCCTGACAAGGTCAAAAGCTAAGCTGACAAACTGAACAGGCCTTGGATCCTGGAAAAATGGACCAAGGACCTCCCAAGAGGAGGAGTAGCAGGGGCAAGGCAGTGTCTTCCCCCCAGGATCAGTCTGAAGAAACTCTTGTAGCAGAAGAGGACCTGACCCCTGAAGAAGGAACTGTCTCCGATGAACTTGAGCCTGATCAGGTTGAGTTCTTGGGGACAGGGGGACCTTATAGAGCAGACCTGAGCCTGGAGCAGCAAAGCTGCCCCACTCTTGAACACCTCAGACAGCAGGCTGCTGCTGAGGCTGCTGGGAATGCTGGTGGAATCCATAAAATATATTGGGATGATGGGCTCCTTTACTCTGAGGGTCGAGACCCCAAGCCTGGTGCAGCCAGGAGGTTGGTCATACCTCAGAAGTTTAGGGGTTTCCTGCTCACACTATCCCATGATTTTCCCTTAGCAGGGCACCTAGGCCAAAATAAGACTTGGGACAGACTTGTCCCTCACTTTCATTGGCCTCAAATGAGTGAGGACTGCAAGAGTTTGTGTAGCTCTTGTATTACCTGCCAGGCCAGTGGCAAGGCAGGTAAGTCCACAAAGGCCCCCCCTGATACCCCTACCTGTGGTGGGGGTTCCCTTTGAAAGGGTAGGGATTGACATTGGTGGTCCCCTTGACCCACCAACAGCATCTGGGCACAGGTTTATTCTGGTGGTAGTGGATCATGCCACCAGGTACCCAGAAGCTATTCCCCTTGGAACCATCACAGCACCTGTGGTGGCAAGAGCCCTCCTGGGAATATGTTCCAGGGTAGGTTTCCCTAAGGAGGTGTTGTCTGATAGAGATACAAACTTCTCCAGTCATTCAGACATATGTTTTCACTGACTCCAAGTCAGACCACCTGGTGCACTCATGAAGTGGACACTGGGGACAGTCTGCCTGTGAATATCTACAGGCAACCTGACCATGTCAGGGACTGCATAAGGACAGAAGTCCAAAAGATGATGGAATTGGGAGTTATTGAGCCCTCAGATAGCCCTTGGGCTAGCCCAGTAGTCCTGGTACCCAAACCCCAAACCCAGGGTGTCAAGAAAGAGATGAGGTTTTGTGTAGACTACAGAGGACTCAATGCAGTCACTAGGACTGATGCACATCCCATTCCCAGAACAGATGAGCTAATAGATAAATTGGCCTCAGCCAAATATCTGAGCACATTTGATCTGACAGCTGGCTACTGGCAGATAAGGTTAGCTGAAGCTGCAAAAGCCAAGACAGCATTTTCAACCCCTGGTGGGCACTATCAATTTATTGCAATGCCCTTTGGTCTGAAGAATGCACCTGCCACTTTTCAAAGGTTGGTGAACCAAGTCCTCACAGGCCTGGATGATTTTAGTGCAGCATATCTAGATGATATTGCTGTCTCCAGCTCCACCTGGGAGGATCACCTGATCCACCTGAGGAAAGTTTTGGAAGCCCTGCAAAAGGCAGGACTCACTATCAAGACTACCAAGTGCCAGATAGGGCAGAGTCAGGTTGCGTACCTGGGCCACCTTGTAGGTGGAGGCCAGGTTCAACCACTACAGAGCAAAATCCAGACCATCATGGACTGGGTTGCTCTAACCACCCAGACTCAGGTCCAAGCTTTCTTAGGCCTGACTGGGTGCTACAGAAGATTTGTTAAGGGATATGGATCCATTGTGACCCCCTTAAATGACTTAACCTCTAAGAGAATGCCCAAGAAAGTTCAGTGGACTGTCAGCTGTCAGAAAGCTTTTGATTACCTAAAACAGGCCATGTGCTCTGCTCCAGTGCTCCAAAGCCCCAACTACTCCAAAGAATTCATAGTTCAAACTGATGCATCTGAGGTGGGGGTAGGTGCTGTATTATTACAACTGAATGAAGAGGGCCAGGATCAACCAGTAGCTTTTATTAGCAGAAGGTTGACCCCCAGAGAGAAACGTTGGTCAGCTATAGAGAGGGAGGCCTTTGCTGTGGTCTGGGCCTTGAAGAAGCTGAGGCCATACTTGTTTGGCACTCACTTCATTGTTCAAACCGACCACAAGCCCCTCCTACGGCTAAAACAGATGAAGGGTGAAAACCCCAAACTACTCAGGTGGTCCATTTCCCTACAGGGGATGGACTATACAGTGAAACATAGACCTGGGAGCAACCATGCCAATGCAGATGGCCTCTCCAGATATTTCCACTTAGAACATGAAGACTCAACTGGTCAAGGTTAGTTTAATGTGCCTGCAATTTGGGGGGGGGGGGGGGGGGTTATGTAGGAGATTGGCATCGACTGCATAGTTGCCCCCAACTTTTTGCTGATGTTTTTTTACTCTAGCCAGGCTGTGGCCCTGCTATCCAGGACCTCAGCCTATCTGCTTCCTCTCTAAACTGATGTGAGTACCCTAAGTACATACCAATTGTATTCTGAGGACACCCTATGAGCCCCTTGTAGATGGTACCCTAGGTACCCAGGGCATGGGTCCCTCAGAGGCCTACCAGGGGCTGCAGCACTCATTGTGCCGCCCCTGGGACAGCCATACAAACTGACACCACCAGACCACTACTGTAGTCTGGGTAAGGTGGTGCTTGCACCCCTTACAGGGATATAGGTATCCTGTATCCCACTTAAATACAACACATATATCCTCATAAGTCACCCCTAAGGCAGGCCTTGATAATCCTACAAGGCAGGGTGCTGAGATATGTGTGAGGGCCCCTCTGCAACTTTCGGTAAAACGACTGCAAGGTTGTTTGTAGTGCAGCCATACCATATACTCTTAAGCGCATTATAATTAATCGCGATAGGATGCTAACTTGAGAATGGCTGCACAGAACCATGTTGTGTTTGGTGTCAAACATCTTGGAATCATACCCCCAATCCAGTCATGGGAGAGAGGGCATGATTCCACCCTGCTAGAGGGGTGATATGATAAAAGCTGCAGATTTTAGACACCATTTTAAAAGAGCACACGTAGTACAAAATGGATGCTACCCGCCACCCACACGACTCTGGCTGCCTGTTGCTGGGCAGAACTCCAGCCACGGCAGCTGGACAATAGGGATCTTGTTGCAGGGAGGTGTCCTCACCTCCTCAGACAGACTATGTGGATTGGAACTGGGTGGGTGCACCGTAGGATGCCTTTCAAACTTGCACGTAGGCTTCTCCAGTGCCTACTTCTGCATACGCCGCCTCAGACCGGTTCAGGGGCATCCAGTCCCCTGCCCTGGCGGGAAACACACAAAGGGGAGAGGGTGTAGCCCCCCTTTCCCGCCTGAACTCCCATTGGTGAACTCTGATTTAGACACTCCCCTAATCCCTGGATAAAGGTGGGTGCAGGGTCCCCAGAGCCTCAGATTAATCTTGGACCAGAACTTTGCTTCAAAGACTTGAAACTTCGACGAGCTGCCGCTCAGCTGACGGAAGAAATCTCCCTTGGGGTAAAGGAGTTACCCCCCTGCTTGGCAGGCACCTGAAACACTGCAAGTGACCCGGTTGGCATTCCACTGCTCCTACAGACATCAAAGACTTCTGCCTACTCTGAGGTGGGTTCCCAAGCATTGCAGAGGCCAGTGAGTGTGCACAGCAAAGCTGAGCACCATGGACCCCGTGGGTGCCGAGATACCCAATACACCAGGACACCGGCTACCTCTTGCCCAGCACACGAACCCGACAAGTGGGGAAGTTGTGCTTTGGCCCATCATTGAGCCAACCTCTCAGCATCACCTGTGCCAAAGAACGCCGCCCCAGCCCACTCCGGCGACCCGTGGGCGCATCTTTACTGACTCCAAATTGCTGCCTCCCGCAGTCCCTTGTCTCCCGACTGGTGGGCCCTGTCGGAGGTCAATCTTCACTTTCAAGAGCTCCCCTGGTTGCTCCGGGCCTGCTCTACAGTCTCCCTGCTGGAGACCTCGCCCAGACCTCGTGGGTCTGCACCGTAGCTGTTTCTTTACCCTGGCGTGGGTTGCGGTTGCCAAGGCTTAGTGGACCCAATCCGGACACTAATACCGCAGCATCCTTCCTCCTTTGTGGAACAGTTGCCCTTCAGCAGCTGGCCTTCCTTGACGCCTCCTGGACCCCGTGGCTGCTGATCCAAGCTACACTTCTTCAACCTGGAAGCACCAGACATTGAAGGGCTCTTTCTCCTGAGGCCCCTGGTCACTGGCTAGTGACCCAGACTCTGTCCTCTCTGCTTTCAGGTCCTTTCCTTCAAGATCTACATTTTCAACCTGCACGACATCGACGCCGCTTCTCGCCAGCAGCAGTTCTTCACGTTTTTCCATAGATAACAAGACATCGACCCGACACCGAAAACGACCTATGCACCCGGCTTCCCTGGGGCAGGTAACAGTGGTACATCAGTACTATCGTGGGTGTGGACCCTCCAGAGCTTAACTTAAAACTCCTGAACTTGAACTCCTGTCTTGATTCCTGCAATTTCCAACCACAACATTTCCCATAGGGTTTAACAGGGATCCCGACTGTAGTTTCACCACTACACACGCTCCCCGTGGGTCCCCTTCCTCACTACCTTGGGTGGTTTCGTAAGGGGCCAGCGATCGTAAGTGCCCTAGGCACTGTCTGCAGAACTGTCGTGGTTCTTATACCACTGTTTTAATACATGGTTTGGTCCCCCCCCGGGGCCCTGTGATTCCAGTGCTATTTATTGTGATTATAAATGCTTTATTGAATTGTATCTTTACCTCCACCCTCTCAAGAGACTAGTGGGATTTGATCTTAGAATAAATACATATATTTTGCATATATACCTGTGTGGACTACTCTTTAATTTGGTCATTCAAGAGGTTATCCATGGTAAAACAATTAGCTTAACACTCCTTCAAGACTTAGCCTGAAGGCTGCTCTCCACAGCTACCATGAGGATAGCTTTCTTTAAAGGTTGTCTTTTAACCTATCACCTTAATAGTTGAATTGGACTGCTGCAAGGTGTCCCCTATAACTAGTGGACAGCATATGCCAGGCCAACTTCTCACAGTCGCGGTTCCCTTCTCTCCAGGAGCGGTAACTAGAGGTTGGTGAAGTCTTTGCAGTCCATGAGACTTCTGAACAGGAGGCCAGCTCGATTTCAGGCCCTTGGAGATACTCAGCACAAGTAGAGAAAGTTCAGTCCAGTTCTTTCACTGCCCAAGGCAGAAGCAGCAGCTGCAGGCCAGCCCAACAAAGCAACAACACAGCAAAGGGGCAGTACTCCTCCTGGCAGCTCTTCCAGCTCTTCTTCTTGGCAGGTTCCTTGATTCCAGCGAGTTCTTTGAAGTCTTTTCTATCCCTGAGACTTCCAACTGGAGGTAAGCTCTACTTCAAGCCCTTGGAGAAAACTCTAACAGCAGGTTGATGAAAGCACAGTCCAGTCCTTTCCTACCCAAGACAGAAGCAACCACTGCAGGCCAACCCCACAACACGCAGCATAGGGGCAGTATTCCTCCTCCAGCTTTCGCGGTTCTTCTTCCTGGCAGGTTCCTTAGTTCAGAAGTAATCTTAAGTTCTGGGGTCTAGGCCTCAATATTTATACCACCAAATCCTTTGTCCTCTGAAGGCAGAGGGTCCTGTACCTAGTTGAAACCAGTTCTGGGTGCATTCTGCCAGTATGCACTTTATTCCTTTGTCAGTGTGGGCTAGGGTCATCAGACGCACCACAGGAGATGGAGCTAGCATTGTGGAAGGCAGGCACAGCCCCATTGAGACCCAGGTGCTACTCCTCCCACCCATCTATGTACAGATAGGTCTATTCAGCCCTGTGCTGACTCACCCTGTCTCCTGGAGTCTCCCCCAGCCCCTGTCACTCACACCAGACAGACAATACACAAGCTAGTAGAGGCAGGTTGGATGGTTAGGTCAGAAAATACCTACTTTCTAAAAGTGGTATTTTCAAACACAGAATGTTAAAACCAACTTCACAAAAAGATGTATTTTATCATTCCGAGTTCAGGCATACTAAATGCAACTTCCTACCATGTTCCCAGGGTCAGTTAGGATTATAGGATGTTATAATCAAACCGCCCATTCTGGCCTATGGGGAACAGGTAGCCTTGCAATAGTGAAAAACAAAGTAGGCTGTAATTCACTATCGGGACATGCCACACATACCAGGGCATGTCCTACATTTCACATACAATGCACCCTGCCCACAAGGGTACCTTGGGCCTACCTTAGGGGTGACTAACATGTAGAAAAGGGAAGGTTTAGGGACTGGGAAGTGTGTACACTTGCCATGTCTACATGGCAGCCTCAGGCTGCGCACAGGCTCTGCAATGCAGGCCAGAGTTACACTTTACTGGCTGTTTGCGTGGGTGGCACAATCCAGTGCTGCAGCCCACCAACAGCATTTGATTTATAGGCCCTGGCACTCACAGTGCAATTTACTAGGGACTGACACATACATCAAATAGGCCAATCATGGAAACACCAATCCATAACACATTTTACACAGAGAGCATATGCACTTTAACACTGATCGGCAGTGGCAAAGTGCCCAGTGTCCTAAAACCAACAGAAACAGGTCAGGAAAAAATAGGAGGAAAAAGCAAAACGTTTAGGGATAACCCTGCAAAAAGGGCCATTTCCAACATGAGTGATGTAATCAGTGATGTCATTTGAGATGTCATGGGTGATGTCACTGACCATGTCATGAGTGATGTAATATTTGGGGGAGTAAGTTATAGTTAGCTCAGGTAACTATAACTGCTGAATTCTCAATGGTTTAGTACGAGTGAAATCTGAGCCTGAGTATAACTTCCCTGTAACCTGTGAGTTGCTGTGTGGGTCTGTGAGTGCCTGTGTGAGTGAGTGTGTAAGTGTCTATGAGTGGGTATGTGAGTACCTGTGTAAGTGTGTGAGTGCCTGTGAGTGGGCCTGTAAGTGCCTGTGTGGGTCTGTGAGTGCATATGTGAGTGTCTCAGTGGGTGTGTGAGTGCCTGTGTGAATCCGTGAGTACCTGTGTGGGTCTGTGAGTGAGTGTGTGAGTGCCTGTGTATGTTTGTGAGTGGGTGTGTGAGTGGTGCTATGCATTTTGGGCATTAGCATACTTAGGGTATTTAAATACTCTCACCAGGAGGCGACCAGAAAGAAACCACTCACCACAGTCACTAAACATCAGATTGTGCTTCGATAGATCAACAATGAATTCACCTCCATTAAGGATTTCATATCAACATGGAATACAAGAGGAAAAAACACACTTGCTTTGTCTCCTACAAGCCTAAGAAGTTAGGATTGTTTGTGCTTTACTGAAGTGGAGCTTCAACTGGGACAATTACTATGTTTATATTTTTAAGTGCTACCCATTGAGATTTAATTTCTGTGAAATCAGCACGAGATCCAGAATCAAACCGCATGTTTTCCAAGAAGAATCCCCAGTTTTGC
Organism: Triturus cristatus; assembly: GCF_964204655.1. Taxonomy (NCBI): domain Eukaryota; kingdom Metazoa; phylum Chordata; class Amphibia; order Caudata; family Salamandridae; genus Triturus; species Triturus cristatus. The sequence continues at coordinate 1,259,490,648 of NC_140590.1, forward strand.
CCAAAACCTCCACCCAACTGGAGTACATTCATTTGGTTAATTAGTAAGTGCTACCTCATTGGGTAAATGTCTCATGTATATTCTAATATACAGCTACATTAAGGTCCATGTGTTGTGCTTGTAATTTCGTCAATGTGATCGTTCCTCGAGCGTCTTCATCCACAAATCTGTGCTAACCTGAATCCTCGTCAAGTGAAGATGATGAGACTACCAAGAAGTGAATCTCCACCACACAGAGGTGCTTCTCCTTAACTAAATGAAGTAAGTGCTTTTCTGTTTGGTGGAAATATCCTCGTATTCCTCTACATCAATAACGCATCACCAAAAACGGCTGGAAATGCGCTTGAGGGCCTTTTGAGAAGCTGTCAATCAAAGTGAAAAAAGAAGTGAAGCCCTTTGCATAATACTAAGAAAAACGGGGCGTGGCCAAACAGGCAGAACTTGAAGATGATTTTGGGCATTTGCATCCTCAGGGTAATAAAAAGTGAGAATCATGGACTCTGCTCTCACCAGGAAACGACGAGAAAGAAATCACTTGTCAAAGTCACCCCAGATCAGACTGTGCTCCAATAGATCAATGATGCAGTCACCTCCATTAAGGATTTCAGATTGTTTTTCAATGTGGAATACGATAAAACACACTTGCATTGTCTTCCCCAAGCCCAAGAAGTTAGAACCCTTTGTTTTTTTACACAACAAAAGGGGGTAGTGCGACCCCCCTCCCCGGGTGATTTCGTCCTCGGGGACCCTATCCCCGAGGGCCTGGTCAAAATTCAATGGAGACGCACACCCCACCTCCCAGGACCGATTACAGCCCCATGGACCCAATCTCCTGAGGCCTGGCCAAGTCTTAATGGGGGAGGGGGCCACGCGGCCCCCCTCTCTGATTTCAGCCCCAGGGACCCCGTCTCCCTGGACAAAGCCACGTCTCCCTGGGTGCCCTGGCCCCACCCAGGGCACCCAGTGTGTATTGTTGCGAACCACAGGGGGAGCCTCAAGGCCCCAGTAGTCCAAGCTGGTTCCCCACCTTCTGTGGCAGCAGGCATTGCTCCCACATGCAGGGGCTGCTAAATATGCAGCTCCCTTCATTTGTGAGCAATCGTTTCATCTGTTTCCTTGGCCGCATGGCAGCAGGCAGAGAAACAGATGAAAACTCTGTTTCCAGCAAGAGGGAGCAGTTTGACAGCTCCTGCTTGCTGGGAGTGAATTTATGTTTGCTCTTGCTTGGTGGAATCTATGAGCTCCCACCAGGCAAAAGCTAACAGCTATCTCCCGAGGGTGGGACCCTCGGGAGATAGCAGGAGCCTCCACTGGGGGTGGCAGTTCCCAAGCCATAATGGTTCCAGGAGGGGGGCAGGGCTGCCCCCTCCTTTACATAGCATGGGTTGGCGCTATGGAGGTGGTGGTCTCCAGGGCTGGTTATGGCCAGCGAGGGGGTCCGCACGCCCTCCTCCCAGTTGTATTTATTAGGTAGGCCCTGGGAAGGTGATAGTTTCCAGGGTTCAGGGGTCCACGCGGCATCCCTTTAATTGTTTGTTTTTCTTGTGCCATGCAAAAGTAGTGGTCCTGGGGGTTTCAAACCACCCAAGGAGGTGAAGCAGGCATAAGGAGTGACGCAGCATATAAGGTATAGGGCACCCCTGAGCAGTGCTGGAGTTGCGTCGCACTTGCGACAACTCCAGAACTGCGTCACCCCTACGGCGACAGATGCATCACGCATCTGTCTATCCTTGCGCCACGGTGCGCCTCATTGTAAATGCAATGCATCCATGGTGGCGCAAGGGGCTTTCTGAGTCACACAAAATAACTGGCGCATCCCTGCTAATATGCAGGGATGCGCCAGTTATTGTAAATCTGGCCCGAAGAGTATAAAAGGAACTGACGTGAGGTGGATGATGAAATGGTAAATGCTGAGTAGCATTGCTGCTTGTCGGTCTCTAAGACCGCGCTTGTTTTTTAATCATATCTGCAAGGTTTATGCTACATTATCGCATATCTGGGCTGGGAGGATTTTACAGGCAATGGACTCTAGCTTCATGAGTGATGAGTGTCAAAAAAGGTTATGTCCCAGTTGGAGGTATTAGCTAACTTTTCTCCACATAATGACATGCGGTACACCCAGAGTACTTCTTTCTATGCAGCACCGTCATGCCTTTTACTGGATGCATAAATCGGGCATCTGCAGTTCATGCTCATTCGTACTCACTTACACACTCATTCTCGCCGTCTGTTTCACTCTGTCTCAAGCTCTCTCGGACTTTCTAGCATGGTCTCTGTTAAGTTTTTGTTGAGTCAGCTCACCACCCTTCCCTAGAAATTTCCATCCGCTATGCTGTATAATCATTAACAGCTTGTCCACAAGGAAGCAACAGGCACTCCAGATTTCCCTGTAATGTTGCATTTGGACTAGAGAGATGCTAGTATAGGCAGTAAGAACACACATGGCAGGCAACTCTGCAGAATTCCCATTCCTAATGCGCACAGGCACAGCTTAATTGTGTTTTCATAGCAGTCTGTGTTGCTCACTGAGGTAAATTACATACTTTAAACTAAATCCAAAAGAAGTAATGATTCCCTACCCATAGTGGTAAGTATGTTAAGGCCTTAGCAGTGATTCATTTATGCCACTGACTAGAGGTGGAGTTCACCGGAACTCATTTTTGGGATTTGGGCTTATTTTTTATCATCATCCTTCGACTGGTTACATCACCACATCAACAACAAAACCATTGGGATACAAAAATATCTCTGCCTAAATGTCGGCTAAAAACATAATGACTTTTTAAACAAACTATCTAAAATACAAAAACTTCAACAGCAGCATCATCATCATTAAAATATTTTTAAAACAATATCACTTACAATTATATATCAACCTATCTATCTATCTATCTATCTATCTATCTATCTATCTATCTATCTATCTATCTATCTATCTATCTATCTATCTATCTATCTATCTATCTATCTATCTATCTATCTATCTATCTATCTATCTATCTATCTATCTATCCATATCTATATCTATCTAAATATATATATATATATATATATATATATATATATATATATATATATATATATATATATATATATATATATATATATATATATATATTCACTTACAAAACCATAGGTTTCACACATGTTATAGTTAGCTGGACATTTCACTCGTAAAAAACCAATGAAATTCCCCCGTTATAGTTAGTGCAGGCAACTATAACTCACACGACCGCAATCCTCTGCTGATGACGTCAGATTTTACATCACTGTATTTAGACACTTATTTACCCATGTCTTCTTCCATTAATCTTTAGCTATACATATATTACAAATATTTATTTTTCATAAAGACACATATGTCATCAGTGATGTAATATCTGATGTCATCAGCAGAGGATTGCGGTCGCGTGAGTTATAGTTGCCTGCACTAACTATAACGGGGGAATTTCATTGGTTTTTTGGAAATGTCCAGCTAACTATAACATGTGTGAAACCTATGGTTTTTTAAGTGAATTTGCAAGGTTTTTTAAATGCTAATTCGTAACTATAACGTGTGTGAAACCTATGATTTTTTCCGTGAATTTGTACGGTTTTTTAAATGCTAAGTTATGTATTTATTAATTTTTTTTTTTTTTCAGGTTTGTCACCGTGCGCGCACCGTGCGCTTCGCTCACCGAGCACCCATGGTTCGCAGTGCGTGCCGTGCGCGCACGGTGCGCGCACCTCGCGATTTAGAAAATATAATAATTTTTTTTTCTCCCGTGGGGGTCCTTCTGTGACCCCCTGACCAAGGCTAGGGGGTCAGGAACTGTCCACTCTGCCCCCTTTTCACGTTCTACACCTTTGTTTTTCACCCCCTCAGACTGCGAGAGACAAAATGGCGGCCGACACTTCCTGGTTTCGACCGATTCGAATGTTTACCGACATCTAACAACCAATCAGAATTGCGCTCGCGCACGACAGGGTGCGCGCGTATAGATATTGATATGCTTTTAAATGCTATTTTCACAGGAAATACTGAACAGATTTACACCAGACCTGCAAAAGGCACTTCCTTGACCTTATGGCTACCTCTCTGCCAAATTTCAGGTAATTCTGTTCAGCCGTTCGGGCTGTAGCTGCGACTAAAGGTCCTATGGAAAAATGCATGGGGAAAACGCGTTTTGGGACCCCCCCTTTTTCTCGGCCCCCGCTTGACGAATCACCCCGAGACTTTCAGGGTAGGAGCTGAACGGAGCGCCCCATTTGTTTTGAAAATTTCGCGAGGATTCGTCAACCGGCACCAAAGTTATTCTAAATAGAATTTTGAGATTTCCTATGGAAACTAGGTTGTAACTATAACTATCTACTGGCGACCGCCAGTAGATAATATTAGGGGTGGGCGGAATTTGCGGAATTAACCTTCGCAAATTATCGCGAGAATGTTTAAAATTATCGCAAACAAGCAGAAATATCGCGAAGATGCGGAAGTTTTTTTCCGGCATGTTCGCGAGATTTTCTGCATGGTTGCGGGTCGCCAACTTACCCATGTGGTTGCTTGCGGGCGCGGCCATCTTGTTTTGAGTTGTTCTCGCGGTGCATGATCGCGAGAAGAAAGACGTGATCGCGCGACGCATGACGTCACTGCGGGCGCGAACTGTCGCGAGACAGCGCAAATGGCTAAAAACAATACAACATCTCATGGAGAACGCGACCGGATCAAGAATACTTGTCGGCGAACGCAGGGATTCAGGTAAGGCGATCGCGCGCGCGCGAGAATGTATCATTTTACAGCGCGAGCAAGAAACAAATTATCGCCAAGCTGCGGAAACCGGAATTTTTGACATTTTCGCGCTCTCCGCGGAACGCAAAAATGTCAAATTATCGCAATTTCCGCGAACGGAACGAAATTTTTGCCCAGGCCTAGATAATATACATATATATATATATGCTGAGATGTGGCCTCGTCATTTGGAGGCAACTCGTGGTTTTTGTTTATAGCGGCCTGCCCGGCCGCGATGGGGCCCCACTGCAGATCTAGCAGGTCCGGAGTGCAATGTACTAAGAAGCACTTCTGGAACAGCATGTCCATTCTGAGGAGGGTGGAATCGTTCCTCTACCTGGCTGCAACGCATACCCACTGGGGTAAGACTGTGAATTTGGGGATCCCTTGGCGCCCACTGGGGTTTGAATTTAGCGGACCACAATAACCAGAACTCTCTGCGGCACACGCCCACATGGGCGGGACATTTATTGTGCTCAAGTGGACTGCTTTTGCTTTGGGGTTTCCTGTGCCAGTGATCAAGGGCGTCCAAAGCCCGAAACGCGTTTCGCCATATTTGTGTGCTGCGACTTGGTTGAGACAATCCTTGGAATAAAATGGATTCAACATGCTGGGATGTGGCCTCGTCATTTGGAGGCAACTCGTGGTTTTTGTTTATAGCGGCCTGCCCGGCCGCGATGGGGCCCCACTGCAGATCTAGCAGGTCCGGAGTGCAATGTACTAAGAAGCACTTCTGGAACAGCATGTCCATTCTGAGGAGGGTGGAATCGTTCCTCTACCTGGCTGCAACGCATACCCACTGGGGTAAGACTGTGAATTTGGGGATCCCTTGGCGCCCACTGGGGTTTGAATTTAGCGGACCACAATAACCAGAACTCTCTGCGGCACACGCCCACATGGGCGGGACATTTATTGTGCTCAAGTGGACTGCTTTTGCTTTGGGGTTTCCTGTGCCAGTGATCAAGGGCGTCCAAAGCCCGAAGCGCGTTTGGCCATATTTGTGTGCTGCGACTTGGTTGAGACAATCCTTGGAATAAAATGGATTCAACATGCTGGGATGTGGCCTCGTCATTTGGAGGCAACTCGTGGTTTTTGTTTATAGCGGCCTGCCCGGCCGCGATGGGGCCCCACTGCAGATCTAGCAGGTCCGGAGTGCAATGTACTAAGAAGCACTTCTGGAACAGCATGTCCATTCTGAGGAGGGTGGAATCGTTCCTCTACCTGGCTGCAACGCATACCCACTGGGGTAAGACTGTGAATTTGGGGATCCCTTGGCGCCCACTGGGGTTTGAATTTAGCGGACCACAATAACCAGAACTCTCTGCGGCACACGCCCACATGGGCGGGACATTTATTGTGCTCAAGTGGACTGCTTTTGCTTTGGGGTTTCCTGTGCCAGTGATCAAGGGCGTCCAAAGCCCGAAACGCGTTTGGCCATATTTGTGTGCTGCGACTTGGTTGAGACAATCCTTGGAATAAAATGGATTCAACATGCTGGGATGTGGCCTCGTCATTTGGAGACAACTCGTGGTTTTTGTTTATAGCGGCCTGCCCGGCCGCGATGGGGCCCCACTGCAGATCTAGCAGGTCCGGAGTGCAATGTACTAAGAAGCACTTCTGGAACAGCATGTCCATTCTGAGGAGGGTGGAATCGTTCCTCTACCTGGCTGCAACGCATACCCACTGGGGTAAGACTGTGAATTTGGGGATCCCTTGGCGCCCACTGGGGTTTGAATTTAGCGGACCACAATAACCAGAACTCTCTGCGGCACACGCCCACATGGGCGGGACATTTATTGTGCTCAAGTGGACTGCTTTTGCTTTGGGGTTTCCTGTGCCAGTGATCAAGGGCGTCCAAAGCCCGAAACGCGTTTGGCCATATTTGTGTGCTGCGACTTGGTTGAGACAATCCTTGGAATAAAATGGATTCAACATGCTGGGATGTGGCCTCGTCATTTTGAGGCAACTCGTGGTTTTTGTTTATAGCGGCCTGCCCGGCCGCGATGGGGCCCCACTGCAGATCTAGCAGGTCCGGAGTGCAATGTACTAAGAAGCACTTCTGGAACAGCATGTCCATTCTGAGGAGGGTGGAATCGTTCCTCTACCTGGCTGCAACGCATACCCACTGGGGTAAGACTGTGAATTTGGGGATCCCTTGGCGCCCACTGGGGTTTGAATTTAGCGGACCACAATAACCAGAACTCTCTGCGGCACACGCCCACATGGGCGGGACATTTATTGTGCTCAAGTGGACTGCTTTTGCTTTGGGGTTTCCTGTGCCAGTGATCAAGGGCGTCCAAAGCCCGAAACGCGTTTGGCCATATTTGTGTGCTGCGACTTGGTTGAGACAATCCTTGGAATAAAATGGATTCAACATGCTGGGATGTGGCCTCGTCATTTGGAGGCAACTCGTGGTTTTTGTTTATAGCGGCCTGCCCGGCCGCGATGGGGCCCCACTGCAGATCTAGCAGGTCCGGAGTGCAATGTACTAAGAAGCACTTCTGGAACAGCATGTCCATTCTGAGGAGGGTGGAATCGTTCCTCTACCTGGCTGCAACGCATACCCACTGGGGTAAGACTGTGAATTTGGGGATCCCTTGGCGCCCACTGGGGTTTGAATTTAGCGGACCACAATAACCAGAACTCTCTGCGGCACACGCCCACATGGGCGGGACATTTATTGTGCTCAAGTGGACTGCTTTTGCTTTGGGGTTTCCTGTGCCAGTGATCAAGGGCGTCCAAAGCCCGAAACACGTTTGGCCATATTTGTGTGCTGCGACTTGGTTGAGACAATCCTTGGAATAAAATGGATTCAACATGCTGGGATGTGGCCTCGTCATTTGGAGACAACTCGTGGTTTTTGTTTATAGCGGCCTGCCCGGCCGCGATGGGGCCCCACTGCAGATCTAGCAGGTCCGGAGTGCAATGTACTAAGAAGCACTTCTGGAACAGCATGTCCATTCTGAGGAGGGTGGAATCGTTCCTCTACCTGGCTGCAACGCATACCCACTGGGGTAAGACTGTGAATTTGGGGATCCCTTGGCGCCCACTGGGGTTTGAATTTAGCGGACCACAATAACCAGAACTCTCTGCGGCACACGCCCACATGGGCGGGACATTTATTGTGCTCAAGTGGACTGCTTTTGCTTTGGGGTTTCCTGTGCCAGTGATCAAGGGCGTCCAAAGCCCGAAACGCGTTTGGCCATATTTGTGTGCTGCGACTTGGTTGAGACAATCCTTGGAATAAAATGGATTCAACATGCTGGGATGTGGCCTCGTCATTTTGAGGCAACTCGTGGTTTTTGTTTATAGCGGCCTGCCCGGCCGCGATGGGGCCCCACTGCAGATCTAGCAGGTCCGGAGTGCAATGTACTAAGAAGCACTTCTGGAACAGCATGTCCATTCTGAGGAGGGTGGAATCGTTCCTCTACCTGGCTGCAACGCATACCCACTGGGGTAAGACTGTGAATTTGGGGATCCCTTGGCGCCCACTGGGGTTTGAATTTAGCGGACCACAATAACCAGAACTCTCTGCGGCACACGCCCACATGGGCGGGACATTTATTGTGCTCAAGTGGACTGCTTTTGCTTTGGGGTTTCCTGTGCCAGTGATCAAGGGCGTCCAAAGCCCGAAACGCGTTTGGCCATATTTGTGTGCTGCGACTTGGTTGAGACAATCCTTGGAATAAAATGGATTCAACATGCTGGGATGTGGCCTCGTCATTTGGAGGCAACTCGTGGTTTTTGTTTATAGCGGCCTGCCCGGCCGCGATGGGGCCCCACTGCAGATCTAGCAGGTCCGGAGTGCAATGTACTAAGAAGCACTTCTGGAACAGCATGTCCATTCTGAGGAGGGTGGAATCGTTCCTCTACCTGGCTGCAACGCATACCCACTGGGGTAAGACTGTGAATTTGGGGATCCCTTGGCGCCCACTGGGGTTTGAATTTAGCGGACCACAATAACCAGAACTCTCTGCGGCACACGCCCACATGGGCGGGACATTTATTGTGCTCAAGTGGACTGCTTTTGCTTTGGGGTTTCCTGTGCCAGTGATCAAGGGCGTCCAAAGCCCGAAACGCGTTTGGCCATATTTGTGTGCTGCGACTTGGTTGAGACAATCCTTGGAATAAAATGGATTCAACATGCTGGGATGTGGCCTCGTCATTTGGAGGCAACTCGTGGTTTTTGTTTATAGCGGCCTGCCCGGCCGCGATGGGGCCCCACTGCAGATCTAGCAGGTCCGGAGTGCAATGTACTAAGAAGCACTTCTGGAACAGCATGTCCATTCTGAGGAGGGTGGAATCGTTCCTCTACCTGGCTGCAACGCATACCCACTGGGGTAAGACTGTGAATTTGGGGATCCCTTGGCGCCCACTGGGGTTTGAATTTAGCGGACCACAATAACCAGAACTCTCTGCGGCACACGCCCACATGGGCGGGACATTTATTGTGCTCAAGTGGACTGCTTTTGCTTTGGGGTTTCCTGTGCCAGTGATCAAGGGCGTCCAAAGCCCGAAACGCGTTTGGCCATATTTGTGTGCTGCGACTTGGTTGAGACAATCCTTGGAATAAAATGGATTCAACATGCTGGGATGTGGCCTCGTCATTTGGAGGCAACTCGTGGTTTTTGTTTATAGCGGCCTGCCCGGCCGCGATGGGGCCCCACTGCAGATCTAGCAGGTCCGGAGTGCAATGTACTAAGAAGCACTTCTGGAACAGCATGTCCATTCTGAGGAGGGTGGAATCGTTCCTCTACCTGGCTGCAACGCATACCCACTGGGGTAAGACTGTGAATTTGGGGATCCCTTGGCGCCCACTGGGGTTTGAATTTAGCGGACCACAATAACCAGAACTCTCTGCGGCACACGCCCACATGGGCGGGACATTTATTGTGCTCAAGTGGACTGCTTTTGCTTTGGGGTTTCCTGTGCCAGTGATCAAGGGCGTCCAAAGCCCGAAACGCGTTTGGCCATATTTTTGTGCTGCGACTTGGTTGAGACAATCCTTGGAATAAAATGGATTCAACATGCTGGGATGGGGCCTCGTCATTTGGAGGCAACTCGTGGTTTTTATATATATATATATATATATATATATATATATATATATATATATATATATATATATATATATATATATATATGAAGCAAATCGCCTACAGGTAACCAAATCCTTGGAAAAGACGAAGCGAACCCAGAATAAATTCGTGCCAGCGTTTATTCAGTGCCCAACATCAATGCCGCCATTACGCGTTTCAGCCCTCGTGGGGCCTTGATCACATGACCTTATATATATATATCAATAATAAACTTTATTCAGCTTTTCTGATAAAATCCATAAAAGTCACATACGACAGTACAAAAGACTCCCAACCAATTAATATCAGCATTCATCAGGTAACATCCGCAATTATCAGACACATTTAAAAAAAATAAATCAATGAGAAAAACTTAGGGGTCCATTATGATGTCAGGCAGATCGCCACCGCCCGACCGGCAGTGGTGATCTGCCCGACATCTTTCCCCATCCGCCCTCTGTTTACCCCCGCCATATTACAATGGCGGGGGTGACAGTGGCAGACGGATAGACAGTCCGCCGCATTTCTGCTGGCAAACAATCGTTCCGAGTGCCTGCCGGGTGGATCTCGCGCCTTGTATGGTGGCAGAGTCTGGAAGACACCACCATCCATATCAGGATGCCTGGCAGAGAAGGCCTTTCGGAAAGGCATGCAGGAATTGCTTTGGGGGCCCGGGGGTTGGGGGGGCAGCACTTGGGGGTACCTTTGGTACCGCCCTACATTGGCATGCAAAAGGTGGCAGGCACCGTGCGGTGCCTGTCACGTTGTGCATTCCAATGCACAACATGCACATTTAACATTGTGGCGGGTGCTGCTTACAGCATCGCCTGCCACAGTGTTAAATGTTCAATGTTAAATGTGCAGGATGCGAACGCCAGGGTGGAGGCCGCATCCTAATGGGCACAGCGGGACCGCCTGTTTTAAAAATGATGTATTTTCGTACACTGGGTTTCATTATTTTGCACTCCTCCCTTTTTCCTCCCCGGAGTCTATAAAAAAGCTCCTTGGCCCAGACTAAATCCTTCTTAGTTGTAGTATCAGGGTCACTAAAGAGGTCCGCCCTTCCAAGAGTCCTAACCCCATCCCGATGTATTTTAACCAGGGGATATGGTGGGCATAATCAAGGGTCATACAATCCCTTAAGATGTCTCTTTATGTAAGGCAGTCCCCTTGTTCCCCCACACTTTGAGCCAATAAGATAATGGGCGAAACGCCAATAGATCTGACAGGTACGGCATACCCAATTCTTCGTGTACAGAGAAGGTGGGAGTTTCCTGGTGTACACATAGGAGTCGTCTTAAGAACCTGTTTTTGATTCTTTGTAGCTCAACAGTCGAGGAATTACCCCAAATTAATTTTATATATATATATATATTATCTACTGGCGGTCGCCAGTAGATAGTTATAGTTAGGACCGAGTTCCCATAGGAAATCTGAAAATTCTATTTTGAATAACTTTGGCGCCGGTTGACTTATCTTCGTGAAATTTTCAAAACTAATGGGGCGCTCCGCTCAGCTCCTACCCTGAAAGTCTCGGGGTGATTCGTCAAGCGGGGGCTGAGAAAAAAGGGGGGTCCCAAAACGCATTTTCCCCATGCATTTTCCCATAGGACCTTTAGTCGAAGGTACAGCCCGAACGGCTGAACAGAATTACTTGAAATTTGGCAAAGAGGTAGTCCTCAGGTCAGGCATGTGCCTTTTGCTTAAATGGTGTAAATCCGTTCGGTAGTTCCTGAGAAAATCAAAAGTAAAATCACATATATATCTGGGCGGAGCCTAACCACACATCTCATCGTGAGATCTGATTGGCTGTCAGCACTTCATCCAAGAAGTGTTGGCAGCCATCTTGGGAACAATATACATGATAGCATCTCATTAAAAAGCATTGCAGTTAATAGAAGGTTTTAAGACTTTAGTTACATTATAAATCATTTGTTGATGGTACCATACTCATTTTAGGAATTGTGGTGTGTTCTAAGGTGATTTTACCATGTGAAAAAGCCTTCTGCTGTGATATTATGAATCATGTTTGAGAGAAAACTATTTTCTCATGCTTTTCCCACAAAGGTTTGGAAGGTGATCTGTAAGCTAACTGAGAGCATATTTTCTGTAAATTCACATTATCTTTCTCAGTCATGTGAGAATGAAGTCTAACATTCTCAGTAAAACATGTACATCCAACAAGGGCAGAGACTGTTAGTTGATTCCTTTGTGTTCTACTGCAGCTTCCCAGAGTGTTCTAAAGAACAACTAGAGCGCTAACAGTTCTACTTATGACAAACGTATGGCACACCTGAAGCCATCTTGGTTGGAATAAAGTGGTAATTCTTAAAACATTTAATTTAAAAAGGAACAAAATGAGGGGGTTTATTTTGCCATAGAAAGTATGATTAGTGCTGCAGAAAGAAAAATTAGGGCACATTTTGAGTGACTTCTCAAATCCTCTTCTATTTCATTAAAACATTCTGACATGCAGACTGAAACATGCACTTTCAATACCAGCAGCAGACTTCCCTGGTGAGCAGTAGCTTTACTACAGTGATCTAATAAGCAACCAGAGTGCTAACATTCTGAATTTATGGCAAATTTGTGACACATCTGAATGCCTTCTTGTTGGAATCAAAGTAAAAAACTGAAAGTATTTCCTACTGAGGAGACTGTAGTAAATGAGGAAATTAGGAAACATCATAACAAATAAGTCTCCCAAAATGGCCACCAGAGACAAAAGAGCTCAAATGTAGCCCAAATATCACCCAGATGTAGCCCAAGTATAGCCCAATGACAGAATGTCCCAGAGTGTTCTAACGAACAACTAGAGCGCTAACAGTCTTACTTATGACAAAAGTATGGCACACCTGAAGCCATCTTGATTGGAATAAAGTGGTAACACTTAAAACATTTAATTTACAAAGGAACAAAATGAGGGGGTTCATTTTGCCATAGAAATTATGATTAGTTCTGCAGAAAGAAAAATTAGGGCACATTTTGACTTCTCAAATCCTCTTCTATTTCATAAACAAATTCTGACATGCAGACTGAAACATGCACTTCGAATACCAGCAGCAGACTTCCCTGGTGAGCAGTAGTTTTACTACAGTGATCTAATGAGCAACTAGAGTGCTAACATTCAGAATTTATGGCAAATGTGTGACACATTTGAATGCCTCCTTGATGGAACCAAAATAAAAAACTGAAAGTATTCCCACTGAGGAGACTGCAGTAAATGAGGAAATTAGGAAACTTCATAACAAATAAATCTCCCAAGATGGCCACCAGAGACAAAAGAGCCCAAATGTAGCCCAAATATCACCCAGATGTAGCCCAAGTATAGCCTAATGACAGAATGTCCCAGAGTGTTCTTAAGAACAACTAGAGCGCTTACTGTCTTACTTATGACAAAAGTATGGCACACCTGAAGCCATCTTGATTGGAATAAACTGGTAACACTTAAAACATTTAATTTAAAAAGGAACACAATGAGGGGGTTCATTTTGTCATAGAAATTATGATTAGTGCTGAAGAAAGAAAAATTAGGGCACATTTTGAGTGACTTCTCAAATCCTCTTCTATTTCATTAAAAAATTCTGATATGCAGACTGAAACATGCACTTTTAATACCAGCAGCAGACTTCCGTGGTGAGCAGTAGCTTTACTACAGTGATCTAATGAGCAACTAGAGTGCTAACATTCAGAATTTATGGCAAATGTGTGACATATCTGAAGACCTTCTTGATGGAATCAAAGTAAAAAACTGAAAGCATTTCCTACTGAGGAGACTGAGGAAATTAGGAAACTTCATAACAAATAAATCTCCCAAGATGGCCACCAGACACAAAAGAGCCTAAATGCAGCACAAATATCACCCAGATGTAGCCCACATGTAGCCCAATGACAGAAGTGTGCAAAACACTTATTTTTTGTGTATTTGCAGTTTTATATAGTGCAGACTTGTCAGGTATTGGAATGCTTTACATGAGCATTGGTTACATCACACAAGATCAAATTCATTTTGGTTGTAGACATGGGGAGATTAAGTGATTTGACCACAATCACAGAATGTTGAGCTGAAGCAGAAACTCCAACCTGGTTCCCCAGTTGCAAAGTCTGCAGCTCTGGAAGTAACACCACATCCTCTCGCCAAGGTGCAACATTTAATCAAGTGGTCAACTGGATAAAAAAACATAAAGATTACAAATAATTTAAAAGTTCTTTGTCGCTATTTGAAAACTCAGAAAATATGTCCTCATTTTAGTTTTTTAGAGCACTAACCATAATTTTGATGCAAATAAGACCCTCTCATATATGTAATTTCTAGGGGTGGGCGGAATTTGCGAAATCCACTTTCGCAAATTATCGCGAAAATGTTTAAAATTATTGCAAACACGCGGAAATAACGCGAAGATGCGGAAGTTTTTTTCCCGCATGTTCGCGAGATTTTCTGCATGGTTGCGGCTCGCCAACTTATCCATGTGGTTGCTCGCGGGCGCGGCCATCTTGTTTTCAGTTGTCTCGCGGTGCATGATCGCGAGAAGAAAGACGTGATCGTGCGACGCATGACGTCACTGCGGGCGCGAACTGTTGCGAGATAGCGCAAATTGCTAAAAACAATACAACATCTCATGGAGAACGCGACCGGATCAAGAAAACTTGTTGGTGAACGCAGGGATTCAGGTAAGGCGATCGCGCGTGCGAGAGAATGTATTATTTTACAGCGCGAGCAAGAACCAAATTATCGCTAAGCTGCGGAATGCGGAAATTTTGACATTTTTGCACTTTCCGCGGAACGCGAAAATGTCAAATTATCGCAATTTCCGCAAACGGAACGAAATTTTAGCCCAGGCCTAGTAATTTCTAAAGGAAATACTCTAGGTATTACAGTTTTGATTACATCAAGATGACGTCAGGCGTTTCACACTTTTGTAATAATTATAGAATGTTAGCAATCTACTTGTTCATTGGGATACTGTTGAGTGGCAGAGGCCAGGGGCGCGGACTCTGAAAATTGAAGGCAGGTAGAAGAGTGCAGAGGCAACAATTTGACCACACTGGGCAGGCAGGAAGGGCAGTGGCAGCACAACAGACTATGGAGGGCAGTGGAAAGGGGGGCAGGGGCAACAAACCAACAATACAGGACTGGCAAGAGAGGCTGTGGCAATATAATAGACCATTGTGGGCAGAAGGAAGAGGCAGTGGTAGTACAACCATACATGCCAACAGACCCGTTTCAGCCAGGAAACGTCCAATGTTTTTAAGCTCATATGGGCTTTATTTGATCTGTCTCCTGTCTACAATCTCCTCTTTTTCAATGTAAATCAAAGGAGAAAATCAATACCCCAGTTTGTTTTCAAAATCTCCCTCTTACCAAGTTCAAAATGTTCGCAAGTATGGTACATTGAATCATGGTAGGCAGGAGGAATTGTGGTAGGGACATGGACTCGGATAGCAGAGGACAGGAGGGACATGGAGAGGTGCACCAAACTGACCCTACAGGGCAGGCATCAGGGTTTACAGCAGCACAATACACCACACAGCGCATGCGGGACGGGAGTGCAGCACAACAATCCATAGAAAGCAATAGGGAGGGGACAGGACCATGCAAATGGACAACAGAGAACAGATGGGAAAGAGGCAATGGTAGCTAGCTGACCATAATGGACAGACAGGAGAGAAAGCTGCAGCATAACAGATCATACAGGGCAGGAGGGACGGATCAGGGGCATTACAATGGAACAGACAAGCCAGGAGGGAGGGAATAGGGGGTCTGCACATGGAAACAGAGGGCTGGGGGCAAGGTGGCAGGGAAGGAGCAGTAAGATGACCATGGAGGTCAGGCAGGATGGGCACTAGAAACAAGACACACCATGGAGAGCAACAATGCGACTATGGTGGCATACACACAGACCATGGAGGGAAGGTGGGAGGGGGTCAGGGGCAGCTACCTGACCACACAGGGAATGTGGGAGGGGCCATGGCAGCACAGCAGACCATGCATGGCAAGCGGGTGGGTTAGTGGCAGCACAATGGCTATGATGGGCAAGAAGGAGGGTGCAGGGGCATGCACAAAGGACCATGGAGGATAGAAGGAAGGGTCAGGACCTGGGCACAGACAAGAGAGCTCAGGGGAAGGGGCCTCACAACAGACCGCATGGGGCAGGCAGGAGGAGCAGTTGCAGCACAACAGATCAGGGAGGGCAGATGGGTGTGGCAGTAAAATGGACCATGGAGGACAGGAGGAAGGGGATAGGGGCATGGCATGTGGACAGGCAGGGTGTAGGTGGCAGGGACAGGTTACAGGCATCTGATAATGCTAGGCAGGTGGGAGGGGAGTGGCAGCTCAACAGAACACTCAGAGTAGATAGGAGTGGCAGGTCCATGGACATAGTGGGCAAAAAGGATGGAGCAGGGGCATGCACAAAGACATCGGAGGGCAGGGGGAAGGAGAATAGGGGCAGCAAGCTAAGCACAGAGGCTAAGCAGGAGGTCAATGATGGGCCATAGAATTGGGCAATGGAGGGCAGGAGGAGTGGACTGGTACATCATGCTAAATGGAGGGCAGTGGCAGCACATCAGACCATGCATGGCAGAAGGGAGGAGGCTAGTCCATGGATTCAGACAACAGAGGATAGGGGGGAGGTGGATGGGGCAGCAAGCTAACTGTTCAGAGAAGGTGGGTATTAGGAACTTTATTGTTTTTAAAATGTGTGTCTGTGCGAACTACTTAAAATATGTATATGAACAAGTATGCAGCATAATCTCACTTTTATTCAGGAAGAAGAGGACGTTTGTGACTGTGACTCCGGGCTCACTTGGCAGAAACACCCCCTGACCCTCCACCCCCATCGCAAAATGTAATGCCCGTGAAAAGGGTAGGTGGACGCAGTTATATAGAACATAGTCCTGAGAGCACGATTGAAAATGAAAACTAGATGTAGTATATGGTATAAACTATGCACCAAAAAGTGTGATATAAGATGAACCGGGGCGTGAAATATAATATGCAATACATTGTGCGCAATGACAGATTCATTGGAGAGCGCGAGATAGCACACGCACTAGCGCATGCTATGTGATATGCGCCTTGGAGTGTAATATGCACAGGGCAGTGTTGTGTAACATAACTAGTCTCTAAAGTTGTAATATAAAATATGTGCTGGGGAGTGTAACGTTGCATATGCACTGTGACAAAGATATGGATCCCAGATTGTAATATGTATGGCATAGCGCTGTGTGTTATAACATACACATCGAGGAAGGCACATTAGATGGGGCAATATAACCCGTGCGAAGGCAAGTGTGGCATGACATATTCACGGGGTGGTGTTACAGTGCACATGGACTAGAGAGTGTCATAGCATACGCACTAGCTGGTGGAATACAACACAGAGGTGTGGTGCAATCGGCGGGCACTGGTGGGTGTAACACAGCATTGGGCTCAGCCAGGAGCACGCTGTGACTCTCAAGTAAGGTTTGTCTCCTTTCCAGAGAGTAAAATAAAAAGTATTACACATCCGGCGGTGGATGTGTTTTTTATTAACCATGAGGGGGGTTTCTTGCATGGTTTGGTCGAATTTTTGTCGAATCCCCTTTGAATGGCTTGGTGTGCGTGTATATTAAATGTGCCCGTCAATAGCTACCCATGTTTGTATAAATAAACGACAAGGGTGTCTACTTGGAGAGTACCCACTGGTGGGGGCGCCGGGATTAGGCACGGTAGGGTGTCAGACACGTCAGAGCTTCACTAGCGTTGTAAATACATTCCATGTGGATTCATTCTATGCATAGTCGCCTTTTAATGAATATCACGCAAATCGTCATGGTGATAGGTACATACGGTTTGTCCAGCATGTCCTAGGTGTTTCTATAAATATATATATTTTTAAAATATTAAAAAACAAAGGCCGGCCCCGGGGGATGGGGTCCCCGGAGCCATAAGTGGCCTGAGGAGGGGGGCAACGCAGCCCCCTCCTAAAGAATTTAAATTAAAAAAAGGCCATGACCCGGGGGTTGGGTTTCCCGGGGCCGATTAAGGCCTTGGGAGGGCCAAATTAATTTTTTTCAACAAAAAAAATTAGGGTGCAGGCCCTGGGGGATGGGGTCCCCAGGGCCAGTAAATTAGAAAAAGAAGGGGGGCCACACAGCCCTCCTTCTTAAAAAAATAAAATAAATAAAAGACCGGCATCGCGCTGGAGGCCACGCCCCCTCCTTGCAGCACTCTGCAAACGCGCCCCCTGGCCAGTTGTAAGTTGGGGAATTAATTCCTCTTCAATACTGAGGGTCCCTGAGGGCCAACTAGCCCAACAGGTATCTCCAGTGTGCGCCAGGGAGCTGCGTTGCAGACAGGTGTTCTGAGGCCACGCCCCTTTTTACACCTCTATGCAACGCAGCTCTGTGGCGCTTACTGGAGGTACCTAGTGGGCTAGTTTGACCCTAGGGACCCTTAGGATTCAAGGGGACTTAATCTCTCAACTTAGTACGGCCACAGGGCGCGTTTACACAGTGGTGAAGGGAGGGGACGGGGCCTGAGTTAACGTGTGCAAACAAGCCCTGTGGCGCGTTTTAAGTTAGGGAAATAATTCCCCTTCAATCCTGAGGGACCCTGGGGGCCAACTAGCCCACCAGGTGCTTCCAGTAAGCACCACTTCGCTGCGTTGCAGAGAGGTGGCCTAGGCCGTGCCCCTTTTTACATCTCTCTGCAACGCAGCTCTGTGGCGCTTACTGGAGGACCTAGTGGTCTAGTTGGACCCTAGGGACCCTCAGGATTCAAGAGGACTTAATCTCCCAACTTAAAACGGCCACAGGGCGTGTTTACACAGTGGGGAAGTGAGGGGACGGGGCCTGAGGTGACGTGTGCAAACACGCCCTGTGGCGCGTTTTAAGAGGTAGTTTTAATCCCCTGCCCTATTATATACTAGGGGCTTACAGAGGAGGTCATGCTGATCACAGGGGGACCCCAACGCATAGTGTTCCCTAGTGTATGTAGGTGTTTTCACTGTATTCTGAGTGTCTTTTAACATAGCACTGGCTCTAGGACTGGTTAGTCAGACTCAGTTACCACCAGTATCCGTCTGAAAAAGTTGAGGGTACAGGATGATTTTGCAACAAGGCTTCTTTCTGCTCTTCTGTTTGTTCTTTCTGCACGTTATCCTTCTTCCTGCACTTTTCTTTGTCTTTGAGGACTTCTGTTGCTTCTTTCTGCATTTCTTTTTTTTCTTTCTGTGCGTTTTTTCTTCTTTCTTCACATGTCCTATCTCTGTAGGCATAGTTAGAAATTAGCATTTAAAAAACATTTGAAATTCACTCAAAAAACCATAGGTTTCAGGCACGTTATAGTTAGGAATTAGAATTTAAAAAACCTTAGAAATTCACTGAAAAAACCATAGGTTTCAGGGGCGTTATAGTTAGCTGGACTTTTCACTCGTACAAAACCATTGAAATTCCCCCGTTATAGTTAGTTCAGCTAACTATAACTCGCGCCCGCAATGCACTGCTGATGACGTCACATATTACATCACTCATGACATGGTCAATGACGTCACTGATGACATCTCAAATGACATCACTAATGACATGTGGGCGCAATGTGGGCGCACCGAGCACCCACATTGCGCATTTCGTACCGTGCACGCCTCGCCTATTTTTACAAATTTTTCAATTGTTTTTTTCTCCCTTGGGGGTCCTTAGATTTATATATTAAATGTGAGTGTTAATTTTTTTTTTTTTTTTTTTTTTTACCGTACGCGTACGGTAAGCTTACCGCACGCGCACCCCGCGATTTTTTTTAAAAATTATTAAATTTATTTTTCATAATTTTTGGTCCTTTGTGAACCCCCTGATGAACGCTAGGGGGTCTGCAACTCTCTTCGTTGCCCCCTTTCATGTTATCAACCTTTTTTTTTCAGTGCGACAGACAGAAAATGGCGGCCGATACTTCCTGGTTTCGACCGATTCGAATGTTTACTTTGATCTAACAACCAATCAGAATCGCGCTCGCGCACGGCACCGTACGCGTACGGTAAGCTTACCGTAAGCGCACGGTAAGCGCACGGAGCGCTGCCACAGATATATATATTGATTTAAATGCTATTTTCTCAGGAACTACTGAACAGATTTACACCAGACCTACAAAAGGCACTTCCTTGACCTGCGGACTACCTCTCTGCCAAATTACAAGTAATTCTGTTCAGCCGTTCGGGCTGTAGCTGTGTCTAAAGGTCCTATGGAAAAATGCATGGGGAAAACGCGTTTTGGGACCCCCCTTTTTTCTCAGCCCCCGCTTGACGAATCCCCCCGAGACTTTCAGGGTAGGAGCGGAGCGTAGCGCCCCATTAGTT
Organism: Triturus cristatus; assembly: GCF_964204655.1. NCBI lineage: Eukaryota > Metazoa > Chordata > Amphibia > Caudata > Salamandridae > Triturus > Triturus cristatus. The sequence goes on from NC_140590.1 coordinate 1,259,510,822, forward strand.
TTGAAAATTTCGCGAGGATTCGTCGACCGGCGCCAAAGTTATTCCAAATAGAATGTTGCGGATTTCCTATGGAAACAGGGTCCTAACTATAACTATCTACTGGCGACCGCCAGTAGATAATATATATATATTACCTACTGGCGGTCGCCAGTAGGTAGTTATAGTTAGGACCACGTTTCCATAGGAAATCCTCAACAGTCTATTTTGAATAACTTTGGCGCCGGTAGACGAATCCTCGCGAATTTCTCAAAATAGGTGGGGCGCTACGCTCCGCTCCTACCCTGAAAGTCTCGGGGGGATTCGTCAAGCGGGGGCTGAGATAAAAGGGGGGTCCCAAAACGCGTTTTTCCTATGCATTTTTCCATAGGACCTTTAGACAGGGCTACAGCCCGAACGGCTGAACAGAATTACTAGAAATTTGGCAGAGAGGTAGTCCTCAGGTCAAGGAAGTGCCTTTTGTAGGTTTGGTGTAAATCTGTTCAGTAGATTCTGAGAAAATAGCCTTTAAATCAATATATATATCTGAGCCAGCTTACGGTACGCTTACCGTAAGCTTACCGTACGCGTACGGTGGCGTGCGCGAGCGCGATTCTGATTGGCTGTTAGATTTTAGTAAACATTCGAATCGGCCGAAACCAGGAAGCGGCGGCCGCCATTTTGTGTATTTCACTCCGGTAAAAAAGAGTGATATCTTGAAAAGGGGGCAAGGGAGAGAGTTACAGACCCCCTAACATTTGTAAGGGGGTAAAAGAAGGACAGAAAAGTACAAAGGAAACATTTATTGATTTTAAAAAAAAACACGGGGTACGCGTACGGTAAGCTTACGGTAAGCGTACGGTAAAAAAAAAAAACCCCAAAAAAATAAAAATTCAGATTTAAGTGTTTAGATATTAGGGGGCTCTAAAAAGAGCCGTTGTGTTTATTAAGTGATTTTTTTGTGGTACCTACAAGTAAGTACCGATGCAGAGTCTAAGGTTCAAGAGGAAGACTCTGTTCCCTTCATCATTGAAGTGCACACCATCTCCTCTATAAATGTCTTGCATGTCGTAACGCAAGTTGTTGTGGTAAATGGAACCCATACCATAGTCACGGAGGAAAGCAGAAACAGATTTGTTGACGTGCTTTCTTGCTTTGTCAATCTGCGGACAGAAATGATTGGACCAGTTCCATTTTTGCCTTTGGCATATGTTAGAAAACATAAAGGCAGTTTTAGGGAAAAGTGAAAACAGTTGTGCAAAGGTGTCCTTCATAAGCATTTCCAGACCTACCCCAGTCAAAGTGCCTAGGTCATTGCCACCACAGTGCACTATTATGAGGTCAGGGTGTTGGATTTGCATGAAGGATTTCACCAATGGCATCAATTGGTGCCACTTTAACCCTCTCTGACCAATCCATTTAATGTCTACATTTGGCAAAGCAAGGTCTCTCACCATACCTGTTTTCTCTGCAAACTTTTCACTCCAGAAGACATAGCTGTGCCCTACAATCCACACTGTGAACATCTTCAAAGGAGAACTGGATGCACTCAGGAGGTGTCTTTCAGTAGAATGGCAATATGAAAAGAAAGACAGTTTGGAAATGGAGGCATACATATTTTTTTCAAAACAAAAAGAACTGATTGGCTGTTTCATACCATTCTAGAATAAAAACTAGGCTGTATGTGTAAATTAATAGAAGCATGTTTTGTATTGGTACAAAAAAATGTGTTACCAAAGAACAGTACTATGGATTTGCTGTTAGGTTTGAAAAGTCAAGCACTCTTGCTCTGTGGAATTGAAACATTGTGTGGCGAACTTCTGACCTAACTCCACACAGCAGTGTTCCATGAGCTGTTGCTATGGTAGCAGGCAGAAGTCAAGTTGGGGGAAGGGTACTAGGCAGAAGTCAAGTTGGGGGCAGGGTACTTTTGGAAAAGGGTTGGTTTTCAACCAATAGAAATGTGTGATTACATTTGAAAAAAAGGGGGAAGCACTGAGATTTGAAACTTACATGTATATGTGTGGAAAAATAGAGGGAAAGTTTGCCATTATCTGGTTCTGCTGAGAGGAGAGAGGTGTAGAGAACAGAGATCCTGGCTCTGATAATCTGCTGTTTGAGTGCCACATTTCTTTCACAACTAACTAATTTAAAAGGTGAGGTTAGAGTTTGAGAGGGGATGTATATGGTAAATTAAGAAATGAAAAATAGAAATGTAATTCTTTTTGTTGAAGTTGCGTTTATTATTTTCTGTTTTGGGAGAAATTTAAATGTGAGGAACATGTAAAATAATATGGACTATGTTTTCACGATAAATTAAGGTGTATTGGTATAAAAAATGAATAGTTTAAGGGTTTGAGGTTGGACTCAGTAATGCAAATACATTCAGCATCACTAAGGCTGGTTGCCCTTGGTGGAATGTAGGCAGTCACCCAGGTTACACATGTTGGGAAATATAGGCAGAGATTTATTGTGTACAACTCTGGTAATTTTATATTTGCATTAGTAGGAAAAAGGGGGAGCGATTTTTTGGTGCAGAAGCAGACTCTTAGCACACACCCAGCTCCTTTCCATGTATAATCATGCACAGTATTTACAAGCGAGTGGGTTTTGAGGTTTCAGTCTGTAATGCAAAGACATTCAGCATCACTACGGCTGGTTGCCCTTGCTGGAGTGTAGGCAGTCACCCAGGATACACATGGTGGTGGTCTGAAAAAGCAGTCTGGACATGGGCTTTTTAAAAAAATCTGAAAAGTGGATTCATAATGTGTCAGTCTGTAAAAGTGATTATCACTTGCCAAAAAAAAAGAGCAGTAAGTGTGCATTCAAATTGGCAAAGAAATTTCGTTTTGTGACTAATGTGAAAACATGACTCTGTGTGCAAATAGGAATTACAGGCAGAGATTTATTGCGTTTTGCTCTGGTGATTTCACAGTTGCATTAGTAGGAAAAAGGGGGAGCGATTTTTTGGTGCAGAAGCAGACTCTTAGCACACACCCAGCTCCTTTCCATGTATAATCATGAAATGCAATCTATTCTGAAAACAGCAAAAATAAGGCAAAAATATTTTTTGATAAATATGTAAATATGTGTACTGTATTATAAAATGTTTTAAAAATATTAATACTTTTTTCTTTTTTTTCAGATTGATATAGAAAATTTTCGAAAACTAGAACCATTTTTAAAGCAATTTTTTTTAAAAACAAATGAATAAATATTTTTTTGAGTGGGTATGGTAAGTCAATAATAATAATTGTAGTCTCTCAAGTACCTTGTAATGTGATAATTGATTTTTAGTGTACGGTAAAAAAAAAAAAAAAAAAAGTTTTTAAAAACATATATAAAAAAAAGATGAAAGATAAGGTTGGCTCTTAAAAGAGCCGTTGTGTTCATGCAGGGACAGAGGAAAGAAAGAGTGGGAATATTAGTCTCTGCGACAAGTGTGCTGATCTATTTTGTTGTTCACTAGGGAAACACTGGTCTCCCTATGACAAATTAGATCATGACAAGAGGCGCATCGAATATCAACCCTCAGAAATCGAGGGTTAATTTCCTGAGGGTCAGCAAAAGGAGATGCTCCCCCCACAGATGAAGGGCTCACCTGACCTGCAGAAGAAGGACTCAGCCCTGCAGATGATGGTCCAGGCTGAGCTGCTGTGGATGTGCTTGGTTGACTTAATGAAGGGTTACCTCCAAAAAGTCGAGCATGTGTCCTTTTGTGTACATCCTTGAGGTGCCTCATCATGGTATGATTCCCAAAGGAATACTTCCTGTCAGGATTACCTCTTGAAAGTACACGCTGACACAGCTTGCAAGTCACTAAGGGTGCATTTACCTTTAGCTGGCCTTCAGGAAAAGTAAAATAATCCCATACATAAGAGGTCTTTTGTTTCCTCGCTCTCTGCCTCAAGGTAGTGCTGCTAGTGCTAGCCTCACTCTCAGAAGGGCTCTGCTGTTCTGCCATCGTATCACAAAGACAACCCAGCTCCTTCTCCTAAGGGATCACAAGCAGAAATGAGGGGAATGGGTGTGGTGTAGGAGAGTTCAAGAACTAAAAGTAGTTTCATCCAATCAAAAGTTGTGTTTCATGATCACATGACCTACCGTACGCTTACGGTACGCTTACGGTGCGCTTACGGCAAAAGTACGCATGCGCGTAAAAAAGACACGCGCTTGCGCGCATGCGCATAACAGTCACTACCCGACACTTCCGCGTAACGTGCGCGTGTAGCGTACACGCGTACGCGTCCCACGCGGAGTGCGCGCGGCTACGCAAATTGCGTAACTATACGCAAACAGCGTAGAAAAATTACAGACGTTGCGTAAACCGTACGCTTACCGTAAGCTTACGGTACGCGTACCAAAAAAAAAAAATATATATATATATATATATATTGCTAATAAATTTTACATGTTTATTTTATAAAATATATTAAAAAAACATATTATAGAATTTTAAAAATTTAACCATAGTCTTTAAAAAAGGATAGAAAATTAAAATAAAAATATGTAAAAAAAAATAGAAGAAAAAAAAAAAATTAGCATTTAAAAAACCTTGCAAATTCACTGAAAAAACCATGGGTTAAACACACGTTATAGTTAGGAATTAGCATTTAAAAAACCTTGCAAATTCACTGAAAAAACCATGGGTTTCACACACGTTATAGTTAGGAATTAGCATTTAAAAAACCTTAGAAATTCAATGAAAAAACCAAAGGTTTCACACATGTTATAGTTAGCTGGACATTTCACTCGTAAAAAACCAATGAAATTCCCCCGTTATAGTTAGTTCAGCTAACTATAACTCGCGCGCCCGCAATGTACTACTGATGACGTCACATATTACATCACTCATGACATGGTCAGTGACATCACTCATGACATCACTGATGACATCTCAAATGACATCACTGATGACATCATCCTTGTGACAGAGTGGTAGACCTCCTCTCACCCTAATATAACCTTTGATACACACATTTAAAAATAGATACTAAAATTATCAAAACAATGGACATACCAATAACAGTAACAACAACCTAATCAGTATTTCTAAGATCAACATACACATGCACTCATCCACCAACAGTCCTATACAGTCACTCATACATGTACTCACTCATCATATGTACTCATACACGTATACATCCTGTTACACAATGCCACTCATCCATAGAGGTACTCACACACATAGTCACTCATGCTAATAAAGAAACAAACATCAATTTACTTGCATATACAGTTATACACACACCAGCACACTTACTTTAACAGAAACTTACACATACTTAGTCTTTTTAACAATCACTTATAGAAACACATACTTATTCATACAGGAACTCTTTCAATCTCTCACTCTCACATATACTCACTTATATACACCAATAGTCACATATACTAGTTTAAAACATATGTAGTTACTCATAAAGACACTATTGAGACAGTCATTCACTCACTAACACATCCATGCATACAGTCATCCACCCATACAGTCCTGCACACATGCTGTCTTCAACACATACAAAGAGTGAGTCACTCATTCATGCACCTATGCACTACATAATACCCCCCACCGAACAATACAGACACTCAGACACTCATAGTGATACTCAAAAAAACAACTAATAACCTCTATAGACACTCATGTAGCTACTCACCAACCCATGCAGCCACTTATACACAAAGTGAGAGACTGATACAGATATTAACATATTTAAACATTACTCAGTAAGCCATGTATTCAATAAGATACACTTAATCAGTCAGAAATACAATCAATTTTTCAAAAACAAATCATCCACTTAGACACTTATATACCCATTGATTCTTCCATCGACCTTGAGATATACATATATAAAACATATTTAATTTTCAGAAAAACACACATTCACTGGATGATGTCATCAGTGATGTCATTTGAGATGTCATCAGTGATGTCATGAGTGATGTCACTGACCATGTCATGAGTGATGTAATATGTGACGTCATCAGTAGTACATTGCGGGCGCGCGAGTTATAGTTAGCTGAACTAACTATAACGGGGGAATTTCATTGGTTTTTTACGAGTGAAATGTCCAGCTAACTATAACATGTGTGAAACCTTTGGTATATATATATATATATATATATATATATATATATATATATATATATATATATATATATATATATTGTTCCACAAAGTGGTCTGCAAAACGGCGCTCTCTTACTGCCGGTGCAGCGTCAGGGGTAAAAGACCACAAACCCCTTGAATATTCAACACCAAAGGGGAAATACGCTGCACTCCCAAAGAACATTTGGCAAGACCATTTATTTCAACAGCACTTCTTCAGTAGAATCCCACAACGCATTTCGACGGCTCGTCTTGTTCAAGTGGGTGTGCACTCTGGTGGTGATTGAATATTGAATATATATATATTATCTACTGGCGGTCGCCAGTAGATAGTTATAGTTAGGACCGTGATTCCATAGGAAATCTCAAAATTCTATTTTGAATAACTTTGGCGCCGGTTGACGAATCTTCGCGAAATTTTCAAAACTAATGGGGCGCTCCGCTCAGCTCCTACCCTGAAAGTCTCGGGGGGATTCGTCAAGCGGGGGCTGAGAAAAAAGGGGGGTCCCAAAACGCGTTTTCCCCATGCATTTTCCCATAGGACCTTTAGTCGAAGGTACAGCCCGAACGGCTGAACAGAATTACTTGAAATTTGGCAGAGAGGTAGTCCTCAGGTCAGGGAAGTGCCTTTTGCATATATGGAGTCAATCTGTTCAGTATTTCCAGAGAAAATTGCATTTAAAAGCACATACATATCTATAGCATCGCACGGTGCGCGCACCGTGCGCGCACCCTAACGTGCGCGAGCGTAATTCTGATTGGTTGTTACATGTCAGTCAATGTTCGAATTGGTCGAAATCAGGAAGAGTCGGCCGCCATTTTGTTTGTTTTCAGTGCGAGAGTGGAAAAGGAAGGTGGCGAACGTGAAAAGGGGCAGGGTAGAGTGTTCCTGGCCCCCTAGCCTTTGTCAGGGGGTCCCTGAAGGCAGAAAAAAACATTACATTTTTTTTTTTTAAATTGCAGGGGTGCGCGCACCGGCCGCGCACCGTGCGCGCATGGTAAAAAACCATTAAAAAAAATATATATTTTTTTAATACGTAGTTTATTGAAAAATAAATATATAAAAAAAATAATAATACATACATAACTTAGCATTTAAAAAACCATACAAATTCACTGAAAAAACCATAGGTTTCACACACGTTATAGTTAGGAATTAGCATTTAAAAAACCTTGCAAATTCACTTAAAAAAACAAAGGTTTCACACATGTTATAGTTAGGTGGATATTTCACTCGTAAAAAACCAATGAAATTCCGCCGTTATAGTTACTTCAGATAACTATAACTCGCGCGACTGCCACTCTATCACAAGGATGATGTCATCAGTGATGTCAAGAGTGATGTCACTGACCATGTCATGAGTGATGTAATATGTGACGTCATGAGCAGTGGATTGCGGGCGCGCGAGTTATAGTTATCTGAACTAACTATAACGGGGGAATTTCAATGGTTTTTTCGGAGTGAAATGTCCAGCTAACTATAACATGTGTGAAACCTATGGTTTTCTAAGTGAATATATATATTATCTACTGGAGGTCACCAGTAGATAGTTATAGTTAGGATCGTGTTTCCATAGGAAATCCGCAACATTCTACTTGGAATTACTTTGGCGCCGATTGATGAATCCTCGCAAAATTTTCAAAATAGGTGAGGCGCTCCGCTCCGCTCCTTCCCTGAAAGTCTCGGGGGGATTAGTCAAGCGGGGGCTGAGAAAAAGGGGGGGTCCCAAAACACATTTTCCCCATGCATTTTTCCATAGGACCTTTAGTCCAAGCTACAGCCCGAACGGCTGAACAGAATTACTTGAAATTTGGCAGAGAGGTAGTCCTCAGGTCAGGGATGTGCCTTTTGCAGGTCTGGTGTAAATCTGTTCAGTATGTCCTGAGAGAATAGCATTTAAAAGCATATATATATCTATAAGCGCGCACCGTGCGCGTACGGTAAAACTTACCGTACGCGCACGCTGCCGTGCGCGAGCGCGATTCTGACTGGTTGTTAGATCTTAGTAAACATTCGAATCGGTCGAAACCAGGAAGTGTCGGCCGCCATTTTGTCTCTCGCAGACTGAGGGGGAGAAAAACAAAGGTGGAGAACGTGAAATGGGGGCAGGGTGGACAGTTCCTGACCCCCTAGCCTTAGTCAGGGGGTCCCAGAAGGACCCCCAAGGGCCAAAAATTCCTATTATTTTTTTGCGAAAAATCGCGGAGTACGCGTAGCGTGCACTTACGGTGGAAACGGAAAAATTCCGCGAACATCACTGTATTTAGACACTTATTTACCCATGTCTTTTTCCATTAATCTTTAGCTATACATATATTACAAATATTTATTTTTCAGAAAGACACATATGTCATCAGTGATGTAATATCTGACGTCATCAGCAGAGGATTGCGGTCGCGTGAGTTATAGTTGCCTGCAGTAACTAAAACGGGGGAATTTCATTGGTTTTTTACGAGTGAAATGTCCAGCTAACTATAACATGTGTGAAACCTATGGTTTTTTAAGTAAATTTGCAAGGTTTTTTAAATGCTAATTCGTAACTATAACGTGTGTGAAACCTATGGTTTTTTCAGTGAAATTGTACGGTTTTTAAAATGCTAAGTTATGGGGGTTTTTTTTCAGGTTTTACACCGTGCGCGCACGGTACGCTTCGCGCACCGGGAGCGCTCTGTGGGCACTCGGTGCGCTTTGCGCACCGAGTGCCTACGGTTCGCAGTGCGCGCTGGGTGCGCGCAGGGTGCGCGCACCTCGCGATTTTTAAAAAATAAAAAATTGTTTTATTTTCCCTTGGGGGTCCTTCTGTGACCCCCTGACCAAGGCTAGGGGGTCAGGAACTGTCCCCTCTGCCCCCTTTTCACGTTCTCCACCTTTGATTTTCACCCCCTCAGACTGCGAGAGACAAAATGGCGGCCGACACTTCCTGGTTTCGACCGATTCGAATGTTTACCGACATCTAACAACCAATCAGAATTGCGCTCGCGCACGGCAGGGTGCGCGCACAGTGTGCGCACGGTGCGCGCGTATAGATATTGATATGCTTTTAAATGCTATTTTCTCAGGAAATACTGAACAGATTTACACCAGACCTGCAAAAGGCACTTCCTTGACCTTATGGCTACCTCTCTGCCAAATTTCAAGTAATTTTGTTCAGCCGTTCGGGCTGTAGCTGTGTCTAAAAGTCCTATGGAAAAATGCATGGGGAAAATGCGTTTTGGGACCCCCCTTTTTTCTCAGCCCCCGCTTGACGAATCACCCCGAGACTTTCAGGGTAGGAGCTAAACGGGGCGCCCCATTAGTTGTGAAAATTTCGTGAGGATTCGTCAACCGGCGCCAAAGTTATTCAAAATAGAATTTTGAGATTTCCTATGGAAACTAGGTTGTAACTATAACTATCTACTGGCGACCGCCAGTAGATAATATATATATATATATATATATCTTGCAACGCACTGTGGGCTGGGGCTCGTGCAGCGGGTTTCACCACTCAAAAAATGCACACTACAACCATAATCCTTGATTGCTTGGATGGGAAGACAAGCCACACCAGCAGAATCGTTCTAAACTGCTTCAATCACTGCGCATGAACAGAAAACAAAGCTGTTATGGATGACCTGATATGTCGTTCATTCCAAGCTGGTTTTATAATATCACTACCGTGCTGGTAAACAGTGAAAACAGACTTTGTAAAACACTTTTGCTAAAATGATGACACTTCACCTGTTGAGTTGTCTCTTGTATTTATTAAGCGTCTCCAATTTCATAATTACACTGAACTGTTGTTCCCAAATCATGACTTATGTTCCTAAAATGCACAATTTATTGTTATTCGTTTGATGAAAACAAAAATGCTTATGACCACTGTTGGACCTGTCAGCCCTAGGGTGGTCTCCCCTTCTATTTTTGTATTGTGCCTCATTTTTTCCACCCTCATTTTTATGTTGGACTAGGTCTCCGGGCGCCTTTTCATTGCCAAACAGTGTTAAGGTGCAGGTGCTCCCTTCTCCCAAGATGGCTGCCACAGACCCCTGCTACTGCAGGGTGGTCGTTTTTCATAGTAGCACCCTAGCTGCCAGGAGCTGGCTGGGACCCACAACAATGTTGCGACACCAGCCCGCCTTTTTGTCCCATAGGTAGAGTGGGGAAGCTCCTGGAAGATGCTGGAACCTTCTAGAAGGGAGGTGGGGTTTTACTTTTGCCGCCTTGGCTAGAGGTCACCTGACCTAGGGCTACTTAAGAGTGGGAGGGAAACTTTTGTGGTGAGTTGGCCATTGGGGTGAAGCAGAGCTGGAAGAATCCACCAGGAGTGTAAGCGGTAGGGCCTAGCCAGGGACTTATGCCTCTGAGAGTGACAGGATTTAGGTACTGCCTCTTAAGTGAGTGAGGTGCCCTGTGAATCCCACTGATCTTGCCCAGTAGTAGGAGGACCCAGAGACTCTCTGCCAGCCTGACTAGGAAGGATCTAGTCGCCCTCTCCATTCCTACCCCCAGTAACAGAACCCCTTAAGGGCGCCAGATACATCTGCGCCAAAAGACTTCATCTGTCAACTGAGAACTGAAACTTAACTGTAAGAACTGAGACTGCATGACAAGAGCGAGCTGTAAGCCTTGAATGCCAGAGCTGAGACTGCGTGTCCAAGCTAACCTATTGAACGATTTACTAAATCGATTGCCAAGCCACCGGGGATCGACCAGGTACTAGCGCTGTGACCCCCGCGCTCCCTGCCCTGGTCTGGGACCCCCGGCAGCGTGCTCCGCTGAGCACTTTAACACCATCCTTAATTTGAGCCCCCCCCCCTGCGAGGACGAAGCCAGCGCACTCACCGCCGCGGCCTGGAGGCCTGGAGAAGTGCCCTGCTGTATCGCGAGGCCCAGGGGAAGTGCCCTGCTGTATAGCGAGGCCCAGGAGAAGCCCGGGGCCCCGCCGCAGCCGTCGCAGCCGTGTGAGGAGAAGCGCAAGATCGGGGCCGAGTTCCCCCATCGTCGTGAGGGCGGACGCCTGCTGATGCCGAGACGGAGGTAAGCCCGGAGGCCGGGATTCCCCTTGGTGCGCCCCCTGCTGGTCTGAGAACCTCACCGCACCCGGCCCGGGTCGTCCCCTCCGTGGGATTTCACCCCCCTTGCCTGCGCGACGGAGAGACCCCGCCGAGGGATCCTTTCTGTGTGCCCACTTCAGCGTAACTGAGCGCGGTGCCTCACGAACTGCACCGGCACCCAGAGACTTGCTCCTCGAGTCTGGTGGCGCTCTCCGCTGAAAGCTCCACTCTAGAGAAACTGACTAGCCTGGATTACGGGTGGCGCTTGGCTTCCCCTGCCCCGTTTCACCGTCCCAGGAGCCAGTGACTGTGAACGTGAAGCTGTATAGATTTTGCCTGAAAGTATTACATGCCCGTGATTTCGAGAAGCACATTACTTTATATGCTTTACCTGAAAGTATTACATGCCCGTGATTACGAGAAGCGCATTGCTTTATATGTTTTGCCTGAAAGTATTATATGCCTGTGATTACGAGAAGCACATTGCTTCATATGTTTGGCCTGAACGTATTACATGCCCGTGATTACGAGAAGCGCGTTGCTTCATGTGCTCTGCTCGATCGTAGTACATGTCCGTGACTACGAGTAGCGCTTAGTTTATATGCTCTACTTCAAGGGGTTACGTGTCACTGATTACAAGGAGCGCTTCGTTCTACAGGCTCCGTGTTGAAGTATCCGGTGTCACCCATCACGAGTATTGTTCTGTGCTAGATGCCCCGTTCAGAGAAACCTTGCTTAACGCGCGCAGCGCTAGAATCACCTGTGCCTAGCCATATCCATGAACCGCATGTCTAGAGTAGGAACTGCATTCATCTCTCATGTATGGCCTGTGTATGCTTAATGTCTGTATTACAACTCATGCATGACACTGTTATCTCTTGAACTGCATCTAACCAGCCCTACTTGGATAAACTTGAAGTATTTGCATAATTTCAACTGTGTGGCGTCCCTTATTGTGTGTGTCCCTAGTCCATGAGAAGCGTGTGGTGTATGGTTGCTTAACACATAGCCCTCTGGTTGCCCGACCGGCTCGCGCCACGTTACCGCCTATAGGGCCTGGTGACCCCAGGTTCCTACATTGGTGGCCAGCAGTGGGATCCTTGGGACCTGTGACCATACAGCACCCTTCCGTGAGGCGAAGGGCGCCACAATTAAACGCCTATCCTACGTTTTTTGTTCCAGAGCTCAAAAACCATTAGTTGCTGGATTATTGGTTCCACTGTCCAGGTAGAGAGTGCAAGAAGCCTGGTTAGCTATTGACTGTTGCCTACACCCTAGGAATTTTCTCCTTAGTGTCTAGGTCCCCACCTGCCAGAATGGAATCCCGGCTAGCGGACCTCGAGGGGTACACCGTGAAGCAACTAAGGGAGTTCGCGCAGGAGATGGGGGTGCCCGGGATGCGGAAGGCAAAAGGGCCGGAACTCCGTACCGCCATTAGGGCATGGGTAGAAGCCCACCCAGAAGGGAGAGGGGATGAGGGACAGGAAGCGCCAGAGGCACCTCAGGGGGAGAGCGCCCAGGAAGTCCTAGACATCTTGAATGTAGACATGTCTGAGAATGTGCCCCCAGGAAGACGTTCTGGGGCCAGTAGTAGGACAGGGTCCAGGAGGAGCGCGTCTCCAGAAGAGTACGAGGACAGGAGGGAAGAGAGGCGATTAAAATGGGAGCTGGCCAAATTAGAGCAGGAGAAAGAAAGGGAAAGGGCCAGATCTGAACAGGAAAAGGAATTAGCAAAATTGGAATGGGCAATGGAGGAGAAGAAGCTGGCGCACGAGCTTCAGTTAAAAGAGCTGGAGCTACGCGCCCACCAATTGAACGCGTCTAACAAAGACAATGGTGGCAGCATACCCAGGGAACCTCAAGAACCAAAATTCTACCTACCCAAAGAAGTCATAGCCAATTATACATTAGGGGATGACATCATGAAGTGGTTGGAGGCATACGAGGTAGCCTTAACGGCCCATGGGGTACCCGAGAGTAACTGGGGAGGTGGTCTCTACCGGTATATACCTCCCACTGTTAGAGACACCCTGTTATATTTGGCCAAGGCGGATCAGGTTAAGTACGCCCCCATGAAAGAGGCCTTGTTAAAGAAGTTTGGCCTGAACCCCGAGAAGTATAGGCAGAAGTTTCGTGGCAGCCATAAGCTGTCCACCCAGACATGGGTAGATTTTTTTGATTATGCGAGGAAGGCACTAGATGGTTGGGTGCGTGGCAGCGAGGTGCAGGACTACCAAGGGTTGTACGATCTTTTTTTAAGGGAGCACCTCTTGGATAAGAGCTTTCCGGAGCTGCGCCAACATCTGGTGGACCGCAAGCTGAAGGATCCTCGAGAGCTTGCGGAGGAGGCAGATATTTGGGTGAGCACCCGGGTGTCTCACAAGGGCCCCGGGGGAGATGGCTCGAAAGGCGGACAGGGTTTCCCCCAGAAGAAAGAGGGGGGAGATAAAAAGGTGGAGTTCTCGAAAGGTCCCCAAAATAAGTTTGGGAAGGGAGTAGGAACCCCACCCCCGTCCAATTCCACAAGACCCACTTACCCTGACAGGAGTCAGCAGCCAAGGATTGTGCGGTGCTACGAGTGTGGGGAGATTGGACACTACAGAGGAGATCCCAAGTGTCGCAAGCGACCACCAGCCCCATTGGGCGGGAAAAGTCCCGGGGTGAGTAGTATAGCGCTTGGGGTGGAGCTGCCCTTAGATAGGGAAGGGGAGTGGACAGGCCTGACGCTAGTTTCACTCGGGGATAGAGAAGTGGTCCCCGTAGTGTCCCTGCCCCCGAACACTGCTAAATATCAGCAGAGGGTGAGAATTAATGGGGAGGAGGTGGAAGCTCTGAGAGACACAGGGGCCAGCATGACCACTGTCGTGCGGCGGCTGGTGTCCCCAGACCAAGTAGTCCCCGAGGAGTTCCATCCGGCCGTATTGGCTGACGGCAGTTTGAGTCACTATCCAGTGGCTCGTGTTCCCTTCGAGTGGGGAGGAGTCAAAGGCCTACTGCGAGTTGCTGTGAGCCCTGCCTTGCCTGTGGGGTGTTTGCTAGGGAACGACCTGGAGCACACTAAATGGAAGGACGTCGAGTTTCACGCTCACACTGAGATGCTGGGATTACCAGGGTGGACTTGCGTGAGCACGCGGTCCATGGCTGCCCGGCATGGAACTCACCCGGAGTTGGAGCCTGGAATCATGGCCCAACCCAAACCCAAACGTGGGAAGAAGGAGGTGGTAGAGGACATGTCCCGTGAGTCAGATGGGGAGGCCGCAGAGGTGCCCCCGGAGTCCGCGGAGGTAGATGTCGTTCCTGTGGAGGACTTGCCGACCCTTGCTGACTGGCAAGTGGAAGGAGGGCCTACCCGGGAGGAATTTTGTCAAGCACAAAGGACGTGCCCCACTCTTGAGGGTATGCGGCGGCAGGCCGAAGCTCAAGTGGCCAGTCAGGAACTGGGAGGTTATCATGTGTATTGGGAGGATGGTCTCCTATACAGTGAGCCCAGGGTGCCGGTACATGGATCTTCGAGGGCCATAGTGGTCCCCCAATGTTACCGGGCCTTCCTGCTGGAGTTAGCGCACAAGATACCCTTGGCTGGACACCTGGGCCAGGACAAAACCTTTGCACGGTTAGTCCCCCATTTTTATTGGCCCAGGATGAGGATCGCCTCAGACACCTTTTGCAAGACCTGCAAGTCTTGTCAGGCTAGTGGCAAGACGGGGACTAAGTTGAAGGTCCCGTTGGAACCGCTCCCCGTGGTCAGGACCCCTTTTGAGAGGGTCGGTATCGATATTGTTGGGCCATTGGACCCTCCGACCGCAGCGGGACACCGGTTCATCTTGGTTTTGGTGGACCACGCCACAAGGTACCCGGAGGCTATTCCTCTGAGGACCATCACTGCACCAGTGGTGGCGCGGGCACTGTTGGGAATTTTTACCCGAGTGGGATTCCCGAAGGTCGTGGTGTCGGACAGGGGCACAAATTTCATGTCGGCCTACATGCAGGCCATGTGGAAGGAGTGTGGAGTGACCTACCGGTTCTCCACTCCTTACCACCCCCAGACTAACGGACTCGTAGAGCGCTTCAATAAGACATTGTAGGGGATGATCCGAAGCCTTCCAGAGGGCTTGAGGCGTAAGTGGGACGTCCTCCTCCCCTGCTTGTTATTCTCCTATCGGGAGGTACCGCAGAAGGGAGTCGGGTTCAGCTCGTTTGAATTGCTCTATGGCCATCCCGTTAGGGGTCCCCTCAGTTTAGTGAAAGAGGGGTGGGAGAAGACTTCACCGAAGCTTCCCCGTGACATTGTCAGCTACATGCTGGCGTTCCGCAGCCAGATGGCCAAGCTGTGGAAGGCAGCCACAGAGAACCTGGAGGCTAGCCAGACCGTGATGAAGGAGTGGTACGACCGCAACGCTCGGACGGTCGAGTTAGACGTTGGACAGAAGGTGTGGGTTATGGAACCTGGGGAGCTTTGTGCCCTCCAGGACCGGTGGACTGGCCCGTTCGACATTGTGGAGAGGCGAGGCCAGACCACATACGTTGTGGATGTAAAAACCCCCCGTCAGCCCCTCAGGGTGCTCCACGTCAACCGCCTGAAGCCGCACCATGAGCGATCGGAGCTTGCTCTCCTTATTGTGACGGATGGGAGCGAAGAGGAAGAGAGTGAAGCTCTTCCTGACCTTCTTGTGGCACAAGAGAAGGATGGTTCGGTGGAAGGTGTAGTCCTCTCCCCATCCTTGACCCCAGAGCAGCAGAGGGACTGTCGCCATGTCCTGGGACAGTTCGCCTCGTTGTTCTCACTCACGCCTGGAATCACTCATTGGTGTACCCATGATGTGGACACAGGGGACAGCCCCCCGGTGAAGAACAAGTCTTACCGGCTCTCTGACCGAGTGAAGGATAGCATCCAGCGTGAGGTGGCAAAGATGCTGGAGCTGGGGGTGATAGAACCTTCCAGCAGCCCGTGGGCTAGTCCAGTGGTGTTGGTGCCGAAAGCGGCCCCACCGGGTACGACGCCAGAACTTCGGTTCTGTGTAGACTACCGGGGGTTGAACTCTGTCACGAAGACAGATGCTCACCCCATCCCGCGTGCAGATGAGCTGGTGGACCGGCTGGGAGCAGCCCGGTACCTCAGCACCATTGACCTGACGTCCGGATATTGGCAGCTTGCCATGGCCGATGGAGCACGGGAGAAGACAGCGTTCTCCACCCCAGAGGGCCACTACCAATTTCGAGTGATGCCCTTTGGGCTCAAAAATGCTCCGGCCACATTCCAGCGGTTAGTGAATCAGGTACTATCTGGCCTGGAGTCCTTCTCAGCAGCCTACTTGGATGACATAGCTGTCTTCAGTAGCAGCTGGGAGGACCATCTGCAACACCTCCAGGAGGTATTGCAGGCGCTGCAACGCGCTGGCTTAACCATTAAAGCCAGCAAGTGCCAGATTGGACAGGGATCTGTCGTGTACCTGGGACACCTGGTGGGCGGAGGTAAGGTGCAACCCCTCCAGGCCAAAATTGAAACCATCTTGGCTTGGGAGCCCCCCAAGACCCAAACAGAGGTCCGAGCTTTCCTCGGCCTCACTGGGTATTACCGCCGGTTCGTCAAGGGATATGGTACCATCGTGGCCCCCTTGACGGAGTTGACCTCAAAGAAACAACCTCGCAAGGTCATATGGACAGCTGCATGCCAAGAAGCCTTTGATACGCTGAAAAATGCGATGTGTACAGCTCCAGTACTAGCAACACCCGATTTCAGCAAGGAATTTATTGTACAGACAGACGCCTCAGAGCACGGCATAGGTGCGGTGCTCTCACAACTCAACACCGAGGGCCAAGACCAACCTGTGGCCTTCATATCTCGAAGACTCCTCCCTCGGGAACGGCGATGGAGCACCATTGAGAGAGAAGCCTTCGCGGTGGTATGGGCTCTGAAGAAGTTGAGGCCATACCTCTTTGGCACTCACTTCCTTATCCAGACCGACCACCGCCCCCTTCGCTGGCTCATGCAGATGAGAGGCGAAAACCCCAAGTTATTGAGGTGGTCCATTTCCCTACAGGGGATGGACTTTCGGGTGGAACATCGACCCGGAGTTGACCACGCCAATGCTGACGGTCTCTCCAGGTTTTTCCGCCTTAGTGAAGAGAACTCCCTAGAGGTTGGGTAGCTCTCCCCTCTTTCGGCTGGGGGGGACGCATGTTGGACCTGTCAGCCCTAGGGTGGTCTCCCCTTCTATTTTTGTATCGTGCCTCATTTTTTCCACCCTCATTTTTATGTTGGACTAGGTCTCCGGGCGCCTTTTCATTGCCAAACAGTATTAAGGTGCAGGTGCTCCCTTCTCCCAAGATGGCTGCCACAGACCCCTGCTACTGCAGGGTGGTCGTTTTTCATAGTAGCACCCTAGCTGCCAGGAGCTGGCTGGGACCCACAACAATGTTGCGACACCAGCCCGCCTTTTTGTCCCATAGGTAGAGTGGGGAAGCTCCTGGAAGATGCTGGAACCTTCTAGAAGGGAGGTGGGGTTTTACTTTTGCCGCCTTGGCTAGAGGTCACCTGACCTAGGGCTACTTAAGAGTGGGAGGGAAACTTTTGTGGTGAGTTGGCCATTGGGGTGAAGCAGAGCTGGAAGAATCCACCAGGAGTGTAGGCGGTAGGGCCTAGCCAGGGACTTATGCCTCTGAGAGTGACAGGATTTAGGTACTGCCTCTTAAGTGAGTGAGGTGCCCTGTGAATCCCACTGATCTTGCCCAGTAGTAGGAGGACCCAGAGACTCTCTGCCAGCCTGACTAGGAAGGATCTAGTCGCCCTCTCCATTCCTACCCCCAGTAACAGAACCCCTTAATTTATTTATTTATTTATTTATTTACGGATTTTGTATAGCGCCCGAATCACCCCATACGGGGTATCTCTGCGCTTTAGACTGCTGATTGGCCACTGAGGGAAATATGATTAGAAAAGATGTGTTTTCAGTAATTTCCTGAAGACCCCTAAATTGGTACATTGGCGAAGATGTAATGGGAGGAGATTCCAGTAACGGGGTGCCAGATAGGAGAACGCTTTACCTCCCATCCGGGCTAGTTTGATGCGAGGGATTTGCAGGTATGCAAGTTGGCTGGATCTCAGTAATCTAGTCGGAATGTATCTAACAAGTTTCCGAGCAAAGTAGCCAGGACCCAAGTTGTGCAAGGATTTAAAAACCATGCAGCAGATTTTGAATCTGACCCTCTTTTTTATGGGGAGCCAATGGAGGTCGTGAAGCAAAGGAGCTGAGGGGGTCCTGGGAAGTGCGTTATTTACTAATCGGGCAGCGGTGTTCTGGACCACCTGCAGTTTGCATAGAGATTTTTCTTTCGCTGCAATTAACAAGGCGTTGCAGTAGTCCAATCTACTGATAATCAGTGATTGAATCAAAGATTTACGGGTAGATAAGGGAAGAAAGGGGCAGACCTTACGCAACATGCGAAGGGTATGAAAGCAGGTGTTGGCGGTACTGTTAACATGTTCTTCTAAAGTAAGATCATTGTCCAGGCGTACACCCAGGTCTTTTACAACATCTTTGGGGGACGGGGCAGAGCCCAATTCCTCTGGCCACCAACTAGGGGACCATCTTAGTTTTGCCTCTCCAAACAACATGATTTCTGATTTGTCAGAATTTAATTGTAAAAAATTTTCCCTCATCCAATGCGCAACTCCTTTCATGCCCTCAGAGAACAAGTCCAGGGTAAGCGGATTTGCTTTGTCGAAAGACATCAAGAGTTGCGTATCATCGGCATAGGATATGGGGTCAAACCCAAGCCGTCTGAGGTATCCTGCCAAGGGGGCTACATAGATATTAAACAATGTAGGGCTCAAACAAGAGCCCTGAGGAACCCCCTTGCTGATCCCGGTGGTTGGCGAGCTAAAGGGACCTAGATTGACAGTTTGCGTCCTGTTGGTCAGAAAATCAGTCAGCCAATCAAGCGCTTTACCTCTTACACCCATCTCCTCAAGTCTGGTGATGAGGACCTGATGAGATATGGTGTCGAAGGCAGCAGACAGGTCAAGCAGGACCAATAACACTGCCTGACCCTTATCTGCTGCCATTCTGATGTTGTCTATGACCTCCACTAATGTAGTCTCCGTACTATGTTTTGGACGGAAACCGGATTGTGATTCGTCTAAGCATTTGGAAGATTCAATAAACGCGGATAGGTGTTTGTTGATGTGTTTTTCAAGGAGTTTACTGAGGAGGGGGAGCAGCGAAATGGGTCTGTAATTGGTATAGTCCTCCGGTGACAGTTTCGCATTTTTCTTAATAGGAATGACCTGGGCTGCCTTCCACTCCGCCGCAAGAACACCATCCTTTAGTGACTTATTAAGGATAGCACAAATAGGACTGGCGAGCGAATCTGACAAAGTAGCTGTAATTTTGGCAGGCATAGGGTCTAGTGGTGAGCCAGATTTGGTACTTTTTAGAAGAGCAGCAACTTCCAATACAGTGCATGCAGGGAAGGTGTCAAGGGTGTGTAATGTCTCTTTGACGGGGATGGAATTTAGGGGCTGACTAGGGCAAGGCCTACTAGTCGAGGTAATTTTTTGATATATGTTTTCAATTTTCTGAGACAAATAATTTGCTATATTGTCACAGAGGTATTGTGAGGGAGCAGCATCTGTATTACAAGCCTTGGGATTAGTGAACGTATTTAATATTTGGTAGAGTGTACGGGAGGAATTTTCAGCATTGTCAATCTCAGTCGCGATATGCATTTTACGGGCGAGCCTCAAATTTTTGTGATAAGCTGTTAGAGCATTTTTGAATACGACTTTATCATTTTGATTGTGTGAGAGGCGCCAGGTCCGCTCCAACTTTCTGCAACGGGATTTCTCTGTTTTTAGAGTAGGTGTGTACCATGGAGCTTGCACGCGTTTAAGAGGGTTCAGTTGAGATTTAGATGGAGCTAATTGGTTAATGGCTGCTTCAAGGTTGGCATTCAAAGCTGTTACATGGTCATTAATATCATCCAACTCATTGAAACATGGCCGGATAAAGAGGTCCTGAAAAGATTGAGGAGTAACTCTACGCCACTGTCTAAAGACTCTGGTGAGTCTATTTTCATGTCCTCCTAGCTCCTGTTTGCTTAGGATTGAGAAGTCCACCAAATAATGGTCAGACCACTCAAGAGGAGTCGTCGCATTGTAGCGGATGTCCGAGGAGTTGGTTAAAATAAGGTTGAGCATGTGCCCGGCCTGATGAGTGATATTTGTATTTATGATGCTTAAGCTTAGAGTAGATAGGTCTGCTAATAAGGAGAGAGTTTCCTTGTTGCTCGTATTTTCTCCCTGGACATTAAAGTCCCCAAGTAATAGAAAATTATTCGTGGAAATTGCATGCGGAGAGATTATTTCCAGTAATCGACATGAGAAATTAGTTAAAGGTCCAGGTGGTCGATAGACCAAGGCGCCTTTCCAGCAGAATTGTGAGTGTAAGTAAATTCTGAAGATCATAATCTCCATCAGATTAGTGCAATGCTGTTCTATAATAGTTACTTTAATAGGGTCCTTAAATATAAGAGCCAGGCCTCCGCCTGCCCTGATAGGCCTGTCTTGTCTTAGAATGCTATAGCCCTCAGGGAGAGCGATAGCAATATCAGGATTGGAATGAGGCTTCGTCCAGATACATCTGCGCCAAAAGACTTCATCTTTTAACTGAGAACTGAAACTTAACTGTAAGAACTGAGACTGCATGACAAGAGCGAGCTGTAAGCCTTGAATGCCAGAGCTGAGACTGCGTGTCCAAGCTAACCTATTGAACGATTTACTAAATCGATTGCCAAGCCACCGGGGATCGACCAGGTACTAGCGCTGTGACCCCCGCGCTCCCTGCCCTGGTCTGGGACCCCCGGCAGCGTGCTCCGCTGAGCACTTTACCCCATCCTTAATTTGAGCCCCCCCCCTGCGACGACGAAGCCAGCGCACTCACCGCCGCGGCCTGGAGGCCTGGAGAAGTGCCCTGCTGTATCGCGAGGCCCAGGGGAAGTGCCCTGCTGTATCGCGAGGCCCAGGAGAAGCCCGGGGCCCCGCCGCAGCCGTCGCAGCCGTGTGAGGAGAAGTGCAAGATCGGGGCCGAGTTCCCCCATCGTCGTGAGGGCGGACGCCTGCTGACGCCGAGACGGAGGTAAGCCCGGAGGCCGGGATTCCCCTTGGGGCGCCCCCTGCTGGTCTGAGAACCTCACCGCACCCGGCCCGGGTCGTCCCCTCCGTGGGAGTTCCCCCCCCTTGCCTGCACGATGGAGAGACCCCGCCGAGGGATCCTTTCTGTGTGCCCACTTCAGCGTAACTGAGCGCGGTGCCTCACGAACTGCACCGGCACCCAGAGACTTGCTCCTCGAGTCTGGTGGCGCTCTCCGCTGAAAGCTCCACTCTAGAGAAACTGACTAGCCTGGATTACGGGCGGCGCTTGGCTTCCCCTGCCCCGTTTCACTGTCCCAGGAGCCAGTGACTGTGAACGTGAAGCTGTATAGATTTTGCCTGAAAGTATTACATGCCCGTGATTTCGAGAAGCACATTACTTTATATGCTTTACCTGAAAGTATTACATGCCCGTGATTACGAGAAGCGCATTGCTTTATATGTTTTGCCTGAAAGTATTATATGCCTGTGATTACGAGAAGCGCATTGCTTCATATGTTTGGCCTGAACGTATTACATGCCCGTGATTACGAGAAGCGCGTTGCTTCATGTGCTCTGCTCGATCGTAGTACATGTCCGTGACTACGAGTAGCGCTTAGTTTATATGCTCTACTTCAAGTGGTTACGTGTCACTGATTACAAGGAGCGCTTCGTTCTACAGGCTCCGTGTTGAAGTATCCGGTATCACCCATCACGAGTATTGTTCTGTGCTAGATGCCCCGTTCAGAGAAACCTTGCTTAACGCGCGCAGCGCTAGAATCACCTGTGCCTAGCCATATCCATGAACCGCATGTCTAGAGTAGGAACTGCATTCATCTCTCATGTATGGCCTGTGTATGCTTAATGTCTGTATTACAACTCATGCATGACACTGTTATCTCTTGAACTGCATCTAACCAGCCCTACTTGGATAAACTTGAAGTATTTGCATAACTTCAACTGTGTGGCGTCCCTTATTGTGTGTGTCCCTAGTCCATGAGAAGCGTGTGGTGTATGGTTGCTTAACACATAGCCCTCTGGTTGCCCGACCGGCTCGCGCCACGTTACCGCCTATAGGGCCTGGTGACCCCAGGTTCCTACCACCACACAATAAATAAAAGTGATAACTCATCCAATCAGGGCTTCCAGTCGCCAATGAGTAATCCATGATTAGCCTATGGTCTTCATTGTGAAAAATTGGTCAAGTGTAACCTATTGTATCCTCTACTCATTAAGCAACTTAAACATGCATGGTCATCCACCTGAAAGGCAATGATTGAAAATGATAATGTACACAGTGATGCTTCAGACACACCACCAACAAACATCTACAGTCTAAAAATTATAAAAGCCACAATAACTCAATTCTCTATTCATTCTGAGATGTGGAGCCTGGCGGAACATATCCCTCACTGAAATAAATTTCTTTCTCATAAATGGACCTAATAACTCCTCGTCAATGTTTATCTGTATAGGGGCCGTACTTCCTGCTTACAAAATTAGTCGGGATGAGAGCCTCCTGAGGAATACCAATGTATTACCCCCCTCGGGTGTTTCGGTACTGTGTTGTTGCCAAAATACTTGGCCTGTTTCCAATACCCAGCATGTGTCTCAGTAAAGTGCATGGCTGTGCTGTATACCGGGTGTCATTGTTGTTAGTTATTGCTTGCCAATGTTGCAGTATATATTTTCTTTACTGGAAAAATGGTGGAACCAATGTACCACTTCTCACAAGGGCAAACTATCACATAAACCACATGATCCATTTTGTATGTGATGTGTTTGGTTAGTCTCCACTTCCTTTGAAACTGTGAAAGATTGAAGTAAACATGTATCCACACAGAATTAATGTTGAATATTCGGTATAAAATAGAGTTGATAGAAATTTAGGTGATAATAAATTGGTGAAAACTTACATGAGGCATTATTGACATAAAATTCCAAAACAAAACCTTTTGTTGAGCACATGCTGCAGTATTGTGGTCATACAAGGGTGCATGGCATAACGTGGCCGAGAGTACGCAATGCGCCACCCAGTATATTGTAAAAAAATCAAAAGTTTAGGCAATCACCTACAATTTTGTAATGCAGAATTGCAGAAATGTTTAATGATTGAATTTCTTCATGTTTGCTGATTAATTAGGAAATAGCAAGATGGATGCCATTCTACCCTCAATAGACTGGTGAAATTCACTTCCGGAAGTACGTCCACTCTGTTGATGACTGTAGGCTGCAAGGAAATGATTATGAGTTCTTGTGGTACAATGTGGCAGAAAGTATACAGTGTGCTGCTACGCATTTTGTACAATTGGAATTGTAGGCCATCACTTATAATTGTGCAATGAGGCATTACAGAAATATTTGAAGAATGAATTAATTTATGTTTGCTGATCAATTATGACACAATAAGATGGCTGCTAGTCTACCCGCAATGTACAATGGAAATTCACATTTGCTAGTATGTCCACTCTGTCGATGACTGCAGGCTGCTAGCCAATCATTATGATTTCTGTATTAATATGATGACAAGATGCTGGCCGTCTTGACATTGACTAAGGACAGGTACCAAAACACATCTGTCAAAGTTTCTTTTGTGTTGTATGGCCAATAAATATATATTCACAAAAAAACCAAAGGTTTCAGGGACATTATAGTTAGCAAATAGAATTAAAAAAACCTTAGAAATTCACTGAAAAAAACTAAGATTACGGAGAAGTTATAGTTAGGGTCAGATTTCACTCGTACAAAACCAGTAAAATTCGGCAGTTATAGTACCTGAGCTTAGGATAATTTACTCCCCCACAATGCACTGCTTATGACCTCACATATGATATCATTAATGACATAGTCAGTGACATCACTGATGGCACCTCATCCACAGAACCACTCAGACACCTACTCACATCCCAGGCCTATTTTGGCCCTGGGACCCCATCCCCTGGGGCTAGGTCTTCATAATTATTTTAAAAAATGGTGAGGGGGGCCAATATCGCCCCAGGGCTCCCACCAAGCCATATCAAACTGCAATGTCCCGGGAGGAGCATCCTGGGACATTGCTGGAGCCGGCCCTGGGTGGTGATGGTCCTCAGGGCCATAAAGGGCTTCACGAGGGGGGCCTGGCAGCCCCCCTCCTTTGTTCAGTAAACCTCGAGGAGGTGGTGGTACCCATGGCCGGGGTCCGCAACCGCCTCCCTTCATTATTGTATTTCTGCCCGGTGAGGTGGCAGTCCCTGGGGCTGCATGTGGAGGCCAGTGCCCCCCACACATTATTATTTATTTTAGCCCCAGGGAGGTGGTGGGCCCCGGGCTGGGGGATAGGCCACAGGGCCTCCCCAACTTGTTTAAAAAAAATAATTGATGTATGTGTCCCGGGGAGGTGGGAGTCCCTGGGGCAGCAGAGTAGCCGCGAGGCTCCCTACATATAATTAAGGTACTGCCCCAGGGAGTGGCAGTCACTGGGGCTGCGGGAAAATCCATAGGGCCTCCCACTCATTATTTTATTATGACATTGTGCCCTGGGGGTGGCTCTCCCATGGGCAGTTGTAGAGCCTCGAGGCTCCACCGCATATAATTATATCACTGCCCTGGGGTGGTGGTGGTCCCTGGGGCTTTGAATCGTCCAAGGAAGGGGGCCTTGTGTGACCCTCCATTATTTTTACTTTGCCCCCAGGATTTGGGCCACCCTAGGGCTTTAGAAAAAGAGGTGCGATAGCCAGAATGTTATTTATTATTATTTTGCCGCAAATTTGCAGATCCACACCTGAGTCTGTGGCAAAATTAAACCAAAAAAAAGCTTTTTAACCCCTGTGTGGTCCCCGTCGGATCCCCCCACCCTACCTGGGGGGTCATGGTATTCCTAGCCTGTCCCATTTTCTTTATTTTTTACTTTTTTTTTTCTAGGACTCGGCTTGAAGCCCAGTCCTAAAATGGCTGCGAATACTTCCTGGATAAAGTGATGGCAGCCAATCAATTTTTAGTAGGATTCGCGAGTCCACTGCAAGGACTCGTGTCTCCAGTTATTTATACTTTTAAAACTTTAATTTCTCTGAAGCTAATGTAAGGATTTACACCAAACTACAAAAAACAGTTTTCTGGACCAACATCTAGCTTTCTGCTAAATTTGGTGTAATTCCGTTCAGCAGTTCCTGCTGTAG
This sequence comes from Triturus cristatus, assembly GCF_964204655.1. Lineage (NCBI taxonomy): Eukaryota > Metazoa > Chordata > Amphibia > Caudata > Salamandridae > Triturus > Triturus cristatus. The sequence continues at coordinate 1,259,536,227 of NC_140590.1, forward strand.
TCGTGTTCAAAAAATGAAAAATCCCCATAGACTTAATGTGGGGAAAACGTGTTTTGGGAACCCCCCCCCTTGTTTCTCGACCCCCTCTTGATAGATCACCCCAAAACTTTTAACACAGCAGCTGAACCAAAAAGGGGAAGGTTTGTGAAAATTTCTGGAGATTCATCAAGCGGCGCCAAAGTTACTGGCAAAACTAAAAAAACTTTTATACATGCAGAAAACAGATCAATGTAATGAGTGAAAATATCAACAATAAAAATATTGTATGCAAAATTATCAACAACATGACTAGATATTCAACCGATCTAAAACCGTCTATAAAACAAAGATGAAAAACAAACTTTAAGCATATATCAATGAAAAAGTAATGTCTACCTAATGACAGAGTAAAAAAATGAAAATACTTACTGAATGATTTACATTCAAATGCAGAACAGTTAACAAATAAAAAAAACGATTAATTATTAAGGGGTATAAATGTAAGAGATACCAAACAAAGCTGCTGCCAGAGGTGCTCAGGGGGAAAGAGAACATTACTCTGCACACTAGAAGCAACTACAATCCTAATTAAAATAAGTTCAATTTTATTTAAAAAACGTTAAATAAAATATATTTACTTTAAAAAACTAGAGTAAACACCTATGGTTATTATATAACATTTAATGTGTCATCCATTTTATATTCCCCATTCAGATACTACTGGAGACAAGCCCCAAACTACTTACAAAACAACAGAAATATATTCAAACTTTAATTCAAGATTTAATGTTTCACCACTGAAGAGGACACATTACCCATTGGTGTAAATTGTATATTTGCATCACATAATTAGATATTAAGACTACATTTAATTGACCTTTTCCCATAAACTAAAAATAATTATAATAATATTTTAAAATATAATTTATATAATTTTCACTTCCCAAAATACCAACTGCACTAAGCTACAAATCACCCCTCTTGAACATACAACGTTAAGCACATTGTAAATAGGCCCATGTTTTTCTAACCCCAGCAACATTATTCCCACAGATCAAAATTACACAGTTTTTTAGTTAAAGAAAATCCAACAAAGTGCTCATCCACAGCAGATAAAACAAATGATAAATACAAAAAATAAAGTTCTCAAAAATAAAACATAATCTGGGAAGAAGGTTCTATATCACATCCATTGATCCCATTTAAAAACTCTTCAAAAATAAATTAATGCAATTCCTCAAATAAACGTTCTTCAAGGACTCTCTTCTTGATCTGCAAAGTAAAACAATGGATTTCTAAAAGCACACCAAACCAATCGAAACGTCACTATGTACAACAAATAAACTACTTAGATATCATAAAACTACTTTAAGTTCTCCAATATAATAGCTATTCTAATTCCTCACCCCCATATTTGGCTTACACTAAAACACCAAAGTATTGAACTTCTACAAATAACAAATACATTAAACGACAAATAATCACACTTAGAAAGCATGAAAATATACCCATCCAACCAATTAGTAGTATAAATATATACCATTAAAGTCTTCTTACCTGATTTGAAGAAATGGGAACTTGTATCCACTGTCCTGGGAGTTCACGCAGCAGTAAAATGGAAAGGAGACTGTACAAAGGGCTAAACATGTAAATAAAATGAAAGGGTAAAAAAAAAAAAAAGGAGTTTAAACATGTCACTGTCGAAAGAAAAGGTTATACTTTATTTAAAAAATAGCCCTAAATTATAAAAATGTATATACTGCATGAGTTTTTGATGTATATAAATGTTTCTTCAGTTAACAAGAAAATATGTTTGTAAAAATGTTAAAGAAGTTAATTCCAATTTCCTTTATTTAATCAATTTTCGAATTTGTGTCATATTAATGAATCATCTATATGTACTATTTTATTAATTGTGATGAAACACTTTATTTTTATATAATAATGTACAGTTTACCAATTGCAATCTATTTAATTAATGTAAATATCTACAAAAGTACAATGTGCTTTTTTGTCAGTTTTTGGTTGCCATGTGAGTTTTCCAAATGTATTGGATAAATGTATTACTTTTAAATACATTGATTGAAATGTTCAATGCTAAGTTATATTTATTTATACATACTATTGTTTTAATAAAATCAGAATGTAAATTACAAATGTCCTCATTATTTTCATTACATTAATTTGAAATAATTACTTAAATAAAATTGCAGTTTTCATAGTTTTAGTATTATTTACTTATATACTGACAAACATTTTTTTTAACGTACATACGGGGGCTGGGGGTACGGCATGTACATACAGGTTGCTGGGGGTACGGCGCGTACATACGGGTGGCTGGGGGTACGGCGCGTACATACGGGTGGCTGGGGGTACAGCGCGTACATACGGGGGGCTGGGGTACGGCGCGTACATACGGGGGGCCGGGGGTACAGCACGTACATACGGGTGGCTGGGTGTACGGCACGTACATACGGGTGGCTGGGGGTACGGCGCGTACATACGGGTGGCTGGGGGTACGGTGCGTACATACGGGGGGCCAGGGGTACGGTGCGTACATACGGGTGGCTGGGAGTACGGTGCGTACATACGGGGGGCCGGGGGTACGGCGCGTACATACGGGTGGCTGGGGGTATGGCGCGTACATACGGGGGCTGGGGGTTCGGTGCGTACATACGGGTGGCTGGGGGTACGGAGCGCACATACGGAGGCTGGGGGTACGGCGCATACCGGGCCCCCTTTTCCTCACGCATCGCGGCATACTTAGCTTTTCCGGCACTTTTTGGGTCCCGTAAAAATATTGCCGTCCGGAGTGCTGTCGGTACGAATCGTACTTGCTGGTACGTAGAAAGCAGCCTGACTCGAATGTCGCGTATGCGCTGTCCCGGATCAGACTTGTATGTATTTTTTAGTCGCATGGTGTTTTTTACGATTTGTACGGAACTGGTATTTCTGTACGAATCGTACTTGCATGTTTGTAAGGTGTTTTTACCGGGTACGAGTCGTACGGAGAAAACGCTCCGTCTGACGATTCGCAGCCGGGTTATACAGGATCGGAATCGACACCAAAGTGTACATATTGTCTAGGTCAGATTTACCATTCTAACTCCAGCCCCACAAACATTGAGGAAAGTGTAAAAATAAAGGATGCAGATTTACTATTCGAACCTCAGTTCTGCAAACATTGGGAAAAGTACAGATATTGGGAATCATATTCACTATTCTAATACCTCTCTCACAAAGACTGAGGAAAGTGATATATTGGAAAGGTTAGATTTAGAATTCTAATTCCTTTCCCTCAAACACTGGGGAAAATACAAAAATAAAAAGGTTCAAATGTACTATTTCAACTTCAGTCCCACACATTTTGGGGAAAGAGCATATAGTGTCAGAGTCAGATTTACTATTCCAAGGTTGATCCCACAGACACTGGGGAATATGCAAAAGGCTGGCACATTTATTAAATCACTCCAGTCCCACAAACAATATTGAAAGTACATTTATAGGAATGATCAAATTTAATAGTCTAATTCCAGGCTCACAAATATTGGGCAAATATTGGGGGAAGGTGGATGTATGTTGGAAGATATAATTATTATTCTAACGCCAGTCTCACAAATATTAGTGAAAGTGCAACTATTTGTGTGTGGGTGGTGGTGAATTCAGATTTCTTTCTACGTCTTTATTTCTGCTTTTACATAGCATTATGAACTTAAAACAGAACTGCTGTATAAATTTCACCAATATATTAGAATTGGAATAGCAACCTGGCCCTCCTATGTATTCCATCCTTTTACTTATAGCATATCATGTTTCCTCCAACCCCCTCATCAACCATATATTCCAAATCATTTTCTTTCTTTGTTCCATGAAAATGTCCTGTAATCCCCCTAAATCCCTATAAACCCTATTGCTCTACCTCAGGAACGTCCAAGGGGGATAGGGGAACCCCAAGATGCTTTAGGTACCATCCCCTTATCTATCTTCTTGTGTCCCTAACTCCTTAAAAGTCCTAAGTATCTCTTCCCAGATCTCCAAATCTTCAATTACCTAGTAATCTCTGTGAGAGACCCGAATGTGTCTTCTCTGCCAGTGATCATTCAATATTATCCTTTACCCATCTGGCTACTATAGGCCCCTGTGTGCTTGGCCATCCCATAGCAATCTGCCGCTTTGTAAGGAGGAATGCCAACGGTAGTAATATATATTGGATTTTTCCTTGTTTGGGACATCCTACGATACCCAACAGGCGCTGCTTAGGTGTATGGTCCAGTAATGACAACCCCATCGTCCAACGGATCCGTGCCACTACTTTCAGTCAATACACCTGTACTTCGTCACAGTACCATGTCATTAGTAAAAAAGTAGTTCTCCTCTGTCCACAGCGAGGACATGCAGTTGAGTGGCCTGCATTTATTCTGTTGAGTTGAGTGGTGTAAAATTAAAATGAATTAATTTAAACCTGGAATTCCCGGAGACCCCCTTGACCAGTGAACAGCACATCTTCCATTCAGTGTCTGTGAGTTATTCCCCCAGCTCTTCCCCCCAGGAAATTCTAGTTAACAATTGTCTTCTGGGCCTGTCCAATTTAAGGGCGTTATACCTCCAGGACACCAAATGTCTTACCTCACCCATACTCAGGAGTGCCTGCAGGAGCTCATATCTCAGGGGATCTTTTGGGAAGTTGCTCCAAATCTCTCTTACCGTTTGTGCATTTTATTCCGTATTGTAGGTACTGGTCCAGGCCCAAGGTAAAAGCCTCTTGAATAATCTTGGGAATGGTCTGACCATTTTTGTTGCTTGCTTGAACTTGCTAGGTCTGCGGACCGTTTAGACACAGAGGGTCTGCGAACACTCTTTCAGGCAGCATAATGAATTTGGCATACTCTTGAAAATGCCTGGGGCTTGAGCCTGTCTGTTTGGTGCAGTCTGAAGACTAACTCTTGGTTTCCTTTGTTTGATGTGGTCTGAGGACCAACTTGTATAATATAAAAAAAAATAGAAAACAAGCATTGGCTTAGCCAATAGGTCTCACCTTTGGGACCTTATAAGTGTTTAGCCATGCAACAGTTAATGTTGTTGCAGTAAGAATATTGGGCTGCATAACTAAATACTTATAAGGTCCCAAAGGCGAGACCTATTAGCTATGCCAATGCTTGTTTTTCCTATTGAAGTCAGTGGGGTGAAACTCCTTCACCTTAGCGGAGGATCCCTCACTGAAAACAAAGGCCCTGGCTGCAGCCCTAAATAATTATCAGTGACAGAGATTAATTTAAGCATTCACAATTTTTTGATTACTTCATATTAAATATTCAGTTATGTACAAGCGAACATCATACTCCATTTAGGCAAAACAATCTCGAAAAATGACAAACAGAAATATATTTCTTCAAATAATGTATTGGAATGAACTATTAAAATTCAGATATTGAAGAACATTGTTAAAATGTTCTGAAATGCGTTTTATTTTGCTTTGCCAAAAACGTAAGAGTGAACATCAACTGAATGCGCTTCTGGGAAGCATTTTTGGACCGACTGCTACCGTACAGATGACGCATTTCTTTTAAACTTATCATTAAAATGTATTGATTTTGTAATCTTTGTTTACAAAGCTCCCTGTGCGGTTGCCATGGGTCCGGCTCTCGACGGAGTGGATTTCTCGCTAGACTTTGGGATGATGTCATCGAACACAGAAGACATCAGTCGGAAATGAAGAGGAGGCGGGCTCGCGCTGAACGTGGCTGGCATTCTCTGGTTGTAACGGTTTGCGTGTGAAGTCTTAGCCAGTAAATCACCTGGTTGCAAACACGAGCACGCGAGTGGTGCGCGCGTGTGTGCCACAGCGAGCCATGTGTTTTGAATTATCGTGCCCGTGTCTGGGCACGATAATTCAAAACATATGGCACCCGTGCGGGTAACCGCAAGCAATAAGCACCTTACTATAAGTCTCACCAGTGCAGCGCATGCGCGCTGCTCTAGGCTCGACCTAAAAAGGAAGTAGTATAATTACGAGTTATTCGTCTGGTACGATTAGTGAACGTGTCTTATATTAAGATGTCTTGCTTGAGCAAATTGTGGTGTTTGGGGTGCCGTTGTTGTTTTGCTGAGGATCGACTGGAGGAAAGACAACATGCACCTCTGGAAGGCACCCCGAACTTTGACATGTACGTAAAGCATGGCATTGGCCCTATTATGTTTAGTACATTGTGGCACAAATATACAAGGGACAATGCTGAGCTCCAGTGGCCACTAACAGGTATCATTGATGAACAAAAACTGGATTTCCTACAGGATAAATTGTTTGCAACACGAACTAGACAGTTGATGTTTGATTCTCTTCAGGTATGGCAAAAGGAAGGTAGGCAAAGGTGCATGAGAGCAGAAAAAGAGGCCCGGAGAGGGAAAATGCAGACAGTGACTCAGAAAGCAGTAGCGTATGATAGAGAGAAAATAGAAAAAGGTATAGAGTGTGCTGATAGAAAGTTTTGTTTGCAATGTGACAAATCGTATGTCGCCCGAGAGGAGCGCGATACATTTGTGGAAGAGCTGTTAGACGCTCGACCTCCACCTCCCTATGCTCTGCAAGAAATATACCCTGTTGTCCCGATGCCTCAGTCTTCCGCCCCTCCTGCTTCTACCTCTGGTTCTTCTGCTCCTGACCGGCTGCTTTGGCTACGGTTCTTCCTGTTCTACTTTAGCTTCACATGCTACGAATGCAATAACTGCAAGTCTCCCTGCTATGCCTATTGTCTCTGCTTATGCTCTCCCTCCATCCCTCACACCCTCAACATAGTCATTACTAACACTTGTGCCTTCCCCTTCATCTATAGTGTCTTCCTCAAATGTCTCTTCCCTGACATTTCTGAGTATTGGGATGCCGGTGCGTGGACCGCACAAAGGGAATTGGGCAGCAGCTCGAGAACAAATGGGGCGGGTGCTGATTCGATCTGATGTCGGAAATGAGGAGAAACAGATGGTGGCTTATCAGGCCGCACAGTGGGCCCAGAATCCGATTTATAGTGTGGAGGATGTGTGGAGTGTGGTGAAAGATTATGAGCCGTTTGTGCAGCAGTATGCCCTCAAGCATAGGGTTGTGGGAACAGTGTTTCAATGGTGTCCCACCTCAGATAATTTATGACAACTGGGACCATGTGTACGCTGCTGACATGGCTCCTAATGAAGTTTTTAGTAATATTGCCACATTGATTGGTTATCGAGGTAGGTTACAACAGAAGCCGGTGTATAATAAGGGGGCACTCAAATCAATGTGGTACATCAATCAATCGAGCCACAAGCCTCAGATTCCCTGTGAACCGTTATGTTCATTTGGAATATGCTTGGCAACAACAGAATAATACCCAGTGGGTATGAAAAGCCCTCACTCACCAACCTGGTCGGTGACATGCTTCATCATCGGGCTTCCACTGGGACGACCGAATGTCATCCCAGTGTGCTGCGACGCCAGGTTACTGCGGAGCTGGGTTGGTTGTGTGGGGAAAGTGAATTTAAAATAACCAATTAAGTCAAAAAAGAAACTTTATTAATTTTGCTTAAAAGGCAAGGAATAAAAAGGAGTGAGGGTCAAAAAAATTAAAAGACCTGGTTCACTCCGTGGCGGTCAACATGTTTCTGCCTCAGAGATTGTTAATCGGGCATTCGTCAGGACCAGGGGGGGATGTGCGTAGACCCGGTGGTGTGCACGCTCTAAGGTACACCCAACCGTGGGCTAATGTGTGAAAAATCAAAAAAAGCACACTAAATAGTGTGACCTCCGCCAGATAGGTTAATATGGGGAGAGGAACGAGTTTACTCTGATGGTTACAATTGACAAACAAACACAAAGACAAAACATAAAAGAATTATTAATGTCTGTCACACAAAACGGGCTCAATGGATCAGCACAATAAAACTGATGTGCTCAAAGGACAAGTGAGTGCCTTTAGGTCTACCACAGGTGCAGTAAATTGTGAGAAATTGTGCACCTAGGTATAGTAGAATATCAGTGTAAGGACAACGGATCGTCGTCCTATCAGTAGTGACTAGTAGTCAATGATCGGAACGCAGGTGAAATGTAGTGGTGACACTCAATGCGTAAAATCGCGCTAGGGATAGAGTTGACTGCACGCGATGCTTATATGCAGAAGAAAAGGGGACGGGTCTTACAACGAGGCCTGTCCGTTGGAAGCCTCATGGGTCCCGGTAGGGGGGTAGGAGCAAAATGGCACACCCTGCATCAAAGAGGAGAAGGAAGAAAGACAGAGTTCGTGTCAGTATCACGAACGAGTGAGAAAGCGGAAAATCGCTTACCTTGTTGGTTGAGGAGCGGTTTAGTATTACTTACGCCCTTGCTGCTCTCAACCCGCGTTATGCCTAAACAGCCTCTTGCTGCCGGGCCCGGAGAGTAATGCACCCTGAGCGGGCGTGTTCTTAAAAGGGACCTCGAGGTGAATCCCCGGTGAAGTGGAGAGATGAGAGCTTGACCCTGATAGGGTGAGTAGCTCAGGCTCGCTAACTGATTGGCCCATAGGGAGCCAATCAGAGCGGCGAAAACGAAAAAGGCAAGAGAGTTCGTTGCGCTTAGTAGCGATGGCAACGAAGGGATCGGAGTGTGAAGTACCGTCAAACTTTATTGACACCAGCGCTATGGGGGTCTGAACAGACCGAGAGCAAAACCCCGTGCGTGTGCAGCTTAGCTTAAGTAAAGAAACGGATACCATAGACCGTTATTGGCACAGGAACTGGGGAGTCTAAACGGACCAGAAACAAAGCCCCGTGTGTGTGCAACTCAGCTTAAGTACAGAAACGGAGGTGAAATTGACTGGAGTGATGTTATGGGCACGCGCAGGAATTCAGAGATATCTAGTAATGCGTGCATGGACAACCAGTGGTGAATCATATTTAGCAATGGAACAAAAAGATTACCAATTCGTAATCAATTAAGAAGTCATCAATTAAGACGACATATACCCCTAGGCCAAATGGTGTTGGCAGATGGTGGAGAAAGTTGGTAAAAATAGGGGGTATTTTTTATAGTGAGTGGTGATAAACAAGAAAGTGGGGGACATTAAAGGATATTACCCCAAGGGACATTGTCATTGAGTCCATGGAGGCTAGTCCCCAAACGGTACACCCACCTCTGTTCCCTTTCAAACAGCACTTTGGGGATATTATAACCGCTTGATATCTCTTCTATCACTGTCCATCTCAGATCGTTGGTAGTGTGGTTTGCAGAGAGAAAATGTTCGCTCATTCTGGTTGTGGTGCGTTTGCACCTAATGTTACTGCGGTGTTCACATATCCGGAGTCGCACCTTTCGTGTCGTCATCCCTACATATCGTAGGTCGCAGGGGCAGGTAATGAGGTAGACCACATTCATAGTGTTGCAATTTGTGTGACCCCTTTGGGTCCAGGTCTTGTTAGGTTCTAGCTCAAGGGTTTTGCTATGTGTGGTCAGGTGGCATACACTGCAGTCAGAGCAGGGGAAATGCCCAGTGACCTTAGGGAGGCCCCAAGCTTCCGTTATAGATCTCATTGGGGTCTCACGTGGCAGCAGTGGTCGTGTGTGTACTAGATTGTTGCGGAGGCTTTGTGCGCGTTTAAATGAGAAGAGGGGTTTGTCCCAGTTGCGGTTTGCGCTGTTGATTATACCCCAATGTTTGTTGATGGTCTTTTTGAGTTGATTAGAAAGGGAACAGTATGTGGTGACACACGTAAGTGGGATAGAGGTAGTATCCTTTGTGTAGTCTGTTAGGAGTACATCCCTCGGTTGGTTTCTTGCACGTTTGTAGCTTCTGGATAGGAGGGGTGAGGGATACCCTCTCATACTCAGTTTGGTAGTTAAATCCTGAGATTGGCTCTTGAAATCACTCAGGATGGTGCAATTCCGACGTAAGCGGAGATATTGTCCGTAGGGTAGATTTTCCCTTAGTGGACGCGGGTGAAAACTGGTGAAATCGAGGAGATTGTTTCTTGAGGTGGGTTTGTAATAGGTCCTGGTTTGAAAGGACCCTCGTACTTTTGTTATCACCACGTCCAGAAATACAACCTCAGTGTCGTCATATGTATGGGTGAACCTCAGATGTGGGTTCAGGGTATTGATCCATTGTAGGAAGGATTGGAGGGTATTGTCACTACCTTGCCAGATCAGGAGCACATCATCAATGTAGCGCTTCCATAGGGCTATGGAAGAGCGATAGGGGTTTGAATTAGGGAGGATGAACTTCTGTTCAAAAGCATAGACGTACAGTCCCGCTACACTTGGAGCAAAGGTACTCCCCATGGAAGTACCCGTGGTTTGGAGGAAGAGTTGACCCTTGAACTCAAAGAAGTTTCTCTTCAAGGCTAGAGTGGCACACTGTAACACGAACTCTTTAGTTGTGTGGTATTCCCAGGGAATCGAGTCTAGAGATTCTTCCAGGACCCTGATGGTTTCGTCCTGGGGAATGCTTGTGTATAAGCTCTCTATGTCCAACGTTGCCAGTATAGTGTGTTCTGAACATGTCGTGTTATTGAGTAATTTCAGAAGGTCCTTTGTATCCTTTAGATAGGTGGTCGATTTCTGGACCAAAGGTTTTAGAAAATGGTCACAGAACTGGGAAAGAGGTTCAAGCAGAGAGTCGATCCCCGAGACAATGGGGCGTCCGGGTGGAGGGACTCTCTCTTTATGAATTTTAGGGAGTGTATAAAAGTAGGGGGTCTTCCCCGGGCCTTCTGTAAGGAATCGTGCTTCGGCTCTGGTAATGACACCCTGTGTTTGTGCCTCTTCGACCACATTAAAGATCTCTCTTTTTAGCCCCTCAGATGGATCATTGGGCAGTGGTGTATAGTTGAGGCGGTCGTTCAATAGGCGGAGGCATTCCTGATCGTAATCGGTAGAATTGAGGAGCACCACCGCGCCTCCCTTGTCTGCTGGTTTTATAGTCAGGGTTTTGTCCGCACGGAGAGAGGTGATCGCTCTATACTCTTCCGCTCTCAAATTTTTAAAGGTAGTTGGGCTGATAGTATTCTCAATTTCAGAATTTGAGAATACTATCAGCCCAACTACCTTTAAAAATTTGAGAGCGGAAGAGTATAGAGCGATCACCTCTCTCCGTGCGGACAAAACCCTGACTATAAAACCAGCAGACAAGGGAGGCGCGGTGGTGCTCCTCAATTCTACCGATTACGATCAGGAATGCCTCCGCCTATTGAACGACCGCCTCAACTATACACCACTGCCCAATGATCCATCTGAGGGGCTAAAAAGAGAGATCTTTAATGTGGTCGAAGAGGCACAAACACAGGGTGTCATTACCAGAGCCGAAGCACGATTCCTTACAGAAGGCCCGGGGAAGACCCCCTACTTTTATACACTCCCTAAAATTCATAAAGAGAGAGTCCCTCCACCCGGACGCCCCATTGTCTCGGGGATCGACTCTCTGCTTGAACCTCTTTCCCAGTTCTGTGACCATTTTCTAAAACCTTTGGTCCAGAAATCGACCACCTATCTAAAGGATACAAAGGACCTTCTGAAATTACTCAATAACACGACATGTTCAGAACACACTATACTGGCAACGTTGGACATAGAGAGCTTATACACAAGCATTCCCCAGGACGAAACCATCAGGGTCCTGGAAGAATCTCTAGACTCGATTCCCTGGGAATACCACACAACTAAAGAGTTCGTGTTACAGTGTGCCACTCTAGCCTTGAAGAGAAACTTCTTTGAGTTCAAGGGTCAACTCTTCCTCCAAACCACGGGTACTTCCATGGGGAGTACCTTTGCTCCAAGTGTAGCGGGACTGTACGTCTATGCTTTTGAACAGAAGTTCATCCTCCCTAATTCAAACCCCTATCGCTCTTCCATAGCCCTATGGAAGCGCTACATTGATGATGTGCTCCTGATCTGGCAAGGTAGTGACAATACCCTCGAATCCTTCCTACAATGGATCAATACCCTGAACCCACATCTGAGGTTCACCCATACATATGACGACACTGAGGTTGTATTTCTGGACGTGGTGATAACAAAAGTACGAGGGTCCTTTCAAACCAGGACCTATTACAAACCCACCTCAAGAAACAATCTCCTCGATTTCACCAGTTTTCACCCGCGTCCACTAAGGGAAAATCTACCCTACGGACAATATCTCCGCTTACGTCGGAATTGCACCATCCTGAGTGATTTCAAGAGCCAATCTCAGGATTTAACTACCAAACTGAGTATGAGAGGGTATCCCTCACCCCTCCTATCCAGAAGCTACAAACGTGCAAGAAACCAACCGAGGGATGTACTCCTAACAGACTACACAAAGGATACTACCTCTATCCCACTTACGTGTGTCACCACATACTGTTCCCTTTCTAATCAACTCAAAAAGACCATCAACAAACATTGGGGTATAATCAACAGCGCAAACCGCAACTGGGACAAACCCCTCTTCTCATTTAAACGCGCACAAAGCCTCCGCAACAATCTAGTACACACACGACCACTGCTGCCACGTGAGACCCCAATGAGATCTATAACGGAAGCTTGGGGCCTCCCTAAGGTCACTGGGCATTTCCCCTGCTCTGACTGCAGTGTATGCCACCTGACCACACATAGCAAAACCCTTGAGCTAGAACCTAACAAGACCTGGACCCAAAGGGGTCACACAAATTGCAACACTATGAATGTGGTCTACCTCATTACCTGCCCCTGCGACCTACGATATGTAGGGATGACGACACGAAAGGTGCGACTCCGGATATGTGAACACCGCAGTAACATTAGGTGCAAACGCACCACAACCAGAATGAGCGAACATTTTCTCTCTGCAAACCACACTACCAACGATCTGAGATGGACAGTGATAGAAGAGATATCAAGCGGTTATAATATCCCCAAAGTGCTGTTTGAAAGGGAACAGAGGTGGGTGTACCGTTTGGGGACTAGCCTCCATGGACTCAATGACAATGTCCCTTGGGGTAATATCCTTTAATGTCCCCCACTTTCTTGTTTATCACCACTCACTATAAAAAATACCCCCTATTTTTACCAACTTTCTCCACCATCTGCCAACACCATTTGGCCTAGGGGTATATGTCGTCTTAATTGATGACTTCTTAATTGATTACGAATTGGTAATCTTTTTGTTCCATTGCTAAATATGATTCACCACTGGTTGTCCATGCACGCATTACTAGATATCTCTGAATTCCTGCGCGTGCCCATAAAATCACTCCAGTCAATTTCACCTCCGTTTCTGTACTTAAGCTGAGTTGCACACACACGGGGCTTTGTTTCTGGTCCGTTTAGACTCCCCAGTTCCTGTGCCAATAACGGTCTATGGTATCCGTTTCTTTACTTAAGCTAAGCTGCACACGCACGGGGTTTTGCTCTCGGTCTGTTCAGACCCCCATAGCGCTGGTGTCAATAAAGTTTGACGGTACTTCACACTCCGATCCCTTCGTTGCCATCGCTACTAAGCGCAACGAACTCTCTTGCCTTTTTCGTTTTCGCCGCTCTGATTGGCTCCCTATGGGCCAATCAGTTAGCGAGCCTGAGCTACTCACCCTATCAGGGTCAAGCTCTCATCTCTCCACTTCACCGGGGATTCACCTCGAGGTCCCTTTAAAGAACACGCCCGCTCAGGGTGCATTACTCTCCGGGCCCGGCAGCAAGAGGCTGTTTAGGCATAACGCGGGTTGAGAGCAGCAAGGGCGTAAGTAATACTAAACCGCTCCTCAACCAACAAGGTAAGCGATTTTCCGCTTTCTCACTCGTTCGTGATACTGACACGAACTCTGTCTTTCTTCCTTCTCCTCTTTGATGCAGGGTGTGCCATTTTGCTCCTACCCCCCTACCGGGACCCATGAGGCTTCCAACGGACAGGCCTCGTTGTAAGACCCGTCCCCTTTTCTTCTGCATATAAGCATCGCGTGCAGTCAACTCTATCCCTAGCGCGATTTTACGCATTGAGTGTCACCACTACATTTCACCTGCGTTCCGATCATTGACTACTAGTCACTACTGATAGGACGACGATCCGTTGTCCTTACACTGATATTCTACTATACCTAGGTGCACAATTTCTCACAATTTACTGCACCTGTGGTAGACCTAAAGGCACTCACTTGTCCTTTGAGCACATCAGTTTTATTGTGCTGATCCATTGAGCCCGTTTTGTGTGACAGACATTAATAATTCTTTTATGTTTTGTCTTTGTGTTTGTTTGTCAATTGTAACCATCAGAGTAAACTCGTTCCTCTCCCCATATTAACCTATCTGGCGGAGGTCACACTATTTAGTGTGCTTTTTTTGATTTTTCACACATTAGCCCACGGTTGGGTGTACCTTAGAGCGTGCACACCACCGGGTCTACGCACATCCCCCCCTGGTCCTGACGAATGCCCGATTAACAATCTCTGAGGCAGAAACATGTTGACCGCCACGGAGTGAACCAGGTCTTTTATTTTTTTGACCCTCACTCCTTTTTATTCCTTGCCTTTTAAGCAAAATTAATAAAGTTTCTTTTTTGACTTAATTGGTTATTTTAAATTCACTTTCCCCACACAACCAACCCAGCTCCGCAGTAACCTGGCGTCGCAGCACACTGGGATGACATTCGGTCGTCCCAGTGGAAGCCCGATGATGAAGCATGTCACCGACCAGGTTGGTGAGTGAGGGCTTTTCATACCCACTGGGTATTATTCTGTTGTTGCCAAGCATATTCCAAATGAACATAACGGTTCACAGGGAATCTGAGGCTTGTGGCTCGATTGATTGATGTACCACATTGATTTGAGTGCCCCCTTATTATACACCGGCTTCGTTGTTTATTGATATTTAACCGAGGGGACTAGCCGTGTTGATCCCTTCCTCTCCTGTTGTTTTTGAAGGTTACAACAGAAAACACCAACGACAGGGTCCCAGTTTCCGATGAGGGAAGTACATCCTATTTTTTACCTGAGATAACAGAGCTGCGTAATCAGCAGAATGCTGTTGTCAGGCAGCAAGTAGAGTCTCACTTTCAAGAACAATGGGTTTAGACTCCATGGAAAAGGAATGAGGCTATATCTCTTAAGAGTCAATTGCCGGATCCTAGAAAAAATCCAACTGCATATTACAAGGAATTGACAGAGGCCGCTTAGTGATGACGTTGGCGGACATTGAGATGTTTTTCGGTTTGTTGGTACCGGTGAATATTTGGAGACAGGTGCGGACCAAGCTGTGGAGTTGGGTGGTACTTGGAACGAGATCAAGGCATGGGGCAAAGAGAGGAAGCCTGGTGAGAAGCCTAGGGCTGAGATATTGGCTTTGCCGAGTCGTATTATTACATGCATGCATTCCCTCATCCCAGCTAGATGAGTTGATTGGGACAAGTTAGCAGCATGTCGCCAGAAGAAATAAGAAAGTGTGTCTGATTTTTTTATTAGGTTTGAAGGTGTGTTTTTGGGTTTCAGCAGGTAAGACTTGTCAATGGAGGGAGGCGTCCGGTTTGTTAACAGATTTGTTATGAACCTGCTTCCCAAGATCGCGTCTCGGTTGCAAGCTTCAGAGAGCACTTGAACTACATCCTCCCCTTCAGTGATATTGAGTATGGCACAGTATTATGAGCATCGGGAAAATGAAGAGAAGGAAAAGGTGGAGAAGAAGAATTAAGAGTTGAAGATAACGGTGTTGATGCAGCAAGAAGCTGGGGGTAATAGCAGGGGACGTGGTTTCGGGTCGGCTCAACAGTTGCCCCACTCTAGCAGGAACAGTGCACCTGTGGGGCCAAATCAATGTGCGTATTGTAAAAAGGAGGGGCATTGGCGAAGTGAGTGCCGAGAATCGTTGCAGAAAGTTGCAGCCCCCAGAGGATGGGGTCCTCGAGGACGGGGTCGTGGTGGAGGTGATCGTGATAGGGTCCAGGCAGATGAGTCTTCGCAGGGTCTTGCTGATCAGAACTATTTTGATTACCCTCGAGGAAGGCAGGTCTATCACAATGATTATGATATGGATGAGGTGACAGGGATGTCCTACAGCTAGGACAGCTGGGGACAGGGTGAGGGACCAGTTCAGATACCTGTAGATCAGAGTGGTCCTTATGTCACAGTGGAGTTGCATGGCTCAGAGAAAACATTTTTGGTGGATAAAGGTGCAATGAATAGCTCTGTTTCTCATTCAATGGTCCCCGGGATGGCTCTGTCTGGCCAAAGTAAGGTTTCTGTAGGTTTTTCAGGCGTACCGGTCGTGAGCCCCATTTCCAAACTCCTTGCTTTGACTATTGGCCCTTTTACCATAGATTGGCCATTCTTATTGACAGCAAATTATGGAGAGAATTTAATGGGTCTAGATCTGTTAAAGAAGTTGTACGCTACAATTTATTGTTCCCCGGATGGTGTCTATATGACGATAGGACCAAATGTGATTAGTACCAAACAGTGTTTTTCCAAAGATGCACCACTCCCTGCTGAATGCAAGGATGTGCCGCCCACGTTGTGGGCTAGAGTTGATACGCACGTAGGGTTGTTGCAGATACCTCCAGTCTCTATTAAGGTTAAAGACAACGCTGTGTTACCTCGTATTCCCCAGTACAAAATACTGCAGGCAGGGGAGCGAGCTCTGTTGCAGATTATACAGGATCTGATTAATTCAGGGTTCAAATACTGGATTTACATGAGGAAACAGCAGGGAATGTGTGTAATAGCCCTATTCTCCCCATCCTTAATAAGGCACCCTTGGATCCCTCTGATGCTCATCGTGATGTCTATCGTTTTGTGATTGATTTGCGTGAGGTTAATAAAATAGTGGTCCCTCAGTTCCCAGTGGTCCCCGACATCACCGCCCTTCTGATGATGATTCCTTCCATTGCCAAATTATTTTCTGTGATTTATTTGAAAAATGCTTTCTTTAGCATTCCCATTCATCCAGATAGCAGGCCCCTTTTTGGGTTCCGATTCTATTGCGCTCCTCAGGGGTATACTGAAAGTCCTAGTATATATAGTCAAGCTTTAAAATGACCAATTGGATTCCCTCACACTTGCCTCAGGTAATGTATTGCTACAGTACGTCGACTACATCTTGATAGCTTCTGACACTGAAGAAGGTTGCAAAGATGCAACAGTCAAATTATTACTGCATTTGGCACAGCACGGACATAAAGTGTCCATTTCAAAGGTTCAATATTGTCGACAGGAGGTCACCTTTTTAGGTCACCTACTGTCGAAGGAGGGAAGGAGACTAACACCTGAGCGTATTAGTGCTATCATTAAAATGACCATCCCTAAGACTTAAAGGGATGTGCAAGCTTTTATTGGCATTACTTAGTATAATCGTCACCGGATTCCTAACTTTTCTTTACTAACAAAGCCGCTGTTGCAGTTAACCACTAAAGATGTGCATGAACCCTTGCCCTGGACCCCTGAATGTCAACAAGCTTTTGAGCAATTAAAAGTTGCACTTTGCTGGGCACCTGTGCTCAGGACCCCAGATTATGCTAAGTCGTTCGTGTTGTATGTACACGAGACGGCTGGTTGTGCGCTCTCTGTTTTAACACAGACCTTTGGAGGTAAGCAGAGGCCGTGTATTTATTTCTCTGCTTTACATGATACTGTCGCAAGAGTCCTCCCGAGCTGTCTAAGAGCGGTCGCGGCAGTGGCTGTCTCTATCTGACAAATGGCAAGGCTCGTCCGTGATACTGATCTCACAGTTCTGGTCTCATGCTGTGGACACACGTTTGAACAAAACCAAGACACAGCACCTTACCAGTGCACATCTGACTGGTTATTAACTGACCCTCTTCACACCACACATCACAATAAAAAGATGTGCCACTCTGAACCCAGCCACGTTATACCCCTCCCTTCTGAAAGTGAGGACAGAGATCTGCATGATTGTCTCTTTCACACAGAGGAGGAGTTGAAGGGACAGGTAGACTTGACTGATGTTCCCCTATCTGACCCAAAAGGGGAGCTATATGCCGATGGCTCTTGTTTTAAATTACCAGATGGCATCACCACTGCAGCGTACGGGGTTACTGCACTGCATACTGTAGTCGAGACATCACGTGTTCCCTATCAATTGGCCCAAGCTGCAGCGCTAGTTGCTGTCCTTCGAGCGTGCGAGTTAAGTGAGGGACTGACTGTCAATATTTATACTGACAGCCAGTACGCCTTTGGAGTCGCTCATAATTTTGGGCGACTCTGGGCGGAGAGGGGATTCTTGACTTCGCATTGATTAAATATCCAGAATGGCCCATTGATACACAGGCTTTTGTCAGCTCTGACACTTCCCAAAAAGTTAGCAATAGTGAAGTGCAGTGCCCACAAGGCAGTTACTATGATGTGGGAAGGGGAAATGCGTTTGCAGATCAGGCAGCAAAGGAGACAGCTCGATCTAAAATGAAAAGAATGTTCGGGTGGGTCCTGCTACATGGGTACCCAATAATGGATGTTTGAAGATACATTGGAAAATGTGAAAGAAGTCCAAAGCGAGGCAACAATTGAGGAGTCAGCAATATGGCAGGAGAGAACAGGGCGTTTAGATGAAGACAGGTGTTGGACTGATAAATCAGAGAGGCAGAGATGGATGTTACCAGATCCATATGTACTCCCTGAAGTCACCATGGCACACGGGCCAGCCTACATTAGTGCGAAGGGAGTATGTAAACTGTTAGATCCTGTATGGCAGAACCATAACATCCCAAGGTAGCTGCCCACCTGGTGAAGTACTGTATGGTCTCCATGATATATAATCCTGGAAGAGGTACCCCTACACCTCCTGGTAAATTTACACCACCTTCCTTCCCTTTTGAGGTTCTCCAGATGGATTTCATCGAAATGGAACAAGTCAACAATTTAAAGTACGTGTTGGTGGTTGTTTGTGTGTTCAGTAAATGGATTGAGGTTTACCCAACTAAAGGGAACACAGCCATAGCCATGGTGAAGGCCCTCTTAAAAGAGTTCTTCCCGCGCTTCGGCTTGCCCCGTTTGATTTGGAGTGACAACGGAAGTCACTTCGACTCAAAGGTTATCCAGTTAGTGTACAATAGTTTACACATCAAGCAGAAATTTCACGCAGCAAACCATCCCCAGTCTGCAGGTTTGGTTGAGAAGTGCTATGGTACTCTCAAATTGAAGTTGGCAAAGATCAAAGAAAGCACAGGATTGCAATGGCCAGAAGCGTTACCCCTAGTCCTTTTGTCTACAAGGGCAACAGCCCATTCTAGGACAGGATTATCACCATATGAGGTAGTATTTGGCCGCCCGGCAAATGTATGGGGCGTTTCACGACCCTGTAGTTTCTCTGAAATAGAATTCCCTTTGCTTGTGGACTACTTATGCGAGTTGACAAAAAATGTGCGTTCTATTCACCAACAGATTCACAAGACTCTGGCACCAATACGTGAGGGACTAGGTCATGACATTCGACCCAGTGACTACATATTGGTGAAGAACTTCCAGAGAAAGGGGAATTTGGAGCCACGCTGGAAAGGACCTCTGCAGGTCCTTTTTGCCACCTGGACGGCAGTGAAGATGGACGGCCGGAAGCATTGGATCCATTCCTCCCACTGCCGGAAAGTCCCACTACCTCCTCCCTACGACCAGTGGGTCCTCCATGGTGCAGGGGGACCACAAGACGGAGACGGTGCCACGCTTTGTTCCTTTTTCTGATGCTCGACTGACATGAGTGCAAACGGAGGAGAATAACGCTGCTTTGCATGAGGTGATCCCCCCAGAAATAAGGGCTACCCAGGGTCCTCCTGCATCAGGCCCACAGGAGCTTCAGTCTCAGTCCCTTGACCCCTCTGAATTTAAGATCCTTTTTCGCGACGACACAGTGCCCGAAGTGCCTAGGTACAATTTGCACCCCGACGGAGGGAGTGTGCACCAAAAGAAAAGTCAAATTAGTAGGGATGGACTTCATGGATGAAGAATAGGGTATATGTACCTTGTCTGCGGTACCAACGATAGATCAGGGAAAGGCTCGACAGGATAAATTGAGGGTGTCTTCCCAGGAGGGAGGGTGCCCTATCCCGAGTGAAGTGGCTTTCTTCAGAAAAGTCTGCGATCGTGTACATCCACCGAGAAGTGCTCAATAGCAGCGTGGCTCAGACGGACACTGGATTTTGTGCCTCTGTTTTATCATTGTTAGCTCCATTGTATGACCTTTCCTCTGGTAGTCTTTGAAAATAAGCAGAATAATTATTTTTGCATCACCCACTGGAGGGTATTGATTGTTTGGGACTGTGAACGAACTACAGGAACCATAATGCTAGAAATAATGTCTACCGCGACGCCCACCAGGGGGCAAACACTTTAAATACAGCAATGAGGTTCTGAGCGTTTTTTCAGCCTCTTGGATGTTCCTGGCTTCCCCTTCGAAAAAGGTCTGTGTTAGACCGAAATGCATTAGGGACTAAGACTTGCCAGTGCTTTTAAATAAGTAAATAAATCTGCCGAATTATCGTGTTGTGTGCGGCTCTTTCCTTCTCGCTGAGAGGGGCTTGTCTCATGTTTTACGGCTTGGTCCTGCTGTGAGCGACGCACTACCAGCTGCGAAGTGCACCATCACTGCCTGAAAATGGACCCTCTTTGAGTACCTGCGAAAGCAATGAAGACAGCGGAGCTACCAGGGACTGGACCTTGGTTCTGGGCCCTATCACACTCCAAAGTTAGTGTGCACAGGGATCACGAGGCACTCTTTGAAAATAAGCTAAATAAATATTTTTGCATCACCCACTGGAGGGTATTGATTGTTTGGGACTGTGAACGAACTACAGGAACCATAATGCTAGAAGTAATGTCTACCGCGACGCCCACCAGGGGGCAAACACTTTAAATACAGCAATGAGGTTCTGAGCGTTTTTTCAGCCTCTTGGATGTTCCTGGCTTCCCCTTCGAAAAAGGTCTCTGTTAGACCGAAATGCATTAGGGACCAAGACTTGCCAGTGCTTTTAAATAAGTAAATAAATCTGCCGAATTATCGTGTTGTGTGCGGCTCATTCCTTCTCGCTGAGAGGGGCTTGTCTCATGTTTTACGGCTTGGTCCTGCCGTGAGCGACCCACCACCAGCTGCGAAGTGCGCCATCACTGCCTGAAAATGGACCCTCTTTGAGTACCTGCGAAAGCAATGAAGACAGCGGCGCTACCAGGGACTGGACCTTGGTTCTGGGCCCTAGCACACTCCAAAGTTAGTGTGCACAGGGATCACGAGGCACTCTTTGAAAATAAGCAGAATAAATATTTTTGCATCACCCACTGGAGGGTATTGATTGTTTGGGACTGTGAACGAACTACAGGAACCATAATGCGAGAAGTAATGTCTACCGCCACGCCCACCAGGGGGCAAACACTTCAAATACAGCAATGAGGTTCTGAGCGTTTTTTCAGCCTCTTGGATGTTCCTGGCTTCCCCTTCGAAAAAGGTCTGTGTTAGACCGAAATGCATTGGGGACTAAGACTTGCCAGTGCTTTTAAATAAGTAAATAAATCTGCCGAATTATCGTGTTGTGTGCGGCTCATCACTTCTCGCTGAGAGGGGCTTGTCTCATATATATATATATATATATATATATATATATATATATATATATATATATATATATATATATATATATATATATATATATATATATATGATGTACCCATTTGGCCACCTCATTATGGAGGAAGAACGGCCTTTTGCTGCCCTGTTTTTTTGGGCAAACTGGGTCTGGTTGGCCTGCTAAGAAGAAAGTGTTCTGTGCTGTTTTTGTATTGTCATTATTGTTGAGTTTGGGAGGGTTGTTCTGGGTTTTGAAGTGCTATTATAATACCCCAGTGTGTGTTATACACAGGGTTGTTCCTCCAGGTCGCGCCAGAAGAGCAATGCCAAGTAATGTCTTTTCTAGATTCACACAGGACATTGTTTTGTGAAAGCACAGCTTGTTATCCTACTGACTCCTTTACAAGTTTGTGGACTGCTTACCCATTTTCACTGGTTAATTATACATATGTTCGCCCACCCCAATTTGTAGAGGTAAAGGGTAAGTGTGGGATGGGATATCCCGGTCCCTGTTTGTACTATAGGAAGCCGGAAGGGATACCGGGGTTGTAACACTAATGTGTATAGCGATAACATGCGGAGGAAAAGAATGTTACTTTAACTTGGTGGCATTATCAAGATTTGACAGTCAGTTAAAAGGCAGGAAACTATCCCGCATGCTGCCCAATAGTAAATAGTACTGACGCTTTCATAAATTGTTCTGGACTGATAGTATTCTAGAATACAATGTCTTTAGTGACGAAAGATGATCCAAGTACTATGGGAATGAATACTAGATATGCTCCTGTAGATTACCAAGGTCCACTTTATGCACACCTAGGATTTTACTTCTTGTCAAATGATATGTACTCCAATGTTCGCAATGGTACTGAAGACTTATTCCAACATGATTTACCTGTAAGTAATGTGCCACACATAGGTCATAAATGACATAAATAAACCACAAATCCACCACAAGTATTTGATTGAACTGTAACAAATATATGGGTGTCATAGTGTTCCTAAAACATTACAACACATGCAGAACCCACATACCCAGTGCCATTCCACATCTGCAGTTCCAGACCTTGGCATCATGGAAGAAAGGGACAGATTCTAAAACAGTCAGATTCAATAGGCAAACTATAATTGATTTAAATCAACGGATGGAGGCAGATTTACCAACTCAGAATATGAATGCCACATCTAATACACCAATAGACAAAAACATGGCAGAGAGCAGTAGTGCATTTTGTGGCGTCAGGATAATTCAAATACACTGTTTCAGGATCTGGTGAAATGCCACAACCAAGTAGCAGTGGTGTGCCACAAGTATGACCTACAATGATGAGACACATCAACAGCTACATGAACTTTACGCACAATGATGATTTAGCCAATGTGCATGCTTCCCAATAGTAAATAGTACTAACGCTTTCATAAATTGTTCTGGACTGATACTGTTCTAGAATACAATGTCTTTAGTGACGAAAGAGGATCCGAGTACTATGGGAATGAATACTAGATATGCTCCTGTAGATTACCAAGGCCCACTTTATGCACACCTAGGATTTTACTTCTTGTCAAATGGGATGTTCTCCAATGTTCACAATGGTACTGAAGACTTAGCTTTGGGTATGGTGCTTCCTCTTGGAGTACCTTGTAAGTATAAAAAGCAACATGTAAGATGGGTTAAAAGGACGTTAACAAAGGAATTCTGTGATGTGTGACAGACTTGGAGGTCAATAATTATAGTAACGGTATCACCTTTGAGTATATACTTTCCTCCATTATTACGTTCAGTGATATCGCCATGGCCAGGTGTGAAAGGGCTAGGGAATATTTTGAATGTAAGCTGCAGATACTGTCTAACTCTACAGTGGCGGCTTTGCGTGACATCACCACCCAGTTAAAAAGTATGCGAATATACTCCGAACAAACAAGATATGCAGTCAATTTTATTCTGGCTAAGAGCGATGGTGTGTGAGCAGTAGCAGGGGACCAGTGTGTAGTCGGAATAACAAACATGGAAAAGAATATCACACAACACATTTTAGACATTTTAAAGAATGTCAAGGGGATGGAAAGCGGAAATTGGGGTTGGTCCCTCTTAGGTGGATGGAGTTGGATTCTGGAAAATGTGATCTATCTTGTTGTGATTCTGATTGCCTGTTGCATTTTGGTGCAGTGCCTTCCCTCATGCTGTTCTTACTGTGCAACGCTGCTCGCCCCTAAACTGCAGAAAACAGTCTGTGACACTACTGCAATAATGTTGCAGAAGGATATTCATGAAATGATGCCGATAGATGAGGGCATCTTTGGTTCCACCACATCCCTTGCACCTTCTATCACCTTCTATCCCTGACATTGAGCATACGGATAATATTCAGTGCTGATGTCTCTATGCATTTCAAATGACACCTCTGATGAATATACAAGTGACCAATGACCTAATGTCTGTTTTGTATGCTATTTTATGAATATTACTCATATGTGTGCTGATATATTTATTTGATGATCTATATATATTGCATATAGCTTTCGATAAAATATAATGTTGCTTATGCTAAAACATTTTTTCTTCCTTTAGAATTGTATGGCCCTTACCTGCTGACAATAAAAAATTTGGTATGAATGCTAAAAGGAGGGTCGGTTAGAATTGAAATATTACTGTCCTATTGCTATTGCCTTGTTCTGTGTGAAGTTACCATTTATAGCACTGTGAGAAGTTGGCCTGGCATATGCTGGTCACTAGTTATAGTGGCCACCTTGCACCAGTCCAATTCGACTCTTAAGGTGATAGGTTTAAAAGACAACCTTTAAAGAAAGCTATCCTAGTGGTAGCTGTGGAGAGCAGCCTTCAGGCTAAGTCTTGAAGGAGTGTTAAGCTTATTGTTTTACCATAGATAACCTCTTGAATGACCAAATGAAAGAGTAGTCCACACAGGTATATATATAAAATATATCTATTTATTCTAAACAGAATCCCACAAGTCTCTTTATGAGGCTAGAGGTAAAGTTACAATTCAAACAAGCATTTATAGATACAATAAATAGCACTGGAATCACAGGGCCCCAGGGGGGGGACCAAACCATATATTAAAAAAGTGGTATAAGAACCACGACAATTCTACAGACAACGCCTAGGGCATTTAGGATCGCTGGCCCCTTGAGAATCCACCCCAGGTTATGAGGAAGGAGACCCACTGGAGGCACGTGCAGTGGAAATAGCTGCTATCCGGATCTCTATTAAAGTCTATGGAGAATGTCGCGGTTTGATTTAAACAGATTAAAGACACTTCTAGCAGGAGTTCAAAGTTAAAAACTTAGAGTTAAGCTTTTGAGGAGCCCACTACCACGGGAGTACTGAGGTACCACTGTTACCTGCCCCAGGGAAGCCGGGTGCATAGGTCGTTTTCGATGTCGGGTCGCGGGCTGATTTTCAATGGGAAAATGTACAAAACTGCTGCTAGCCAAAAGCGTTGATGATGCCGTGAAGAATGAAGTTGTAGATCTTGTAGAGAAGAACCTGAAAGCAGAGGGGACAGAGTCTGGGTCACGGCACAGTGACCAGGGAGCTCAAGGAAAAGAGCCCTTCAATGTCGGGTGCTTCAAGTGGAAAAGGCGTAGCTTGGATCTGCAGCCACGGGCTCCGGGAGGCGTCAAGGAAGGCCAGCTTCTGGAGGGCGACTGTCCCACGAAGGATGAGGGTCGCTGCGGTGTTAGTGTCCGGATTGGATCCACTAAGCCTTGGCATCCATTTTTTGATACGTGTGCACTTTTAAATTGGTGTCTAAATTCTGCCGCTTTTCCCATATCACCCCTCTAGCAGGGGGGAATCATGCCCTCATGCCCATGGCTGGACTGGGGGTATGATTCCTACATGTTTGACATCAAACACGATATGGTTCTGTGTAGCCATTCTCAAGTTATCATGCTATCGCGATCTACTTATAATGCGGTTAAGAGTATATGGTATGGCTACACTACAAACAACCCAGCAATGATTTTTACGAGGGTTGCAGAGGGGCCCTACTCAGGTAGGGGTCCCCCCTCACACATATCCCAGCATCCTGCCTTGTAGGATTAGCAAGGCCTGCCTGAGGGGTGACCAATGAAAATACATGTGTTGTACATAGGTGGGATACAGGGTACCTGTATCCCTGTAAGGGGGTGCAAGCACCACCTTACCCAGACTACAGTAGTGGTCTGGTGGTGTCATTTGGTATGGCTGTCCCAGGGTGGCACAATAAGTGCTGCAGCCCTGGTAGGCCTCTGAGGGACCCATGCCCTGGGTACCTAGGGTACCATCTACAAGGCTCAGGTAGGGTGTCCTCAGCATCCAATTGGAATGTACCTAGGGTACTCACATCAGTTTTAGGGAGGAAGCAGATAGGCTGGGGTCCTGGATAGCAGGATCCCAGCCAGACTAGTCAAAAACCATCCAAATACCAGGCAAAAAGTTGGGGGCAACCATATAGTCAGATTCCACCTTCCCACAAGCACCATTTTCTTTGTCGCCATTTTGATACCCTTGAATCAGATTTTTGCCTCTTTTATTATTAAAAGCTGTGCCGATATATTTGTGTCTCCAAGGTTAGGCCTCGCTGAAAGCATGAGAAAGTTGCTCATTAGCACATACCTTTACCTGAAGATAAACGTTTGCTGCCATAAATCCAGCTGCAGGTACAGACAGGACGACCTTGCCAGAGAGATAGTGTGTGCCCGGTCTCAGACTCTTAGCTCATCTCTGTCTGCCTCTTTGTCTAAAGCTGCCTTCTGTGGAAAGTTACCGGGTGGGTGTGTCTTGTACTCATGCTGAAACCTATAATTGTTAAGTTTATGCTTGTGAGAGTCAGTCCCTCGGCAGCTATCTCGTGAGGCTGGTCAGACTGGGCTCCCCTGCAGCGCAATACTAATAAATAACTTGGTTTGTATTCTCTACTGTTTCATCGACTCTTTATTTCTTGGAAGGCTGAGAGGTGGTCGCGAGTGACCAGGTGACTTTATTCGGGTCACTTCCTTTACACATGGGCCCACAGCCCCAGCTGAGGCACACTCTACCCGACCCCGGGATCACTGATAGTCTGGTCGAGCAGGAGGAAGCTGGCTCATCTGGTCAGTCTGGGTGCAAGGCTTCAGGGAGCCTTACTCAGCCCACACCTACACCTCCCAACCCAGCTGAGACAACACCACAGCTGATTGTTGCATCCACAACCTGTGTACCAAGCACCGGCACCACCATCTTGTGCCCCCCTGTCCTGCCTGAATGACGTTCATCCACCACCAAATACCGTCCAGCCTGGATCAAGTGGGAGTGGGACCACAGGCTCAAGGGTACATGGTACAGGGGTAGTCTATGTGAGAGGCAACCTGTGGGCCAGGACAGTGAGGCCACTGAGACCACTATCATCCAGACCACCATCTATCGCATCTAGGGAGCCAGCCAACAGTCCCAAGACATGGTGAGCCAGCTCATCACCAAGCTCCGGGAGATGAAGTAGCTGTAAAGGGAGCACAATCTCAAGATGGAGATACGCAACTCCGATTTGGTCTCCCTGATTGGGGTGCTGCAGGGCATCCTCCCCCATGTGTGCAGGGCTTTATCTGCGCCATCTACCTCTTTAAATGGGCCAGCACCATCTTCTACTAGCCCAAGTACATCTGCAGCAGCCACAGAAAGGGAGACCCTGCCACGGGAGGACCTACTTGCAACTATCCCAGTCGCAGCAGCTGTGGATCCCCACCACCCCCTCCCGTCGGAGGGGACGTCCACCCAAACTATCAGCAGGAGAGGTAGGCAAGTCCTCCACCATCAGTAAGAAACCCCACATCTAAATTCTTTCACTGTGTGTCTACCATTCACTTTGTGGACTATTTATGGACACATTTACCCTTTCTGATGCCAGGTGTATATTGGACTACAAACAAATCTGGCTCCACAATGATACTTTCCTCTACCATGACTGACAAAACCATATTGTGTTTGGTTATTTCTTCTAACTAGGCATGGGCCAAAATTCCATTCCGCTTTCAGAAATTGCGATAATTTGGCATTTTCGCGTCCCGCGGAAAGCGCGAAAATGTCAAAATTTCCGCAATCCGCATTTTACCTGTAATTTTTTTCCTGCTCGCGCTGGAAAAAAATACATTCTCGCGTGCGCCCGATCGCCTTACCTGAATCCCCGCGTTCGCCGACAAGTTTTCCCGATCCGGTCGTGTTCTCCACGAGATGTTGGATTGCTGATAACCATTTGCGCTGTTTCGCGACAGTTCGCGCCCGCATTAACGTCATTTGTCATGCGAGCACGTCATTTGTCGTGCGATCACGTCTTTCTTCTCGCGATCATGCACCGCGAGAGTATGAGAAGATTGAGATCTCGAACACGTCATTTTCCACCACGAGCGAGAGCGTGAGGACGCGGGCACATCATATCGAACGCGAGCGGGCGAGACAAGTGAAAACAAGATGGCCGCTCCCGTGAACAACCGCATGGGTAAGTTGGCGAGCCGCGATCACGCAAAAAATACCGTGAAGAGGCGGGAAAAAACTTCCGCGTCTTCGCGATATTTCCGGCGTGTTCGCGGAGATTTTCAACATTTTCGCGATAGTTTGCGAAAGTGAATTTCGCAAATTCCGCCCACCCCTACTTCTAACCCTCTCTATGTTGTTTAGCTTTGTTTAATAAAACTCCAAAATGCCAACATCAAAGACTGCTGTTGTATTCCTTTTCTCAATTTGTTGTCAGTTTTCCTTCTATCACACATTTTTTAATGTCAACCAAAGCAATGTTTGTTTATTCCAACATGATTTACCTGTAAGTAATGTGCCACACATAGGTCAGAAATGACATAAATAAACCACAAATCCACCACTAGTATTTTTTTTAACTGTAACAAATATATGGGTGTCATAGTGTTCCTAAAACATTACAGCACATGCAGAACCCACATACCTAGTGCCATTGCACATCTGCAGTTCCAGACCTTGGCATCATGGAAGAAAGGGAAAGATTCTAAAACAGTTAGATTCAATAGGCAAACTATCATTGATTTAAATCAACAGATGGAGGCAGATTTACCAACTCAGAATGTGAATCCCACATCTAATACACCAATAGACAAAAGCATGGCAGATGGCAGTAGTCCATTTTGTGGCCTCAGGATAATTCAAATACACTGTTTCAGTATCTGGTGAAATGTCACAACCAAGTTGCAGTGGTGTTCCACATGTATGACCTACAATGATGAGACACAACAACAGCTACATGAACTTTACACACAATGATGATTTAGCCAATGTGAAGGCAAATGAGCATGATTTGCCTCTACCACCACCACATGGGGTTGGAGCTAATGATGGCACACATCTTGCCTTAGTGCCAACACACGATAGAGAACAAGTCCTATGGAGTACTCAAATCTTCCATTCAATCAATGTGCAAGTTGTCTAGGAACACAATCTATTCACCAAAAGTCAGCGCCTGTCTGTCCCAGGATCAACCCATGTTTCCTTTGTACTTCGAAATTGCACCATATACCAGCAAAAGCCACAACTCTGAAATGCCCAAACGAAGATGGCAATGGTAAGGAAACCTGAACCAGATTGAAACAAAAAGATTACCAATAAACCAAACAGACTAGACACATTACAAAGTCCACTTTTGGAGTACACATTTTCACCAAACAGTCAGAGATAAACAACGAAACTGTACACAGTAGTCAATGTGTCAAAACGTTGGTCAACAAACACCTTGGGCCTGCATTCTGCTGAGCTTGCCCTTCCTTACAAATTAACACCACATATTTCACTCATTATCACATAAATAGTTGGTGTAACGGTGAAAGTGAGTAAATGTGCAGAGATACTTACAGTCATGTGAAGAAGTTGTCAATGACATCTTGACGTAAATCAACTCCTTCTTCATCACCACTATCATCTTCATTTGGCATTCAGGATCCTCATCCGGTGGCTCTTCATGGTCTGCATCCTCTGGGATGTAAGGGATGTTCCGCCACAGGGCAAAGTTGTAGAGCACGCAGCAGACCACAGTGATTTGGCACACCTTAGCATGTGAGAAGAGGAGGGCTCTACCAGTTTTTTCCTGACACCGAAATCTGCCCTTCAGGAGCCCAAAAGCCAACTCCACTGGCCTCCATGTTCTTCCATGGGTCTCATTAAAGCGTACTTTCCCTGGCCTTGTTGGATTCCTCAGCAGTGCCAACAACCATGTTCGATTGGGATAGGCTGCGTCTCCTTAATGTTTGACAAAAAAGAGCCAAAATATCTCACACATATCATTGGTTTTTCAACGTGAAATTGCCTTAGCAATATTATAACAGCTTATACTTACCAACAAACCAGGTCCTCTCAGGTCCAAGTTGTGACATTTGCAGGGGTACGGTGCTGTTCCATAGCACAAAGGCATCATGGGTGCTGAATCAGTGAACTGGGCATAGACGCTTGAGATGTATAAATCAGGTAAGCCGACAACTTGCATGTTGATTCGATGAAAGTTCCTCCTATTCTGGTACACTTGTTCCCTGGCCTGCGGTGGCACTAAGGCAATATTGGTTCAATCAATAGCTCCAACTACATGTGGTAGGCGTGCAATGATGTACAAATCACCCTTCTTCACACTGGCCAAATCCTGACATCGTGGGAACTGGAGATAGCTCTCCATGTGTCTAATTGCTGAAAGTACTTGTTGTAGCACACCACTGACAAGTGGTTGTGACATACCACCAGATACTGCCACAGTGTATTGAATGTAACCTGTGACCACACAAGGGTGTACTGCCAATTGGTGTAATAGATGTGGGATTCCTGTTATGAGGCATGAGATCAGCATCAGCTGTTGACATAAATCCAGTATAGTTACCTATTCAATCTGCAATTCTTGATGACATCCCTTTCTTCCATGGTGGCATGGTCTGGAAAAGAATGGTACACCAGAGACTGTCGTCTCCTCACCCTCCCAGGGTTCAAATGCCTGCAACGTGGAACAGTTTGAACCTATTAAACATTTTCAACATTTTCACATATGAAATAAGACACCTATGTCATGTTGTCCTAATTTAAGTAAGGTTTAACCACACATTTTAAAGACCCCTTTTGTTTTGTCCTTTATGCTTCACAAATTAAAATTGTCACCTTCAATTATCATGGAAGAAACATTTGTGGAAATAATACATTTCAGATGTAATATACACAAGTTGTAACTTTTAAAAGATTACACCTCCGGTAATGGAGTGAGCCTGACCTCGCAGTCCGGACAACTGGAATCAGAAGACCACTGCGGAAGTTGAGTGTGTAGTGGTTGGTGATGAACTCCATGAAGTGCACAGCCAATGGCTAACATTGGTGAAGCAACGTACAAAGGCCAATGGCTGTGTCCGTCTCCGCTAACGAGCGTGTTTGCCGCGTACATGTACACGGTGGTTGGAAAAAACCTCAGGTGCCTCCTGACACTGCTGCCATCAAGACCTCCTCCCCTTTGGCTGCTGTTGCTGACCTTTGGGACCAAGGATGCCTGGCAAGACAGGTGACGGGCCCATGACTTCTCGCCATAGGAGCTGGATTTGATGGCTTAGGAGGTCCTGTCCCTGTATAGGCAGCTCTATGGCTCACCAGAGGAGCAGGTACATGTCTGAAATACCTATGTGAATTTGTCTAATTGCAAATTTTACATTCTCACAGGCTACAATGTCCCTTTGAGTTCCAGAGTGAAGTGTAGTATTTGATTTCAAGTGTCACATATTGTGTCCTGACATAGGACGATGATGTTAGTGAGCACTGAGCACTATGCAATGTTGACTACACAACACCATTAATATGTGTAGTGTGTAATGAGCCCTAGATGCCATATTGTGTGCAAGATGGGAATTCCCATTACTTATATGTAGGCACATTTATTCATGTGAACTGTAACTCAGGGCAAACTCATGAATCATTAGGCAAATATTGAGATGCATCAAGGTTTAATATGTTGCCAATTCAGATTTATAAGTGAGTGTCAATCCACCCCAATCTTTGTTTATTACTGTCTTCAGCATCCTAGATATGTATATGGTATGTGATACATTGCTAAGGTACTTCAGTACTGATTGTGCCATTAATTTTGACAGCAGGCTTATACTTGTGTTTTGGAATGAGTGTTCTACATGGTCTAATGCACACTGAAGGTAAAGTGCATTGAGTTTAAGCAACTACTGATACAAAATTGCTGTATTTGTTGACTCCTATTGATTCATATTTCACATTTGGAAAATGTACAGTATGCATACTTTAAGGCCTTGTGGAGACACTGTACAAAGATATTTCTGGTAGGTTTTTGGTGACATCAGTTCACTATAGTGAACTATACAGGCCAAAGTATTTAAGGGATAACACTGTTCCAGATGATACATAATGATGGGGTAGAGACAAGCTTCAGACATGATTTAGGAGCTATCTAGGGCTGTGACAACACTGTGACCAAATGTCTTCATACTACTTTGCATACATGCATGGCCATTGGCCTCATGCCAATGCTGAATCCAAGCTTGGGAGCCTTGAAGCATATGAAATCTGTAAACTTTGGAATTGTTTTGTGCTCACAAGTTAAAGTCAGT
Source organism: Triturus cristatus (assembly GCF_964204655.1). Lineage (NCBI taxonomy): Eukaryota > Metazoa > Chordata > Amphibia > Caudata > Salamandridae > Triturus > Triturus cristatus. Next base: position 1,259,568,295 of record NC_140590.1, read on the forward strand.
TGTGTTTACACAGATTCAATTAACCTATTACATGCCATTTCACCATCATCCAGGGCAAGCAAAGGTGCAAGAACTTACTATGGTGGGGAAGCAGCTGGCCACAGCGGTTCTGGACCTTACACCACGGAGACCGAGGGAGCCAGTGACCCAGAGCACGTGGGGAGTGCTACAGAGGACGCATGTTCCACAATTTCATCATCTGATGCATCCTCCAGTGGACACTCCCTAGTGGTGGCAGACCCAACAGGGACATCATCCTTGTCCACAAACCCAGTACCATCTCCACCCTCCCTGTTAATCCCCAACCAGTTGGCCAGGCCCGCAGCCCTAATAGGGCTGCTATCTCCTTCTCTCTAGGCACCTCCCCTGTCCCTGTCACCCAGGGTGTGCTGAGTGAGGAGGCTATTGACCTCCTGAGGAACATCTCTGTAGGTCAGACTGCTATACTGAATGCCATCTATTGGCAAGGCAGCCTTCTGCAACAGATGGTGGCCTACCTGGAAGGCATTCAAAGTGCAATGTCTGGTCTATATAGGTCTTTTCAGGCTCTGGCCTCCTCCCTCACCCCAATCTCCTATCCACCCCAGCCTCATGACCATTACCCCCTCTTCCTCATCCTAATTCACTATTACCAAAACTGTATCAAGCACACACACAATCATAGAGACACTAGCACAACACACACGCACACAAACCCCACAAGAGACACATGAGCACTAGCAAACATACTGACACCAACACCTCCACAACCACAGTCTACACCACAACCACCCCATCCACAGTCACCACCAGAATAATCTTCACATCCATATACTCCACAAAACCCACACCCACATTCACCAGCCACACCCCATCACATCCACAGATGACACCAACACCATCACACCCACAGCCCCCACCACAACACCCATCATATCCACAGACTAGACCACACCAACATTCACCAGCCACACCCCAATCATGCCCACAAATGTCCCTGACACCACCACACCCAGTCACCACCACAACCACCACACCCACAGTCTCCACCACAACAACCATCACATCCACAGACTCAACCATACCAATACTCACCAGCTGCACCTGCATCACATCCACAGCACACACATCCACAGTCACCAGCCACACCCCATCCCTTTCACAGCACACACATACAGAGATACAACATCCTGGGAGTATAGACCTAAGAAAATGAGGTGCTCCCAATCAGACACACAACAGACACCTAGGACACCAGACATACCCATAATTGCCAAACATACACCAGGCCCACTGCCACATACACATCACCTACAGCCAGTCCCTCTGCCTCCCAAACCCCACGCCTTCCCACATAGTCTCCAAAGTTCCCCATTGAGGATCTCCATTCTACCATTGCCATGACTCCACCCATTACTAAACCCAGGCCAATTAAACAACTATTTACCCCTCCCACACCCAAACACCTCCATCTGCCATCCCAATCCACTGCTGAAAAAGGCCCATCCACCCCTTCCACTTCCAAGGCCCACACTCCCAAACACAAATCTGACTCTTACAACCCCCCTCTCAAACGCAAATCCACCCCTTCCACTTTCAAGTCTCTCCCTCCCAAAGCCAAGGACATCCCTCCCAAATCCAAGTATATCCCTCCAAAGCCCAAACCCCCTCCCATGTAGGTTATGTGAGGTGCCTGCTCTGCCCACTGGATGCCCCTTACTGAGGAGGTTCCCCTCGGGAGTGAAATAGGAGACAAGCTGGGAATTGTTGAGGTGAGGCTTCCACCTTAAATAGTGCAATTTCTACGTGTTGTCACATTGCACTTATCACACTGATGTATTTACCATTTTCATTTGATGTACCATTTTACGTAATCTCTCTGAACACATCTATATGGTGACTTTTAGCTTTACGATTAGATTAATATTTTTTTTTTGGAGCAAGTGCCCATTTATTTCAAGCCAGCTTGCCCAAAATTCAACAATACATTTTAGTTATATAGGTGTGTTACTTTACATATCATAAACTTCAACATTGCTGACATCGGTACAATACATTGGTATGCTATGGCTTGTGTATGTAATTTAAAAATGCATCTATTCTTTACAAATGTGACAAGCCAAGTCAGATGGTAATAGGTAATGGTGGTACTTACCTTTGGTTCCGGCGACGACAGTGTTGATTTTGTTTGTGTTGTAGCAGCAGCAGCATGACTTGTAAGATCGGGTCCAGGGAGGTACAGGAAATGTAAAGGTGAGTGAAGATGAGTTTTGACCTTATATGTGTTGCTTTCTGCCGACTCAGGTGTGGAGGTTTGTCTGCCATAGTTGTCTCGACTGGAAGGCACATCATGATTGACAGGGTGGAGAAAGTGGCTGGACTCCTGCCATCAGCCACTTTTCCCTGAGACTGCCCTCGGGGCAGTTAAGCAAGACTGGTGGAGTCAGCAGGAGCCGAGCGGACTTTCAGCTAGCAAACAGCACACATCTAAATACGGCGGGCGGACCGCATACTAGGCAGACTGGGACTCCGCCGCCGCCGTGACGGCAAGACTGTCACTGACAAGATCGTAATCAGGCCCTTAGACTTTGGGGAGTTCACAATGCTTATCCCCACTCCAAACTGAGCTGCAGTAGGGAAAGGGATGGACTTTGGAAGGGTTAGATTTACTATTTTCACTCCAACTTAAGCAACAGTAAGCAAAGTGTTGGATTTTGAGTGGGTCACATTTACTATTCCTACTCCAAACTGAGCAACAGTAATAATAGTGTTCGACTTGGTAGAGGTCATATTTACTATTTCCAGTTCAAACCTAGCAACAACAGGAAAAGTATTGGAGTTTGGAGGGGTCATATTTACTATTTCCCCTCCAAACTGAACAATAGTAGGGAAAATGTTGGACTTTAAGTGGGACAAATGTTTTATCCCTACTTCAACCAAAGGCACTGTAGGCATGTGGTTAGACTTTTAAAATATCATATATGCGCTATTCCAAATTCAACGTGACCAACAGCAGAAAAAGCTTAGCACGCTAAAAAAATTATATTTACTATTTGTAAAGATAAATAATATGAAACTTTGCGAATAAACAAAAGAACTAAATATAACATAAAAAAACTTACGACTAGAAACAAAACAAACACAATAAATGATTCAATCTAAATAACTATATATTAATGTAAATACAAGTTAAAATTTAAATTTGTGACATAAAACATATTTACATTTCTATTAAATTAAAAATTAAATACAACGGTACAAAATAAAAAATAAGCATAGCAAATATAAATACACCTTATTAAAATGTATGTGTCAATAAAGTTTTAAAATAGCATATAATGAGAAATGTATAACCTCAATATAAAAATTTTAAACACATAAATATTAAATATGTGTACCAACTAATAATGATTACATAAAATAGAAATTTATAAAAAATATACTTAAAACGACTTCCTCCCTATTTCCCTACCATGCATATCACCTACCATACAAATGTCAAATAATATAAGTTATTATACATATTAAACAGAACAAATATAATTAAAAATAATAAATAACACAAATATGAAAAATATATTTTTAACCATTTTTAAAAACCACCAAATAACAAATAATCCCAAAGAGCAACTTAAATATTTTGACTATGTTATAATTGAATCAATTAACAAAAAATAATAAATCAATAAAAAGTAATAAGAGACGTGGCCAAACAAGATGGCCATGTGGATGTGATCCACAACAGCTCCTGCTACCACAGAATAAAAAATGAAGGTTAATGGGTACTTCTGACCAAAATAGCCATTGAAACTTACTCTGCATCGTCCAGGGAGTCCTGCTGAAGCGAATGAGGCATCTGAAGCTGGGAAAAGGTGCCCAGATGACAGCGGATTGTGTGTGCACTGACGAAGGTTGAGCTTGGCTGGTGTGACTCCCAGTGGCCGGAACAATGGACTCCGCACAGCCCAGCACCACCATCCTCCCACACCACAAACAGCGCTGAGCAATGCACAGTCTTCCTGCTTACCAACACCCTGGACAGCTGCCGATCATTTTACAAGTGACGGTGAGTGGAGAGCGAGCGACATGGGCCATGTTGCGGCAACGCAGGTCCCATTGGTGGAGCGAGCTTGGGAGGGAAGCATAGGACCAGAGAGGGGTGCCGACACCCTAGCGAGGGCTGAGGAGGATCAGGGCAAGAATGGGGAAGGATTGGCAGCAAATCTGGAAAGGGCTGCCGAAAACGCGCAGTTGGCCTGACCTTAAGATGGCGCCCATTCGAGACAATCGATAAGTAGAGGAAGACCCGATGCTCCGGAAAGAACCCGATTTACCAACAAAGCAGCAAAAATGCAAAAGAAGTTAAACACTGGGCACTCGCTCCCCTGGTGAAGTGATATTAAGACAGCACTCCCCACTCAGTAATTACACAATGGGTGTACAATAGACAGAGATACTGAGGGAGACAAGAGGGCTCTGGAGCACGTGCACCAGAAGTGCGGGCAAACAGGATTGAGCCATAGTGCGGGGTGGCAGTGGGGCTACTCAAGACCCAGAGGTGCACCATGGAATGGGCTCAAGGTGACAGATAGAGCCACACACAGAGGGGCCCACGGCGAAACCCCACCACAGCCAGAGGAATTACCAGGGCAGTCCCGAGCAATAGTACAGAATGAAGATTTAGCATCCCACGAAACAGTAACTCCAGCAGCGCCTGAACGTCGTCCTGATACACAAGGGCACGACAGAGATTCTCTCTATGCCGCCTAAAAAACAACAGAGCAACAGAGTCTCCACCTACTTTGCCCCCACAGCTGCGACAGAAAAACAACCAACTACATGAGGGGAGAACAACATGGCGCTAACCAAAGAAGATCTACTCGTCACTCTGCCGGAATTTAAACAAGAACTATGAGAGGAACTCAAGGCAGACATGTTCACCTCTCTGGACAAGCTAAAGGCCAATTTCAGTGTCAGACACATCAACAGGATGTGGACTCGGTGAGACCTAGGGTGTTGGATATGGAGACCAAAACGGCAGACCTCGAACAGCCAACGGACCAGATGGCAACAACTATGCAGGATTTTCAAATCCAACTACAAGTGGTGCTTCTGAAAAACAAAGACTTAGAGAATCGTTCCAGGTGGGACAACATAAGAATTTGGAACCGGGAGGAAGGAGCCAGGGGCCCCGACCTTGAGGCCTTTATAACAGGGCTTTTCTCCGAAACCCTAGGTACAACAACTGTCAAAATCAAGCTGGAAAGAGTGCACAGGGAGGGGAAGCCCATCCAAGGCGACAGGTGACGACTGAGAGATATCCTGGTAAAACTACACTTGTTCAAAACTAAAGAGGGAATACTACAAGCACCCAGGAAATTTGATACAGTGAAGTTTCAGGAGTTTATGTGTGAACTGTACCAAGACATTGCACCAGCGACCCTAGTACGCCGCCAGCAATTCAGATCCATCACAGAAAAACTCAGACAAGATAACATTAGATACTGTTGAACCTACCCCTTTGGCTTGGGCTTCGAATTTCGGAACAAAGCACGACACATCACCGACGTGAAAGAGGCCCTTACATTACTGGGCCCGATACATGAGGACGACACCGGCATGAACAGACCGGAACACCAGGGGACTTCTTACACAGGTGCGGCAAGAGGGGCCTCGTGGCAGGTTCAAAGCCCTTCCAGATCGCAGAGAAAACAAGGACTCCCTGAAGTCCCATGAACATGATCAACCTACTTGGTGCCCACTATGCAACTGGACTGTCACCACAACTGACTGCTAATAATGCGTATATTCAGAAACCAACATGTCAGTACTGGGGCCTAAAGGCTCGCTGACTATTTTTCTTAGCCCGTTTAACACATGACCCAGCAAAATGAGTCAAGCCCTAAGTAAATACATCAGAGAAGCTATTATACACCCCATACTCATCTCTGACCACGGCCCGGTATCCGTCTCCATGGAAGGGAGCAGCCCCGCACCTAAATTCAGGCGTTGGTTCTTCCCTAGCACATCGGCCCATGAAAAAACACTTTGAGACGCACTACGAACAACCATCAGGGAATACTTCCAATTAAACAACCCTCAGGACACCTCTTTGGCTAACAATTGGGATGCGTTCAAGGCGGTTGTGAGGGGTCAATGCTCAGCTTTGATGGCCACCCTCAACAAACAGAGAGCCACAGAACTGCTGAAATTAGTAGTGAATTGAGAAACCTAGAACAAGCCCATAAATCTAACCCCACTTTAGCCCTCCAAAGAAAGGTCACGGCCTTGAAAAGGAAACTAAATACGATTTACTCTAACATGGCAGAACTGGCACTACTACCCCGATGATGAAGCATGTCACCAACTAGGTTGGTGAGTGAGGGGTCTTCTATAAAAAAGGACAAATCTATCCTTTTAGTGCACCTCTCCCTATCTCTGAGGTATTGAGTTACCTTTGAGGGTGTAGTCCTTCTATTGTTTGTTTAGTTTGATTAAGGGGACTAGGAGTACCCCATACATAAAACCCTTTCTCTCTCATTGTTTTTTGACTGCTACACCTTAAGCAGACATCTTATGCGCAACGCAACAAGGTGGGATCACACCTAGCGCGACAATTAAGAATCAGACGAGAGAAGGACTATATTGGAGACATAAAAGAGGTCTCTGAAGCTCCGATGCGGGAAGACTTAGGAAAAGCTTGAATATTTAAAGACCTCTATAGCACACTTTACTCTGCAGACCAGCCCAACACACAGACACAACTAGACTATCTTAATGCTGTGGATCTGCCACAAGTCACCCCAACCCAGAATTAACAATTGGGAGAACCTATAACCGACGAGGAAGAAACTCAGGCAATAGGGACCCTGAAGTTACACAAATCCCCAGGCCCAGACAGCCTGATGACATAATTCTACAAAACTTTCAGCGCAGAGTTAATCCCCCACTTGACTAACCTCTTTAACCACATCGCGGATGTTAGACCTGGCACCTTGGCGTGAGTCTCCCTTCCACTTTTTGTCGCTGTGCCTCATGTGTTTTGCTGGTGTTAGCTGCTCAGAGCACTGTGCCACTGCCAACCAGTGCCATAGTGCAAGTGCTCCCTATTTAAAATGTATATGTTGGTTGGATTCCATGATTGGCTTATTTGGTTTACTGTCAGACCCCAGTAAAGTGCACCAGGCGTGCCAGGGCTTGTAAATACAAATGCTGCTGGTGGGCTTGCAGCACTGGTTGTGCCACCCAAAGAAGCGGCCTGGTAAAATGTATCTAAGGTCTGCCATTGCAGAGCCTGCGTGCAGTCTGGTACTGTCATGCTGACTGGGCAAGTGCACACACTTGCAGTCCCTAAACCTTCCCTTAACTTCATATCAGACACCCCTATGGTAGGCTCAAGGGCAGGGTGCATTGTATGCATAAGGTAGGACAAGCCCTGATGTGTGTGGCATGTCCTAATAAGGAATTACAGCCATTTTCGTTTTTCACTATTGTAAGGCTACCTGTTCTCCATAGGCCAGAATGGGCTGTTAGAATTGTTACATTCTATGATCCTAACAGACCCAGGGAACATGGTAGAAATTCGAGTTTTGTATGCCTGAACTCAGAATAATAAAATACATCTTTTAATAAAGTTTATTTTAATATTCTGTGTTTGCAAATACCACTTTTAGAAAGTTGGTATTTGCTTGCTTGACCATTTCAGCCCGCCTCTGCTATGATGTGTATCTGCCTATCTGGTTGTGTGAGTGACAGGGCTGGGGAAACCCAGAGGGGAGGGCTAGGTAGCCTGGTGGTGAATAGGAAGATTGGCAGTCAGATGGGTGGGAGGGGTACACCAGGGCTCTGAATAGGGTTGTGCTCTGCTACCACAATGCTAGCTCCACCTCCAGCGGAGCGGCTGATCTCTCTGCCCTGCACCCTGAATAGAAAGGCAGAGTCATGTCAACAGAGTGCTCAAGAACTGGTTTGGACTGGGCAAAGGCCCCTCAACCCCAGAGGAACAAAGGAATTAGGGTTATAAGTAGTGGGACCCTGCTCCCAAGAAATTAGATCCTGCTGAAACAAGAAGAACCTCTGCCAGAGAAGAAGGAACTGGGGAAGCTGTAGGAGGAGTACTGTCCCTGACCTGGGGATTGGCCTGCACTGGTTGCCTTGCTGCTGAAGGAGAGGAGAAAGACTACTAAAGACTTTGCTTCAACTTGTGCTTTGAAAAGATCTCCAAGGGCTTGAACTGAGCTTGCCCCCTGAACGAAGTCCCAGGACCAGTGGACTTCACCCCCAGCTACCCAGAGTCTTTTGGAAGTGCCTGCTGTTGTTGTTGGGCCTTCTGAGGGACTGCATGTCGCAAGGAGCTGGAAGCGCGATGCAAGGAAGAGAAGCGTGCCGCCGTCGGAGCTGTTGCCGTCGCATCTCGCCGAGAGTGTTGCCGCTGCAGCATCGCATCGAGCGGAAGCGTCTCGCATCATTCCGGAAGTGTCTCGCAACGCCGAAGAAGCGTGTCACCATCGCAGCCATCGTAGCTGTCGCATTGCACCGCATCGAGAGAAGAGTCTCGCATCGAGGAGGAAGCGTGTCGCCATCGGAGCCATCGTAGTTGTCGCATTGCACCGCATCCAGAAAAGCGCCTCGCAATGACGGAGAAGCGTGCCGCCGTCGGAGCCGCTGTCGTCGCATCTCGCAGAAGGGGTGTCGCCGCTGCAGCATCGCATCGAGCGGAAGCGTCTCGGAACGTCAGAGAAGAGTGCCGCTGCCAAGGCTGCTGTCGTCGCATCTCGTCAAGGGTGACGCCGCTGTAGCTGACGCATCGAGTCGAGCCTCCTCGCAACATCGGAGAAGCGTAACGCATCTGGAAGATCCCGTCTTTATTTCTTTTGCACCAAGAACTTCAACGCATCTGCATCGCTGCAACACTTTCGTTGCCCTGCGTGTCGCATCTAAGGTACATTGACTTAAAGTGTCGCATTTAAGAACTTAAGAGAAACTAAGCAATCTTCTACCATCTAAGCAACCGTATTGTGTATTTTTAATCGTTTAATGGTCTTGTGATAATCCTATATGAAGAATCCTTATTTTTAATATAAATACCTGTGTGGTATCCATTTGTAGTGTTGCCACTTGGTTACTGTATGTGTTCACAAATGCTTAACCTATAACGCTCTGAGATAAGCCTTGTCTGCTCGCGCCAAGCTACCTAGAGGGTGAGCAGGGGTTGTTTTTAGTAGTGTAACCCCTTACCCTGACTAGAGGAAAGGTTCCCTGCTTGTCACAAGTACCTACCTGTGCCAACCAGAGAACCCGGATTCTAACAGCGGACTCCAAGCAGGTGACCCATATCATGCGTTAAGTGCTTATCGCGGTGATTCCCAAACAAGGGAAAGACCCACAACACTGTAGTTCCTATTGCCCCATTGCACTTCTTAATTTAGATGCCAAACTATATTCCAAAATACTGGCCACCCGACTAGAGAACCTGATGCCAGGCTTGATCCATCGGACCAATCCGGCTTCATCAATTCGACAAACACACAACAATGTATGAAGGGTAATCCTCTTAATAGAGAAGACTACTAAAATGCAGACTCCCGCTGTACTGCTTGGCTTAGACGCCGAGAAGGCATTCAACCGGGTGGACTGGTCCTCTCTATTTCATGCCCTTCAGAGATTTGGCTTCTGTGAAACGTTTATAAATATGATCCGGGCTAACTTCGCCACTCCTAGTGCTAGAATACTGATCAACTGGTGAGTTTGGACCCCTTCTTATTAAGTAGGGGAACGAGACAGGGATACCCGCTATCTCCACTCCTCTTCGTGCTTAGTATTGAACCCTGGGCAGCAAAGATAAGATAGAACCTGATTATCAGGGGTAGTAACTTTGGACCCGATGAACATAAGATCTCACTGTTCCCCGGTGACATCCTATTGACACTTACTAACCCACAGCGATCCCTCACAACACTTCAGGAGGAGCTGAGACATTTCGAGGAGGTTGCCAGTCTACGCATCAATCTACCCAAGTCCTTTCTCCTTAACCTAACACTGTCAGACGTGGAGATGGGCGCCCTAGTGGCTACAACTCCATTCCAGTGGGCAAAGAAAGAACTAACGTACCTAGGTATAAAACTGACCCCCAAGATTTCAGGGCTATTTGCAGCTAACTATCCGCCTCTCGATCTCAAGAGATGGGTGCCACTATACATGTCCTGGATTGGTAGAATACATGCCATCAAGATGGTAGTGATCCCAAAATGTTTGCATCTTTTTCAGAGCTTGCCCATCGACCTGTAGAGAGAATACCTACAGGGTGTCCACAGACTCCCCAAAAAATGTATTTGGAAAAATAAAAGACTGCGTCTTCCCTTTAACTTCCTTCGGAAACCGACCGATGAAGGGGGACTGGTGCTGTTTCCTGACCTGGCTCTCTACTATAAGGCGGCCCAGCTCCGAGTTATCACAGAATGGTCCCAACGTGAGTCAGACAAACACTGGCTACATATAGACAGGGCAATCACAGGAAGGGTAATACGGGACGTCCTTTGGAAACCAAAGTCGGACCACCCCGCTAATGACTACATAAGCACCCCTACGAGAACGTCCCTTAAAACCTGGGACGACGTACTGAGACAGACTGCTTGAACGACTTTTCCCTCGCTGTTCATCCCCATACACCACAATCCGGCTTTCCCACCAGCAGTACAGCCAGGGCCCTTTGACGCATTGAGGGAGGGGGGATGCCTAACCCTATCAGACATTTTTCATAGCTGGGACATATTAACTTTTTAACATTGTCAACAAATCTTCCACCATTCAAACGCAGAATATTTCCACTACCTTCAGCTATGCCACTGGGTCCTACAACCTGAGATTATAGAAGGGACAACCAGGGAACTCACGTCACTAGAACACTTTGTGAAGGGGGATGAGACTATCAAGGGGTCCATATCCTTCCTTTATTCTCTCCTGCTACTTGCACTACCCTCCAGGCGACCACGCCACCTCTAATTCTGGGAACGCACACTAGGTCATGACATCACAAACACACAATGGAAGCCTTATGGAAAGATATAAGGCAGCACAAGCACTCTCTAGGGTAATGTAAAGCCCACTACAAGATACTCTACGACTGGTACCTATGCCCCACCAAATTAAAAAAGATATTTCCTAAGACATCAGATCTCTGCTGGAGAGGGTGTGGGCTCCTGGGCGATTTTTGCCACATATGTTGGGACTGTCCAGCAATTTGTCCCTTTTGGACCGAAATCCTAGACCAAATTAAAGAGATTCTGGGATATCCTATACGAGACACCCTTCATTTCACACTTCTACGCCTATGTGACACATGCTTGAAATATCAAACGACAGCAGACCAAGCCATAATGTGGCTCTGCCTGGAGGTGGCAAAGACAGCAATTACCACAGCCTGGAAGAAGAAAGAAGCCCCAGGCATGACACAATGACATGCACGACTGTGGCAAGCAGCTATTATGGAGCGTATGAGCGTCATTTTTAGGGACGAGTTTAAAAACGTTTAATATGCCTAGGGCCCCCTGATCAGTTATCTATCTAGAGGTCTCCCACTGATCATCTGCCCTTCGAGGGTGAGAGCATTGCACCTCTTCCAGTTGTAACCAGTGACACCATCTCCACTAGAGTACAACCCAAGAGAAACATGGGTCACCCATGTCTCCTGACAGGCCCAGTTCTTTTGCTTCTTATGTGTTTTTTGTTCTCTCACCTTCTCCTTTTTTCTCTCAATAATTGTAATGCATTGCCAAAATGTCTTTTAATTGGATCTTGGCTCACGGGAAGAGGAAGGGATAGGGAAGGAGGGGAGGGTTCAGTTTGGGAGGGATGTTCAAAATATGATTTATAAACATTCCAGTAATACCTGAACATGTATTCAAGGAAGAGAATACCCAGACGATCTGACAAATACTGTACAAGCATATAGATGCCCAATGGCTATAAAGGGAACAGTGATTGAATGTATTATTATGCTTAATGCTTTGAAAAATCAATAAAAATAAATTTGACAAAAAATGTTATAAAAATATGTGTATTTGAAACGTTCTCCTATAACCTCAAAAACTCACAAATACAACCTCTAAATAATATTTTAATGTTAAAATGTATCAAATATACACAAACACTAAAGAAAAACTAATAACAACAAATATTAAATTCCTTACATTAAAAATACACACAAATGACATATAATATATGAATGTATTATGATAATAATCCAATTAACCAATTACATTTTATGACATGAATGAGGCATTCATAAAATATCATAAAATAGATGGGGCCCAATGATGAGTACGGCGGTCCTGGGACCTCTGTACCATCGGCATCGGTCCAATTGCCACTTCCTCAATAGACCAACCGCCCAACTACAAGGTGTGCGGTCGAACCATAGCACTGTCACGTCAAGACCGGTGTGGACAGCGCCTGTCAATGGAGACAGTGCCGGCACTGGCACCGCCGCGTTCCATTATGACCTGCCTTTCTGCAGACCTTTTAATGGTGGGGACACCACCATGAAAAGTTCGTTCGACGGAAAGGCAGGTTTTGGGGGGCACAACTGTCTCCAGGGCGAGTTCGCCCTTCAGATAAGTTGCTGGTGCCAGCACTGTTTGCCAGTGACTTTGTGATGCGGCGGGCAAGATGCCGCCAGCTTGGCAGCATTTCATGGACCGCTGCCGCTGTGGGCTGTCGGTGCTCCCACCATGCTCAAAATCGGCCCCATAGTCACCAAACACTTCCCTTCCTATCCCTCTACAGACGTAACAACCCAAAAATAAATTTAAAAAACTAATAGAAAATAATTCTTTAAATATATTACCCAACCAAAGAAACTCTTCTAAAACAATTGTAAATAACTAACAATAAAATAATCACACATAACACTAAATCTCATAAAAATAAAACATGTAAATAGCTACTGTATTCACTACTTAAAAAAATACTTTTGACAAATGTAAAAAAAGTAATACTTACCTGTGATATTATCTCTTGTGATATTCTTGTGTTTACAATATTTTTTAACAGTATTAATGTACAATGATATTGTGGCAGCAATATTAAGGTTGAACACAAATGTAACTGCTGTGGCCCTGTGGAAGTGAAGGAAACAAGGCAATATTATACAAGTTACATTTACCTTGCTAAGCATTTGTAGCCGTGTTAAGCCACTTAAAATATCATGTTCTCAGACCTACTAAGTGGAAAATGCTTTGGGCTGTACTGGGACACATTCTTCAAAAATCGCAATCAGTTCTTTCATGTCCTTTAAGTCAATGTCGCTTCCTGGAAAAAAGTACTGCTAAGAGCTACTGCTATTGGGGGCGGACATTTTAAGGAACTTGCCGAATCTTTACTGGGAACTCTGTGATGAACAGTAGAACGTGTATGGTGTGAGGAGGAGGTGGGAGGCTCACCATTGAACAGTGGCCTGCAGGGATCCCATAGCTAGGATCTGAACCCACCTTTCCTTGGTTACTGCTATAGAGAGTGGTGGAGTTGAGTTGAAGTCCCATATGTGGAGCCCACCTCCCCCTGTTGTGCTACAGAGGCACCTATAGTATTGCAACATTCCTATAGCGCTTACTGCTCATATGTGGTGCATTGAAGTGTGGGGTTGGCAGAGCATTGTCTCTGTTTGGTTTGAATGCAGAAAGAGGTTATATGTTCAGTGTGATGACCACTGAGGTGTGTTTATCTTGTTATAGGATGCAGTGCTTGACAGTGTTATTTGTGAAGTGTCAAACATAGGTAGGCGTTTTAATTTTTTTTTGTAAATCTCGCAGTGTTGATCAGCTCTACAGGCCGCTGTATGATATTTCTTATGATCACAGTCCATTAAGTTGGTTACAACACAGGGTTGTCCATTCTGAGATTTGTGTTTATTTTTATGGTCCTGAGCATGTACATGTTAAAGTGATAGATGTCAGGAGACTCGCTGGGATGTACTTTGGAACAATCATCATTTATATGTATCTCATTGTGAGAAGTCAAGAAGCAGTCACAGTACGTAGTTAGATGGGACCTTCAAGGGTACACTAAATTAGAGTCTTCCAGTGGTCAGTGGTATGTGGCAGGTCTCCTCAGTTACTCCATGCCCATTTAAATAATGATGACAGGTTTGTTGCTGTGGACTAGTATAGTACTGGTTGACAGGCATGACCAGTAGAGGTTCTGTCTTATGTGAGTGTACGGGGGCCAAGCAATATAAGGGAATTATTATGCGGCTTGTTTAAGTCATAATATGCTGCCTGAACACTGAGTGTTTTAGAAATAGGATTAGCGAGAGCCAGGAGGCTATGCCTGAATTTACTTTACTATATAATGCCCATGCTAGATGCAGGTCAGCCCTTTCCGAACTTACCTGGACTTAGACTTTTTTTTTGCAAACATGAGTTCTGGTCAGGCTGTTGCATATTTCGTGACTGTAGACCGTACTTGTTAGACGGATTATTGTTCTGGGTTTTATACCAGGGTTTTGAGATGTATAGTTATCTTGGAAACAACCATATTTTTGCCTCTCTCCTGAACTGTATGAGCTCTTGGAGGCTTTAATCTTGGCTGATAGTGATTTCCATAGCTTAGCGGTTTGAACTGAGAAAACAGTGCCCCCTAAGGATTTCTTATTCTAAGGCAATATGACGATCAATGGTGCAAACCTGGAGCACAATTTCCTATTTTTTTTTTATTGGTTGAATTTAATTTGGAAGTTTATTGTTCTTTTTCCTTGAGAGGATATGTGAATGATGCAAAGGGTCTTTAAGATTACTTGCTTAGCTACAGGTAGCTAATGGAGTGATTGCAGGAGAGGGGAGAGGGCAGATAAGGAGTATTGGGGCAGCATTATGGACTATTTTTATTTTGCATAATATGAAATGGGGGTAACGGAGGTATAAGTAATTAGCATAGTCAAGCATGGAGATAACAAGTGAGAGAATAGATTGTAGCTTTTGTTGGTAACTACCACCTCCTACAGATAAAGCCTTCAAAGTCCTCTTTAAAAGATGGCATTTTGGTTCATGCTGTATGGGACACACAGGAAGGGTGCCTGCATATATGTGTCTGTGCTGGTTTCACATTTGTACCTGGTGAATGGTGGGGTCCAGTGTGTGTGTGGGGGAAGGGTGAGGAGAGAGAAAGGTAGATAAAGAGAGACTGCAGTGAGGAAGATGGAAAAGATGGAGAGATAAAGAGACAACGACAGGGAGCTGTCACAATTTAAGGATGGTTCAAACATCACAAAGGGGTTATTGGTGATGTCATTCAATGTTGTTAATCTGTGAGATGCTCTGCATTCATCTTGAGACCCATCAAAGGAGACCAAAGAGCACAATGAATGCTCTCCTATTACTAGCTTACAGTAAAGACAAAGACTATGAGTTGTTTGACCCTTGGTGTTAAACATCAAGTAGGAGCCAATTTATTGTTGAGATGCAATCAAAAAAGTGTTGCATGATTGGAGACTCCCACACTCCCACCTAAAAGGCTGCTGTTAGCCTGGAGGGAGCTCTCCTCAAACACTCCTTCTGGCCACCACTCACAGTTTGTGAAGGAAGAGGGAACATCTTGTAGATTTGAGGAAGACAGCTCAAGGTGCTTTGGGTGAGAATAACTTGAAAGAAAAAAAAAAGTGTGTCCATCAGTCATCATCATACTTTAAAATAAGCACCTCAAGATATGCAGAGCTGAGTCTAACACATATAGCTTTGTGTTTTTGTATTCAAAGAGTGAGACAGATTTTCTGCATTACCATATTTTGTTTAATCATTATGTACCCTTGAAAAGTAACTGTTCAGCAGAGTCGCTAGATGTTGGATTCCACTAATAACCCCAGCCACATTTTTCCGGTAGTGTATTTTATTGTGCTGTATTTTATCATTAGTTTACAGGGTCACAAAGAGCTCCGATTTGCATTTAGATCCTAGGGGTCCTTTGTAGTGCATGCCTGAACTGGGTGTTCAGTTAGGCCTATTTTGGAGATATTAGATGAGGTATGTGTGGCTTGAGGCATGCTCTAAACACAGTGTTGCAGCAACAAATGATGATACCCTTCCCACTTATGGTGAAAAGTGCTGCAGCAACAAATGATGGACGGGATGCTGAATAAATCAAACATTCACCCCCAGTCAAAAGATCTGAGTTAAATCCATTGTTCTTTTTCCCACTAAACCACCCCAGTTTGGACACAGCCATATGCAGATGAGCCTTGATCCTGCTCCTGATGGGAACAGTCCAGCCCAAACAGCCAAGCAAGGTCCTCCCTGGACCAGAAACAAGCATACTGGGACTGGCTTAGGGGTATAACCCCTCATCAGCCAGGCTAGCTTGAATCCAGTGTCACAGCGAGCACAGGACCCACGTCTGTGCATATCCATCCCACTTAGGACAAAAAGTGCTGCAACAACAAATGATGGACAATAAACACAGTGCTAGCACTACACATAATCGTGACGTGTTGAAGAGAAATGTGAGTATTGATGGAGGCATGCATGGAGATACCTAGAATTTTAGTACTTAACTATGCTCGTAGGAGAGCCAGGATTCTAAGGTTTTCCTAGACAATTGCAAATTAGTCTTATTTTATAGGGGAGTGAGTTCCGTATCTTATCAATTTGAACTTGAGAAGAAGTTTCCATCAGTATGAACGTTTTTGAAGGAAGAAATGTTCAGGTGTGGATCCTGCCTAGCTCTAGTTTGGTGGCAATCCCAGACTTTTTGCTGGAGGAAGAGGTACAGAGACATGAATGGCATGATGATCAATTGACATCACTTTGAAACAAAGTTATGCGTCTTATCACAAGCAGCCAGTGTAGAAACTGATGGCGGGTAAATGTGATCGCGGATTTTCAAGTTAATGAATTGATTATGTGCAGCATTAGGTTTTCTCAATAGTTTTCACATCCTTTGGGATGTGATCTCCATGGTGGTTATATGTCAAACTATCGGTATTAAATATATTGTTTGTCAGAAATGCTGCGTACTAAATATAATTTGCAAAAATAAAATGTCATTGGGTGTAGATATTCTGTTATTCACTCTACTGGAATACTATTCTTGTACTCGATAATTAGTGCACAATAGTTCATACCCAAAAAGGTGTAGCATTATTTGATACAAATGTAGCTTGTAAATATGGGTAAAGCCAACATAGTCACTCTTCATGGAGAAGACACCCGATGTAATTCGATTCACCCAACCGGTCAGGGAAAGTGTTGTATCCATAACTCCTCCTTGATTGCTTACTTGAAGTTATGGGTTAGGAGGCGATACAGCTCTTTTTTGCCAGAAGGAGGCTTGATGGAATGTGGTCCATTTGCCAAAAGCATATCTAATTTTGTTTATATTTTTGGTTTAGGCTGGTTAAATTATTTACAGTGCTCAGCAATGTCAGGATGGGTGCCATGTTTTTGTATTATTTTTGTATCATTGGTGTAATTGTAGAAGGTGATGTTACAGGAGGTGATGAGATGCGGTTGAAGGGTCAGCTAAACGTTAAAGAGATGTGGCACTATGGTGGAATCTTGAAGATCTTTAGCCAGTGATGGAAATGGGGCAGGCATTCCAGTTATGAATGGCACCTTGTATCCTTATAGAGTCAAGGTCAAGTCTGCGGAGCGGTGAACGATGGAGGACCATATTAAAGGCATCAAACAGGTCCAACAGGAGAAGGCCCGCTATTCCGTCTGACTCCACCACAGCCATGACGTCATCCCATGTTGCTATTAGTGCAGATTTCATGCTCCTACTACCAGGATGGCCTCCTCTTTGGTTGTTAGTGAGAAGACTGTTTCTTTCTATAAAGGCTGACAACTGCGCTCATTGTGTTATTTCTATAAATTTGCTGAGGAGAGCACCGTTAAAATTGGGCAACAGTTAGGAAAGACCATTGGGTCCAAGCCAGGTTTTTTAGAATGTTTATTTTTGTGTTTGTTTTACAAAGTGCGAACTCGAGCCGAAGGTATCAGAGTGCTTTAGATGAGCACCAGTTGTGGTACAGATGGACACATTCATTTTGCTAGGCCCGGGGAGATTAAGTGATTTGCCCACACTCACAGGATGTTGAGTGTCCCTGCCGAGACTCAAACTCGGTTTCCCAGCTTATTGTACGAATTCTAGGGAGTGATTGATAATAGCTTAAGCCCGGATGTGAGTGGAGCAATTAATGAAGATATCCCTGAGCAAATATGCTGGGCATGGTTGTGCCAGAGATCCCGAGGTGGCACCAGCTTCAGTGAAAATGAAGAAGGTAGCCGGAAATAGAGTACTGAAGGACAGTTGTCTCTGGTTTGAGCTGAGAGATTGTAGGAAATCCACCTTTTCTACGTAGTCATGCTGGATTTTTCTCCTTTTGCTGGAACCTATATTTTTTCTAGCTTTAGAGCTCTGTGCACTTTACCCCTGCTAACCAGTAGTAAATTGTAGCTTATTGGCATATTTAAATTGCCTATAAATCCTGAGTATGTAGCACAAAGTGTTCCCAGGACCTGGAAGTTAAATGGCAGTAGTGGACTGTAGCACCTACGTTGCCATGGTACTGCATAAATATTTTACACATTGGCCTAAGTTAAACTAGTCTGCTCTGTGCCATAGCTAGGGGGGTTTGAGCCCAAGTTTGCTTAGTGACTTTGAAGGTTCCCCCTGATAAAGGTTGTGATTGTTCCTTGAGGTGGGAGTTATCCACCCTAAATAATAATCCAATTTCTTACAAATGTCATATAAGTGTTTGAGTTAAGTTGCATGCCCTCTTTGGATCAACGTTAAACATTGTTAATCTTTTGCTTCTGGGATGAAGTGCTCAACTAGTAGTCACATAGGTATTTTGAGTGAGTAGTTCTGGAGGGTGAACAGTCCAGATTAAAAAATCCAGCAATTATTTTGTGTTGTTTCTAGGCTGGGCAGGTAGTTTCATGACGGCACCATGAGTAGTGAAGTATTTTAACTAAATTCTTCAGTGACATTGCTCTTAATCAATGTGTGAGATTTTAGCCATGCTCTCATCCAACTGGTTTATCACCACTGATTTACTTTTAGACATCTTTGATGTGATGATGTTCTTAAGCATAGATGGAAGGCAACGGTTAGACTGTTTAAATGAGAGTGTTGGGTTGCGCGGAAAGGTGAACATAAAATCTGTTTCATTTTTTTTCACAAGCTCTAAAAAATGTTGGGACGTTAGCAGATGCAAGCTTCACAGAAAGAGAAGAAATGTTCTGGGTTCAACTCAATTACTTCATGATCAGTCCAGGTAAGGTGGTGTTTGCCAAGCACTATAGCGAGGTTACGCCGCTTAAATACAGTGTTAATTGTATTTTTTCCAGCTGTGTGGAAAGTACTGAGACCAATTAGATGAGATTCAGAGATTCCAGGTTGCATAGCAGTCAACTTACCTAACCAGGTATTGAGGAATCAAAGAATACAGTGTTTGGTATGTTTAGAGTGATCTCACAGCAAACATCTGGTAAAAGAGTGGCCAAGACATCGATCACCTGACTGTCTGCCAGATGTGCGCAACCTGTTGCTCAATGTGAAAAATATTTGATAATGCCCAATGGCACCCAGAAAACCTTCAATATATTTTCCAACATTGAAAGCTGGAACAATTAGTCATGGACATGGCCTTCTCATATGCAGGTTTCAGCCTACCCTTTACCTGTGGGAGATAGACGTTATCTACTGTAATGGTAAGGCCTGCATTCCTTACTTTGTTAAGAATATGATTCCCAGTACAAACTGCCAAGCAAGTCAACACCAAATTCATAAATGGGCTAGGAAGTGTGAGAGACTTTTTTTCAGGCTTGAGGACATGATTGTGTCACCAGGCAACCCAGTTTAACAAATTAATTCTTACCTGACCCCACCTTCAACTGTGAAATTCACCTGCCAATACACCCTTTTTAGATCAATTATTGAAACACAGTTGGGTGGTCCAAGTTGGGTCATCACCCACTTATGCTGTCTGTGTTTTACATATATGTCCTCTATCCAGTTATTTATTAATTATTTAGTCCACTGTAAGTGCTCCCATATTTTGCAGATAAAGAGGACCCCATTGACAGCTCTAAGAGGTGTTTGCCAATTTTCACACAATGTGACCAAATGAGGGAACCAGGATTTCATTTGGCATTCTGCACTTCAGACCATATTGTCTCTCCCATCGCCCATTCTGGCAAGCACAGACTTTAGGGGTTATTAGGACTTTGGAGGAGTTGGTTTTTCTTGTTCCACCAAACTTGGGGTTCCCCTGCCTCATGGAAGAAATGATGGGTTCTGCCTGCAGAGCATTTGCCGACTTCTTGGTAGAAACCCTTCACCAGATTGACGATCCACCACTGGGTTGCCAGGGTACAGCGACTGTCACTCCATTTTTATCTTACTGCAATTGCCACGTGAGACATGGTTGTCATGAAAAGGGAAATGTTGAGATGTCGTTGATGTGAAGGGAAAAAATACCTGAGCATCAAAGACATCTGTAAAGCTGCTGCGTCAACATGACAGCCTGCCTAGCACTCAACAGTAATGAAAGCCCATTTGCTGCAACGGTTGATGCACTTTCATTACACATATCATCACCAGTTGGGGATCTCTAAATATTGTGGGTTGTTCTCTGCTAGGGGAATGGAGGCCACAGCCTCTGCAAACCTAGCGGGCCTGAGTTTACCTGGCAGGCCGCCAGGCTGCTGACCATTCTATAAATTACTCTCTTCACATGTTATTGTCCACTTTCTTGGCAACCTGTTTTTGTTCAGTTTGTTACCATGTGCAGATGACAATAATTTCCTTCTCAAATATTTAGGGGAGTGTGAAGAGAGTCACATGGATCATAGGTTATTTGTTTTTCTGATGCTCTGCGAGCTAGATATGAAGGCTCCAAGGGCATAGAGCACTCTATATGTAAATGGTCAGATAGTGTGGGAACTTTTTCAGGAGTCCTGGTGCGGTCAGAGTATACTGAATTGTAATTGTAACAAGGATAGCCTTTTTCTTCGGGTATTCTGCGGCTTTATTCTCCTGCTGGACTCAAAATTGAGCACCAAGTATCAGGGTCGGACTGGCTACCGGGCGTTTTGGTGTGCTGCCAAGCTGGGGGCTGATTTTGTTGATGGGACCTGCGTGTGCTTAAAACCATTTGTTTGCTTTATTTATTTAGAAGCACACGCATGTCCCCATCAATGAAATCAGCCCCTACTGCAGTGAAATCAGCCCCTAACTAGGCAGCACACCAAAACGCCCGGTAGCCATTCCGGCACTGCCAAGTATAGCCCTTTGCCACATGACCCACAGGGTACCAATGTCAAACAGCTTAAGCCTTACCTAAGAGGTGGTGTGGGGAAGAAACTCAGAACTTGCTGAAACACATAGTAAAAGTCAATACATAGATGTCCAGCCACTGCTTTTACATATAAGATAAGGGTCTGCTGGCTCAGTGGACTAATGCTTCCACTGCAGGGGCCTGTGTTTGACCTCATGGTCACAAGTTCAAATCCTGGTGGATCCACTCAGCCTTTCATCGACCTGAGGTCCATAAAATGAGTACCATTGAGTTGGGTGACAACTGTTATTCAGCGCCAAGATAACTACGGGTGAACGTGCACTATACAAATACACGTCATGTTATGTTACTTCTAAGACACAACATAATATTGTACATGCAAAATTGAGAGGGCTGAAATATAGTACAAAATAGTCAAGGTATCAATTAATGTGTCGGGCGTTAGAGGTTGATAAGTTAGGCTGCTACCAAATGGTAATATATTGTGTCAAAATACAGTCAATGCATTTTAGGACACATTGTCCTCTGGTGCAAATGGGTGGTTATGGTTCTCTTAATGCTCCTCTGATTTTCCGCCTACTTACTTTCCCAAATCTAGGTTCATTTAGTGCATTAAAATGGGCCCTAAGTTTATAGGACTGGCTACAATACCACACTGATTCACTGCCCGCCAACTATGCGGTCCAACGGCCGAATTACGATGTTGGAAGCGCCGCAGATGAAAAAACGCTGCCGCCTCCTCAAGGATTTCTCTTCGCCCCTCGATGGCCGTCACAAGTGACAGCGGCTGATGGAGTGAGTTCAGCCCCTGTTCCCACCATGGATATTACGAAGTGCCTTACCGCAAAGCCAACTGTGGCGGGAAGACCTTTACACTCCACCTGCCGAAAACGCAAGATTTAACTAACAAACTTGCCTTGTTTTCTGTTTCCACTCCTCTTTCCCTCACGGAGCCCCTCGTCCTGGTCCCCCCTTTGCTGCAGACACTTGTCCACAAGGGAAATCCACCTCGGCGTCGCCAGAATCACAGGTAAGGTCCTTGTCCATTTATCCACGGCTGCAAAGGCTGTGGACCCGTGCTGTAGAAGGTTAGTTTTCCATACGTGTAATATATATGTATGTAATTTGCAGATGTGTTTCGTGAAAATACACACATATGTATTTGCACTGTGGCAAAAAACCTAAAAATAAGTGAGATTCCTAGCACGAAGGTCCCACTCCATCGGAAGACCACCGCCGTGAGACCGCCAGCACAAGGGTAACATCATAATAAGGCGGATGGAAGACTGCTTGGGCGGTCCGGGGGTAAGATTGCCAAACCCAAAATCAGGCCCTCAGTCTATAGCTGATCGACCCTCCTTTGCTAGCTCAGGTTGGGGCCAGTGCCGCTTCCAGATGTGTGCAGGGCAGCACAGGCCACCATCAACAGTCATGCTGACCTGGCCTCAGCTCAGTCGATGTTGCTGTTATCGCCTTCCGTGTACCATGTGTGCAGGTGCGCACTTCAGGTAAGAAGGTAGGGCAGAGCATACACAGCAGAAAGGGAGGTGACGCTCTGCCATATTGCTAGGGGTCATATGGACTTTCACGATGGTTCCTCCTCGTGCCTAACACAAATCCAATATCTTAAAAGAAGAGTCCATTCTGAGCCGCAGAGGTGATCCAACAGAGGTCAATGAAAACTGCAGAATGTGATTTGCAATCTCAATGAAGCGCCACCACTCTCTAGGCATTTTGGCTTCAGTCAATATGACTGCCAAAGTGCAGTAATAGTAGCGCAGGTACAGAGTAATCACAGGCATTTGGTCTGTTCACTGGGTGACAGTCAGATAAGGTTTAAATCTTTCGTTGTGTCAAGATGTTAGCCTCCAGTGGCAGCCAACACTGATAAAGAGTGGTGAGGCAGGTGTAATGTGAGGGGGGAGCGTGCAGCGTGGGGAGGGGGTTAAAAATACATTTTAAAAAATAAAAGACTGGTGCTGGCGGCTGCCTCGCATTCCTCTGTTCCTGGTCCCAGCAGTCTCGGGACAGTATCACATACTCCCCATCTAATCCATGCACTGCTCTCAAGCATGAGAGCAGCATGGAGATAAGACTGAGTGGGCTGGATTAACGCTCACTCATGCACAGGGAGTCTTTGCTGTCCGGCTGTGGAATACAACTGGGTTGGAGACTCCTAAGTGCGCATGTCAGTTTGGCCTGCCTGAGACACCTGGACAAACTGACATGCACACTTAATAATGCACTTACCACTCCTCCTCCCCCCTCCCATGCCCCGCCCTCCCTGTACACACTGGCACAGGCAGCAGCTGAAAATCCAAACAGTGGAAAAATATTGTTTTCTTTTCCAGCTGCTGGAGGGGCGACGCTACTCCACCATTGCAGAGGAGCTGCCACTGTGTGCCTGTCCTCCAGGCTCACCACTGGGGCCTCAGGGTCTCAAACCCTCACCACTAGGCCCTGTATTGCAGATCCTCCCATGTTGTAGTGGGCTGCATTCTGCTCCTTTCACCTCCGCTCCTTGCAATCCTCCTATTCTAGGCAGCATCTTCTTTGAGGAACAGTACCTCCAGCACCCCTCCTCAGCAGTCAGTCTTTGCCTTCCCTCAACTCAGGCCCAAGGCATCTATAGACTTCAGAGCCTCTAGATTCCTGATCCCGAACTAGGTAAAGGGGCGCTGGCAGTCAGTGACCCTAACCCTGCAGCACAGAAGCATTTCTTGGTCTCTACATGTGTGGGACCCTGGGTTCTGATAAAGAAACCTGTTCACACTGGGTGGTAGTTTAGTCCCATTTGTATGCCAAGTTTCCTAACAGGGTGCGTATATTCCCAAAATTCAACACAAGTACTTGTTTCAGGAGGCTCCTCACTTTTGAGTACTGCTCCCAAACTGGACCAACCATATTTTTGTCTCACAGTGCCTTCAGGCAGCTGGGGTGGACTTGGACGTCTCCTGCTAGGGAATATAGCACAAAAAAGGAGAAGAAGTCCCATTTAACCACCTCTCATTTTGTTGTGGGTAACACTTCTGGGAATGAATTGAGCAAAAATGGGGCAAAGTGAAAAGATTATCTTAAATGACAAGATACATGAATGTAATAGAAAATAAAATGAAGAGCCTTCCACGAAGAAGCTCAGAAGCTTAAACAGGAGGTGCAGAGAATAATTTGGGTTCCGACTGGAGAAATTAGGTGAACTAGGCAAGAAATTCAAAGTGAAAAACTATCCTGATGGAATAACTTCAGAAGGCTACTTTAAAAAAAAACAAAGTGATCAGAGCTCGGACGGTAGATGTTGAGGAAGCTAGACAATAAGAAGATGATTACAGGTACTCACCGTAGAAGTAAGGAGCCTATTCAGCAAGTGCCCAAGGCAACGAAGTATACTGCCCAAAACATTTAGAGGCTTAGACAGGAAGTGCTTGAAGTGAAGGGTGGTTCTTTTGGAGAACTTCAGTGCTTTTGAAAGGAAGTGCTCAACGGGAGGAAGGCCTTTGGTTGGCCACCCATGTACCACCCTGGACCACAGGCTTACTACCAACAAAAACAAAGGCCTCCTTTTTTAGGACGAGGCCGGAGAACACGAGGACGGAGACGGAACCAGCAACAAGTACACTGGGCAGAAGAGGAAGGAACAGTAGGCGCCAACACCCGGAGCAAGTCGAAGGAATCCCAACCGGGGCCGAGCGGACAACGCTAACCACCCGTGATCCCCAAACACCTTCCTTGGTTTTCAACCTGTCCTCAACCCCCCTCACACCATTTGAGGAAGGGGTCCTCAACAAAGGACTTTCTTTTGTCCCCACCACACGGTTGGACAAATTTCAACTTTCGAAAACTGAGGCTAAAAGCCTTCTTTGAGAAGCAACCTCCAACAGAACTTACCGCAGCCAGCAACAAAACAGGTTTGAGGCCGAAATCAGCCTTCTTACCACCACCGTCGTGCCTCCCTGTGGAAATAGCAATGTTTGAGCAACCAGTGTACAATGAGATTGAAGGAATGGACCAACCAAA
Organism: Triturus cristatus; assembly: GCF_964204655.1. Lineage (NCBI taxonomy): Eukaryota > Metazoa > Chordata > Amphibia > Caudata > Salamandridae > Triturus > Triturus cristatus. Next base: position 1,259,593,580 of record NC_140590.1, read on the forward strand.
GACCTACAACAACTTTACCACCCAAGACAGGGAAGCTATGCGCAAGCTACAAGGAAACCCTGACATCGTTTTTTTTTTTTTAATAGTCCTCATTTAACAAATAATGCTCTGAGTTCAAGAAGATAGGGCCTAGTCAAACCAGTAAGAGGCGAAGGAAGACCCAGTCACTCCACACGGGAGCGTGGGTAGGTATTTACCTCGGAGTCAAACATAAAGATAAGCCTCTTGGATGAGCCGTGGCACCAATTCTTCTACAGAGTGCTTAGGATGAACTGAAACCGCCACTATAACAGCCTGTACAGCATGTTGGTAATCATTGGACCATAGAACACAAAGTTTTGTTTCATGCCTAAGCAAAAATAAATCCCACAAACGTGAAAAAAAACCAGTGGCAGGTGAAGGGAAAAATTAAATAGAAGGAGCCACAAGAAGGGAAAGAGAGTGAGAGTTTTGTAAGGACTATAATCAGTGAGAAATGCTGAAAACATAGCTTTTAAACCAAGTGTCCCAAAACTCCCAAAATGTTTGTTTTTTAACCCGCTTACTTACATGGTCAAGGTGTGAAATTCTCTGTATAGAGCAGATCCATTCAATTTCAGTGGGGGGAGAAGGAAGAATCAATTTAACACACAACTCCCTTCGTGCCAAGAGGATCAGAACAAAAAATAGAGCCTTCTGAGTTTTAAGAAAGCTTCAGTTGTCCACCACACCTGGAATCACACCAAAAATAACAGAGGACCTGGTCAGCCCAATCTCTTGACCTATAATAGCTGAAATGAACTTACCCACATTTTGCCAAAAAGACTGGATTAAAGGACACTTCCAAAACATTTGGACCTCGTTCACGATGTTCTCATCACATTTCTGGCACTTCGTTGTCACCCCATTCCCCATCTTCGACAATTTCCGTGGTGTCCAGTAAGCCTTATGGACAGTAAAAAGGTGGTTTCTCTTTAATGGAGCAGCTTTCACATATGATCACAAAAGAGACATAGATACTTGCCCTAAGGTTTAGAGGTCTTCGCCTAGCAGGTCCTTCTTCCAGATCTCTGTAAATGGATTCTGTATGTCCTCACTGGTTTGGATTAGCATCCAATGCCATTCTGCTACTTCTTTCCGTACTGTGGACCTTGAGCAGATCTTAGTCACCAGATCTCGATTCCCTTCGATCTCCTTCCCTATTGATTTTATCCAGCTCGAAATCTGATAATATTTAAACTTTGATACCGAGTTCTCTGAACCCACAGAAAGGCATTGCCATGAGATCAGCTCAATGTCCACAATAAGTTGCCCCCACCTTAGTATCCCACATATTCGGAGGGGAACCGCTAGTGCATTAACTAAGCAGGCCGGGGTGCCTGGGGAATCCCAGATCGGTGCTTCGTCGTTGTAGTAAGGTCGACCTCACCTGAGACCATACTTGGGCGGCAGCTAAGAGAACTTTCAGCCTAACCTTCTTAAAGAATTTTGGGTGACCGAATTTTAGAAGGAAAAAATCTGCTTGATTCATAATACTCATGCCAAGAGCCTTAAAAAGTGGAGAAAATGTCGAGCTGTGCTTTTGACGTGAGTACTTTAGGTGAAAGGCACAGTAATATATATAGAGGTCCAGGGTGGTTATGCCGCCATGAACTTTCTTTCTCCTAAGCTTCTTTAGAGATATTCTTGGGTTTTTACTTCCCCAAATGAAGCTAGAGAAAAACCCCTGTACTTTCCTAATCCAGATCTTGGAGAATTCTAATGGAATAGTGTCAAATATAAAAGTAAATTTAGGTAAAATTGACATTTTTAAAAGGTTTGATCTACCCAGGATGGAAAGTGGAAGGGTCTCCCATGCTTGTAGCTGTGATCTAACACTCGCTGCTACTTTGTCAAAATTCACCTGCGCTATCTTTTCTATATTATGAACTATTTGAACCCCTAGATATCTAATTTCATGTTTTATAAGGTCACTCTTGTAAGGGGTGTTCCATGTCATTAATTCAGTTTTTTGCTGATTAATTGAATATCCAGATGCCCTCCCAAAATTCTTCAACTTCTCCCATATCTCAGGAAGTGACTGCTCCGGGTTCCCTTTCAAAATCATAAGATTATCAGCATACAACCCTATTTTCTTTTCCCAGCCATTACAGTTAAAAGAAAAAATATCCTTACAAGCTCTTAGTTTACATGCTAATGGTTCGATATACATGATAAAAAGAAGGGGCGAGAGGGGGCAGCCCTGTCTAGTGCCCCTACAGATTGTTATTTGTTTTGTTAAGTTTCCATTAACAAGGACCCTGGCAGATGGATTTTTATACAGGGTCCTCACCGCTGCTATAAAAGTTTCTCCTAAGTTAAAACGCTGAATCGTTTTATGTAGAAAGGGCCAGTTGACCCTATCGAATGCTTTTGCATCCTTGAAGGTCATAACCGCTAGCGGGATCTCATATTCCTTTGCCATGTCGATTGCTCCAATTAAATCATGAGTTAATTCGTGGAGTTGCCTCCCCTTCATAAATCCCTTCTGATCAAGATGTATTATTGATCCTGCTACCCTATCTAAACGTTTAGTTAAGATCTGGGTATGTATTTTATGGTCACTATTAACTCCCTAAAGATCTACATTGCAACCTCTCCTACCTCAGCTTCAAAAAAGACCTCAAGCTGCACCTTCTCAACAAATACTGGGGTCCTTAATCCTTGCCACCTAACATGGTTTCACAACCCGCCTCTGACTGTACTAGGTTCCCGCTACATTATACCTGACTACCTGACTCACTCCACCCCCTCTGCTCATTCCAGCATATACTTCTACCCTCTTCCTCTAGTTCTCTTGTAATTACCACCTACTCCCACATGCTATCACCTTTCCCATCACCCTCCTCAGTTCCCCCCTACTTTTATACTTTCCCCCTTCATCCCTCACCATCCACGCTAGTTTAGCTATTCAATACTGGCTAGGATCTAATGGTATTCCTTATTTATAGTCCCATGTTATAACCGTACTGTGTAGATTGCTCTAATTGTCTTGCTTTTTACCTTTTTGTACAAATGTTATACTGCAATTTTTTTTTTCATCACCTAACCATTGTAAAGGGCTCTGATACCCTCAGGTCTAGCCAGCGCTATATAAAACATTTTAAATAAATAAATAAATAAATAAATAAGGGAAATAGGCCTGTACGACTTACAGGATCTCGGGTTCTTATTTGGTTTCAAGATAATAGTTATAGTGGCTGCGTCCCAGGATACAGGAAGGTCTTGGGCAGATATAAAAGCGGAATTAAACAATTGGAGCAAGATTGGAGCTAACTCTTCTTTTAAAATGTTGTATATTTCATTTGGAATAGCATCAGGGCCAGCAGCTTTCCCTTTCTTTAAGGTGGTAATAATTTGGAGAATTTCTTCCAAAGTAAAAGGGTTGCTCAGCTTATCTTTTTCTGAGTCCAAAAGCATAGGAAGTTCCAAGTCTGAGAAAAAGGCTTCCAATATTGTTATCAAACCAGCAGACAAGGGGGAGGCATAGTTATCCAGGATAAGGTGGACTATGCCAAGGAGTGCCGCAGATTACTCAGGATGGAAGAAACTACAGACGCCTAAGAGAAGACCCTACCAATGCACTCAGAGACACCATTGTGTCCCTGATAGAATCAGCAGAAGCAAACCTCCACATCTCGAAACAGGAGGCTGATTTTCTTTGCACCAAAAAGGTCAAGGTACCTTACTTCTACACGTTGCCTAAAATACATAAAGAGATGAAACCCCCCCCTGGACGACCCATTGTGTCAGGGATAAATTCCCTTCTAGAACCCTTGTCACGGTTCTGTGACATTTTTCTAAATTCGCTTAGTGCAGAAGTCCTCTACCTACATCAAAGACACTAAACACTTACTCAATCTCATCAAAGACATGAGATTTTTTAACCCCACTTCCCAACTACTGGTGGGATTAGACATCGAAAGCCTTTGCACTAGTCTTCCTCAAGACGAGACACTGAGGGTCCTCCATGATATGTTAATGGACACCACCTGGGAATATACGACCCCCAGGGAGTTCATTCTCCAATGCGCTACGCTAGCTCTGAAGGAGAACAAATTCTGGCATACCCTGACAGGATCATTCAAACTACAAAGAAATGCGCCCGCAACCAAAACAGGGAGACCCTCCTAGAAGACATTACACGCAATGACACCACTACCCCAATAACATGCGTTACCACATACATCGCAGCCTCCAACCGGGTAGCCAAGATCATACGCAAAAATTGGCGTATCTTAAATACAGGGACCTCTACCTGGGACCAACCTCTTTTTGCCTATAAAAAGGCAGGCAGCCTCAAAGACCGCTTGGTTTCTACCCGCACGAAGAAACACCAGATATCTGTCACCAACACCGTGCTAAATGCCTGGGGACTCCCCATGGTAGACGGACACTATCCCTGCGGCGATTGCAGTGTCTGTCCTTTGACACGAGCAACGAAAACACTGGATCTTGAGCAAGGCAAAATATGTCGCCAGAGGAACCATACTAATTGTAATTCAACGAATGTTGTTTTCCTTATCGAGTGCCCATGCAGACTCTGCTACATCGGAATGGCGACCCGCAAGGTGAGGACCAGTATAGTGGAAGACCGCAGCACCATTCGGTGCAAAAAGAACACCAGCAAAATGACAGACCATTACATTCAGAGAAGACACACTCCAAATTATATAAAGTTGACAGTCATAGAACAAATCAAATGTCACAACATTACCAATGACAAACATCTGCTCCAAAATGAACAACAGTGGATATACCGCCTTTCCACCCATAAAGAGGGATTAAACAACAACATCCCGTGGAACAGCCTGACCAACTGAACCCCTCACTGACAGCGAGTATAATGCCCAGTCACCTGTTTTTCCTTCCCCCCCTCACTAGTTCCTCTTTAAAATCCTAATGTTTATATAATCAGCATGAACATGCCTCTTCCAGGTCCCCTGGACCTCACAAATCACGATATTGAGTCCAGAAGCTGTAGCGAACCATGACCCTAATATCGAGTGGTGAAACAACTCGGGCATCCTTGCCCTTACCAGGGTCCGCACTTAGTGCCATTACCATGGAGATCATACATTTATGTCAGCCCCCACTATCGGGGCAGATAGAGTCCCCTCACACCTATGAGGACCATACGGCGCTTTTCCATGCCAACATGCAACGAATGCGTGCCCCTTAACCCAACATGGGGATACAACATGCGTTTCACTAGCAAGGAACTACATTTGCTCAGTCTTTCTTCACTGTTTATAGACACCATACGATTGATGGCCTTATATATTCAGTAGGTGCTATCATTCACACATAGTTAGTCTGTCTACATTACTTGTCACTCTTTAGTCCATCCCCTCCTCCCCCTCTCCTGGTCCACAAAGATTTACAGCGCGGGGATGCCTTCGGGTCACCAGGCGCTTTAGAAATCAATAAATAAATAATAAATAAATATAATGTTATTTCAGGGCCACCACTGCTGCCATACACACACACAGATGCGTGTCTGTCTTTTGTGTTTTCTTTAGACCTGGGTGGAAAACTACACCATGCTCGCAGAGTGTGCGTAGTTTGGGCAACTACGCGCTATGCGAATCGCACGTAGCACAGTGCAAAAACGCGTAGCGTAGCGGGCATTTTTTGCTCGCTTGCGGTCCTCAACGTCAAGTTGGCAACCGCGAGCGAGCAAAATCAACATCCCGGCGAATCTTTTTCCTCGTTCACGATTGACAACATCAAGTTGCCAATCACGAGCGTGGAAAATAAACCTCCTGGCGAGATTCTCAACGCGGGGAGGTCAGGTTTCTCATTGCGAGCGGTTGCGTATGCTCGCGACCACTCGCGATAAGAAACTACGAGTCCGCGTTGAGAAAGCTGCCGCTCGAGTACAAACCTACTCGAGTGGCAGAAAACGACTGCTTGCACTGTGCATGATGTCGTTCTCAATGATTGCACAGTGCGGACAAGCATCCGGCACTGTGCAATCATTGCGAACAGCATTTCCCTACCACACTACGCAGTTCGCGTAACTACGCGTAGCGTGCGTAGTGCAAAGTGCACTTCGCGCGACTACGCAAACTACGCCCAGGGTTAGTTTTCTTCCTTTCGCCCACAGACGCTACTCGCACTCAGCCGCTGACCGCGTACACCTGCTAACACGGAAGGATATTTAAACACCACCACTACCAATGACCGGCATCAACGGAGTTCCGATGCAGGCCACAACAGGTTTGAACAGTGGGTAGCAGACTTTGACAAAGTAAGTGGGGTGTGCCGGGTGGGGGTTCTTCCCTAACAGTTTCCAACAGCGGAGACCTTCTCATGCAGTCAGACTACCGCATCATTGATGTTTGCCATGTCTCTTTCTTTCTTTCCCGGAACACATACAGTGAGGTACTAAAGGTCGGGCCCCCTCCCGGAACTCATGGGGCTTTTCTCTGTAATTACCAGAGTAACAGACTGTCTTTTATTTGTTTTCAGCACTACTGTTTTTAGATAGGATATCGCATTTACGCTATTGATTTCTCCGCACAGTAGCGCATAATATTAAGTGTTTTTTAAGTTTCACCTACCACCCACCATCAAGTTCCGTTTTCACTACCGCTCTTTTACTCGCATAGAGCACGGACAATACGGAGTTGAGTCACATAAACCTTATGTGCCATTTTGAAGCTCACTCTATTTTGTGTCTGTTTGTATGTCTTGTGTGTTTTTATCCTCAACAGGGCCAAGCCGCTAGAGGAAACCATCCTCTTGCACATACCACACCTTAGCGAGTGCGCCACATAGCTGGTCTTTACACTCCTTTTGACCACCACTTCATCTTTCATTCACATATGGTCCTGATGAAAGCCAGTTTAACATGCGGCCTGGCTGAAACATGTTGACCGCACAGGATATGGGAGTCCTTAATCACCTCCACTCATATCCGCCGCCTTGTTTTTAAATACTGCCAAGGGCCTACTATTGAAATAGTCTTGTAGATATCTGGGACCCTTAGGATAGTTTTTAAACCTACACTCTTTTCACCATCACAGCACACTCACGAAACAAAACCCGCTCCGCTGTAGTCAGGAGTCGAAGCACAATCAAGGTGCACTTAGTGCCTTGGGTGGGACCCGATGATGAAGCATGCCACCAACTAGGTTGGTGGGTGAGGGTCTTCATAAAAAACAAATGTTTTTCTTACTCATGAGCAAACACTAGGAGCTTCTACCTACTAGCTAGTTCCCACTGATTCTTACATATTAACCAGGGGAGGTGAACTAGCCCCTTTTCCTCTCTCTCCTGCTTGATATTGATTATCTTGAATGGAGAAACTCAGCAGCCTTGACAGGAAGTGCTCAAGGCAATCGCAGCCAGTGATGATAGAAGCTCAGTGGTCATAGTGAAGGAGGTGTGGAATGCAGGAATTCAGCGGCCTAAACCGTACTATCAAGGGGGAAAGTGGGCCCTGGCTGTAGAAGTTCAGCAGCCTAGTTAGTAGGTGTCCAAACCACAAGAGGGCATAGACCAAAGAGAGGCAGAGACCGACATAGGCAGTTCGGATGGTGAAGTCCCTCTTCGAGAAAGTGCAGCGATCAGGAGAGTAGGTACTCCAGATGAATGAGGAACATCTTTGAAACATCCCTGGGGTCTAGACAGGTGGTGTGTGGGGCGCGTAGATGTTATCAGCTTATGTAAGGAGTGTCCAAAGTGAAGGGGTTGTGGCTAATATGTCTCATTTATGCAGACAGGAGCCACCCATGGCGCACGAGGGTCCTAAGCACCTCGACCAGAGGTGCAACCAAATCTGAGGGTGTACCCCTGCATAGAGCATGGCGGGCCATTCCACCACTCCCAGGAAAGCTTTCATAAATGAGTGGGGGTGCGCAGAGGGACAGCACGATCAAATAAATGCAGCCAGTGCAGGATAAGGATCACTGGTGGTGGAGACCTCCATCTCCTTCCACGAACCTGGGCCCCCCTGCAACTCGGCTTATGCGATTTCACGTTGTACGCCCCTGCTGTCACGTGTCTGCCCTTATATTTCCATCTCTGTCTTTCAGTCTCTCTCCCTTTCTAGCTGTCACTCTATCTCTTTCTCTTCTCTTTCTCTCTTTCCCTCTGTCCCAGTTTCTCTCTCTCTCTCTCTCTCTCTCTCTCTCTCATATATGCAGCGCATCTGTCTGATGTTTCTTCCTCTCCAATGCTGTTCCCCTTTCCGGTTGTATCTGCTCCCTCTGTCGAGTGTGTTGGGTTTCTCCCTTGGTTCGGCTGAGTGATAGTGAAAGTCGCATTAGCCACCTTCTGATGACAAACGCCTCTCAGCCACAATGAAACTATAATGTTGCAAGTGTGGTTTTTTTTCTTCAGCTGACTGAAACATCAGAGACTTCCCAGCGCTAAACAATTTAGCTGCGGAGGGGTTGACGGAGCAGCCGGCTAATTCTCGGAGGAAGGAGGGCTCTAATTGGCAAATCTCCCCAGCCTCAACAGGAAGTGTTAAAAACAAAGATGTTCCAGACAACTGACGTTTTGGGGACTACACCGGAAGTTGCGTAACTGGAGAAGTTCAGCTTCGCAGTCAGAAACTGTCCTACGCGCAGGGAATCTGTGAGCGGAGACGCACAGGAAACAACAGACCCCGCTGTGCCAACGCCCCCTCACCTCTGCCACATGGCGCCCCGTGTCAGGCCCGCACTGCTGCTTGACAGCTTCAGGCTGCTCTCCGGGGTCTCTGGAATGCCAGGAGGCGGCCTACACACATCCCCCTATAAATACATACGTCGCGATGCGTGGAATGCCCGTGTGAGTGGAACAGGGCGGTTGGCCCCGCCTCGGTACCCTGACCTATAGTCTGCCTGGGAGGGACAGGCTGGCAGGGTGTGTGTTGTATCATAATATCGAAGCTAAAATATCGAAATCCACTTATATCAGTTTCGCAATATTGATAACTAACATATCACCAACGTAAGTAGATGTGGAGTTAAGAAAAGTAGATGTACACTTCCCTAGGTATACCTACACGTTGAAACTGGATATTGTGGGGATGTCCAGGTCCATATTCTTGACTTTGCTATTGTGGCATCCAACAGCTGACAGATGCCTACAGAGAGTGACAGGCCGAGCAGGCCCATTTCCTGTGTGAGGTCTGTGTATCTTCATGGTAGCCTGCTAGTGAGGCCTTGTATTTAATGAACCTGTAAGGTTAATGCTTTGGACAGACAGGTTCTTCTGGCCTGTTTCCTCTGTATCTACGTGTCAACCAGTTAAAGATACTTGGACCTTTTTTGGGCAGCATGCTTTGAAAGGACATGCTGGGTGTGCCCTTAGTTGCCATAAAAAGAATTGTTCATTCCTGAGAGGTACAGGGTGTCTGGCTCACCTCAAATTAATAATATTTGTCTGATACCTTGGAGGTTCAGATTGTTTAAGGTTGTTGTTTGGCATTTACACAGCGCACAATCGGCCATTAGTACGTCATCGGAGTGCTTTCACATGGACTATCTAAAAAAAATCATACACTGCCTGTCTTCCCTTAATTAGGAGACACAATAAACACAGAGGACTCATTTACTTAGGTTTGGCATTGGGTTGCGTCACTTTTGTGGCACAGCCCCAACACAAAATCATTTTTGTTATTTACTATGCTATGCAAAGCCACTTTGGAAGGACAAACAAACATAAAGCAGAGAACAGCGCTTCCATTGTTTACCTTGCATTGGGAAGGCGCTCCACGAGGAGGCATGGGCGTTTCCATGTATCCACCCATGGATTTTTGTTAATTCCCAGGTTAACAAAGATTTGTAAATCTGGGAATGCGTCAAAATGCTACGCCTTCCCCAGTGAGCCATAATGGGGGAAATGTCTTTATTTCTCCATCTTATTTTCTCTTTCTGTGTGTGCTGCATTGTACAGCACACATAGAAAGAGGAAATCCGCTTTAAGATACTTTTTGTGCAGGAAGGTGTATTTTCCTGTACAAAACAATCCTTCTTTTAACGTAGACACTCTTGCACTATGGTGAACGAGTACCTGCGTTGGTGCTAGGCAGTACAAAGTGCACCAGCGCAAAGAGGGAGTAGAAATATGCTATTTATTTGTGTACTCTTTACTCATAGCCCAGAGACGGTTGCCAGTTTTTCCCCTTGGAAACATGGAATATAACAGCAAATAGGATGTTGAAAGTGATGTCTGGTGAATGATGTCACAATACATCTTGAAATCCCAACTGACATTATCAAAGCAACATTTTAGAACTCTGATTGTGAGTTTTAGAGACGCAGGGCGGGGCATAGAGAACTGTTATTATTTTCTGTTCACTGCATGGCTCCTTTACATTTTCCTACCTCCTTGGCGCATGGAGGAGCATAGCCCATAGGACAGTGCTGGAATAAATTGTGTATACAGAGGAGGATAGAAAATTGAGAATGAGAGGGACCCCCTAAAAAGGCCAGGGGAAATAGGGTACTTATACTAAGTATAGAAAGAGATTCCCAGGCATGCCACTATAAACAATACCATGTAACTTGAACACATATAGATAGAAGCCCATATGTTAGAACATGTACAACTTCAAATTGGACAAACAACTTGCTAAAATCATTAAAAAGGGTTTTTTATTTTTATATTGTTAAAAACACTGTAAAAATACTTTTGTGATAAAGTGTACAATAGCTGATCGAGGAGAACAATTATACCCAACACCGTACAGTCCTATATGTGTAACACAGTTGCATACCAAATCTAACAAATAATCTTGTTACTGTTGTGATCTAGTATACTACACAGAGAGACATAGACAGAGACATAGACAGACAGTTAGTTTTTGTCATTATTTTGACACATTCGTATGGAGATTTCAAAGTGCTACTCTTTGGAACAATCCGACTGTACTGTATCTCAAAGACGAAGCCGTTGGTACGAATTGTGTCCAGTACTAGCGTCAACGCGTTTCGATGGTTATTATTATTGGTCCATCTTTATCAAGACAATAATACTGTCTCTCTTGTTATGGGCACTGGTTGGTTGCCGTGGTTATTCACTCCTGTTAACAATAAATCAGGGAGGACAGATCAAATTACGCATTTTGATTGCATTTTTATCTATTTCATAATTTGCTTATTCGTCAAACACCCTGTGAATTCTATTCATTGATTGTTATAAGTTCTCATACTGTCATCAATATAGCCTTTATAATCAAAAAACATATCATTTCTGTTTTTGATACATTAATTTACTCATATGTTCTATCAGATGGGCTTAGAGAGTGGACTTAATAGGCTTGACCATAGGCCTGCGTCCCTGTTCTGCCCCAAAAGAGATTTTCGGAATTACCTTATGTCATCACGTTCTGATGCAATCAAAATGCGTAATTTGATCTGTCCTCCCTGATTTATTGTTAACAGGAGTGAATAACCACGGCAACCAACCAGTGCCCATAACAAGAGAGACAGTATTATTGTCTTGATAAAGATGGACCAATAATAATAACCATCGAAACGCGTCGACGCTAGTACTGGACACAATTCGTACCAACGGCTTCGTCTTTGAGATACAGTACAGTCGGATTGTTCCAAAGAGTAGCACTTTGAAATCTCCATACGAATGTGTCAAAATAATGACAAAAACTAACTGTCTGTCTTTGTCTCTCTGTGTAGTATACTAGATCACAACAGTAACAAGATTATTTGTTAGATTTGGTATGCAACTGTGTTACACATATAGGACTGTACGGTGTTGGGTATAATTGTTCTCCTCGATCAGCTATTGTACACTTTATCACGAAAGTATTTTTACAGTGTTTTTAACAATATAAAAATAAAAAAACCTTTTTAATGATTTTAGCAAGTTGTTTGTCCAATTTGAAGTTGTACATGTTCTAACATATGGGCTTCTATCTATATGTGTTCAAGTTACATGGTATTGTTTATAGTGGCATACAGTGGAGGATGACAGCTGCATAGAAAAGGGGCCCCATGATTCTAATGTGAAGTTCACCTAGACAGGGAAATACATAATGTAAATAATCTAGGGCAACTTCAAAGATTAATACATGTCTCGAAACATATCAAAAATAAATAGACAATAGTAACACTGGAAGCTACAAAAAAAAAAAAATAGTTTATTGGGACTTAATAATCATTATAAAAAATATAAAAGGAAACTGATATTACAGAGATCAACATAGACACAACATTCTAGTTAGCATTCATACATCACACATTCATACTACATTCTATTGATCATATTGATGTACATGATATATGTAAGAACAAAAATTTAGATTGCAATTGATGTAGCAAAATAGTTCAATGAACACATCGCTATTATTAAGGTGGTTTCCAAAATAGCTCTACGCGCGTTTCGGCAGACCACTGCCTTCCTCAGGAGTTCCACCACCGAATGTTGTGCTCAGAAACTTTGTTCGAGAGTGACCACAAAACGGAGACGTAGAATAAAAAATGTATTCTATATTCAGTGAATTGCATATAAAAACTATAAATGATGCGTGTTGTCGCACAATTTGCGTTCTGCGAAAGTCAGTTTGCGTTTAAAGTCATCATTTAGAGGTGAATTGATGGATGTCATCTATCGATCTTGATATATTAGCAGGCGCACGAGTAAAAGAGTCCTCTCTTACTGCTACTGAACCTGATTGAGGATAATCCTAACAGAGAGGACGAGCTGGCAGTCCACTGCATGGTACAGCATGTTTTGAATACTGTTTATAAAATGAAGTATTACTGGCAGCTCTTTCCGATGTTTATACGTATCTCCGACCTTCGTGATGACAGGTTTCTTTGTTGATCTCTGTAATATCAGTTTCCTTTTATATTTTTTATAATTATTATTAAGTCCCAATAAACTATTTTTGTATTTACCTTGCTTCCAGTGTTACTATTGTCTATTTTTGATATGTTTCTAGATATGTATTAATCTTTGAAGTTGCCCTAGATTATTTACATTATACAGTGGAGGATGACGCAATACTGCTTCGTGGTGGGCTTCGGCTGGCCACACGATTGGATTGGTCCCAGTCAGTACGGTTGCTGTCATTGGGTAGTTAATCGGTCCCTGTTGGACAGAGGCTGTGCACGTCCTGGCACGAGCATGGGGAGGTCACTTATGAATGCACAGTTGCACGTTATTTGTCCATGGGTGGGAGAGGGGGTCAATGGTTACTGTATTTGTTTATTGGATGCAGTATTTTGCTACAGCAAGCAGACTGAGGTTGGAGGGGAAGTGTTATGGGCAACACTTGAAGCAAACAGCGTATTGGAATGGCAACCAAAGTTATGCTCCTAACCTGGAATGTCCGGGGCTTAGGCACTTGTACTAAGCAATATAAAGATCTCACCTTCCTCAAAAATGCATCACATATCCATAGCATGCCCACAGGAGACACACCTACATGAGTTGAGTGCCACTAGATTAGCTAAGAAATGTCAGGGCCAGATGTTCCACTCCTCCTGATCGACCTATGCCAGGGGCATTTTGATATGGGTGGCTCCCAGGACACCATTTACCTTGACATACCTGGAGGGGGACGTGAGCGGTCATTATATACTGCTCAGGAGGACACTAGATGGATGTGAAATTTCCCTATTAAATTCTTATGCCCCAAACGTTGATTATCCAGCGTTTTGTCAGACCATGCAGGATTTGATAACACAAGAATTTGACATGCCAATCCTGTGGATGGGGGACTTTAATTGCATTCTGGACCCTAACTTGGACGGACACCCACCCAGGCAGGGAACTGAACCCTTGATGACTATTAAGCTCAGTGAGGTGATGCTGAAGTGGGCATACATGATGCATGGCGAGTGGGTCATCCGACACAGAAGCTATTATTCACCTGCTACTCACACAATACTCACAGCAGACTGGATAGGATATTAGTGGCAGGACTACCCAGGATAGAAGACTTCGTAGTGACACACTTAGCCTGTTTCCTATCCGGTCATTCCCCGGTCAACTGCGTGATGAAATGGGGAGGCTGTGCTCAAGAACTGAGAACATGAAGAATGTCCGCTGATATACTAGAGGACACGATAGGGAGGGAAACACTGTCTCATGCACTGATTGAATATATGACATTCAACTGGAAAGTGACGTTCAGGAGGGCTACAGAGTAGGAAGTGCTGAAAGTGGTGCTGAGGGGTGTATGTATGGGACTGATGTGCGGGGCTGCCGACCACTCCAGTGGGAGCTTAGAGAGCAGGAGGATGCCCTGGTAATGGTCCAGGCAGAGAAACAGACACATCAGACTACTGCGGACGAGAACAGTCTGTGCGCAGATGTATCAGCGACATATGGGATAGGCTAGAAAAATATACACTCTGTCAATACTGACTACACAGTTAGGGGGACAAGTCCGGTTACTCCTGGCCTGACCTGCCTGCTCACATCTGAGGGTACAACAGTGTATACTAGAGCTGCCATACTAGTGGTGTTTCAGCAACACCCACAGCGAGTGTACATAGCAGACCCCGCAGTCCAACCGTTTCTGGAAGGGTTGACCCTGATGCAACTTCTTCCGTTGGTGTGGAGACATTGGCTGCCCATTTTTCACTGAAAGAAATAGGCACAGCGCTACAGGCACTTCCTAGAGCAAAGGCCCCTGGGGGGGGGGGGGGTGACTTCTCGCCCGAGTTCTATCAGGCGTTCTCGGCCACAATGCAGGTGCTCAGGGAGGCACTTGACTAGGGCCTATTCCACTCATCTATGAGAGAGGAGGAGATGTGCATGTTCTTGAAACTCGTGGGCAATGACTGGATCCGACGGCTTATCGCCCACTCACCACGATAAACGCAGATGTAAAAGTGCTATGTAAACTGCTGGTCACTCATCTGGCACCACATATGTCCCACCTCGAGGAGCAGTGTGGGTTTATTCCCAGCCGTAACACTGGCATGATTTTGCGGCGGTTATCTCATATATTATACGAAGCGAAACATAGAGATGAGGAACTGGCCCCGGTATCAATAGACCTGAAAAAGGCCTTTGATATGGTGGACTGAGGTTACTTCCTGGACGTGTTGAGTGGTGGGCATAGAGGCACAGTTTTGGCGCTTGGTTAAATTGCTCTACACTGACTCTTGTGCTAGGATTCATGTGGGCCAGAGTCAGTCGGGAGTGTGGTCACTGGAACGGGAAACACGTCAGGGATGCCCACTCTCGCCACCATTATTTGTACTGGCAATAGAACCGCTGGCAGTTTGGGTGTACTGTTAGCTCAGCAGTTTGGGTATTCATTTAGGTGGAGCCACACACATGATATCATTGTATGCAGATGATGCCTTTTTTTACATAACCTAACCCCGTGCGGCCCTGCTTGGACAGCTGCAGATTCCCGATGACTTTGGGGACTTTTCTGGTCTGCGCCTCAATCGCCATAAATCCCTAATCTTACCCCTGGCGAGCATGGCAATATTACCCTTAGAGCACCTCCCCGCTCTTGGGTTACGCTGGGAACTGGCACACTTACGTTACCTGGGTGTACAGGTGGTGCATACGGATGCCCAACTATTGCACCTAACTGTAAATAGGGTTGTTGCCGCATTGTGGAGATCGGTGACCTTTTGGAACTCGTTGCAGTTCTTGCTGATAGGCAGACTGGCTGTGTCCAAGATAGTGGTTCTCCTATGCTGTCTTAATGCTTTACAAAATTCATTATGCCCTATTCCTAAGAATGTTTTTAAACAGCTAAACTCAATGCTTACATCTCTGCTCTGGTGGGCAGGTCACCACAGCAGAGTGGCTCTGAGCACCCTGATTCAACGGTGCGAGGAGGTGGGCTAGAGGCACCGAGACTGGACCTGTATTATTACACGACACACCCACAACATGCAATCTGGTGGTTGGACGAGGGGATAACTCGGAAAAGAGATTTTTGGCAGGACACGCCCCTGCTGACAGACTGCCAGTCGCACTGATGGAAGGCGCGGGGGTCACGGATGACGTGCCATTTATAGAGCGCCACGTTGCATGCATTTGGCAATTATACTTGGAATCAGTCCTGAAACACTCCCCATTTCATCTGGAACTTCCCATATGGATATTGGCAAATGATGGCCTGCTTCTCATTTCAGGCATGGAGAGATGGTGGCTGTGAAGTGAAGGGCGATTATACCCAGTTGAAACTTTTATCACATATATGCAGGCATGTGGGGATTTCGCACTGGGGCAAGGTCACTATTTGCAGTACGCGGGACTGGCAGAAGTATTTAAAGTGACTAGACCCGCATATCCTGCTATCCCACAGAAGACACATACTCTAGACATATTACTAACCTGTGGCGCTGGACATCGATTGTTCTCCTTACTGTACAAAGAAATGAGACTGGACGCAACTGGTCTTCTCCCCAGGGCCAGGGCAGCATGGGATGCAGACTTAGGAATACCCTTGGAAGACAAGACATGGACCTCCAGTAGTGGGCTTACATATACAGTATCCTGTAATGCATGTTTTATGTTGGTGCATTACAACTTTTTGCATCGTACATGCATGATGCCATGAAGCCAGTCGTATAACCCTTTCCCATAATCGGTTAACTCCCCTAAACATTGTGAGGGATGAGCATATTTTCACACTGAGCCTGGAGGTGCCCCAGGGTGTACTCATTTTAGACCCGGGTGAGGCAGGATCTATGGAGAGGTACAAGTTTCCCGATCGAAAATTCACCGCTACACTGTTTACTGGGCCACACTAGAAAACCTAAGGGGCACAAGATGGCTTACTATTGACAAACTATTGCAGCTGCTTTTGCTGTTAGCAAAACATAGAGTTGCCTTAACATGGATGGGTCAACATGCCCCACAATTGATACATGCCACCGGGATGCGAGAGAGTGGTCGCTGGCTGAAGAAGCCCATATGAAATTGAACAGAAGGTACGAGGAATTAGTAGGTGACCTTAGAACATAGAGGGACTTGTGTGCAGTATTTCTGAACCTCAATTTGGATGAGAGACCCATGTGAATCCGAAACTAGCGCAAATGCATCTGCTGGAGCGAATGAACAATAATAGACGTAGAGAAAAACAGTAAGTATACTACTGTGAATAGTAAAGCCCTGTACCACACATGCTGGCATGCCAGTGTATGCTTTGATGATTACTGCCAACATTGCCAACTGTATCTGTACAGCCGCTGCAAATTTGTTGAAAATGAAAATAAAGATTTTTAAAAAAATCCCATTTTACTCCATCATTGATTGTTCATCTGGCAATGACAAAGGACCTTGAGGAATGGCTTGGAGTGCTTGGTACTCTGTCACCATTGCCTACACATTCCCGTCTGTGTTTCATCAAAATTGTACTCCTATCTCAATTATTTGGCCAATAGCAGATCGCCTTACATACACATTTGTGAAGCAGTAAGATAGCATGCAAATCTGTCACTGTTTAACATGCATGAAACAGTATTTCTAATGTAGAACACATTTTGGATTTGTCTTGATAGCAATATGTAGCCATCAATTCTGCAATCACTAGTCATGTTGGATCACATGCTCACGCTGGCTTGTATAGAATCACAACTTACCAATGTGACGGTTGGTATATACACTGTATCATAAGTGCCTAGTATAATATATCACCTGTAATATTGCTAATATTACATCATCCAGATCAGTGAAGGAGCATTACACCCGAGACAATGAAGACTGGTTGCCTGTTTGTTACAACTGTCCCTCATTACATTAAACTACATGATGTATATGTGGAGTTTAGACAAAGCACATAATCACACACCTTATACAAAACTTACACCTTCAAGAACTCTTCTTGAGCATTGGACATGGGTCACTCTGACTGTTGATGGCTAAAATCCTGGCTGTAATAAAAAATGAAATGGGTCATGTAAGATGTGTAACTCTGATAAGAACTTACCCCATGTTGTTGGTGTTAGGCCCTCAACTGCCCATCAAGCAGTAGATATGCCACTGCATGAATGCGGGCCATTAGGGGGGCCAGGGTGCGGTGTGTGCCCCTCACACATTGGGTGGACTTCCTGAGCTGGAATTCCGCGATCTTCCGGGTCCAGCGTCTTAGGTCCCCCAATCTCTAGAGGCAATGGATGCTGAGCTGCCTGTAGACCCCCAGGGTTGGCACTTTCCTGGTGATGGCCTTCCATATGTAAAGTTACTGAAAGGCATTGACCTGTATGGATACATGAAAGGAACAAACAAACAATGGTATTGAGACTTTTTATTTATCTGTATTGCTGTCACAAAAAATGTCTACAGCGATCAGTATCATAACTCATAAGATACCATACAAAATGTGTATTGTCACATGCTGACCTAAACCAAAATCCTCATACATGCTTCAAAAGCGACCTGTTGCCCATCCTCATCCCATATCATGGTCTAAACACAAAAATGCAGGCCTGTGACATCATCTAGCCAGGGGCCCCTACATAATCTCTGATGCTAACTACTTCTGATCAGTGCTAAAGATTGTGAACCACTGAAGTCTAAACAGTTATGATAATGAAACGTCATTTTCTGATGTCAGGTCGTATTCAGCTTCACTTTTCATTTATGCATAGAACTTGAAATTTGGTTCAAAGCTTGGGCCCCAGCTAACAGAAGAGGAGTTCAGGATCATATGTATGGGGATTGCAAAGATGGATTTATCGAAGCACTCTAATGGCCCAATTACGTGTTTTGGTGGTGCAGAGGTGGGCCGTATGCCACCACCGCACCCGCACCACCGAGACTTGGCACCGTCCACCAGATTGTGACTCTAAAGTGGTCTGGCAGGCGGGCATTGTGGCAGTCCCAGGGTGGTGCCTCGTTCAAAGACGGCGGGAACGCCTCACAAGGTTCCTGAACGACATGGACTCATAAGTCCATGCCATGTAGGAACTGTTGTGCATGCACACAGAGGGGCGCATGTTATGCCTCCCTGTGTGCATCAAGTGTAGGAGGCATAGGGGGCCCTGTAGGGCCCCCTTTATTTCCTCTCCTCCACAGTGTACATGGAGGAGGAACCTCCATGACACCACCAACTGAGAGGAAAGCGGCGGTCACGCAAACATATTGCGGCCTCCTAACTGCCACACCACCTCCAGGAAAGGGCGGTTCCTTGGTGGCGGCGGCGGTCCCTGGGCGATCCGATCAACCCACTGGTAATGGGGGGTAGGACCGCCAGTGCAACAGTTGTTGGACTGCCACCGCCGTGCCTGCCTGAGTCTGGTGGTCCTCGGGCTGCCAGACTCATTATTAGGGCCTAAATGTGGATATGACACATGCACGGTGTTCTTTGAAAATGCAACAAAGCAGGACATTTTGCCTCTGAAGTTATGAGCCTGCATTTTGCCACAGCCTTGTAGTGGAGTGAAGAACATGTAGGAGGGAGAAAAAAGGAAGCTTTGCTCTACAAATTCAATGCAGTACATTTTAGGACAAAGGTATTACTTATTTAAATAATTAAAAACTGACACTAAAGAGACCCTCCCATGCTTGCACTGGATAGACCAGATTTGTTCCCAACTGAGTCCATATTATGTGGCTACTCAGTGAGCAGTGACTACTAGTGTGTTTTATGAAGAAGGCCAGATGTTGTTGGGGTAGGCAAAGGCATCACTTGTCTTCCTAACTAATCTGTGATGCATTGTTGTAGTGACCTCTCTGTGTGTGTCAAGATGTTTCTGTACTGCACTGAGATTGCAGGCACATATGAGGTGGCTTTTGTGAAATTCAGTTACTTGTAAACCTGTTGACTTTACTGACTGCAGTATTATTGTTGCATGTACTTATAGTGACTTTTTTCTTGGTCACCCTTGTATTACATGACCCAGAATGTATCATAGCTTTTTTTTTAAAATAACAACTTGTATACTTGTTGCATATGGTTTCATAGCCTTCACTATGTGATATGTGTGAATGTGGACTTTCATGTGACCTCGCTCTCAGACTGCACTTTCATTTATGTATGTTTATGCACATTTATCATGCAGATGGTTTTTCGTTCAAATGGGCCCACTTTAAAAACAATCCTGTGTTGTTGGTGTTAATTATCCTGCTTCTAAAACCAAAATGTGCTCCTAAATGCATTATACAAATCTGCTTAAAGTGACATATGCACTAGCAGTTGGCCAAGTGGGCGCCGCCTAACTAGAAAAACCTACCTCTGTAAATGTTTATTTATCAAGTACCCCTTAAAAATTGCCTTTTATAAATGTATTGTCTGAGTCAGTGTGTTTGGTAAATTGTGGCATAAACTGCACCAATTCCCAAGCCACCATCTAACCTCCCCCCTGTACCAGCCTTGTTAGAGTTGAACTTCGCTTGGTTCAGTTTCAGGCATGTGCTTATGCCCCACCACTTTGGTATTTTATCAGCCGCCGCTGATTGGCACAGTAAATAGGGGCCACTGTGAATAAGGGGCCTAATGTTTGGACATGACATTCTTTGAAATGTGCGTCAATTGAAAAGCAGTGTTAGCTCAAAAAGTCAGGGAACTCTCCCTTTCAACTGTTGTCCATTTAAAAGCGCTCAGGGGCTTATTTTAAGCGCACCTCAGATTTTGAGCTGCAAAGGATATATGTTCTTAACAACTGTACCTCAATGCACCAGTTGTATGACCCTGTGACTCAGGCCCAGCCTGGCCCATGATTGTAAATAAGCACTGCTCAGTGACAGGCCTTGCTATCTGCAGGCCAATGATCATGATGCCATATGAACCCCCGCCTTTCCTCAACTTTACCTTTACAAGGGTTACCTTGTGCCATCCATTAAGTGACCTCAAGGCTTTGTGCTTCTCAAAACGGGTCTGGGAACTACTGGTAGCTCCCAAACTATATTTTGGATAGCCCTGTTCTAGGCTAGGAGTGATTTTAGGGGTATACACATAGCTACCATCATTTTCAATTGTTTTACACAATACATTCATATCTCCAGGTGTAAAGATTATATGATGTGTTTACAATTTACCATGATGTTATTGGCAACTTATCACAAGCACTTCAAACATATACATGCATAGATCCCTACATACACACTAATTTGAATCTATGGCTTTTATCACCCAACACATATTGATGGTGTTGTATATTTGACATTGGAGAGTGCATACAAATCCCTGACATCATAGTAAGGACCATATTTTGTGACACTTAACATCAATCAGTACACTTCACTCTGGAACTTAAAGGGAGATTGTAGCCTGTGTAAATGGAAAACAGCCAGTTGGACAGATTCACATATGTATGCCAGACAGGTACCTGTTCCTATGGTGAGCCATAGAGATGGCCATACAGAGAAAGGACCTCCTTTGCCAGCAACTCCAGCTCGTCCGGCATGAAGGCAGGGGCCCTCTCACCTGTTGGACCTGGCATGGTTGCTCCCAGAGCTCAAAAACAGCAAAACAGCAAAAGTGGAGGAGGTCTTGATAGCAGCAGTGTTAGGAGTCAAGTGAGCTTTTTTCCAACCGCCACCTACATGCACACAACTTATACGATAGTCAGCAGAAACGGACACAGCCATTGGCCTTCTACCGTTATGTTCACCAACATAAGCCTTTGGCTATGTCTGTCATGGAGTTTACTGCCCACTGTATTGTCGACTGCTGCCACCGCCGTCTGATTCCAAATGTCCTTGCGGCGAGGGCAGGCCTCTGCCATTTTAGGACTTCAAACTATTGTGTCAGTGACTGTTAAGTGCGTCATCACCACTCCAAATGGGGGCTAGTTTGTTCAAATAATCACATTTCAGGGAACACTTATTTTTTTAAAATAAACATTTTTGTGTAGTACGTTACTGTGCTGAAACACGATATCAGCATCATATTGTGTACACCTCAGTTGCCGGTATTTTCGGAGTAAAAAAGTCGAAATAAGAAGTGTAAAAAATACATTTTTAATAGATTTTTTACACATTTATTTTTCAGAGTCATATCAAGGACATAAATGTAATTTTTTATGGTTAAAGGTGAAGAAGCAAATATTGCTTCAAAATATGTATTAGCCCAAATACGTTTTGTCAAAAAACATGACTTTGTGTTTCTCATCAAATATTTTGCAGTGGATAATGAAAAAAAAGTTCACATGTTTTTCCAATGCAGACATATGAACCCTGGGCGAGCGAAGAGACAACAGCCTCCAGTGTACTGCCCATTTCCAGACCTTGCCACCACATGGAAGTAAGGGATATAATCAGTTCAGTTCAGTTCAAAGTATTTTATTTCGATCATTATAGATCTTAAAAGTACAACATAGAGCAAAGACACTTACAAACACAAATAAAACATAAAGCATTTAAAATACACGTTCACGGTCCATTACAATAGAAGCACAGTGAACCGATAAAAATTACATTCTTAAAAGGACCAGAGAAATTCATCATAAAAATACTTTAAGAATAGCAATAAAAATCAATGAATATATTGCATAATATTAAAAACAGTCCACACAGAACAGTTAGAGTTACACGATACAGTTTAACGAGACCCTGCAGTCCGGAGCAGCCTAGGGACTATCAAGGGAACACTTGGCACGTCTGATCAACATTGCCATTAGAAACTTGGCTGTACAGAATACGGTAATACGAGATGTATTTGTCTGCAGTATTCTGTACGCCTCCTTATACTTGCTTACTCCCAAGTTTCTACATAGTGGGGCTATCCATTTGGATCAAGACTAAATGTACAAGGGACAGAAAAATAAAACATGGTCTATTGACTCTAGTCCCCGTTGGCAACAAGTACAATTTCCCTCCACCCTGTCTCCTGCTTTAAACCATTCACTTTTAAAAGTATTTACAGGTAGGCAGCCATACCTAAACTGTAGGTATAATTTCCTTGCTAAAGGTACTATTTCATCTATAGTGTCCTCGAATGACGATGTCAGTTTAAAATTGATTAAAGTAGCCGAAAGCGATCCTTTATAATTCATTATAAGATCATTCTCAGCAATACCCCAGTAAACAGCTTTGAGGCTAATTTAGTTCATATGACTCAAGGTTTCTGGTTGATCCCAGTATGAACCTAGGCTTAACCTCTGTAACAAGTTCTTAAGGGTACGCAATCACAGGATCTTGCCCACACATGTTGGTGTCCTTAGTTCACGGAGGTCCCCCCTATAGGACTCAAGTGCTGCGGTAGACCATAGCCGGTGCCAAAACATAAGCATTCTAAGCTCAATTTTATGGGCAATTTTTTTCTGGCCTCGATCTAAGTAGAGTGGAATCAATGGGGAGGACACCAGGAGATTTAGCAGAGATCTAAAAAAATTATGTTCGATTACTGGCAAGTTACTAGACTTTGAGTAGCCCCACAGCTTTGCACCATATAAAACTGCACCTAGAGCTTTGACATTATACATTTCTTACGCTGGTGCCTCCCTTCTGGATATAGTTTTCCTGCGGATTTTCGTTATATTCGCCGTTTGTTGAATCAGGAATAGCTGTGCCCTTTCCATCTGTGGGACCCAACTCAAATTCTTTGTAAGTTTAATGCCAAGGTAATCAAACTCAGCCACTAATTCTAAAGGGGAGCCACCCACATACAGCTGCTTCTTACATTTAATCTTTAGTCTGGGGGATAAAAGCATACATTTAGTTTTGAAGCTATTTAGCTCCAGCCCCTTTTCTTGGCAAAATGCGTGAAAGTCATTCAGCAACTATTGGAGCCCCTGAGGTGACTTAGAAATAAGCAGTGTGTCGTCCACAAAGAGGAGTGCAGGGACCCTTCGTCCTCCTATTTTTTGGTGCATTACAACCATCCCTGCTCAAGAAGTTTATAACATCATTTATATACATGGTAAACAAGGTGGGCGCTAATAACCACCCCTGTCTTACTCCTTTATCAATATGGATCGCCTCCGTTAATGCCCCGTTTTCCCCCCACCTCACTTGTGCCAGGGTATCCACATGTAGCCTCATTAAAATGTTCAGAAGGGGATCTGGCACTCGCGTACCTTCAAGAACTTCCCATAGCTTTACTCTGGGGACCATATCAAAAGCGGGTCACAGATAAACAAAGGCAACATACAAGCTGCTGTTGTTGATAATCACTTCCCTCCAATAGATACAAGTGAAACGGAAGATTTGATCTATGCTGCTCACTTGTGCTCTAAAACCTGCCTGCTGCCACTCTGAAATGATGTTCCCCTCCCAAATCCTATCCTGGAGATGGGCGAGCACCTGTTTGCAGAAAATGTTCTGCAGTCTATGAGGCTGATAGGCCTATAATTCACTGGGAGTGCACGATCCCCCATCTTAAAGATCGTAACCATTTCTACCAACTTCCATGATTGGGGGATTTCCATGCCCAAGAGGATACTATAAGAGAGCAGATTAATATATGGGCCCCAAGTTTCTGGGTTTTCTCTGTATAGATCGTTGGGTATCCTATTGGGTCCTGGGGCACGTCCAGGAGCACAGGAATTAATTGCCTTTTCAGTCTCACTAGGCGAGAATTGCAAATTATTGGGCTCAAATGGGACACCACTAGCATGTAATATGCCACTATCATTTGTCATCCTGCGCTTATTTGTATACATTTGACTAAAGTGTGCTACCCACTCTTCTGGTTGAATACACCAATCTAGCACTGGTTTGTTCCCACTTGAGACCACAGCTGCAGTTTTCCAAAATTGTTTGGTGTGCTTTTAGCCAAGACCTCATGCAGATTCGACCATAGCGAATCTTCTCATTCCCTCTTTGCATTTGTACTCACTTCCCTGTGGTGGGCTCTAGACTTGACAATCTCTACTTGCGATCTAGTTTTAATAGCAGCAGGGAGCTCACCTTTAGCCACTCTGCAAGCACTGTTGTACCAAGATCCGGGTTTAAGGCATTGTGAGAAGTTGGCCTGGCATATGCTGGTCACTAGTTATAGTGGCCACCTTGCACCAGTCCAATTCGACTCTTATTGATAGGTAAAGACAACCTTTTAAGAAAGCTATCCTAGTGGTAGCTGTGGAGAGCAGCCTTCAGGCTAAGTCTTGAAGGAGTGTTACGCTTATTGTTTTACCATAGATAACCTCTTGAATAACCAAATGAAAGAGTAGTCCACACAGGTATATATATAAAATATATGTATTTATTCTAAACAGAATCCCACAAGTCTCTTTATGAGGCTAGAGGCAAAAGTACATTTCAAACAAGCATTGATAGATACAATAGTAGCAATGGAATCAATGGGCCCCAGGGGGGGACCAAACCATATATTAAAAAAGTGGTATAAGAACCACGATAATTCTACAGACAATGCATAGGGCATTTAGGATCGCTTGCCCCTTTAGAATCCACCCACAGTTATGAGGAAGGGGACCCACGGGAGACGCGTGCAGTGCAAAGAGCTGCTATCGGGATCCCAATGTTAGTCTATGGAGAATGTCGCGGTTTGCTTTTTAAAGATTAAAGGCACTTCTAGCAGGAGTACAAAGTTAAGACTTTAGACTTAGGCCTTTGGAGAGCCCACCACCACGGGAGTACCAAAGTACCACTGTTACCTGCCCCAGGGAAGCCGGGTGCATAGGTCGATTCTGGTGTCGGGTCGCGGGCTGATTTTCAATGGAAAATAAGGCAAATCTGCTGCTAGCCAAAAGCGTCGATGATGTCGTGAAGATCTAAGATGTAGAAGTTGAAGAGAAGAACCTGAAAGCAGAGGGGACAGAGTCTGGGTCACGGCACAGTGACCAGGGAGCTCGCAGGAAGGAGCTCTGCAGTGTCGGGCGCTTCAGGTGGAGAAGAGTGCAGCTTGGCTCTGCAGTCACGGGCTCCGGGAGGCTTCAAGGAAGGCCAGCTTCTGGAGGGCGACTGTCCCACATCAGATAAGGGTCGCAGCGGTGTTAGTGTTTGGATTGGATCCACTAAGCCTTGGCCACCGCAACCCACGCAAGATGAACAAAGCAGCTGCTGGTGCAGACCCACAAGGTCTGAGGGTGCTCTCCTTTGGAGATAGCGTAGAGCAGGCCTGGAGCAACCAGGGGAACTCTTAGTCGTTGAGATTGTCCTCCGCCAGGGCCCACAAGTTGAGAGACAAAGGACTGCGGAAGGCAGCAAAATGGAGTGCGTAAAAGGGAGCCCACGGGCCACCGGAAGGGGCTAGGGTGCTGATCTTTGGCACGGATGCTGCTTTGTAGTTGGCTCAATAATGGGCCAAAGCACAACGTCCCCACTGGTCGGGGTCATGTGCTATGCAAGAGGTGGCTGGTTCCCTGGGGTATGCAGGAATCTCGGCACCCACGCGGTCCACGGTGCTCAGCCTTGCTGTGCACACTCACTGGCCTCTGGGATGCTCAGGAAACCCACCTCAAGGTTGCTGGAAGTCGTCGAAGTTCATTAGAGCAGCAAAGTCCCAACCGGGTCACTTGCAGTGTTTCAGGTGCCTGCCAAGCAGGGGGATAACTCCTTTATCCCAAGGGAGATTTCTTCAGTCAGCTGGGCAGCAGCTCGTCGAAAGTCAGTTCTGTGAAGTCCTGGATTAATCTGAGGCTCTGAGGCCACGTTATTCACCTTTATCCCCAAGATTAGGGGAGTGTCCAGAGTAGTGTCCACCAATGAGTGGTGAGGCGGGAAAGGGTGGCTACACCCTCTCCCCCTTTGTGTGTTTCCCGCCTGGGCGAAGGGCAGGATGCCCCTGAACCGGTTCCAAGCGGTGTATGCAGAATTAGGACTCTGCAGCTGCCTACGTGCAACTCTGAAAGGACATTTGGTGCACCCACCCTGTTCCAATCCACATTATCCTGTCTGGGGAGATGCTAGCACCTCCCTGCCACAGGAGCCCTATTGTCCAGCTGGCGAGGCTGGGGTTTTCCCCAGCAACAGCCAGCCAGGGTCGTGTAGGTGGCGGGCAGTAGCCATTTTGTGATACTTGTGTACTTTTAAATTGGTGTCTAAATTCTACCGCTTTTCCCATATCGCCCCTCTAGCAGGGGGGAATCGTACCCTCATGCCCATGGCTGGACTGGGGGTATGATTCCTACATGTTTGACACCAAACACGATATGGTTCTGTGTAGCCATTCTCGAGTTATCGCGGTATCGCGATAGTCTTATAATGCGGTTAAGAGTATATGGTATGGCTACACTACAGACAACCCAGTAACGATTTTACGAAGGTTGCAGAGAGGCCCTACTCATGTAGGGGTCCCCCCTCACACATACCTCAGCACCCTGCCCTGTAGGATTAGCAAGGCCTGCTATAGGGGTGACCTATGAGAGTACATGTGTTGTAATGGGGTGGGATATAGGATACCTATATCCCTGTAAGGGGTGCTAGCACCACCTTACCCAGACTACAGTAGGGGTCTGGTGGTGTCAGTTTGTATGGCTGTCCCAGGGTGGCACAATAAGTGCTGCAGCCCTGGTAGGCCTACTGAGGGACCCATGCCCTGGGTACCTAGGGTACCATCTACAAGGGACTGTCAGGGCACCCTCAGCATCCAATTGGTTGGTACCTAGGGTACTCACATCGTTTAACAGAGGAAGCAGATAGGCTGGGGTCCTGGACAGCAGGGCCACAGCCTGGCTAAAGTCATAAAAACAGTCAAAACATCAGCAAAAAGTTGGGGGCAAATATGCAGTCGATGCCACTCTCCTATAGGCGTGGTTTCTCTTTTCTTCTTGACTTACCCAAGACATGCCTTATTTTCCCCCCTAACATATTGTGCGTTTTTGCCATTGTATCATTTTTCAAATCGCTTGGAAATTATGACAGATGTTCATAGTCAGCAATAACAATTCCCTTGATGATATTGAGGGCTGCAGGGTTTTTCACTACCCACTCCCACCTGATAGAAGATTATTGGTGGGCTGGAGTGCTCCAATATCACAGTTCCCCCTGCTCCCATGGTGTAAGGTTGTTTTGATACATAGTGTCAGACTAAGGGCGTTGTGATTGTTATCTCTTCGGTCAATCACTTCCATGTCCTTGATGGCAGACCATTCTACTGCTATGGCCCGGTCTATTAAAAGTGACTTTGCCCTGGCGATCCAAAGGACATCTGCCATTAGTGGCTCTAAAGTCATGATCGAGTGTTAATGCCAGCAGCTGGTCTGCTTTTGGAGACCATCTTACTTTAGGTAATTCAAAGTGGGGTATACCCTATTGATTATCCATCTCAGAAGTTAAGTCATGTGGAGCAGCTGCTATCGGTTCAAAGGTTGAGTTGAGATCTCCTGCCACCCTAGTAAGGTCTCTTGCCCCGTGTTTCTGAAGTAGTTTCTCAAGTTGGTAAATGGTGGTAGTTTCTTCATTTCTACCCTCTACCCTATTGTAATCATTGTATATTTTTAAGGATAGGCCAGAGGGTAACAAAATTCTAATATTATTTGGGATCTTGCTAGTTGTATAATCTGAAATGGTGTTACAATATTTTGGCCCCTTTTTGTCTTCCATCTAGGAGACTCAGCTTATCCCAACCAACCATAGTTCTTTGCACCACTGAGTAATCCAACAACACCAGGGGAAGTATCCTTCAATGAGGCCCATGGACAAACATGGCGGCCAGTGGAGTGGGCTTTTGGGCTCTTAAAGTACAGATTTCGTTGTCTGGACAAAACTGGTGGAGCCCTCTTCTACTCACCCATTAAATGTGCTAAATCATCGTGGCATGCTGCATGCTCCACATCACTCTGCTTCGGACCATTCCTTACAGCACAGAGGATGGAGACCATGAAGAGGGTCCGGGTGAGGATCCTCAAATGCCAAATGAAGATGATAGTGTTAAAGAGGAAGGAGTTGACTTACGTCTAGATGTCATTGATAACTTCTTCTCATGAGTGTAAGTATATCTTTAGATGCCATGTCTTTCACTGTTACACCAGCCATTGATGTGGTGATGAGAGAAGTATGTGGTGGTACTATGCTGGAAAGGGCAGGTTCAGGGAAAATCAGGCCAAAGGTGTTTGTAGATCAATGTGTACACACATTGACTAATGTGTTCAGTAACATTGGTTATTCATGATTGTTTTAAGAAACTGTGTCCCACAAAAGTTGCCTTTGCAATGTGGCCCTCATGTTCTGTGTGATTGGTAATACTTTTGTTTTCATCTGTTTTAGGTTCCTTCACCATGTCATCATCATTTGGACATTTCAGAGTTGTGATATTTACAAGTATATGGTGCCTCTTCCAAGTACAAAGGAAACCTATCTTGATCCTGGGAAAGACAGACACAGACTTTGGATGTACAAATTTTGTACCAAGGCAACTTGCATGGTGATTGAATGGGAGATTTGAAGGTTACATTGGGCTTGCTCTCTGTCGTGTATTGGCACTAAAGCAATATGTGTGCCATCATTTGCTCAAAACGTGTGGTACTGGAGCCAAATCATGATACTCTCCCTTCACATTGGTCAAATCCTAATTGTGTGTAAAGTTTATGTGGGTGTTGCTGTGTCACATCATTGTGGGACATAGTTCTGTGGCACACCACTGAAACTTGGTTATGACATTCCACCAGGTCATGAAACAGCCATTTGTAATGTTCATGTGTCTACATAATGTTGTGCTGCCATGGTTTTGCCTCTTGCTGTTCTTGATGTGGGATTCCTTATGTGAGCCAGAAGATCTAGCTACAGCTGATGACATTAATCTATGATGATTTGCATATGCTATCTTGGACATATTTCCTTCTTCTATGTTGGCAAGGTCTTGAACTGGAAATGTGCAAACTGGCACTAAGTATTAGTGTAATATATGGATTGTTATGTTAGTGCAAATGTTGACAGACAAGTGTTGGTCAAATGGGATAAACATAGTAGTTCATGATCGAATGGTATGAAATATTTTGGGAGTCATGTTTGGGAACTTGAAATAAACAAATACCTACTTGCAAATCATCTATGTTGACACAATCATTTGATGTTTTGTCATTGTCAAGTTATGATGCAATAAAACAAATGCATTGATAGAGTTGAGATACACAACACTAGTCTATGACTTTTTGACTTGTACATTTATTTTACAAAATGTGTGGAAATTAAAGAGGGTGAACATAACAAAAGCAAAGCAAAAAGTGAAGCAGTCATAGTGAATGAAACCCTAGTTGGAGAGCCAAAAGTGTTTGAAGTCCAATGTCCAAAATACTACTGGCATCAGAAAGGCAACTGTGTCCAGAAAAAGTCCACAAAGTGAATGGCAGGCTCACACAGAAGGAAATTAGTGTCAGGGTTCTTGCTTGCAGTGGCAGAGGGCATGCAATCTTCACCTCCTAATGATTTGCGTGGATATCCACTGCCACAGAGGTGGGGAGAGGGGTGCGGGGATCCACAGCTACAGGGGGTAGGGGGGATGCAGGGGGTTCTTCCAGAGGCAGGACCTCCCTTCCTGCAGCTGTGGCCGATGTAGATGGCTCAGATGTTGTAGGGCCACAGGAAGAGGAAGATTGTGCTGAGAAAGCCCCACACATGTGGGTGTAAATATCCTGCAGCATTCCAATCAGGGAGTCCATATTAGAGTTATGGGCCTCCATCTGGTGGTTGTGCTCCCTTTGCAGCTGCTTCATGTCCCAGGGCTTAGTGAGTACCTGGCACATCATGTCTTGGGACTGATTGTAGGCTCCAAAGACTTGGTTGTTGGTGGTCTGGTTGTCAATCAATCAATCAATCATAGCATTTGTATAGCGCGCTACTCACCCGGAAGGGTCTCAAGGCATGGACACTAATGGACTCGGTATGCTGGCCCACAAACACCCTCCCATTAGCCCTAACCCTACTACACTGTGCCCTTGGCCTAGTGTGCACCATACAACTGGGTCCTGGGTGAGATGGAGGTGACGTGGTCTCAACATCACCAGGGACTGGAGGGAACACAATTGGTGTCACGGTGGGAGGAACACAGGAAGTGGAGTCTTCAGGTTGCTGAGGTGTCTCAGCTAGGGTGGGATGTGTCAGCGTGGGCGAAGGGAGTCTGCCCAGACTGACCAGCATGAATGTCATTTTGGGGATAGACTGGGGTCGCAGCAGTGAACTCTAGATTGCTCCCTGCTATTCCTGGCACTTCCTTTGTGACACCTGGCCTCAGAGGAGGCAAAGTGTTTGGCTCATCTGAGGCCAAGAGTCACAAAAGAAGTGCCAGGAGTAGCAAGGAGCAAGCTAGAGGTCACAGCTGTGACCCCTGACTACCCCCAAATGCCATCCATGCTTATCAGATGTACCAGGCACCTCATGCTCCTCCATATCACCAGGAGTGCTGTCATCAATGAAGGATTGATCCTAGGCTGGAGTGGAGGTTCCTCAGTGGCTGGTACCTGTCCACATGCTGGCCAGTATGCCCTATTGAGAAATAGAGAACATTCGTATTAGATAAAGTATGTATTGCACATTCAAATCTTTTGAGACAAACAATGTAGATACCAAGAAGACAAAACAGAGATTATTGTGATGATAGCTTCCAGTGGTGTTGAACATATTCCCCAAACCTTTATCATTTTCAAACAGTACAACTTCAAATCAGCAGGTAATAAGACATCCTGAAGTGTTCATGAAGTGATTCTGGAGTATACTTGGCATCTCCCAACCATTCAGCCCAACACAGTGGAGAGGTGAAATGTGTAATTGACAATTCCGAGGCCCAATTATATGCCCAATTGGATTTAGCCACTGCAGCTATGGCTCAAAATTAGGGTGAAGACCTTTTGGCAACCTCAATCAAAGAATGTTGATACCAGGACTTAAAAGTCTCCTCGCATGCTCCTGCTTCTTCCAGATTCTATGACTAAAGACTTTGGTTGTATATAAAAGAACAATCCCACTTTTATATTAACGAAGCCTGTGTGTCTTGGTTTGCGAAATAGAGCTATTGGACTCCATAGTGATTAATTTGTGTTGTATTCTTCCATGAGTTTCGAATATTAGGGTTTTTTAATAATACTTTCATTTTATGTTTTTTATTAAAAGAAAAGAATTGATCAATGTAAATTTTTAATAATAACTTGAATTGAATAAGGATCTTGTCAATAAAGATATCTCATATTTTACTTTTCCGGGTTTCGATTCCCCTAACGGTGATTAGAGTGTATGTAAGATTGGTGTGATCTATAATGTGTTTATGAGAAACCCAAAGGGATCTTGTTTTTGACATATTGTCTGTTTCTGGTGTCCTGTCCCTTTGGTGAGAAGGACCCCTCTCTCTAATTTTGGATCTATTCTTAGGATCTCATCCACCATGACCGACAATTCTCCCTCAGTAAAACGTGGATTTTGTGCCCTTGCATTATCCAAACTAATATGAAGAAATCAAATTAATTATCCACAAGAAAATAAATTAAATCAGAAAAAGGGAGAAGAAATAGTTAAAAGCAACAAAATAACCTGACTTCAGTGACCAGATTTCACCTTTCAAATGCTGTGGTACTGTGGAACGGCAAAGGTTCATGGTCTGAAATGGAGGGTGTTCTATAGTGTGGCATGCAGGTGCAAACAATTAGCCAAAACACATT
The DNA here is from genome assembly GCF_964204655.1 of Triturus cristatus. Taxonomy (NCBI): domain Eukaryota; kingdom Metazoa; phylum Chordata; class Amphibia; order Caudata; family Salamandridae; genus Triturus; species Triturus cristatus. Next base: position 1,259,625,973 of record NC_140590.1, read on the forward strand.
GGGTGTGTGATGCTAGCATGCAGCGTACAGTGACAGGCATATTTCAATGTTGATCGCATCCCACGATGGATTCACTCTGTCGGCAACCCGCCCGCTAGACCACCGCCAGCACAACTGTGATATCTAAATTGGCGTGGCGCAATCCCGCCGCCCTGACGGCGATGGAGTACTATTTGCCAGCATTGGAGTCCACTGCATCAGCAGTGTTGAGCCGAGTATGCAGCAGTAGACACTCTGTTGACGTGGACAGAGAATCAGCCAGCATACATTTAAATAGGGTGGATGGACTGCCATCAGCTTGATGGAGTACTTGGGACCGCAGCTGCAGCAGGACAGAGATAGTATTTTCAAGATGTAAATCATGTCATTACTCATAAAACCATCTGGCCCAGGGGCATTTCCTGATTTTATTACCTGAATGGCCATTAATAGCTCAGCATGTACTATAGGTTTGTTACAAAGATCTCTAGATTCTTTGCTTAGTTTTGGAAGAGAAAGTTTATTTAGAAAGGTGTTACAGGATTCTATTTAAATGTGATTATTGGGGTGATATGGCTTTTCAACGAAGGATCTAAATGCCCTACTTCGCAACTTTCTTCAATCAGCAAGATAGCGGAGAAACAAGTCAACCATACTCTCTCCGAGTTTCTCGAAACCAACCAGGTTCTCCACCGCTCCCAAACAGGTTTCCACCCCGCTCAAGGGACAGAAACCGCCATTCTATCAGTGGTAGAAGAAACCAAAAAAAATTATTGATGCAGGAGGGGCAGCAGCCATAATCCTCCTCAACCTGAGTGCGGCCTTCGACACGGTGAACCACCGTGTCCTGGTTCACCGCCTCAGGAGTATAGGAGTGACTGGAACAGCCCTATTATGGATACAATACTTCCTAGAAGGAAGATTTATCCAGGTCTTTGAAGGCGGCGCTAAATCACAACCCATCCCCCTACAGTGCGGAGTCCCGCAGGGCTCTTCATTGAGTCCTACTCTTTTTAATGTATACATGGCTCCGCTGGCGGATGTTATAGTCCCCTTTGGGATTCATCTGGCCCCCGGTGCAAGAGATAATCAACTTTAAGGCTCTTTGCATAGCCCATAAGTCGCTGGACGGGCGTGGACCCCCCATTATCAATGCCATGATTCGGCCCTACAGGGCAAATAGGAAACTATGTACAGATGATCTTCACCTCGCTGTGGTCCCTAGGATTAAGAAAGCCAGAAGTGGCGGACAACTTTTTTCATTCAATGCCTCCAGACTCTGGAATGCCCTTCCGCTGAACCTCTGTAGGAAACCAAATCACCTGAAGTTCCGGAAACAACTAAAGACCTGGCTTTTCCCCTAGGGAATCTGTCCTCTACTTACGGTTTCAGCGCTGGGATGCTCCTGGGTAGCCATGCGCTATACAAATGCCAATTCAATTAAAAATGCTTCCAATAGCTTACCAGGAAACGTAAGATTAAGACCTGCATGAGTCTTAATGGCTGAGACATTTGTTTAATTTTCCCAAACTTCAGATAATTAGCAAGATATTTTCCACTCCTGTTCTTACTAATTCATTTTTCAGCTTTCCTATGTTTTACCCATTTATGTGCTCTTCTACAGTCGTGGCTGCCATAAAACTAAAGTGTGGGGGGAGGGCGAAACGGACGGATGGTGGGCTGAGGATAGGGATTTTTTTTTTTTACTTACTTTTCCTTTCGCTGCTGCTGCCATTGCCTCTGAAGCCTGCCTCCGTGCTCTCCCAGCAGTTTTTGTGAAAGCAGGTTTCCTACCCAATCCAGACGCTGCTCTCATTCTATGAGAGCAGTGTAGGAAGGTGGAATCTGACTGTATGGTTGCCCCCACATTTTTCATGGTGTTTTGCTGGTGTTTAGCTGGGATCCTGCTATTCAGGACCCCAGCCTATCTGCTTTCCCCTTTAAATTGATTACCAGTACTTTAGGTACACTCCAGATTGGATTCTGGGGTACCCTTGTAAGTCCCTAGTATATGGTATACTATGTATCCAGGGCATAGGTACCCCAGAGGCTTAACAGGGGATGCAGAATGTATTATGCCACCCCTGGGAAGCCTTCCAAAATGACACCACAGGTCTGCTACTGCAGCCTGGGTGAGGTGGTGCATGCACCCCTTACTGAGATGTAGGTTCACTATATCTCTCCATATCACTACACATGTAAACCTATCAGTCACCCCTCTGGCAGGTCTTAACAATCCTGAAGGCAGGGTGCTGGGTTTCATGTGAGAGGGTGCCCATGCATGAGCAGAGCCCCTCTGCAGCTTTCGGAACCTTTATTCCGGGGTTGTTTGTGATGCAGCCAGACCATATACTCTTATAACCAAACTGTAAATGCTAACTTTGGAATGGCTGCATGGGAACATATCGTGTTTGGTGTCAAACACCTTGGAATCATACGCCCACACCAGTAACTGGTGTGGGAGTATGATTCCACCCTTCTCGAGGGAGAGACATGACAGCACCGGTATACCCGGTACCAGCTTAACAGACCCTGGCATCACAAAATGGATGCTGCCAGCCACAGACAGCCCTCCTGCTGCTGGACGAAACTCTGGCAGAGAAGGCCTGGACAATAGGTTTCCTGTCACAGGGATGTGTCACCAGCTCCCAGACAGGCTTTAGTGTATTGGGGCTGGGTGGGTGCACTCCAAGAGTGCTTTGAAGTCAGCACTGGGGGCACATTTGGTGTTCCTGTGCATAGTCCAACTCAAACCGGTTGCAGGGGCTACCAGCCCCTGCTCTGGCGTGAAACTGGGCAAAGGAAATGGGTGTAGCCACACCTCTTTCCTGACCCTCCCATAGGTGGGTCCTTAGAGTTTGTCCCACCCCTTCCTTGGGTATAATATAGGAACCCCGGGCTACAGGATTTTAGATTACACCTGGACGAAACTCTGATACAGAATCCAGGAACTTCGACGATCTACATTGAACTAGATGACTGAAGAATCTCCCTTGGAGTAAAGGAGTTACTCCCCTGCAAGGCAGGCACCAAAGACGCATCTATGTATAGATTATGCAGTGGATATGCTAAATGGACCTGCACATCGTGTAGTTCAAGCCGTAATGCAATCAATTGTTATTCGCAGTGGTATTGGGTGCTAGCACGACGCCACATACTCATCCACCAAGAGTAATATTCATCTCAAAGAATATTCAATCCCCAAGATGTTAAACATATACAAAAAAGGCAATGCTGCACACCCCAAACGTAACCTGCACCCCTTAAGACAGTCTGTTTCCTGGGTGTAGTCCAAATACGTAAAATGTTCATATGAAAGACACAAAAAATTTCCGATCTTGATGTAACAGGATGTGTTATGTTTATTCTTTCATAATCATATGAGTATCCAGTTTTCACAACGCAGCCGACGCGCGTTTCGCCCAACGGGCTTTCTCAAGGCTGCATACAAATAAGAAACAAATAAAAAGAAGAAAAAACAACGTATCTAATTTTCTGTATTTACAGAGACATACACACTATTTTTTCAGCTGTGTTATGCCTTACAATCTAATGTGAAACAGATCCATAAATAATCATCCAATTTAAAGGGATAGAGTTCCCCAAGAGATAGAAAGTAATCCGCTTCCTTGTGTGATTAATAGAGAGATAGATTCCGACAGGCTCCCCAAGTGGATAGAACGAAAGTCCAAAAAGAACCCCTGAATCACTACATGCTACTGTCAGAGATTATCAAAATACGTAATTAATCTTACACCGAGGAAGATAGTGCGTGTTAATGGATGTGCCCGTGTTAGATGTAAATATCCGAACAGTCATTGGTGCTAATGTACTCCAAGTCATATAAAATAAGGTGATGACGTCTCACCTTGTACGTTTCACAATTATTGTTCCTGTTAGGTATATGGGAAATTTCCAAACTTATACCTAAAAAGTAAAATTGTACTGTACTACAACCATTGACAATGTGACTCGAATGATACTCGTCAAAACATCTATTGAAACAGTCTATATTGCTTACCTAGTTCCCACCAAAGGATCCAGTAAAACGTGACCCAAGTCGAGCACTGTCAATATTTCTTCGTATTCGTGGTCAGTCACATGTATTCAAGGACCAGGATCCGTCCCCTCTAAATTCGAAGTGTAATGAAAAAGATGTTTTTATTTTATACTATTGTGTAGTGTCAGGGTCATCATTTGGTGATGACCACTTAAATAATGTGTGCATGCACAATTAGAGTACTGAAAATGTTCGCTGTCATCCAATAATGGTCGTAGTATTTTGCCGCACCTGTTGTATGCTAGGTATCTACATATCAAACCGACAGTTATGTAACTCTTTCATTCCCCAAAGTAATTCAGCTTATATGTTAAAGTCCAAATACATATGTCAATGTCTGCGTGTTCCTGACAATGCGCTACGTAACACTTCAAATGTTTCCGTGACAATGTTTGTAACGCGAGCGGAAATATATTAATGTTCCTGACACCGCGCTTCGTAATGTAATGAAAAAGATGTTTTTGTTTTATACTATTGTATTGTGTCAGGGTCATCATTTGGTGATGACCACTTAAATATTGTGTGTATGAATAATTAGAGTACTGAAAATGTTCGCTATCGTCCAATAATGGTCGTAATATTTTACCGCACCTGTTGTATGCTAAGTATCTACCTATCAAACCAACAGTTATGTAACTATTTCATTCCCCAAAGTAATTCAGCTTATGTGTTAAAGTCCAAATGCATATGTCAATATATGCGTGTTCATGACAACGCGCTACGTAACACTTCAAATGTTTCCGTGACACTGTTTGTAACGCGAGCGGAAATATATTAATGTTCCTAACACCGCGCATCGTATCACTTCAATCATTACCGTGGCACTAACCATAACGCACTCACCTCCTTCACATTATAGATTCTCCCGCATGTCCCTGGGCGTTCGTACCAAAAGCTTACCGCCATTGCACTGTTTAAATGGAAATTGTCAACACAAAAAACGGACTAACACCTAAAGCGACCAGGTTCAAAGTAAGCGAACTGGCGGCCATATTGCAACAATGTCGCAGTGTGTGTAATATGTCTAAAAACCGTCCTCTTATTTAACGTCTCAGATTCCTTCAATGTGTAATTAATCGTGCATACCTGTTCATATATTAAATATTCAAGAAGGGACCCGACATCGTCACCATAGTGTCATTAAGAAAGGCGAGAAAGCATGGTATAACATGATAAGATAGCTAAATTCAGAAATGGAAAGGACAGGTAGCAGCAAGTCAAAAGAAATAGGAATCCTGGCTCCACAGCATGTCACAGAGATTATTTTGTTTTAAAAGTCCGTCACAACATAATTGTAGTTCACTATAATATTGTACATATTCCATTGTTATAATAATGATAGGTGTTGGTAAATAAAATACCAACCTATGAACTTATAATTATCATTTATAGTACATGACACATAGATCTACAGAAATTCAAAAAGTTCCTTATCGATGTTAATCCCATGTTCAACTGCTCTGAGGGAAACAATCCATTTACATTCTTTTTGTCGAAGCATACTAATCCTGTTGCCACCTCTCGGGTGTGGCAGTACTACCTCAAGACCATGAAAGGTTATTCTGATCAATTCAGTGTGATTATGTGTAGTATTGAAATGTAAGGCTAACGGATATTGCAAATTATTATTTCTAATGGCTCTTAGGTGTTCCTGTATCCGTTCCTTTAGTGGTCGAATGGTGCTGCCAACGTAAATTTTTCCACAAATGCAAATAATACAATAAATAACGAATTTCGTGTTGCAATTAATGAAATCGTTAACTAGGTGTGTTCTTTCAGAATTGTATTTGAATGACATGGTTTTATTCAGCGCGAAAGGGCAAACATTACAGGTACCGCATTTAAAAAACCCTTTCGGTTTTGCTGGTAACCATGTCCTTTGACGCGTTTTTGGAATAAAGCTGGGGCACAGGGATTGTCTCAAAGTGTTACCCCTAGCAAAGGTAATGTTGGGCCTTGGTCCCACCGCCTCCATAATTTTCTCATCATCTGTTAATAGATGCCAGTGTTTTCTGAGAATTTTAAAGATTTCTCCACTCACATTGGTGTATGGTGTGATAAACCTGATCATTTTGGTGCTATCTGACTTTCTGTTTCTTTTCATGCTGCCCTTCAGCATGTCCGTTCTAATCATATTGTTAACGGCTTTGCGTGCCTTTCGGATATCATATGTCTTATATCCTCTGGCCCTAAAACGTTGTTCTACTGTGTTAAGTTCATTTTCCAGTATTTGTAGATCACTGCAATTTCTTTTTGTGCGGATCATCTCCCCCAAAGGAATTTCTCTAATCTGTGAGGGTGGGTGTGCGCTGGTGGCATGCAGAACTGCATTGCATGCAGTATCTTTTCTGTATGGTCGTGATAACAGTTTATCCTTTGCCACTACAATTGTAATATCAAGAAAATTGATATGTGTAGTACTTTCTGTTTTTGTAAACCTTAAATTAAAGGGATTAGTATTGAGATACTGGAAAAATTCATCCAGCATTGTTTTTGTACCTGACCAAAACATCAGTATATCGTCTATATACCGACCTAGAAAGAGGATGTTTTCCGTTAGTGTATTGGGACACTTCTTCCAAATATGATGCAGTTCAAAATATCCCATATAGAGATTGGCAAACGAGGGCGAAAATTTCGCCCCCATCGCCACCCCTCTAATTTGACGGTACCAAATGTCATTGTGCATGAAAATGTTATTTTTTAACACCAATTCTATCAATTCGAGTATCATGACAGTGTGTTCTAGGAATTGTATAGCCCTAGATTCTAGAAAATATTGTGCTGCCAGGAGACCCATGTTCATAGGTATACTGGTGTAGAGGGAACACACATCCAAGGTGACAAGATAGTGTCCCTCTACCCAGTCTACATCCGAAATCTTACTTAGGACATCTGTAGTGTCTTTGATGAACGAAGGTAGGTTCACCACCAATGGTTGTAAAAATGTATCGATGTATTCAGAGATACGTTCAGTTGGTGATCCGATTCCTGAAATGATTGGCCTACCAGGGGGGAAGGGTTCATTTTTATGGATTTTTGGTAGAACGTATATACACGGTATGGTTGGTGTATCATTGTATAGATATCTGTATTCGATATCTGAGATCAAACATTTGTCCTTCCAAAATCGTAGTGTATTCTGAATGAGTTCTTTGGTGATGTTAACCGGATTATGGTCTAATGGCTGGTATGTCATTTCATCACTCAATTGTCTGTTGATTTCATCCATATAGTCAGATTTATTCATTAGTACTGTGGAAATATGGATTTTTCTGGTCAGTTATGTCCCCTATCTTGGACCCCAACGGTTCTATGTGCATGTCACAAGTACATGTATGTTCCCTCCAGGTCCAGTTATGAAGACGCAAACACATGTGCGTCCACCGTCAACATGTCCTCTGTCAGATCCGCCATGAATAGGCCGGATATTCCATTCCTAAGTACAAAAGGCCACCGGCTTTATATGGCTCACTTATGCCATTTTACAGTCCAGGCAAGTAGGCCCTGATTCTGTCATCAAAACTCTTCTTGCCTTCTGCCTCTGAAAACTCCAGTCTGAGCCTGCATCTGTGACCATGAACTTTGTCTCATTCTCTGCGCGGCTCACGAAGTCTGACATCAGCCTATCCTCTGCCAAGAACTGTATTTCACCTTCGAATTATCTGCTTCCCCCTCAGCCGATGCATTCCTGCCTAGTAGTTTAAGTAAACATTCTTCCAGTTACCAAGCAAAGGGCCCGGCTTCTCTGCCCTCATGCAAGTAATTCATAGTCCTGTTACTATGGAAGATTCCTGCCCTCGCATTTAGTGTAGACACCTAGACGCTTGTACACGCACGCACAGTCAGTATAGAATAGATTCTGTCCGAGAGTCCTTCTTTATGGATAACATAGTTCTTTAAACATAGGATGTTAGATATGATTTGGGATTAGGTTGACTTGACCCCTCAGACTTCTTGTCTCCACATGTAGAGCTAAAATGTCAAGTCCCCTTCACCCCCTAGTTACACGTCAATTACACGTCATGCTGCTGCGCGCGCATCTATGCCAAGTATTATCTTATAGATCCACCTATAGGTGACATCATAACCAATTATGTTCCTTTTTACTCCTTGTTCCACCCATTTTCGGTTACGCAGACAACTCGTCATTTTCCTTATCAATTGTTACGCCTATTGCATTCGCTTCATTGTAATGTATGTACTATAAAAGCCATTTCATGTCAATAATGTATGTACTTCACTTCCTGAACCTCCGGGGTGATGGAACTTGAAGCATCCGATTATAATCGATTATTGGAATAAAGCCCATTCCGAACCTCTAATACCACGGATTCTGCCTCTCATTTTACTGAGCTATTTTATTATGTTTCTGTATCAAATTCAGTCCTGGTAAAGGAAAATTATTTACCACATGAATGGCGCCCGAACAGGGACACTTTCTCATCTCACGCGCCGGCGGTGCGTTGCAGGCCCGGTCTCCTGCCACAGCTGGACGGACAATAACGCGTACCAGCAGGATTTCCTGTATCTCCCTCCGGTCAAGCGGGGGCGACTGAGACTGCGATCAACACCCAGACGAGGCGGTGAGAAGTGCGAAGTATCCCGACCAGAGCCTAGCTGAGAGAGCAAGATCCGAGGTACACAGAGACCCACCAGTCCGAAGTCAAGCCCAGTGTCCGACGAGTCGAGTCGAGTCCAGTCCGGTTCAAGTTCAAGTTACTGAGGCCTTCCGTTTCCGAAGCTACCCGGTGAGTACCATTGCTGGGGAGGCATTTCTGACGTGCACATAGGTTGTGCCGGTCAAGACGGGTTTGGGTACACAAATCCGGTCTGCACTGTTTCAGCAGTGTATCTGTACTGTTTAGCAGTATATCAAGTATTCCGAAGTATCTAGTTATTGTCAAGAATTAAGCTTGGTGATTAGTTATGCAGACGATCATCATTGTTGTTTCAGTTAAAGGTTTAATGTTTAATGTTTAATGTGTTTAAGTATGTTCTGAATATCGTGGTATGAATGACTGTTCATTATCGTGTTTATTGTATTAAGTCTGTTCAAAACCAAGTATTAGGTCAGTTGGTCAAAATCAAGTATAGGGTCAGTTCTCAATATGCCGCTCTTTTCGAAATTAAGACAGATCACTACCAGAAAAGGGGTTCTCGAAGAAGCCGTTCCTATTCCTCCTAGGGACACTCCAGGGCACTTTATGTATCATAAACATGGCCTAGATGCCATATTATTTCTTGATTTATGGGTAGACTACACCAAGGGATTACCAGAAAGTCAGAGGTGGCCCACAGCGGGAACCTGGGATGCAGAGTGCATCATGAAAGTAGAAGAAGAGTTATGGAAAAGGAAAGTCAGACAATCACAGAAAGACGCCGTTGAGTTATGGCGTAAAGAATCTCATAGACGCACAGAAAAAGCACGTAGACAGGAAGAAAAGAATAAAGAAAGTTCAAATAAAGTTCGAGAGAATCTATTAATTGAGGAAGGTATCCGAGTGAAATCAGAACAAGTAGACAGACAAAGAAATGCCCTTATGAATGGTATGTATCCCCTTCTGGCCGAAGGATTACCTAAGGCTACTCCAGAAATACCGAAAGACTTGCCAACCCCATTGTTCCCAATAAAGGTACATCCTAAGGGGCATCCTAGAACAGCAGAAGACGTTTTTCTTTCCTCATATTTAGATGACGCAGCTCCCGAATATGCTAATTCCGCCCCGCGTAGACCGCATACCAGGGAGGTCCAACGCCAAGATCCAGCACCCGTATCCCTACAGCAACAAATCGAGTCACAAGTTCTGGCTAGCACATCTGTTTCTGTATCCGCTCCTACAGCTACTTCTATGGCTGTATCCACACCTGTAGTTGCTGTGTCACGTTCGACGAATCCTTTCACACCCGACACCCCAGATGGGGCCACGGGAGGTGCTACCAATATCTTTTCTACGCCACCCAGAATAAATAAACTTACTTTTCAAGAGTCAGCACATTCACGTACACCCAAACTCATTAGTGCCCGTACGCTGAAGGAACTTCTTATAGATTGCAGATATGACCCTGTGCCCGGTAAAGAGGACGAAATGACCCTGGCATCATTGCGTATCAGACGAGCCGCAGTGTATTTAGGGAAGTTACCAGGAATGACTGCGCATCTAGATAATATATACCATTTTGTCCAAACAGGGCGAGATCCAGAATGTATTAACAGAGCTATGGAATACCAGAAAGTAGAGATACAGGGGGAACTGTTACGTTTCCTCATAAACTGCGTGATCAGAAATCAAGACCGACCGGGGGTAGACCCGGAAGCAATGAAAATTCTTACAAGATGGAGCCAGAATATATCAGAAGGGAGACATGATAAACAAAATTGTATAATAGCCATGTGCCGAAAGATCCGTAAAGAAATAGAACGCCTACACGAAGAGAGATTAGAGGTAGACGAGTTCGAACAAAGCGAGGAAGAAGGGTCAGGACCGCCCACAGGACAGTCAGAAACTATAGCCTATGTAGGTAAAAGAAGATCTTATACTAGTACGAGATGTCTCATTGACCCGATACGCCCGATATGTCCAGACAATAACAGGGGTTTCCCAACACCCATAGTCCATATAAGGTCTAACGAGCATTCGTTCCAAACAGCCGACAAACTACTCCGAGAACGAAGGGGTTATCATTTTCTCGATTCCATGGATGAACAAGATTTAGCCAGGGCAGCTGTCCATTGGGTGGACAGTCCCGGAAAATATAGTGATGATACAGTAGTACGCACATTCTTGAATCTTACCCCAGATGAACAGAGGTTAGCTGGGATTTATATGATTCAACAACTCATTATACTATATCGGAGTCAGCATTCGGACCCTGGTCCCTTACCTGACATACTGACTGAATTACTTATGAATAAATGGAGAGGTTCAGGTACTAAATTAATTAAAGAAATTCTAGAATCAAGAAAGCAGTATATTCTTTTTGTATGTTCAGACCGTGTCTCATTGCCCGTCAAGGAAAGAACTACGTATCACATGGATAGACAGAATCCCTTACGAGAAGTGCACCCAATAAAAGGCGAGGACAACGAGTTCAAACGTGTATTTGTATATACGCCCATATCGAAAATAGAATTGTTACAAATGAAGAAAGTGGTACCCAGTCATGACAAAGACCCAGCGGGTTTTCACCGAGAAATTAAAGACATGTTACTCATGGGAGAGTACACCTATCCCGACATTATGACAATATTAAAGGTATTGATGCCTGCTGGCATTTATGAGAAGCTCAAGGAAAAAGAGTGGGAGGTAGGAGACCAAAAGATAGAATGGTCAGTGTTAGAAGCAGAAGAAAAGGCCCGAACTGCAGGAGCAGGACTTGGGGATAAAACTAAAGCACTACCAGGTTTATTAGTACAGGTACTGCCACGTTTATTAACTACGAAAAAGGAAGATTGGGGTACAATTTCAGCCTGTAAACAGAAGCAAGATGAAGACACTAGTGATTACTATGCCCGATTTGAAAAATGTTTTGGTATAAATAGTGGCATAAAAGCAAGTAGCGAATCATACCCACATCTGTTTGTAACAAAATTAGTAGAAAATGCCCTGCCCCCAGTAAAGAATAGAGTATTAAAATTCGAGAGTACCTGGCAAGGTAACACTCCATCACAAATGTTACAAATGTTACAGTACCATCACAATAGAATTAGAGAGGAACAAGAACATGAACACAGACGCATGAAAGACACGAAAATGAAAATGTTAGTTTCCCAGACAGTTCCAGCTGAAGGGCATAAAAAGGGTATGACACATTCCGATTCAGCAGGACCTGTAAAAGGGACATGTAATTATTGTAAAAAGCCAGGTCATTACGTACACGATTGTCCAGTTTTAAAACATAATATCAGCATAGGTAAAACACAAGAAAGATCACGGCCATTTAGACAAGATCAGAATGAACAAGGAGCTCCGCAGCATGCCCAGGCCATGCCAGCCGCACAACAGCCAATACAGTTTGTGCCAGCTGCACCACCATTGCCTGTTGCTGCCACACAGACAACAACACGACAAATGTATCAGACCGCACAGTATGAATACCCTGAGTATCAGCGTTACGCATGAACTAGCCTAGAGAGGGAAGTTGACTTACCCCTTATCGAGATACCTGTAGATCAAGAAGGACCTTATGTACACAGTGAATTATTAGGTCAAGATAGAAAATTTTTACTCGATACAGGGGCAAGTCGAACAACTATAAAACGTAGTGAAGTTCCAGGGGCACCCCTCTCAGGCTCACAAAATATTTCCCTTGGTTTTTCAGGAAAACCTATTGTTAATGAAGTGTCACAACCTCTGCCACTTACGATAGGACCTCTGACCCGAACTACAGATTTATTGCTTACTAAATCATGTCCAGAAAACTTGCTAGGAATAAAAACGTTGAAAGCTCTAGGAGCCGTAATATGTTGTTCTCCGGAAGGAGTACGATTGTTTTTACGTGATTTTAAAGGTCATTATGTGTCTAGAGACATGGATCCCCGACTACAGACATTACCTACACATCTATGGGCACAAGGCCCTACTGATGTTGGACGCATGAATATCACACCATATCGAGTCACATTAAAGGCAGGAGTGGTACTACCACGAATGCGACAATACAAGTTACCACCAGATGCTGTAGTGGCTTTACTACAAATCATTGACGAGCTCATTGCCCAAGGAGTGGTTGTAGAAACAGACTCCAATGTATGTAATTCACCAATAATCCCGATTCTTAAACGAACAGATCCAAAGGCCCCGCCAGCCTATCGATTGGTTATTGATCTGCGCGAGTTAAACAAATGCATTGTGCCACAATTCCCTGTGGTCCCAGATATCTCGTCATTACTGACAGCTATTGATTCCGAAGCGACATTCTTTACTGTAATCGATCTCAAGAATGCCTTTTTCAGCGTCCCAATAGATCCGGAAAGCCAATATTTATTCGGATTTAGTTTAAATGGACGTAGCTTTAAATTCTCACGCGCACCTCAAGGATTTACAGAAAGCCCCAGCATCTATAGCCAAGCACTGAAACGAGAACTAGATAGTATCCACATGCCAGTTAACACTGCTCTGCTCCAATACGTCGATGATTTGCTGATCACCGCAAGAAGCGAACCAGAATGTGAAAAAGCATCACTGACAGTTTTAAAATTTCTAGCCGAAAAGGGACACAAGGTGTCCCCTTCTAAGCTGCAATTCTGTGTCCAGCGAGTTGTTTATCTTGGACACTCGCTGTCCAAGGAGGGAAGGCAGCTTACACCCGACCGCATTCAGTTAATAGCTAACATGCCAATGCCCAAGACACAAAAGGAAGTACGGGCTTTCATAGGCCTCACTTCATACTGTAGACAGTGGATCCCGCAATATGCATTTCTAGCAAAACCACTCATCCAGTTGACAACACAGGAGGCAGCCACATCGACTGTTCTCCCTTGGACTCAGGAACATACACAAGCTTTTGAAAGCCTAAAGAAAGCTTTATGTCAAGCACCTGTTTTAGCAACGCCATGTTACAGAAAACAGTTTACACTCTTTGTTACAGAACGCGAAGGTACTGCTTTGTCAGTACTCACACAGGAACAGGCAGGAGCACACAAACCATGCGCTTATTTTTCTAGTACATTAGATCCCGTAGCTCAGGCTTTGCCTGCATGCCTGAAATCAGTAGCAGCGACAGCTTTAGCAATCAGACAAAGCGATGCCATAGTGTTAGGACATCCATTGACAGTTCAAGTACCACACACAGTAGAAGTCCTTGTGAATAGAACGCAAACACAACACTTGACTATAGCGCGACTTACAGGGTATGAACTTACATTGTTTCAGCCACATATAGAAATCAGACGCTGTAACACATTGAATCCTGCCACACTTTTGCCAGTAACCGGAACAGACCCACTAGCTCATGACTGTATTGAAGTTATTACTATAACGACAAAACCCAGACAAGACTTGACAGATGTCCCATTGTCAGATCCAGACCTGACGTTGTATGTAGATGGTTCATGTATGAGAACAAATACAGGAGAGTTAGTGGCTGCTTATGCAGTCACAACAGATACAGAAGTCATTGAAACTAATCGTATTAATACTTTGTCAGCTCAAGCCGCAGAGCTCATCGCTCTGACACAAGCCTGTATTCAAGCCACAAGTAGAAAAGTCAACATATACACTGATTCACGTTATGCATTCGGAGTCGTACATGACTTCGGCGTGCTGTGGCGAGAGAGAGGTTATTTAACTTCCCACGGTGCCCACATTCAGCACGGACCCCTCATTCATGCCTTATTAGATGCAATACATCTACCCACTGCAATATCAATTATGAAATGTAAAGCTCATACGAAAGTTACTGATATCATTTCTCAAGGCAATGATTTAGCCGACAGAACAGCTAAACAGACTGCTCAAACTCAAACTCCCGACATGACAAAGATAATAATCCCGATGCCGACACATTGTATGACAGTTAAAGATCCTACTCTTGACGTAATTAACATACAGACACATGCTACACCAGACGAAATAAAGAAATGGACTGAATTAGGAGGGATCCAAACGGACCAAGGATGGATGATGAAAGAAAAGTCTGTATGGTTCCTTCCTGATTCAATGGTCCAAGTTATAGTTAACACTATACATAGTCCAGCACATCTAGGAGAAAAAGCTATGCTAGACAGCATTCAACACATTTGGTTCAATAAACATTTACGAGCAGCAGCCAAACAAAAAGTCCGTACCTGTATGATCTGTTGCCAGTTTAACCCAGCAAAAAGCGTTCCCGTAGAACAGGGTGGATTTCATCCTCCTGATCACCCTTTTGAAGTCCTCCAGATGGATTATATCCAGATGGAACGATGTCGAGGATTCAAATATGTTCTCGTAGTTGTCTGCGCTCTGTCCCGTTGGACGGAGGCATACCCGGTTTCAGATTACACTGCCCCGACTACTGCCAAACAGTTAGTTCGAGAATTCTTCCCACGATACGGTTTACCACGTGTTGTCTACTCAGATAACGGCCAGCCGTTCTCATCCGAATTAATGAAACATGTTTCACTTCTGCTAGGATATCAGTGGAAATTCCACTGTGTTCGACACCCCGAGGCAGCAGGTCTCGTAGAAAGACATAATCAGATACTGAAAATCAGACTGTCCAAAATATGCAGAGAGAAAGGGGTCGACTGGATAGTAGCATTACCAGTTGCACTTTTTTTCATGAGAATGGTAGCACACTCTAGAACAGGGCTATCCCCGTATGAGGTGATCTTCGGCAGACCACCAAATATGTGGGGGACGCCTATTCCACGCAAAATAACTGATATTGACTGTAATATGCTGACAGATTACTTGGCTTCCTTGATGTCTGCACTACAATCTTGTCGTTCACAGGTTGCTGCAGCATTTCCCGACAACACTGAGGTGAAACCCCATGACGTAGTTCCGGGTGATTTCGTGTTTGTGAAAAATTTCGACCGAAAGACTCAGCTGGAGCCCAGGTGGAAGACACCCAAGTTGGTTCTGCTGACCACAAGAACAGCCGTGAAGATCGAGGGCCGCAAGGGCTGGATTCATTCAAGTCATATCAAGAAATTTCATGGACAATCCTCGGATATAGACATTGTGCCCTGCACTCCCTCACAGACTGATTCAAAACTTCCTTTGGTTGAAAAAACTGAAAGCCAACTCTATAAAGTTAAGTTGAGGCCTAGAACGTCAGACGATTTGATTGTTTAAGTCCTCTCCTAGGTGAAGCGGTTGAATCTGTCTCTGACATGTATCCTCTAGACCTGAATCATGGACAATTGCGAACAATGATGAAACGACAGGCGTATTGTAAATTACTGCGTAGCCACTGTATAGTGACATTATTAATATTGTTTTTCTTGAGTCTTTTAATAATTACTGCAAGCATATTGTTGCACATATATTACCCTATTTCTAGACAAGTTTATAATGTTACCGCTGAACATTCTTTTAGTGACTTACCTCCGCATGAATTGTCTTATAGACTTGCGCTGCGCAATAACACTTTCATTAGTATGTTACATCATTCCCATCAGACTAGTAATGCCACTAATTGTTGGGTGTGTGGCCGGCTCCCTCCCTATCAGAATTATGAAGGAGTCTTGTCTTTCTTTCCGCACCCATTTACACATAATGGCTCCTGTGGAGCATGGTTTAGTTTAATCAATTCCATAGACTCAGACACAGCAGTTTACCAAGATCAGTGGGTATGGGGAAACCTGAACCTAGTTTTACTCAAGGTCTGCTATCCTGACAAGGAGGGTCGCCCCAAAAGAACAGGAACTGATCTAGAAAATGAAGTATATGGATTAGGTAATTTTACACCTAATCTCATGATTCTAAATGTCGTATCCGAAGTTGAACTAGTCTTACCCACCATGTCAGTATTCCCAGCGAAGGGTGAATTGTGTGTAAGAAAGGTTAGTTCCATACATATGGGCCATAGTAAGTGTACTACTACAGTAGAATTCAGTGATCAAGGCAAATCTTCATTCAGAGCTTATCGCCACTCCTACTTTATATGTGGTCAGACTGCATATATGCGTCTACCTCTAGATTGGGATGGTACCTGCTACATTGCATTCCTTTTGCCACCTGTTTTTCTAGCTCCTCCGGATTATTATAGAAATATTCATTTAGTACACAACAGAGAGCGGAGAGATCTCCCGATTGTCGATTACACTGAAACAGCATGGGAAAAATACACAGATTTCAATAAAGGCATCTTTCCCTATATAGGTACTGTTACTAATAGTAAACTAATACGTAGATTAACTAGAACCCTTGAAGCAGTAGTGAATGAAACTATTTCCGCCTTAGGCAATTTAACAGAAGAGCAGTCTGCTATGCGGATTGTTGTGCTTCAAAATCGTCTTGTCCTTGACGTCATCCTGGCTGATAGGGGCGGAGCTTGTAGGGTCATCGGATCAAGCTGCTGCGTATTCATACCAGAAAATTCGCCATCAGTATATAAAGCCATAACTCGCCTTCATGAGATTGTAAACCAGATACACCAGAACCCAGGCACTTGGACTTGGTCCAGTTGGTTTTGGAGTGTGATATCAGCCTGGGGATGGAGAGTTCTATCCTTCCTAGGTATTGGCCTTCTCATACTATTCAGTTGCTGTCTATGTCTACAATGTGGTCCAGCGATCTGTGGTCTGTGTGCCACATCATGTATTCCACCACCAAGATTTCATTCAAAATCCCGGAAGAAGAAAGAAGAACAAATGATGCTACATGAACAGATCAATGGATTAATGAAGATTGATATTTCTTAACGGGCAAGTAGGGGACAAGGAGGGAATGTGGAAATATGGATTTTTCTGGTCAGTTATGTCCCCTATCTTGGACCCCAACGGTTCTATGTGCATGTCACAAGTACATGTATGTTCCCTCCAGGTCCAGTTATGAAGACGCAAACACATGTGCGTCCACCGTCAACATGTCCTCTGTCAGATCCGCCATGAATAGGCCGGATATTCCATTCCTAAGTACAAAAGGCCACCGGCTTTATATGGCTCACTTATGCCATTTTACAGTCCAGGCAAGTAGGCCCTGATTCTGTCATCAAAACTCTTCTTGCCTTCTGCCTCTGAAAACTCCAGTCTGAGCCTGCATCTGTGACCATGAACTTTGTCTCATTCTCTGCGCGGCTCACGAAGTCTGACATCAGCCTATCCTCTGCCAAGAACTGTATTTCACCTTCGAATTATCTGCTTCCCCCTCAGCCGATGCATTCCTGCCTAGTAGTTTAAGTAAACATTCTTCCAGTTACCAAGCAAAGGGCCCGGCTTCTCTGCCCTCATGCAAGTAATTCATAGTCCTGTTACTATGGAAGATTCCTGCCCTCGCATTTAGTGTAGACACCTAGACGCTTGTACACGCACGCACAGTCAGTATAGAATAGATTCTGTCCGAGAGTCCTTCTTTATGGATAACATAGTTCTTTAAACATAGGATGTTAGATATGATTTGGGATTAGGTTGACTTGACCCCTCAGACTTCTTGTCTCCACATGTAGAGCTAAAATGTCAAGTCCCCTTCACCCCCTAGTTACACGTCAATTACACGTCATGCTGCTGCGCGCGCATCTATGCCAAGTATTATCTTATAGATCCACCTATAGGTGACATCATAACCAATTATGTTCCTTTTTACTCCTTGTTCCACCCATTTTCGGTTACGCAGACAACTCGTCATTTTCCTTATCAATTGTTACGCCTATTGCATTCGCTTCATTGTAATGTATGTACTATAAAAGCCATTTCATGTCAATAATGTATGTACTTCACTTCCTGAACCTCCGGGGTGATGGAACTTGAAGCATCCGATTATAATCGATTATTGGAATAAAGCCCATTCCGAACCTCTAATACCACGGATTCTGCCTCTCATTTTACTGAGCTATTTTATTATGTTTCTGTATCAAATTCAGTCCTGGTAAAGGAAAATTATTTACCACAGTACAACATTTCCTCCCTTGTCAGCCTCACGGATGACAAGGGAGGCATCATTTTTGAGACTGAGCAATGCCTGTCTTTCCTCCCTAGTAATGTTTGTTGGATAGTGTTTTCTTTTCATAAGATATTGGTCTTCTAATTTATACAGATCATTAAAGATGTTATGTTGAAATTTGTCAATCAGATTGTGCCCTGGCAATTGTGGTGTAAACCTGGATTTGTGTCTCAAACCACTGTCGGAACTAGCAAATGTATCAAGGTCTAAATCCATTGCTACATCTTGTAATGAAAGAGTACACTCGCTATCATCAATAGAAAGTAGTAATTGGACATCTCTAATGTCCCTGATCGATGGTAATTCTTCTGGATGGGTAACATTACCGATTGCACCGGACAACTGTTGTTTATCCTGAAAGTATTTTAACAATTTGATCTTTCTAACAAATTTAAAACAACTAACATGTAGAGATGTAAAGTTTGGAACAGCACTGGGACAGAAACTCAAGCCTTTGCTCAATATTTTAATTTCATGTTCATTGAGTACATGATCCGAAAGATTTACAACATTAACAGTATTCAAACCTGTCATATCTTCAACATTATTCAATTCTTCTGATTGCGTGCATTTGATCTCGTGGTCACCCCTATTCTTTCTTGACCGCTTGTACCTGGTTTTTCCCCTTCTTGCCTTTTTTGGCCCATATCTTTCCTGTATGTTTGTTTGTTCCCTTTCCTGTAGCGTTGTAATTCTAAAAAAAAGGGATCAGAAATGGGCCCCTCCACCCGTGTTTGTGTGTTCAATGATTCACTGCTAGTGGCACTGCTGATACTAGACGTCTCTGGAGTGCTAACTGTGTCAGTTTGGCGTGGGGGATGTCCAGAGCCACCCGGATTTACCTCCACTCCAATGTTGTCGAATTTTTTGGCGAAGGTATACACCCTCCCCTGTTTGTAGTCTCTTTCATCCCTCCTGATTTTTTGGGATTTTTTATCCTTTAGGTATAGTTGGTGATTATATAGTACATCCTTAAGTATTGCTAGATTTTTGTCTCTCACCTCAGGTTGATTTAATTCCTGAATTTCCTCTTCCAATTTTGTAATCTCTACAATAATCTTGCTACGTTTTAATTCTGCATCCTTAATTAGGATCTCCATCATACCCACTGATGAATTGGAAAGCAATTTTTCCCATTCTTTGAGATGACCTCTGTCCAGGTCCTCAAAGGAGGGAAAAATAAGAATTCGGAGACCTCTGGGTACCTGTCCTTTTTCTATATATTTGCGTAAGATTGTTGAGTCCCACCATCTGGAGAGTTCCTGACGTTTCAATCTCTCTAATCTAATAAATTTTTGTCTCATGCCTTCTTTGGCGGTTGGCCGGGTATTGGCTTGGCCTGGAATCGTGTCATGACTGAACAAGTCTTCTAACAAAGTATCTCTATTGTCCTCAAAATTCGCCATTATCAATTAGTGACTTATCACAATGAACACAGGGTAAATAGTTAGTACCCAATTCTCAGCACTATACACATAAAAGTCATATATATTCACAAGTTAAAGGCAAAACGAGTGCTAGATCCGCAAAAATTGATGTATGTATAGATTATGCAGTGGATATGCTAAATGGACCTGCACATCGTGTAGTTCAAGCCGTAATGCAATCAATTGTTATTCGCAGTGGTATTGGGTGCTAGCACGACGCCACATACTCATCCACCAAGAGTAATATTCATCTCAAAGAATATTCAATCCCCAAGATGTTAAACATATACAAAAAAGGCAATGCTGCACACCCCAAACGTAACCTGCACCCCTTAAGACAGTCTGTTTCCTGGGTGTAGTCCAAATACGTAAAATGTTCATATGAAAGACACAAAAAATTTCCGATCTTGATGTAACAGGATGTGTTATGTTTATTCTTTCATAATCATATGAGTATCCAGTTTTCACAACGCAGCCGACGCGCGTTTCGCCCAACGGGCTTTCTCAAGGCTGCATACAAATAAGAAACAAAGAAAAAAGAAGAAAAAACAACGTATCTAATTTTCTGTATTTACAGAGACATACACACTATTTTTTCAGCTGTGTTATGCCTTACAATCTAATGTGAAACAGATCCATAAATAATCATCCAATTTAAAGGGATAGAGTTCCCCAAGAGATAGAAAGTAATCCGCTTCCTTGTGTGATTAATAGAGAGATAGATTCCGACAGGCTCCCCAAGTGGATAGAACGAAAGTCCAAAAAGAACCCCTGAATCACTACATGCTACTGTCAGAGATTATCAAAATACGTAATTAATCTTACACCGAGGAAGATAGTGCGTGTTAATGGATGTGCCCGTGTTAGATGTAAATATCCGAACAGTCATTGGTGCTAATGTACTCCAAGTCATATAAAATAAGGTGATGACGTCTCACCTTGTACGTTTCACAATTATTGTTCCTGTTAGGTATATGGGAAATTTCCAAACTTATACCTAAAAAGTAAAATTGTACTGTACTACAACCATTGACAATGTGACTCGAATGATACTCGTCAAAACATCTATTGAAACAGTCTATATTGCTTACCTAGTTCCCACCAAAGGATCCAGTAAAACGTGACCCAAGTCGAGCACTGTCAATATTTCTTCGTATTCGTGGTCAGTCACATGTATTCAAGGACCAGGATCCGTCCCCTCTAAATTCGAAGTGTAATGAAAAAGATGTTTTTATTTTATACTATTGTGTAGTGTCAGGGTCATCATTTGGTGATGACCACTTAAATAATGTGTGCATGCACAATTAGAGTACTGAAAATGTTCGCTGTCATCCAATAATGGTCGTAGTATTTTGCCGCACCTGTTGTATGCTAGGTATCTACATATCAAACCGACAGTTATGTAACTCTTTCATTCCCCAAAGTAATTCAGCTTATATGTTAAAGTCCAAATACATATGTCAATGTCTGCGTGTTCCTGACAACGCGCTACGTAACACTTCAAATGTTTCCGTGACAATGTTTGTAACGCGAGCGGAAATATATTAATGTTCCTGACACCGCGCTTCGTAATGTAATGAAAAAGATGTTTTTGTTTTATACTATTGTATTGTGTCAGGGTCATCATTTGGTGATGACCACTTAAATATTGTGTGTATGAATAATTAGAGTACTGAAAATGTTCGCTATCGTCCAATAATGGTCGTAATATTTTACCGCACCTGTTGTATGCTAAGTATCTACCTATCAAACCAACAGTTATGTAACTATTTCATTCCCCAAAGTAATTCAGCTTATGTGTTAAAGTCCAAATGCATATGTCAATATATGCGTGTTCATGACAACGCGCTACGTAAGGGGTGCAGGTTACGTTTGGGGTGTGCAGCATTGCCTTTTTTGTATATGTTTAACATCTTGGGGATTGAATATTCTTTGAGATGAATATTACTCTTGGTGGATGAGTATGTGGCGTCGTGCTAGCACCCAATACCACTGCGAATAACAATTGATTGCATTACGGCTTGAACTACACGATGTGCAGGTCCATTTAGCATATCCACTGCATAATCTATACATACATCAATTTTTGCGGATCTAGCACTCGTTTTGCCTTTAACTTGTGAATATATATGACTTTTATGTGTATAGTGCTGAGAATTGGGTACTAACTATTTACCCTGTGTTCATTGTGATAAGTCACTAATTGATAATGGCGAATTTTGAGGACAATAGAGATACTTTGTTAGAAGACTTGTTCAGTCATGACACGATTCCAGGCCAAGCCAATACCCGGCCAACCGCCAAAGAAGGCATGAGACAAAAATTTATTAGATTAGAGAGATTGAAACGTCAGGAACTCTCCAGATGGTGGGACTCAACAATCTTACGCAAATATATAGAAAAAGGACAGGTACCCAGAGGTCTCCGAATTCTTATTTTTCCCTCCTTTGAGGACCTGGACAGAGGTCATCTCAAAGAATGGGAAAAATTGCTTTCCAATTCATCAGTGGGTATGATGGAGATCCTAATTAAGGATGCAGAATTAAAACGTAGCAAGATTATTGTAGAGATTACAAAATTGGAAGAGGAAATTCAGGAATTAAATCAACCTGAGGTGAGAGACAAAAATCTAGCAATACTTAAGGATGTACTATATAATCACCAACTATACCTAAAGGATAAAAAATCCCAAAAAATCAGGAGGGATGAAAGAGACTACAAACAGGGGAGGGTGTATACCTTCGCCAAAAAATTCGACAACATTGGAGTGGAGGTAAATCCGGGTGGCTCTGGACATCCCCCACGCCAAACTGACACAGTTAGCACTCCAGAGACGTCTAGTATCAGCAGTGCCACTAGCAGTGAATCATTGAACACACAAACACGGGTGGAGGGGCCCATTTCTGATCCCTTTTTTTTAGAATTACAACGCTACAGGAAAGGGAACAAACAAACATACAGGAAAGATATGGGCCAAAAAAGGCAAGAAGGGGAAAAACCAGGTACAAGCGGTCAAGAAAGAATAGGGGTGACCACGAGATCAAATGCACGCAATCAGAAGAATTGAATAATGTTGAAGATATGACAGGTTTGAATACTGTTAATGTTGTAAATCTTTCGGATCATGTACTCAATGAACATGAAATTAAAATATTGAGCAAAGGCTTGAGTTTCTGTCCCAGTGCTGTTCCAAACTTTACATCTCTACATGTTAGTTGTTTTAAATTTGTTAGAAAGATCAAATTGTTAAAATACTTTCAGGATAAACAACAGTTGTCCGGTGCAATCGGTAATGTTACCCATCCAGAAGAATTACCATCGATCAGGGACATTAGAGATGTCCAATTACTACTTTCTATTGATGATAGCGAGTGTACTCTTTCATTACAAGATGTAGCAATGGATTTAGACCTTGATACATTTGCTAGTTCCGACAGTGGTTTGAGACACAAATCCAGGTTTACACCACAATTGCCAGGGCACAATCTGATTGACAAATTTCAACATAACATCTTTAATGATCTGTATAAATTAGAAGACCAATATCTTATGAAAAGAAAACACTATCCAACAAACATTACTAGGGAGGAAAGACAGGCATTGCTCAGTCTCAAAAATGATGCCTCCCTTGTCATCCGTGAGGCTGACAAGGGAGGAAATGTTGTACTAATGAATAAATCTGACTATATGGATGAAATCAACAGACAATTGAGTGATGAAATGACATACCAGCCATTAGACCATAATCCGGTTAACATCACCAAAGAACTCATTCAGAATACACTACGATTTTGGAAGGACAAATGTTTGATCTCAGATATCGAATACAGATATCTATACAATGATACACCAACCATACCGTGTATATACGTTCTACCAAAAATCCATAAAAATGAACCCTTCCCCCCTGGTAGGCCAATCATTTCAGGAATCGGATCACCAACTGAACGTATCTCTGAATACATCGATACATTTTTACAACCATTGGTGGTGAACCTACCTTCGTTCATCAAAGACACTACAGATGTCCTAAGTAAGATTTCGGATGTAGACTGGGTAGAGGGACACTATCTTGTCACCTTGGATGTGTGTTCCCTCTACACCAGTATACCTATGAACATGGGTCTCCTGGCAGCACAATATTTTCTAGAATCTAGGGCTATACAATTCCTAGAACACACTGTCATGATACTCGAATTGATAGAATTGGTGTTAAAAAATAACATTTTCATGCACAATGACATTTGGTACCGTCAAATTAGAGGGGTGGCGATGGGGGCGAAATTTTCGCCCTCGTTTGCCAATCTCTATATGGGATATTTTGAACTGCATCATATTTGGAAGAAGTGTCCCAATACACTAACGGAAAACATCCTCTTTCTAGGTCGGTATATAGACGATATACTGATGTTTTGGTCAGGTACAAAAACAATGCTGGATGAATTTTTCCAGTATCTCAATACTAATCCCTTTAATTTAAGGTTTACAAAAACAGAAAGTACTACACATATCAATTTTCTTGATATTACAATTGTAGTGGCAAAGGATAAACTGTTATCACGACCATACAGAAAAGATACTGCATGCAATGCAGTTCTGCATGCCACCAGCGCACACCCACCCTCACAGATTAGAGCAATTCCTTTGGGGGAGATGATCCGCACAAAAAGAAATTGCAGTGATCTACAAATACTGGAAAATGAACTTAACACAGTAGAACAACGTTTTAGGGCCAGAGGATATAAGACATATGATATCCGAAAGGCACGCAAAGCCGTTAACAATATGATTAGAACGGACATGCTGAAGGGCAGCATGAAAAGAAACAGAAAGTCAGATAGCACCAAAATGATCAGGTTTATCACACCATACACCAATGTGAGTGGAGAAATCTTTAAAATTCTCAGAAAACACTGGCATCTATTAACAGATGATGAGAAAATTATGGAGGCGGTGGGACCAAGGCCCAACATTACCTTTGCTAGGGGTAACACTTTGAGACAATCCCTGTGCCCCAGCTTTATTCCAAAAACGCGTCAAAGGACATGGTTACCAGCAAAACCGAAAGGGTTTTTTAAATGCGGTACCTGTAATGTTTGCCCTTTCGCGCTGAATAAAACCATGTCATTCAAATACAATTCTGAAAGAACACACCTAGTTAACGATTTCATTAATTGCAACACGAAATTCGTTATTTATTGTATTATTTGCATTTGTGGAAAAATTTACGTTGGCAGCACCATTCGACCACTAAAGGAACGGATACAGGAACACCTAAGAGCCATTAGAAATAATAATTTGCAATATCCGTTAGCCTTACATTTCAATACTACACATAATCACACTGAATTGATCAGAATAACCTTTCATGGTCTTGAGGTAGTACTGCCACACCCGAGAGGTGGCAACAGGATTAGTATGCTTCGACAAAAAGAATGTAAATGGATTGTTTCCCTCAGAGCAGTTGAACATGGGATTAACATCGATAAGGAACTTTTTGAATTTCTGTAGATCTATGTGTCATGTACTATAAATGATAATTATAACTTCATAGGTTGGTATTTTATTTACCAACACCTATCATTATTATAACAATGGAATATGTACAATATTATAGTGAACTACAATTATGTTGTGACGGACTTTTAAAACAAAATAATCTCTGTGACATGCTGTGGAGCCAGGATTCCTATTTCTTTTGACTTGCTGCTACCTGTCCTTTCCATTTCTGAATTTAGCTATCTTATCATGTTATACCATGCTTTCTCGCCTTTCTTAATGACACTATGGTGACGATGTCGGGTCCCTTCTTGAATATTTAATATATGAACAGGTATGCACGATTAATTACACATTGAAGGAATCTGAGACGTTAAATAAGAGGACGGTTTTTAGACATATTACACACACTGCGACATTGTTGCAATATGGCCGCCAGTTCGCTTACTTTGAACCTGGTCGCTTTAGGTGTTAGTCCGTTTTTTGTGTTGACAATTTCCATTTAAACAGTGCAATGGCGGTAAGCTTTTGGTACGAACGCCCAGGGACATGCGGGAGAATCTATAATGTGAAGGAGGTGAGTGCGTTATGGTTAGTGCCACGGTAATGATTGAAGTGATACGATGCGCGGTGTTAGGAACATTAATATATTTCCGCTCGCGTTACAAACAGTGTCACGGAAACATTTGAAGTGTTACGTAGCGCGTTGTCATGAACACGCATATATTGACATATGCATTTGGACTTTAACACATAAGCTGAATTACTTTGGGGAATGAAATAGTTACATAACTGTTGGTTTGATAGGTAGATACTTAGCATACAACAGGTGCGGTAAAATATTACGACCATTATTGGACGATAGCGAACATTTTCAGTACTCTAATTATTCATACACACAATATTTAAGTGGTCATCACCAAATGATGACCCTGACACAATACAATAGTATAAAACAAAAACATCTTTTTCATTACATTACGAAGCGCGGTGTCAGGAACATTAATATATTTCCGCTCGCGTTACAAACATTGTCACGGAAACATTTGAAGTGTTACGTAGCGCGTTGTCAGGAACACGCAGACATTGACATATGTATTTGGACTTTAACATATAAGCTGAATTACTTTGGGGAATGAAAGAGTTACATAACTGTCGGTTTGATATGTAGATACCTAGCATACAACAGGTGAGGCAAAATACTACGACCATTATTGGATGACAGCGAACATTTTCAGTACTCTAATTGTGCATGCACACATTATTTAAGTGGTCATCACCAAATGATGACCCTGACACTACACAATAGTATAAAATAAAAACATCTTTTTCATTACACTTAGAATTTAGAGGGGACGGATCCTGGTCCTTGAATACATGTGACTGACCACGAATACGAAGAAATATTGACAGTGCTCGACTTGGGTCACGTTTTACTGGATCCTTTGGTGGGAACTAGGTAAGCAATATAGACTGTTTCAATAGATGTTTTGACGAGTATCATTCGAGTCACATTGTCAATGGTTGTAGTACAGTACAATTTTACTTTTTAGGTATAAGTTTGGAAATTTCCCATATACCTAACAGGAACAATAATTGTGAAACGTACAAGGTGAGACGTCATCACCTTATTTTATATGACTTGGAGTACATTAGCACCAATGACTGTTCGGATATTTACATCTAACACGGGCACATCCATTAACACGCACTATCTTCCTCGGTGTAAGATTAATTACGTATTTTGATAATCTCTGACAGTAGCATGTAGTGATTCAGGGGTTCTTTTTGGACTTTCGTTCTATCCACTTGGGGAGCCTGTCGGAATCTATCTCTCTATTAATCACACAAGGAAGCGGATTACTTTCTATCTCTTGGGGAACTCTATCCCTTTAAATTGGATGATTATTTATGGATCTGTTTCACATTAGATTGTAAGGCATAACACAGCTGAAAAAATAGTGTGTATGTCTCTGTAAATACAGAAAATTAGATACGTTGTTTTTTCTTCTTTTTTCTTTGTTTCTTATTTGTATGCAGCCTTGAGAAAGCCCGTTGGGCGAAACGCGCGTCGGCTGCGTTGTGAAAACTGGATACTCATATGATTATGAAAGAATAAACATAACACATCCTGTTACATCAAGATCGGAAATTTTTTGTGTCTTTCATATGAACATTTTACGTATTTGGACTACACCCAGGAAACAGACTGTCTTAAGGGGTGCAGGTTACGTTTGGGGTGTGCAGCATTGCCTTTTTTGTATACCAAAGACGCATCTGACCGGTTGGCATCTCCGATGCTCCCGACGGACTGCGAAGAATTTTGCAACACAGGAGGTGGGTTTCCGTGGTCTTAGAGGTTGATCAGTGCCCACAGAAAGTCTGAGGCCCGCATCCCTTGTGGCAACCGTGCAACCCGAACCCCTTGATACCGCGTCACTTTGCAGAAGCATCAGCTTTCCAGTGACTCCTGCAGCTGAGCTTTGGGCTACTTGTAGCCCTGACCCCAAGCAGCAATTCCACCGAAGATTGTCCAGCTACACTTCACGAGTGTTCCGTGAGCTGGCCCTTTGTGTTTTCTCTCGAGGGCCCTTCACGATCCTTGGTCCGTTGACTGGTGGGACCCTGTGAAGGCAACTCTAATTTTAATTGGGCTTACCTGGTTGCTCCAGATGTGCCCTGACTCTCCATTGCTTGGGGAGTCCCCAGGACCTTGCTGGTCAGCACCGAAGCATCTTTTCTCTTCCTGCGTGAGTTGCTGTTGCCAAGGCTTGTTGTGTTCAATCCAAGCACTGACACCGCAGCACTCAACATCCTTCGTTGGACAGCTCGAATCCAGTTCCTGGTTGTCTTCGATGCCTCCTGGTCCTTGTGGCTGCAGAGTCAAGCTTCACCTCTTCGCACCTGAAACAGCCGACATCGGTGGGCATTCGCCTATCGTGCCCCTGGTCACTGGCAAGGGACCCAGACTCTGTCCCCTCTGCTTTCAGGAGCTTCTGATCTTCGATCCAGGGTTGGATCACACCGGACACTTTCCTTCTTCCCGGCAGCAGCAATTTGCAGCAGATCGCCATTGAAATCAACGATGATTCCCGACACCATTTGACACCTATGCAATCGGCTTCCCTGGGTGAGGTAACTCAAGTACTCCGGTGCTCCCGTGGGTGCTGGCCCTAGAACCCCTTAAGTCTAAAGGGTTTTGCTCAAAGTCCTCTCCTAAGTGTCCTTAACTTCTAAAATTCCAACCGCGACTTTCTCATAGAATAGTACGGGGCTCGCGCCTGTGTTCTCACACTGCACGTGTCCGCAGTGGGTCTCCTGTGTCACTACCTTGGGTGGTTCCTTGAGGTCCCAACGATTCTACGTGCTCTAGGCACTGTGTCTAGTCACATCGTGGTTCTTATACCACTTTCTTAATATATAGTTTGGTCTGCCCCTAGGGCCCATTGTATATTGTGCTATTTACTGTTGTTTTAGAACTGTATTATTGTGTATCTTGGACTCTAATCTCATAAAGAGATTAGTTGTGAGTGTTTAGAAATAAATACATATATTTAATATATACCTTTTGTGGTTCTCCTTTCATTTAGTGATTCAAGAGGTTATAATCTGGTAAACCAAGCTGATTTACACTCCTTCAAGACTTAGCCTGAAGGCTACTCTCCATAGCTACCACTAGGATAGCTTTCAATAAAGGTTGTATTTAAACCAATTATCATTGAGGGTTGTTTGGACTGGTCCAAGGTGCCCACTATAACTAGTGGACAGCATATACCAGGCCAACTTCTCAAAAGCAGCACCAGGATTGGTCTGAGCAGCCTGGTCTGACATTGAGACAGTCCCTGGAAGCCTAAGTGCCCACCACTCCTCCCTGCCCTGCTCGGCCCTACACTCATGCCTAAACCAGTCACAGAAAAATAAAATTATGTTGATTCATTATCATTTTATTTTTCTGTCACTAACTCTGACGAGTAGGGTGACGCTCCTCTGCCATTATGGATGACCCGCTCCTATCTGCATCTCAGAACATTATTACATTCATATTTAAGACTCTTTAGTTCAGCCAGGGCTCCTGATCCTCTAGTATGTATAAGAGTACCTTCAAGTTTTTTTTATCTTGATTTGTAACTCATTCAGTTGTTGATAATTCTTCTTAATCTTTCCTGCCATTAGGGTAAATATACAGCCTCTGATTGTGGCATTTAGAGCCTCCCAGAATACTTCAAGAGTGATAGCCTGTATATTGTTGTCATTAATATACTGAATAATTTCTTTTTGGATCGAGTGACACAAATAACTATCATCAGTGATAAGATTATTAATTCTCCAGTGCTTCGAGGGAGGTAATGGGGTACCAACTTTTAGTGCAAATGAATTGCATGCATGATCTAAGATTATAAAATTTTCAATGTTTTGGGACAACGTGCCTTGAAGGAGACAGTCCTCTACCAGCAAATAATCAATCCTTAAGTAAGAGTCGTGCGGTTGTGAATAAAAAATGTATTCACTTCCAGTAGGGTTGTGTTTCTCCAAACATCAATCAGTTTGTGTGATTTGCATAAATTTAGGAGTTGTGTGTGGGATCTGGTGGGTCTAAACTTCATATTGGAGAGCCTATCCAAGGTGCCATCCATAGGGAGTTTGAAATCGGCACCTAGAGAGATACCATTATTCTTAGGTAGGTCTGATAAAAGACGGGTTAATATTAGACCAAAAGGAGGTCTCATAATTATTTCGGGCATATATGTTCACCACAAAGAAAGCTGAACCATCCTTCATTGCTGAGATCATCACCATTCTGCCCAATTGATCGCAATCTTATGGAGACGCTGAAATATTAGACGTAAAAATAATAACTCCAAACTCCATTTTTCTTGTACAAACCGGGGAGCTAAAACAGTAATTTATCCAGGTAAAATTGAAGTTTACTGCATCCCTGGACCTATTCTGGATTCCTGAAGAAGAATTTCACCTTGTAGTCTGTAACAATAATCAGGTCTTTATTTTCCCTTTAACAGGGTGATTCAAGCCTTTCGTATTGAGTGAGAGCACCTTTATGGATTGCTGAGCATTAACTGACATGTGGTCTCAACATTACGATCTGTATAAAGAATACAGTAACTCTTGTTATCAAGGAAGTGCAGTTTTACTCAGTCGCTGTAATAATGCAATATTGGAGGTGGAGGCATAACAAAAACCAGTCCTGGAACATTCCATAATAAGGTGAATAAAGAAGAGTCCAAACGGAAGAAAGTCAGAGTAGAGGAAAAGAGGTTATACAGACAAAAGTGTAAAAACAACAAATGCGACCCCACCCCCCCCCCAAAAAAAAAGGCCTAATGGCCCAATAATTCCTCCCATTATTAAAAAAACAAAAGGAGGAAAGTGTCCTGAGATGTCTTGTGAGGCTGAATAACAGTTGAACAATAGAAAACATATGGATGCGTAGCATTTCAATTCTTTAAATCAAATGAAATAGGCACAGTGGAACAACATATTCGGAGCACCATCCCACGTATGCACAAACAATGGTAGTAATTAATGCCGATATAGGGGTACAGAGGAAATATTTGATCGAAAGTTGTGTAGAAACAATTGGCCAAAAATTATGTCCACAAGTCTTGAGGCAAATTAGAAGTTTCATTGCTACATGAATGCGAACAGGGAGTTTTATCACACAGGTCCCATAAACTGGTGATGATGTTTTAGTGAGCCATCTCAGAGTGTTTTATTCTGGATAAAAGTTCTAGAGATCTGAAGGTTCCATAAAGAAATGGAGAGTGTCATTGAAAATGATCTTAAATCTAGATGGGCCCACATAGAAATGGGGAACTGAGAGATCTCTGTGCGATTTTTAAAAAGAAAGGAAACCTTTTCAGTGTTGAGATGTGTCTTTGGCGAAATCCTGCGTGATTCTGATCTTGGAGCCTTCTCAGGATATATGTTGATATTTCTTCATATATTGTAGTATTTCTTCAGCAAGTTTGTACCTTAAAGGTTTAAAAATCATAGCTCTTGGGTGTTGCATGGGTTTGGTGGAGCGGGATGAAGAGATTCTTGATGGAACTCTGTTTGCCCTTCCTATTTTAAAGTCTCTGCTGAAGGATAGTTTAGTGTACGTGGACTCCAAGCGTTAAGGAATTCAATGCCAAGTCTTCCACCCTTTATGGAAGGCCAAATATCCTTAGCTTGCCTCTATAATTATGGTTATCTAGGTCTGTGTTAGCATTGATTGGAGGGCAATTTTAGCACTCAGTGCTTCCGAGATTTTATTCGTTTTTGATCTATCATCTTCCAATCATCTAATGCGAGATTCAACTTCTGTGATTCTTCCTGCTAGGTCTCTGAAGTAGTTTCAAAGGCACTGGATGTCTAGTTGCATGAGATCCATATTTGTCTTTGTACTACGGGCTAAGTCATGTAAAGAGGACAAACGTTGCAGAAGAAGATCAGAAAGTTGGAAGGAAATCAAAAGTCAAATATCACTAGCAACGAGCTCTGCATGTGACCGGGTAGTGGCAAGGAAACATTGCATTTATGAGGGTAAAACACTCCAATCTTTATATGGTGTGCTGCAGATAGGCTTTATTGCAGCAAAGTGAACATGTAAGCAACATAATAGCGGCCATTTTGTTACAACAGGGGTGGTCTGACCTTTAGTAGTGTTGCAGAATTTAAGAAAGTATTACTGATCCAAATGACCCCATATCGTGGCTCATAATGGGTCTCAGTGAGAAAGAGGCTTGAATTTTAGGTATTTCTGGCTGCGATTCATTCATGCAGAGACAAGATTAAGTGTACAAGGACGCGGCAGACATTTTGAATGCCTGACCTTGAAAATCACACTCGTCGCTGAGGAGCCAATCTGTGAAGGAGTGCTGGTTTCAGGGAGCACTGCATAAGTGTCGAAGTGCAGTCATCCCCCAAAACTACGTTCTAGAGTGGAATCCGATTGCATAGTTCATCGCAGCAACAGTCAATCGCGCAGGAAAGCTCCTTCAGGTGGGCATTCTTGTCAGATGCAGGCCACACCGCACTATAAACCTCATACCTATCTACATAATGTAAAATGTGTCATCTGCATGTTACACAATGTGGTTTGCAGGAGACACATTACATTAACCCTCTATGCTACTTTATATGTCAAAACTGTAAAAGACAAAACACAGATCCCTCCAGCAAATGAATTAACCTACCATTATTATTATTCACTGAGATTTACTGGGCACACAAAGCTCTTTGCACCAGGAAGTGGTAAGGAGGCAGACTAGTGCTGTCTCTTTCCTCAAAAAGTTAAAAAACGTTTTTCGCTATCTGTGATTACTGTCTTTGCCTGTGGTTGTTACAGTTTAAAATTGTACTTTTAACCTGCCCATGATTGCATATTTAACCACCTGTTTTGTGTTCAAGCTTGTTGTTTTTCCTGCCCATGATTGCTTCCATTTAACGTGTTGAATTGTGGGATTTGCAGTCCTAAATCTCTGTTTAAGCAGTGCACCCCCAGCCAGCATTTTGTGTTAACAAGTCTGTGAAACCAGCCCGTCCCCCCCCTCTCCCAGCAACAGGGATATTCTACATCAGAGGGTGCTCTGAGGCAGCAGTGATCTTCTGTGTGCTGTTTAAACTGTGTTTAATAGGGACTGTGCACTTCATTTTTTGGCCAGGAGAGGGAGCACAGTTTTATAGAAACACTATTGTCAGAGGACAAGTTAGTTAGGCCCTTACCTGCAGAAGTCCAAAGTGTGGATTGAACCTGTCTGTCTCCTAGGAGATTTCTGAACAAGAGAAGCAGCTCTCCAGTCCCAGCCCCACCCCCGGGCCAGCAGACCTAGGACTGGTGATTGGCTATTCAGCTCCCAGGCAACTCTGAGCCCTCCTCTCACACCTGCCCAGGCCCCTTATGGCTTTGCTGGGTGCACCCCAAATCATTTTCTTCCATCTTATGAGTTGTAGCCTACCCGTGCCCCAGATTGCAGTGAACAGAGTCCAGGAAGTGGTAAGGAGGCAGACTAGTGCTGTCTCTTTCCTCAAAAAGTTAAAAAACGATTTTCCCAATCTGTGATTACTGTCTTAGCCTGTGGTTGTTACAGTTTAAATTGTACTTTTAACCTGCCTGTGATTTCATATTTAATCACCGGTTTTGTGTTCAAACTTGTGTTTTTTCCTGCCCATGATTGCTTCCATTTAACGTGTTGAATTGAGGCATTTGCAGTCCTAAATATCTGTAGTTTTTCCCTCTCATTCCCGGTGACTATCAGATTTTCCCTCCAGATTTCCCCTTGGCTCTGTGCTATGACCTGTATGTTAAATGGTGCACCCCTAGCCACCATTTCGTGTTAACAAGTCAGTGAAACCAGCCCCTCCTCCCCCGCCCCCCCCCCCCCAGCAACAGGGATATTCTACATCAGAGGGTGCTCTGAGGCAGCAGTGATCTTCTGTGTGCTGTTTAAACTGTGTTTAATAGGGACTGTGCACTTAGTTTTTTGGCCAGGAGAGGGAGTAAAGTTTTATACAAACTACTTTCAGAGGACAAGTTAGTTAGGCCCTTACCTGCAGAAGTCCAAAGTGTGAATTGAGCCTGTCTGTCTCCTAGGAGATTTCCGAACAATAGAAGCAGCTCCCAACTCCCTGGCCAGCAAACCTTGTCTGAGGTCGCTGGGACCTTATATAGTCTGCTAGTGGTTGGTACATGTGTACACTGATTGGTGTTTGTATCAGGTGTTTCTATTGGATTAGAGTTAGTGTCCTCATTGGTTGGGTATTTGAGTGTTCTGATTGGTTTCTTGGTCTATGACTCAATCAATGTAGGGTTGAGACTAGGGCTAGGGTTAGGATTTCTATTTGAAGCAGGGATAAGGGCTTCCTGTGTGATTGGTTGTTGGGACTAGGGTGGGACCAGGGCTAGGGTTAGGCTTTTAATTATAAGTAGCGATTAGGGCTTCTGGTGTTATTGGCTGCTGGACTAGGTGTCGGACTAAGAGTAGGGTTGAGCTTTCTATTGGAAGTAGGGACTAGGGCTTCCTGTGCCATTGGTTTCTTGGAATTGGGTTAGGACTGCTGGTTGGGCTAGGGCCTCTATTGGACGTAGAGATCAGGGTTTTTGAGAGTTATTGGGTGCTTGGACTAGGGCTAAGATTGGCTGTAAGGTCCTGGTCTCCTATTGGTTGTAGATTTTAGGGCTAGTGTTGTGATTGGATAGGGTTAGGGCTAGGGTTCCCATTGGCTGAAGGGGTCACCTGATTACTAGGGCTATAAAAGGCCAAGGCTTAGGGCGTCTCAGCCCGGGCATCGAGGTTAAGGGCGGAGAGGACTAGGGCAATTACCTGTTTGAGCCTGTTCGAGACTGGTCGGGACCAGGGCCAGAAATGCTGCACATGTTCGCATTCAGTAATAGCCACCCCACACCATGCACAAACATAGTAATAAATTCACACCAAATGTACACCACATACAACCCTATGCACAGATCAATGTACCAGCATGCACTATAAACCCAACCAAACCACATCTATACACCCTTCTATCCCAAGTACTACACATACCCACCATCACCTCCAAACAGTACACAACTCTATCCTATAGCACTAGCCTATCCACTCATCACTAACACAACCCCATTCAACACCATACATAACTACATCCCATCCAGACACACGCTCCCTGCTCTTATTACAACTAACAGACCACCTTTTATCACTAACAAACATATATTCATCCTTCCATCATTTATCCAACCAACACCCTCCTCTCCCTACTACCATAATAACACTAACGCACAACACACTGCACACCACAACACTTTTTAACTCTTGCAACAAACCAGTCTAAGACAAACACTCTTACCTCTACTTTATTCCCTCCTACACACAGCTCTACTCATAAACCCAACACCACCCCCTCTACCTTACAACCTCCTCTCACAATCAATACTATACAACCAAATCCATTGCATGAAACAGATACACCAGCACCCCTTTTTACTACTCCTCAAAAACAAAACATATCACACACACCAGCACAACAAGATCTTCAAAGCGCAACACATCAAATACTTACCATCACAAAATGCAAACATACACCCACCTTTCAAACCACACAAAGGAACAAAATCCAATGCCAAGCTTTCTCTCTTCCACCACACCTAACACAGATACAGCAACATAGCAACTCTCTTCTAACCACCTCTCATCCATTGGACAATTTAGAACCTTACTACATGACCCACATGCTGCACCACCACCCCTGACTCATACACCTTCCGCCATAAACTCATGCAAACAATATAAGCGACGTGCCACACCTCACAACTTCGCTTACCCATGTCTACTGCACAACAATGTTACACCACAAAAGCAACACAGCACACCAACTCACTCTCAAACACCATCTCCACCACATACAAATGCAGACCCATCAAAATGCCTTCTTAGCATGCTGGATGAGGAACATGATACAGAACAGCTACACGATTGCTATCCTAATACAGCTAATGCCAGCACTAAAAACACACCTGCTACAAACCCACACAATACTGATCACTCTTCTACAAAACAAAGTCTCACTATCACCAAAGGCCATTCTCTAAACTGTCTACTAATAAATGCTCGACCCCTCTCTAAAAACAAACATCACATCTACGACCTTCTCTCAGATGCAAAACCAGACATACTATTCATATCTGAATCATGGTTGGGAGATGATATGACTCCAGTCCTGCATGAAGCCATTCCTCTAGGCTATCAAACGATCACCAAAATCGTATAGGCAAAAAAGGAGGTGGTCTAACTGTTGTGTTCAGGTAAACATTACATATCACTAAAGTTGACAACATCTCCATAAAGAATTGTGAGGCTCTTCTAACAAGATGCAATACTACACTGTCTTCATCCAGTAACTTCCTGCTCCTTTAGAGACCTCCACCTAGCAAGGCAACATTCCCAGACGCACCTCTAGACACAGTTTCAAACCTGGTAACAATACACTCCAACTTATGCATTCTGGGTGACCTCAACATTTGGTTTTACAAACCCAATATGACCCATCCAAAAACAATAATCACGGGCCTGGACGCACTGAACCTGCATCAGATTGTCCACAAACCGACACACTTCGCCGGACATATCCTAGATGTCATTTTTGCTAATACTGAACTAGTTACCTTTCAAACTATAACTCCAGTCACATGGTCAGGCCACCACTTGCTTGCTTTCCGACATAAAACAACATTAAGGGACTCACATAAAACTGCCTTACATCCATCCACCTATCGGCCGTGGAACAAATTCAATTTGGAACACTTAGAAACACAACTAACATCAAGTACAAATCTGGAGACAATAACTTCTGTTCAAAATCTATATGAGTGGCTACAGGAAGCTTTTGACATCCTGATACCACTCAAAACCATACAACAGCACAAAAGAAGAAAAGCGCCTTGGAGAAACATAGGAATAAAACAACAAATTAGAAAGCTGCAACGTACCTGGCTCAAAACAAACGCCAAACAAGACAAACTTTACTACAAACAATTAACAGATTATACAAGTCAGCTATCAGAAAAGGTACTATTCAGACAGAATTCAAAATGCTAAATGTGCAAATAAAGAATTCTATAAAATATTTAATGAATTTCGCAAACCAAATTGCCTCGGAGGAACTCATCCTGTTACTCAAGATTTCACAGACAAACTGAAAAATCATTACACGGACAAAGCAGACACATTGGACTCATACTTAAAACAAAAACAAAGCAGCAGCACTAACCCCTGTACAAAACAACAATCCAAGAATACTCTAACCCAGCCTCTCCATTCCTTCCAACTCATCTCACACGATGAATTTATGGACCTGGTCAAAGCAAGCAGCCTTTCTGACCCCTGTCCACCACAAACTTTCAAGACAATTCTTTTAACAACCTCTGCTGCCACTCCAGTAAGAAGAATCATCAACGATTCCTTAACTACAAGAAAAGTTTCAGAAGAACTCAAAAAATCTCACATACGCCCTTTACTGAAGAAAACCAACTTGGACCCGCTGAACCCTGACAACTACAGACCCATTACAAATTGACCTTTCCTGGGCAAACTGATAGAAAGAGCAGTGTTCCCCCAGATGTCACAATTCATTGAAGAGAATGACATACTCTCAGACTTCCAAACAGGATTCCGTCCGGTAAGAGGCACTGAATCTGCCCTCCTTGCCATCTGGGATGACCTGAAGAATACAGTTGACTGCAGCGGGGTTGCTGCTCTACTCCTCTTGGACCTCTCGGCTGCCTTTGACGCGGTTGACCATGACACTCTGAAACAAAGACTCTATGAAGCCGGCATAGAGGGAACTGCTCTAGACTGGATCGCATCCTACTTTCAAAACAGAACTAATGCCATCCATACCCCACCTTTCTCGTCCAGACCATACCCCACAAAAGCAGGGGTCCCTCAACGTTCTATCATCTCGCCCATGCTTTTCAACATCTACATGAAGTCATTACCGGCAGTGATCAATCAAGTTCACCTCATGTGCTATAACTATGCAGATGACATGCAAATTCTCCTTCAACTGGAATGCCCCAAAGACATTGGAAAATCCCCAATTTTCAGTTGTCTCAGAGCTTTGGATCAGTGGACGACTTGGAGCCATCTAAAAATGAATGCTTCAAAAATGGAAATACTCACATGTGGCGATAGGAAACATTACGACCCGCTTCCGCCTGGCTTGATGAACTGGGATCACCACCTAAAGTATCGAAGGAAATAAGAAACCTCGGAATGACCATGGACTCCAAGCTGTCGATGAATGCCCAGTGGACAAACTAGCAAGATCAAGCTTTGTCCCTATAAAAATGCTCCAACAAATTTTCCCTCATTTGGGATTTCCACACAAGGTCCAAGCTACCATCTCCCTTGTTCTGTCCAAACTCGATTACGCCAATAGCCTCTACTAAGGATCACCATTAACAACCATGAAAAGACTACAACGGATTCAGAACTCGGCTGCCAGACTACTCTTGCTTATCAAACCGCGAGACCACATCTCACCTGCCTTGAGAGCCCTGCATTGGTTACCGGTTGCCAGAAGATCTACGTTCAAGCTACTTTGTATCACCTGCAAAGCAATACATGGAATGGGGCCATTCTTCATCAGGAATAAAATCACCAAACCAATTCAACAAAGGAACCTATGCTCTAAAGGGGCATCTTGCCTCAAAATCCCAAGATACAAGAAAAACAAGCATTTGCAATGCAATAGGTCTCGCATTAGTGAAAGTTTGAGCTATTGGCATTGCTAATATTAATGAAACGGCAATAGCTCATACTTTCAGTAATGCTTTGCTGAAGTCATCAACGCTATATCATTGCACTGTGACACTCTTATAAACATGTTCCAAGTAACAAGAACTTACTACGAAAAAGGGTGCCCAATTTGCTTTCACACACCTTGTGTAATAAAAAATCTTTTTTTTCTACAGGATCGTGCCCTTTTTACGCAACACTAAAACCATTCAGTATTAATGTATTATAATAAATATGTGCAAGGTCTTAAGATCTGATGTCACTTCTTGTGATGTCACTTCCTGTGAGGTCATGGTTGTTATGCCCCTTCCTGATATGCTACGTGCGATGTCACGTGCTGTGATATCACGTGCCATGATTTTACTTGCATACTGCCTAACTATGTTAGTCCCCACGCTTCTGTTTTTAGCACTTGGGCCCTGGATAGGAGAATTGAGTGCTAGGGCATGTGTGAGATTGGGATGGTAAGAGGGGATTGTGGGCCAGCAAAAAGGATCTTAAAGAGAGGAATTTCAGAAGAAGGCAAGACCAGAAAAGTTATAAAACAAATTTGTGATATGGGTATGAAAAACGTTAGTGGGATCACAATGACAGAGACATATAACCTAGAGGAAAGTGACAGGGAAGAAAAGAAAACCTTCATAGAGAACACAGAGATGGAGGATGCAGATGCAAAGTGTGAGATAAGAGGGCAAGAGAGGAGGGAATGTGAGTTTGAGAAAGAGAGGTAGAGGTAGAGGAGGGAATGTGAGTCTGAGAAAGAGAGGTGAAGGATGAGAAAGGCGAAGGGTGTTAAAGGTGAGAAATGAGGGTGCATGATACACACGAGACCAAGAAGAGCCGAGAAAGAGAGAGGATAGTGCGTCTGAAACAAGGGAGATGGGAGCGGCAATTTTTTGAGGAATAGAACAGTAGGTGGATGCCTAGGCTGCCACTAGCATGTAATATTTTATGTTAGCAGGACACCATGTGGCATCTTTGTGGTACAGAGAAGTGCACCATCCCCCAAAGTAGCAAAAATGCAATATCTGGCCATAGGTGGTGGAGAGGGAGAAGTAAGCGGGAAGGTAGGTGAGAAATCGAGAGGAGTGGGAACAATTATAACAGTGTAAAGGGAAATGTGTGTAAAACCGTAGGGTGGGAAGAAAGAGGGCCAGAGGAGCAGGTGTGAAGGAAGAGTGTGATGGATGCGAGGATAACAGAACTACAGAAGACAAATAAAGGTGAAACAAAGGGAAGGTGGGGAAATATTGACAAGAGAACTGAAAGCCAGAATGGCGATCACGATGGCGAAGCAAGGAAAGAGAGAAAAAAAGAGGAAATGAGTGAATGGATAGAATGGGGGTATCTAATAGACAAGAAATTCTCTCTCAGACGGTGTAATGGCAAGGGAGGGAATAAGAGCAGCATACAAATGATTTTTTGGGGTTTGACATTTTTTCGTTAAACAGTCCTAGAGGCTCTCGAGGTTATCTCTGTAGAAAGTCAACTTTTACAGCCTCCAAACATAACATTTGCTGCTCAAAAAAGCAAAAATTGCATTTTACTTTTAAATAATACCAAGAGTTGGTTTGTTTGCTGTTTCTACTTACTCATCTAGAGCTGGACACGTCTTGATAAACAACTCGGAGGAAGTGAGTCTTGTATCATGTAAACATAAGTAAATAAACTGACGCAGTTTTGTTTGCTTGTTTAGCTATGAATCAATGTATTTTGGCTGGCAGAGAAACATTTTCCACAAACGTGTACTATGCAGAAGTCTGAGTGCCGGAGCGTCAGCCTGCAGAGTAGACGCACATATATGTCAACGTTACATTACCACGTGTCTGTGAGGAGGGAAGAGATTAACTTCAGCCTCTCAAAATAATTTCTATAACCTGTCCAACTGACCAACAGCTGTTCTGTTGGCACTCTATACACTTTCTTCAAGTTACCGTTACATGCCCTTTTCCACCTCTTTGGTAAATACAGACAATTTGATTGACGACTGGTGCTCTCTAAGAAAGGTGCACACGGGGACACTGATATCTGGTTAGTGGATGCCTGCGGCAGCAGTCCCCTCTACGGGCAGAGAATGAGAGTGAGCTGCCCTCAAGGGTAAAGCCAAAAAGGTAATTAGTGTAGCAAGTTTAGTGACACCGGGCTCTGTGGGTCTAAAGGGCCCACTGCTCCCTACTAAGGCGAGCTTTTAATACCAAACCGGGTTGGGAGGGCGGCATCTTCCTTGCACGTATTAGACCGATGGGACCATTGCTAAGCAACTGCTGCAACTAATAGTACAGTAGACCCAACACCAAAACGACCAACCAGTGCCCTGCCAAAACAGAGAGACTACTTCCTCGTAGATGCAAAAATCTGGGAATAATGAAGTGGGAGATTTAGAAAGAAGAAAACAAAACAGAAAACATTTATTTGCTTATTACCTATCGTACCAGCTCCCTTGGCTATATTCTACGCATGAGATGACCAGGAAGTGTATTCGGTAATCCGTTGGCTTCCGTCCTCTGAACACAGTTCCAATAAACAAGTCGAACACTAAATCAGCTCTTTGGCATACGAGTAGCGGCCGCCATATTGCAGGACAAAACAGCTTTCCCAATTCCCCCCATTCCAGACAGTAGAGTAGGCAGAGTTTGTCTTAAACCAGTGGTGCGCACACACCACAGAGGAGCAGGGCCAGGTATCAAAAGTAGTTGTGCGCGCGCACCACAGAGGAGCGGGGGAGCGAGGGAGCCTGTCGTCCGTGCCGCGCGCTGATGCGCGTCCTAGACACGGATGGGAATGGGCAGAGCAAAGGCGGGATATGCGCCCGCTTTGCCCAATTAGGTGTCTTATTTTTGTTTTTAAAAAAAACTAAAGCCAGTGGCGGTGGTGAAAGCCTGATCACACGCATGAGCGTGTGGTCAGCTTTCAAAACCCCATTACAAGAGGGCTCACGCTGCGCAAGAAGTGTTGCGCACTGCAACGCTAGGCGCGAGCCCTAAAAACATGGATTATTTCAGAGAAGCCAAAATATTACAGTACAAATTGGGGATGAGAGGCTACCCATATAGATTGGTCAAACGCTCTCTCAAAAGAGCTTGGTACTATGATCGACAAGCACTATTGGAAACAAAGACTAAATTGGCATCCACACAAGAGGTTATTACCTGTGTCACAACTTTCGGAACTGAATCCAATTCTATCAAGAAGATAGTAACCAAAAATTGGCATTTGATTCAAAAGGTAGAACCCCAGTTGACAACACCTCGTTTTGCATTTAAAAGGGCAAGGAATCTAAAAGATTCCCTTGTCAAAGCATATAAAGAACCAGCCCCTACCACTCTGACAAATTAATGGGGACTTCCACCCATAATGGGCCACCATCCCTGTGGACATTGCACAGCTTGCCCCACAACATCAGTGGTAAAATCCTGTGTTTTGAATGGAAAAGAATGGGCATTACGACAGCATACAAACTGTCTTACTAGGAATGTGATCTACTGTATAGAATGCCCCTGTGCCCTTTATTATATTGGCAAAACAACGCAAGAAGTTAAAAAACGTATAATTCAACATCAATCGCGTATTAGGTGCAAGATTGTAACAGCACCCATGGTGGAACATTACATGGAAAAGGGGCACACCCCTCTTGATATGAAGTGGTTTGTGTTAGAAACTGTGAAAAACACTAAACGCAGACAAAATGTGGATCGTCTACTTACAATGAAGGAAAACAGGTGGATCTGGTCAGCTAAAACTGTTGAGAGGGGATTGAACTCTTATATTGAATGGCAAACTTTAGCCACCTTGTAAACTATGTAGTTTCCTTTATTTGTAGCTCCGAAATACATCAATACATCTGTGCTCGGGTTCTGCTGTTAGATAGCTAATGAGTGTACCTGTATTTGGAGTCATATGTTTGAACCTTGACTGCTATTCAATTGATGGTGTGGGATGTGTCAACTAGTGACTTACTAAGTCAGGATACAGTGCACAAGATTCGCCAGTCTGTATACAAATATGACTATGGCTGATATTCTTACTACTGCTCAGGATTGAGATTAGTAATGAGTTATATCATGTAAACAGTTTTTAATGTGATATGTTCTTAATTGTGTCACCAAGAACATTGGTATGTGAAAAAAAGGGCACTTCTTGTGTCCAAGGATATTGTTGTGCCGGACTAGAAGGCTCTGTTTAATGATGGCCGACAGTTTACACTCTATATCTGACTGATCTGTATGACGCTTACATACGAGTATAATTTCCCAATATAATGGCGCCTAATTTTATATCCGGGTGCCTTAACCCACCTAACAATCATTCTTAACCTTAAAACGGTGATGTTTGAGTATATAATATTTTGTACGGAAGTTATA
Source organism: Triturus cristatus (assembly GCF_964204655.1). Taxonomy (NCBI): domain Eukaryota; kingdom Metazoa; phylum Chordata; class Amphibia; order Caudata; family Salamandridae; genus Triturus; species Triturus cristatus. The sequence continues at coordinate 1,259,669,182 of NC_140590.1, forward strand.
ATATGTGACTGGTATTAATTTCTATATATACTTCTGCTGTTCATAAAATTGGTGGGTTAAAAGTAGAGAACCTTATGATGCTACCCGAGGCATTTAATATTGAATTTACATTGCTATGTCGGGGTAGATGACTCCGTTCAAAGATGGCCGACGCATTTAACCCTTAGACAAGGCAGATTGCGATGAAGCTAACGCTTAAATGATTACCACACGTGGGGGTGGTGGCTTCTCGGATTTGTTGGGCGAGCGGTACGAAGAGAGCTGACTTGGTGGAGACGAAGTAAGCGCCTTTCTTGGGAGGGCTCTGCAACCTCCACATAATAGTAGGTGACGAGTTTCGTTTGACCCGGTTTCTTTCATTTCAGATTGTATAAGCGCAGACGAAGGTGGTCGCTTTATGTAAGTACTGACAGACAGCATGTTTACCAACTTTCGTTTTGAAATAGGTCCTTTGAGGAGACTTAGGACTTCCATTCTGTTTTTGATTCTGTTTTAGATTGAGTGCTCTCATAAAGAATTGGATTACGTGAGCTTAAGGCTTCACATGAAAGTATAAGTAAGTGTCTCTGTTTTGATGGAGGGAGGCATAGTTGTAATTGGACGTCTTTTGAGAAGACATTATTTGTGGTAGAAATTACACACTTTATAGTTTACTCCACGGCACATGTTTGGTGTTACTTGGTTTTTATGTTATGTGGGTTTTCTTCATTTTGGGTCACTAGGTGAATTGACACGGACATACTTTATCGGGTGGTTTAAATGGGAGACATCTGTTTTCCTTCAGTGAAGTGACAATAATAATAGATAAGCTCAGATGATTAAAAACGTTGGTAATTTATGTATATTTCTATGATAGATACGTGGTGCAACTTGAGTCCTGATGATGGTCTCAGGAAATGAACTTTAAGAGACCGAAACGTCGACGCTGTGACACTTCTTCAACATAAATAATTTTCATGTGTTGTGTTGCATATATTACAAATGTGTAAATTGGTCTAATGTCATATGACCAACTGTGTAAGGTGCATATTTTTGTAAAAGTGTCAATGACTACTGCTTAAGTTGTGAAAAAGGACAGTAGTCTTGGTTGCCAATGTTGAAATTGAATGAAGTTTCTGTACTTAATTAATGAAAGGTGTTGAAACATTCTAAAAAAAGATTTATTTTTGGTATAAAAAGAACACAAAAGAATGAATTGTGGTCTTGTCTGAGTTCCTTGAAATGATGTTCACTTCGGTGACGATTCAATTGACAAATATAAGTTAAATAAATCCTCAAGGTTTATTTTTGTGTCAAGATATTATACCCAATCCCTTGGGGTTTAGTGGGTTGCCCTATTGTTGTGTACACTAAAAACATGGGTGGCACACCCTTCTCTGTTCAAACAGCCAAACTATGGAACTCTTTAGCCCCCAACATAAGATCCCCTGACAACCACCTTATCTTCACAAAACTACTGAAGAATTGGCTTTTCCCCACATAAGCACCATACGCAAACATAAATTTACAGCATATTCCTCTGTATATGAGCATTTTTTTTCACTATAGATATGTACCTATCTTTGTGTATTGCTTTGTATATACATGTAGAATAATTATGTTGTTGAAAATAAAGAAAGAAAGAAAGAAAGAAAGAAAAATCCTATTTGGTCTACATGTACTTACTTCCATTGTGCATCTATGTACCTTCCATGTACTTGGATCTGTGTGTCTGTTACTTTTCTCCTGGAAAAGCATATCCAATGCACTACCCTATTTCTCATCCTGTCCCTCTATTAATATCTTTACTCTACATATACTTACCTCCTTTATGCATCTATATACTTTCAATGTACTTATGGATCTATATATTTATCACTTTCTTGAACTTAGCATCCCAAATGCACTATCCTATTTGTCAGCCTATACTTCTCTCAATATATCCTCTACATCCACTCTCTCATTTATCCCAAACCCCATACCACTACTATGATCCCCAAAATAACACTTTCTAGACTGTCTCCTACTCTACCCGTCCTTGCATCATCTAACACCTCTTTTACTATACCGATCCCCTAAAATAAACCTTTCTAAACTCTTCCCTCTGACTCTTCCCCTGAAAAACCCCTGTTTACTCATCCAAAAGCCTCCTCCTACTGCTATGACCTAAAAAAAAAAAAATCTTTCACTCTTCTGTCCCTCCACTATCCTTTTCAATCAAAATAACAGACTAACATGTTCACTTTTCAAATTACATATTCCACAATACTAATTCACCACTAATCCTTTATGGTTCCAGAGTAGCGTGCTATGTGACAATAAAGCGTTTCACAACCCATCAGGGTTACCAGCGCTATATAAATGCAAACCTTTTTCCCTTTTCTACCCCTCCCCAACCCTTCTCAATCCAAATAACTGACTAACATATCCACCACTCAAATTACTTTCATGTTTCGCCATACTAATTCAACAGTAATCCTTATGGGTTCCAAAGTAGCGTGCTACTCGCCAATAAAACGCTTCAAAACCCCATCAAGGGGTAGCAAGCGCTATATAAAGACAAACATCTTTCCCTCTTCTATTCCGCAACCTACCCTTCTCTATCCAAATAACTGAATAACATATCCACCACTCAAATTACTTCATATTTCACTATACTAATTTTCAACACTAATCCTTTATGGGTTCCAGAGTAGCGTCCTACTCGCCAGAAAAGCGATTCAACACCCATCAGGGGTAACAGGTGCTACATGAATGCAAACCTTTCTTCCCTTTTATCCCTCCGCTATCTTTCTTACTCCAAATAACTGCCTAATATCCACCACTCAAATTACTTTCATATTTCACCATACTAAGTCAGCACTAATCCTTTATGGGCTTCTGGAGAAGCGTGCTTCAACACCCCATCGGGGTAACAAGCGCTATATAAATACAAACCTTTTTTTTTCCTCTTCTGTCCTTCTGCTATCCTTCCGAATCCAAATAACTAACTAACCTATCCACCACTTAAAATTTACTTGCATGTTTCACTATACTAATTCAACACTAATCCTCTATGGGTCCCGGAGTAGCGTGCTACTTACCGAAAAAGCGCTTTGACACCTCGTCAGGGGTAGTAAGCGCTACATAAATGAAATTACAATACAATATTTAAAAATGCATCGTTTGGGAGCCAGAACAGAATTACTGTCACGTTTCTCCATGTTGCCAATTTTTTTGTGGCAGTTTTTTTCTTTTAAAAAAATATATAAATTGACTGTCAGTCTGCCCCTTGTGACTCCACCCCCTTGTTTGTAGGCACACCTTGACCCCCAATTTAAGACTGTTGAGAAAAATATCAGGGAATCTGAGACTTCTTTCGCTATCTCCTTCAATCGATAATATAGTATATATATTTCATATTTGAAGCTTTTGTGAAGGAACATGCTTAGGCGAATGCTGCATTTCGAGAAAATAGTGCTCTAAACACTTATGTTCTTTTGGCGACATCTGCTGGTCAATTACATAAAGTGCGGTTCTGAATTTCCACTATCACCAAAATGAAGTCTTTCCGAAACTCAAGGGACCCAGCCTCGGAACAGACGAGCATGTTTACACTGAAATGTCTGCTTTCTTCAGTTCAAATTATCGTCTAGAACCTAAGGCTGAGAAAAAGGTTTTGAATGTAAAGGTCACACCCAACAACAATAGACGTTTCACCTATACTGCTTCGTAGAGTCATGTATGGTTCTCGTATTTCAAGGCAATTCGTGAGGGTTGTCGCTAAATACATGCTAATTTGTTATGAGCTGAAAAAAACACATAACTTACCCACAATGCATTCTTTTTAGTTCGTCTTTAGCAAGCATTGGTGACACCCGGTGGGACAATTTTGTAGGCGCCGCACCAGTCCCACTCCCCATCCCCCATCACCACCTCCTCCAAGGATTCCCTCTCTATGCGGTCCGTCTGGTCTATCTATAGGGCAACCAGGCAAATGTCAGAAGGGCTGGTTCAGGCTGTGGGCGGCTTTTTAGCAGTTTATGGGCCCGTTATATGGCCAGGTGGGCAGCTTTTTACAGTTGATTTCACTGATAACCCCACAAGAATTCCCTGCAGCAAAAAATAAATGCACTCAGTCTCATTTACCTTGAAAAATACCCCTACAGAGGGTTTTTGCAAGTTCAAAACTGGCTTCATTTGCAAATGTGGGACACTTTTATTTTAACTATCTGCTTCGCTAATGGGGCCACTTTTATTTTATTGCCCAGGCCTATTTTTTGTCCCAGTCTGACACTGCCTCGCTACCACCCTCCAACAATACTACTCATTTTACCATATCCTCTCGCTCACATTTATTTCATTTCTATTTTAGCATCCCAAGTCAAGCCTTTCTGCTCTGTGCCACAGGTACCAGGGGCTTGAACCCAGGTGTGGTTAGTGACTTTGAGGGTTCGCCCTGACAAGGGCTGTGATTGTTCTTTGAGGGGAGTAGTCACGCACCCTAAATAATAACCCAATTTCTTACAAATAATATATAGGTGTTTGAGTTGAGTTGCATGTCTGCTTTGGATTTTGTTTCAAGATTACTTTCTTAATCTTTGGTTCTGGGATGAAGTGCCCAACTAGTAGTCACATTGAACTTGTGAGTGGGTGATTGTGGAGGGTGAACAGTCCAAATTAAAAAATCCAGGATTTACTTGTGGAGTTCGTAGTCTGGGCTGGTAGTTTCATGCTAGCACCATGAGTAGGGAAGTCTTTTAGCTTTTCTACCTGTAACTTTGCAGATTTCCCAGTGACATATCTCTTAATTAATGTGAGAGATTTTAGCCATGCTGTCATCCATCTGATTTCCTTTTAGACATCCTCGATGTGTGGTGATGTTCTTAAGCATAGACGACAGGCGACAGCGAGACTTTTTAAATGAGATTGTTGGGCTGCTGGGAAAGGAGAATGTAAATTGAGCATATAAGCTGTTTCAGTTTTTTTTTTCACAAGCTGTACGAGTTTTTGGGAGATTAGTAGATGCAGGCTCCACGGAAGGAGAAGAGATGTTATGGGTGAACTCAATTTCTTCATGATCAGTCCAGGCAAGGTGGTGTTTGCAAGCACTATGGTGAACTTATGTGGTTTAAATACAGTGTCAAGTCTACATCCAGCTGCATGGGTAGGGCTGAGATCAATTAGATGAGATTCAGCGATTCCAGGTTGCATAACAGTCACTTTACCAAACCAGCTATTGATGTTTCAAAGAATACAGTGTTGAAAATGTTTTAGAGTGATCTCAGAGCCAACATCTGGTATAAGGTTGGCAAAGGCATCGATCACCTGACTCTCTGTCAGACCTGTGCAACCTGTTGCGAAGTGTTACAAATATTCTATAATGTTTCTTGGCACCTAGAAAGCCTTTAACGTATTTGCTGGAAGTGAGAGCTGGGCCAAGTAGACATGGGTGTGGCCTTCTGCTGTGCAGCTTTCAGCCTAGCCTTCAAAAGTGCCTTCCTTACTTTCTTAAGCACGTGATTCCCAGTTTGCGCTGAAAACTAGCGTACCATCAGAATAAGCAAGTCTAAACTGGCAAGCAAATCAACACCAAATTCATCAAACCCTAAGAAGTGTGAGAGGCCTTTTTTTCAAAGATGAGGACATGATTGTGTCATCACGGAACCCAGTTTGGCAAATGAATTCTTACCTGACCCCACCTTCAACTGTGAAATTCCCCTGCCAATACCCCCTTGTTAGGACAATTATTGAAGCACAGTTGGACGGTCCAAGTTGGTCATCACTCACTTATGTTGTCTGTGTTTAACAGATATGTCCAATATCCAGTTATGTATTAATTAATTAGCCCATTGTAAGTTGCCCCATATTTTGCAGATAAAGAGGACCACATGGACAGCTCTAAGAGGTGATTGCCAATTTTCACCCAATGTGACCAAACGAGGGAACCACGATTACATTTGGCATTCTACACTTCAGGCCACATTGTCTCTCCCATCGCCCATGCTAGCAAGCGAAGACCTTAGAAGTCATTTAGAGTTTGGTGTAGTGGGTGCTTCCTGTTTCACCAAACTTGTGGTTCCTCTGCCTCATTTAGACATGAAAGAAATGATGGGTTTCTGCCTCCGGAGCACTTGCTGACTTCGTAACAGAAACCCTTGACCAGGTTGACTATCCACCGCTGGGTCGCCAGGTTACATTGACAGTGACTGGCTCTCCTTTTTAGGTCTCATGTAGACAGCGCATGGGATGTCTCTTCGAGACATTTTGTTTACTCTCAGTGGACTTGGAGCCCTCCCATTACTTTTCATCAGTGGGCTTCAAAGCCACTCTCAATTGCTTGCTTCTTGCTGGTCGGTTCTGTAGTCAGCACTTCCTTTTTCTTGTATGTGCCTCTCCTTCAGAGCATGGCTCAAGTACTCGTATCCTTACACTGCTTGTACTTTTGGGACCTTTTTTTCTTTTTGATGAGCCGCTCTACAGAGTGCATCTTTCCTAGCTGGATCTGTCATCTGTTCCATTCCGTTGTCTGTCTCTGTTTGCTTGCTCTACCCTCCCCCCTTCTATCGCGTACCCCAACACTTGCTTATTAGCTTTCACCACTGTTTACAACTGCATCTCGGCCACATCCTTACTGTGGTTCTTTGAAACAATCTTAATTTAGCTCAGTTTAAGTGTTTAAGGAGTGACTGTGAGGCGACCTTGCACATAAGTGTTTGTTTATTCCTAGCTCAAGCGCACTGTAGGAATTTCACAAGGCACGTTTCCTTTTCCATATGATCTATTGTCATCAGATGCTCCCAGCATATATCCCGCTACCTCTCTGCAGCAGCTCCAACTCCAGTACTGGTTCCCTTTCACATAACAACATTCTCCCCCGTAGTTCCATGTCAACATTCCATAGTTCTACTTACAGCATCATCTCTACACATCTACCCCTTTACAAAGCAAACAATAAAATAAAATAAAAGAAAGTAACTTCAGCAAAACTGCATACTAACTACATGAAACTTTCTACAAGATTCAAAAAAGACTATTGTCAGAACATTGCATGATGATACAGCTCAAGATAATATAGAAGTCTACAGAACATTATCAAAATATTGCATTTAAACGCATTTTAAAAGTCATCCCTTTCCCTCTGGTAATTTCTCATTTTATGATCGTTCCCTAAGCTCCACACTGAACCGTCTTCCAACTCTACCACACTCCACTTTATTCTGGTGACTTTTAACAGACATGAAACTTTACTATCCCACTTTTTCAAAATTCCACCTCTTTTTTCACCACCCAATCTCCCACATCCCAATGAGTTTCTTTCACTCCCTCTTTTGCATTGTAGTATCCCTCCATACATTTCTGCCTTTCAGTGACTCCTGTCTTAATTGCTTCATGGTCAACCCACACTCAATCCTCGTCAACTAACCAAATAGGAATTTCTTTCCTTCCCAGCTCTCTTCCCTTTAAGGAGCCAAAGGGTGAAATTCCTTTCATCAAATGGGGCATGGTTCTGTGGTCCCACATCGACTTCCTTAACTCCTTCCTCCAAGACAAACGGTTGTCAAATGACTATTGTAAGTTCTCAATAATCATACGGTTTAATCTCTCAACCATACAATTTGCTTGTGGCCACCCCTTCATGCACAATACCTTATTTAACCATGAAAATTTTCATCTTCTGGGATACAAACTGTACATCATTGGCTGAGACTATGGTTTCGGTGCATCTTCTTCCAGAAAAAAGGCATCCAGGAAGTCCACCACACTTTCTGTGTCTATGCATCTCCAATCTTAACCACAAACCACTTGGTATGTTAACCCACAAGAACAATCATGTACCTGTTTTCAGCCCCCACTTTCACTATTGGATCAAGAAAGTCTATGGCTAGCCTTTCCCACAGTTTATTGGGTACCTCAACACATTTTAGAGGAGGTTGCCTCACGGTTTTCACCTTATCACTGTTCGCACAAGCATAACAAAGTTTCACCACATCGTCCCAAATGACATTATCAAAGCATCATTCTCGAACTCTGATTGTGATCGTTAGAGATGCTGGGTGGGGCAAAGAGAACTGTTATTATTTTCTCTTCACTGGATGGCCCGTGTACATTTTCCTACCTCCTTTGTGCATGGTGGCGCATATCCCATAGGCTAGTGCTGGAATAAAGGGGGATCTCGCCGGATTCCAGATCCGGCAGCTATCATTGAGCTGGATCCGGGATCTGTCGGGCCACAGTGAAATAGGCTGAAATTGTCCCAGTGTAATTTTCTAACACAGTGACACAATTCTACAAAAAGCAAATGTCTACTTTCTGTTTGGTGCAGCAACATGCAGGCAGCAAGGGTGCTTACTTTAGATTCCACCTGAGCCCAAAAAATGGCCAAAATTAAAGGCCCATCAACCTTCCTTTTGTTCAAGCATAATCCTGGCTGGGAGCTATCTGAAGCCTAACACGTAGAGGCCAATGCAATGGAGGGGAAACAAAGGCTCTCAGCTTGTTACCGCTTCATAATTTCTTACGAGAAACTACTATTTGAAGGCAAGCTTTTGACTTTGTTCAATCCCTGTATATAAGATACATGCCTGCACTGTAAGAATGTCATATGTATCGGCCTGTACGAGTATTTACATGAATAGCAATTTAAATAGCAATTAATTTTTTTAAATTTCATTCTTTTATCGTGCTACTCATCCCAATGTAAGTTTCCAGAGGGCTTTACATCACACACACACACATTGTACATTGACAAGAAATCATACAGGTGTCTAAATCAATGCACAAGATGCTACTTAGGAGAATGAGTGTTTCAAAGTGTAGAAGTCACACATGAATGAATGATTGAATGACTACTCATAAAGTGCACAGCTACTCAAGAGTGTCCCAGCTCTAAGGTAGCAAAACAGGTGAGATGGAAATGCCGGTCACTGAATATGTGAGTTTTTAATAGCTTCCTGAAGGCAGCCTCATCAGATGTATTTCTTAGGTGGAAAGGGAGCTAATTCCAGATTGATGATACTTCAAATGAGAAGGAAGAGCCACCTGACCTTTTTTCCTTAAAATAAGGAACTACTAGAATCCGCCCATTCTTAAAGCGCAGGAATCCAGAGGGGCTATTTTCTTGGATCCTGGTGTTAAGATACCTAGGTCCCTTACCATGTAAAGCATGGTGAGCTATTGCAGGAGCCTTAAATATGATTATTTTGCTAATGGGTAGACAATGCATCTGCTTTCAAAAACCAGACAGTGAGTACGTTTTGTGAGTTTGAACAGTAGCCGGACCGTGGTATTCTGTCCCACTTGAAGCCAGTGTGTAAGATATTTAGGTAGGTCTAAATACAGAAGATTAAAGTAGTTCAAGCGAGACAAAATCAATGACCGAACCACTATTTTCTGCACCTCGCAAGGCAGGAAATATAAAAATTTGGTTAAGGTTCTTAAAATCAAGAAACACGATTTAACCCCAATAGACTTTTCTGAATTTTGCCCGCATTTCGACCGTTGGGAGCTGACTGCACGGTGGGGACTCCAAGCGCCAGAGGTACTTGCGCCAGGAGGCGCTTCGCAGTCGCGTCATTCCCGCTGCACCGGAGGCCCTTATAATCATCACAGGGCCCCCGCAGCGCGGGACGTGAATAGACTTTGCTGAATTTTGCCCGCATTTCGATTATTGGGAGCTGACTGCACGGTGGGGACTCCAAGCGCCAGAGGCACTTGCGCCAGGAGGCGCTTCGCAGTCGCGTCATTCCCGCTGCGCCGGAGGCCCTTATAATCATCACAGGGCCCCCGCAGCGCAGGACGTGCGCGGGCATGCCCGGTCCGCGCCCAGGTGAAGCCTGGGCAAAGGGCGGGCCCGTCTGCGCCCGTCAGCGACCGGAGGAGGCCGGGTTGGGCCCCCTCTCTAAAATCTGCTACATTTAAGGTACAGTGGACGCCTCCTTATTATGGACCTATTTTAAGACAACTTATTTACCAGTACCTACCCTCTATTGACTATAATTGTTGTTGGTAGATCTACTATATTTTGAAAATTAATAAGCGTGAGGGGAAGGGGAAAGGTGTGCCGTCGAGCGGAAGTATCGTTGGGACCCTTGATCAATTTTTAATCAGGGCTACCTCAGTACTGGAACACGAAATAGTGAGGACAGAACGTTGTTTTTCCCTGGAGCCGTTTGCAAACAAAAGATCCTCACTGGGGGGCTTTGCTTCCTTTTCTACTTCGGAATGTGGATCCAAATGCGACCAACTGAGTGAAATAGTACTGGCTGTAGCCCCAGAGCCAGTCCCCGAACCTTCTATTGAACTGTCACCATGCGACTCCACCCTGGAAGTAGAGCCCTATTGTACCAACTATAGAGCTACAACCAGGGCATTATGGAAGACAAAGCATCCAAGCTTGGGCCAAATCCCAGATCCAGTGGTGAAAAGGAAGAGAGGTTGGGGACCTCAGAGACCCAAACCAGCTAAACTGGCTAGACAAACTAAAAGAGGGGGGAATGATTCTTCTGATCACCCTACTGAACAAGGTACCGAAATTCAAAGTCTCGATAAAATCCCGGTCACTGCTACTTCCCAAGCATCTCACTTGACTATGGATGAAGTCTTGTGGCAAAGACTGGAAACTTTGATTTCTACTATTTTAAACCCCCTTACATTGAGACTGGCCCAGATAGAAGATAAATTAAATGGTCTTGAATCATTGGCTAAGTCAAACTTTCGCTCAACAGAGGTGTTGCTAACTAAGATAGGGACGTCTCAAATGCCAAATGAAAATGCCCTGATTATGGAAGCTACTCATCGAAAAACTAGTAAAAGGACATTCCTAGTTAAACCACCCATCTTACCCATCTTACCTTCACCTATAAGGCCAAAGCCCGCACCCCCACCAAAGAATGTTGAGCCAGTTAAAATCATAGATGAATTTGACAAATCAACTGACTCCCTTGGCGAATTTGCACAAACAATCACGAGCCCAAAGGCAGTTGCAATACCGGATAGCTTAGCTGTTATAAATACTCTATCAATTGTCATAAACGACCGCGAAGCTACTGGACAAGCCTTAACATCCCCGGGGCAAGGAAGCCCAGGTGCCAGTAGGAGGATAGAAAATCAAGCACGAAAGACAATGAAACCAGAAAGCCAGTCCATAACCTTGCATCTCCCACCAGCGGCTGCTCCATCGGCGGTGGTATGTGGAAATGTGCCATTACTGCGGGATGGTCAAGTTGAATCCACAGTTCAATTAATGACTAAGGACTTGCACTGGATGGTTCAAAAGTTGAGGGGGGCAGGGGTGTGGGACATGAACATACAAAGCGAATGGATTATGGCAAGAAGAGGACCTTGGATAGGGCCATCAAGGAAAGAAAAATAAGGGGATTGTGTAGTCCTAAACTTCAATAATCGTTCTATTGTAACATTCCTACTGAAAATGATGTGTACCGATTTAGATATGAATCCGAATAATATCAGGTGCTTCCTTTGGGTTTTTTCTACAGACCACTGCACCCAATAATACCACAGATTTACCAACATAGCTTAGTACGGGGTAGACACTTTAGGGCTGCCTTAGGAGCCTTAACAAATGAATATAACCTAATTTGTGAAAATAGATTTGCTCCTCTTTCCAACTTAGATGCTTATGACTGACTTCAGGCCCCATTATCATTTTATAATGAGAGCAAAAGCTGATGTAGGGAACGCAGTCTCCTCAAATACAAGTTCTCCCCTACCCTTTCCAGACTCATCAATGTTACAAAGTTCTGCACTGGTGTATCTTAAAAACATATGGATAAGTAGCATTTCAATTCTTTAAATCAAATTAAATAGGCGCACAGGGGAGCTCCATATTCGGAGCACCATCTCACGTATGCACAAACAATGGTAGCAATTAATACCAATATAGGAGCACAGAGGAAATATTTGATCCAAAGTTGCGTAGAAACAATTGTCTAAAAGTCACGTCCACAAGCCTTGAGGCAAACTAGAAGATTAATTGATACATGAGTGCAAACGGGATTGTCAAACACCGACTATTGATAAAACAGGACCAGTCCATTACCTGTAAGGTCGGTAATTTTTTCCAGACATATGGAGTCATTTTAATGCAACAAAGATGATCTCACTTACTGCTAGAGTTTGTATTAGATACCATACAAAAAGGTGGGCTATCACCTAGAGGTATAGCTCGTTGGTGTTAGAGTCACAAAGTGTTGATTTGGAGGCAACTTGAGACATCCAGTACGAATAACATCGATGAGGCAAGTATAGCAAGTTTTATCACACAGGTCCCATAAATTGGTGATGCTATTTTAGTGAGTCATCTCAGACTGTTTTATTCTGGATAAAATGTTCTAGAGATCCTGAGGTTCCTCAAAGAAATGGAGAGTGTCATTGAAAATGATCTTAAATCTAGATGGGCCCACATTGAAATATGGAATTGAGAGATCTCTGTGCGATTTTTTTTAAAGAGAGTAAACCTTGGCAAAATTCTTCGTAATTTTGATCTTGGTGCCTTCTCAAGGTATATATGTTGATATTTCTTCATATATTGTAGTATTTCTTCAGCAAGTTTGTACCTTAAAGGTTTAAAGATCACAGCTCTTGGATTTTTCATGGGTTTGGTAGAGCCAGATGAAGAGAATCTTGATGGAATTCTGTGTGTCCTTTCTATTTTAAAGTCTCTGCTGAAGGATATGTTTAGTGTACGTGGAATCCAAGCATCAAGGAATTCAATGCCAAGTCTTCCACCCCTTCTGGAAGGCCAAATATCCACAGGTTGCCTCTGTAATTTTGGTTTTCTAGGTCAGTGTTAGCATTGATTGGAGGGCAATTTTGGCACGCAGTGCTTCAGAGATTGTATTCTTTTTTAATCTATCATCTTCCAGGCATCTAATGCAAGATTCAACTTCTGTGATTCTTCCTGCCAGATCTCTGAAGTCATTTCACAGGTGCTGGATGTCTAGTTGTATGAGATCTGTATTCGTCTTTGTACTTTGTGCTAAGTCATGTAAAGAGGACAAATGTTGCAGAAGATCAGAAAGTTGGGAGGAAAACAAAAGTCAACTTCACTAGCAGTGAGCTCTGCATGTGACTGAGTAGTGGCAAGGAAAAATTGCATTTATGAGGGTGTAAGAGTCCAATCTTTATGTGGAGTGCCGCAGATAGGCTTCATTGCAGCATGTAAGCAACATGATAGTGGCCATTTTGTCACAAGAGGGGTGGCCTGAACTTTAGTAGTGTTGCAGAATTAATTTAAGAAAGTATTAATGATCCAAATGACCCCATATCGTGGATCATAATGGGTCTCAGTGAGAAGGAGGCTTGGATTTTGAGTATTTCTAGCCGTGAATCATTCATGCAGAATGTACGCTGAAGCGGCAGCCATTTTGAATGCCTCACCTTGAAAACCACACTCGTCGCTGAGGAGCCCCTCTGTGGAGGAGTGCTGGTGTCAGGTAGCACTGCATAAGTGTCGAAGTGCAGTCATACCCCAAAACTACGTTCTAGAGTGGAATCCGATTGCATAGTTCATCGCAGCAACAGTCAATTGCATATAGATGCTCCTTCAGGTGCCCTTTCTCGTCAGACACAGCCCACATACCTCCATAAACCTCATTCCTATCTACATAATATGAAATGTGTCATCTGTATGTAACACAATGTGGCTTGCAGGAGACACATTACATTAACCCACTATGCTACTTTATATGTCAAAACTGTAAAAGACAAAACACAGATCCCTCCAGCAAGTGCATTAACCTCCAGAGTTATCTTACCATTATTATTATTCCCTGAGATTTACTGGGCACACAAAGCTCTTTGCAGCAGGAACCTTAACCTCAGATCGAAAAATGCATCCTTTGGGAGCTAGAACAGATGTACTGTCACGCTTCTCCTCGTTACCAATTTCTTTGTGGCAGAGTTTTTCTTCTAAATAAATGTATGAATTGACTGTCAGTCTGCCCCTTGTGACTCCACCCCCTTTTTTATTGCCACACCTTGACCCCCAATTTATGGGGTCCCGTAAGACTGCTGAGAAAAATATTGCCATCAGGGAATCTGAGAGCTCTTTCGCTATCTCCTTCAATCGATAATATAGAATATATATTTCATATTTGAAGCTTTCGTGAAGGAACATGCTTAGGCGAATTCTGCATTTCGAAGTAATAGTGCTCCTTAACACTTGTGTTCTTTTAGCGACATCTGCTGGTCCATTAGGTAAAGTGCGGTTCTGAATTTCCTCTGTCGGGCTAAGATTCCCATCCCCAAAATCAAGTATTTCCGAAACTCATCAAGCTACCCCTCACCAGCCTCGGAACAGACGAGCATGTTTACACTTGAATGTCTTTTTTAATTTATTTTTTATTTTAAAGTATTTCCGAAACTCATTAAGCGACCCCTCACCAGCCTCGGAACAGACGAGCATGTTTACACCTGAATGTCTTTTTTAATTTATTTTTTATTTTATGCGTTTTTTTATAGCGCGGATTTTACCCGAAGGTGTCAGAGCGCTTCACAGTAGGAACAGTAGCGTTACATTGGGAGAAAATTACAAGTGGGCATGTTTACTTTCTTCAGTTCAAATTATCGTCTAGAACCTAAAACTGAGAAAACGTTTTGAATGTAAAGGTCACACCCAACAGCAATAGACGTTTCACCTATACTGCTTCGTAGAGTCCTGTATGGTTCTGGTATTTCAAGGCAATTTGCGAGGGTTGTCGCTAAATACATCCTAATTTGTCATGAGCTGAAAAACTCATAACTTACCCACAATGCATTCTTTTTAGTTCGGCTTTAGCATTGGTGACACCTGGTGAGACAAGTTTGTAGGCGCCGCGCCAGTCCCTCTCGCCATCCCCCATTACCACCTCCTCCAAGGATTCCCTCTCTATGGGGTCCGTCTGGTCTATCTATTGGGCAGACAGGCAATGCCAGAAGGGTTGGTTTGCCAGATCAGTGTGTGGGCGGCTTTTTAGCAGTTTATGGGCCCGTTATATGGCCAGGTGGGCAGCTTTTTACAGTTATATTCACTGATAACCCCACAAGCTTTCCCTGCAGAAAAAAATAAATGCACTCAGTCTCATTTACCTTGAAAAATACCCCCACAGAGGGTTTTTGCAAGTTCAAAACAGGCTTCATTTGCAAATGGGGGCCACTTTTGTTTTTTTACTATCTGCTTCGCTAACGGGGGCCACTTTTATTTTAGCGCCCAGGCCTATTTTGTGTTCCAGTCTGACACTGCCTCGTTACCACCCTCCAACAATACTACTCATTTTACCATATCCCCTTTCACATTTATTTCATTTCTATTTTAGCATCCCAAGTCAAGCCTTTCTGCTCTGTGCCACAGGTACCAGGGGCTTGAACCCAGGTGTGGTTAGTGACTTTGAGGGTTCGCCCTGACAAGGGCTGTGATTGTTCTTTGAGGTGAGTAGTCACGCACCCTAAATAATAACCCAATTTCTTACAAATAATATATAGGTGTTTGAGTTGAGTTGCATGTCTGCTTTGGATTTTGTTCCAAGAATACTTTCTTAATCTTTGGTTCTGGGATGAAGTGCTCAACTAGTAGTCACATTGAACTTGTGAGTGGGTGATTCTGGAGGGTGACCAGTCCAAATAAAAAAATCCAGGATTTACTTGTGGCGTTCGTAGTCTGGGCTGGTAGTTTCATGCTAGCACCATGAGTAGTGAAGTCTTTTAGCTTTTCTACCTGTAACTTTGCAGATTTTCCAGTGACATTTCTGTTAATTATTGTGAGAGATTTTAGCCATGCTTTCATCCAGCTGATTTCCTTTTAGACATCCTCGATGTGTGGTGATGTTCTTAAGCATAGACGACAGGCGACGGTGAGACTTTTTAAATGAGATTGTTGGAGTGCTGGGAAAGGAGAATGTAAATTGAGCATATAAGCTGTTTCAGTTTTTTTTTCCACAAGCTGTACGAGTTTTTTTTAGGTTAGTAGACGCAGGCTCCACAGAAGGAGAAGAGATGTTATGGGTGAACTCGATTACTTCATGATCAGTCCAGGCAAGGTGGTGTTTGCAAGCACTATGGTGAACTTATGTGGTTTAAATACAGTGTCAAGTCTACGTCCAGCTGCATGGGTAGGGCTGAGATCAATTAGATGAGATTCAGCGATTCCAGGTTGCATAACAGTCACTTTACCAAACCAGCTATTGATGTTTCAAAGAATACAGTGTTGAAAATGTTTTAGAGTGATCTCAGAGCCAACATCTGGTATAAGGTTGGCAAAGGCATCGATCACCTGACTCTCTGCCAGACCTGTGCAACCTGTTGCGAAGTGTTACAAATATTCTATATTGCTTCTTGGCACCTAGAAAGCCTTTAACGTATTTGTTGGAAGTGAGAGCTGGGCCAAGTAGACATGGGTGTGGCCTTCTGCTGTGCAGCTTTCAGCCTAGCCTTCAAAAGTGCCTTCCTTACTTTCTTAAGCACGTGATTCCCAGTTTGCGCTGAAAACTAGCGTACCATCAGAATAAGCAAGTCTAAACTGGCTATCATATCAACACCACATTCATCAAACCCTAAGAAGTGTGAGAGGCCTTTTTTTCAAAGATGAGGACATGATTGTGTCATCACGGAACCCAGTTTGGCAAATTAATTCTTACCTGACCCCACCTTCAACTGTGAAATTCACCTGCAAATACCCCCTTGTTAGGACAATTATTGAAACACAGTTGGACGGTCCAAGTTGGTCATCACTCACTTATGTTGTCTGTATTTAACAGATATGTCCAGTATCCAGTTATGTATTAATTAATTAGCCCATTGTAAGTTACCCCATATTTTGCAGATAAAGATGACCACATGGACAGCTCTAAGAGGTGATTGCCAATTTTCACACAATGTGACCAAACGAGGGAACCATGATTACATTTGGCATTCTACACTTCAGGCCACATTGTCTCTCCCATCGCCCATGCTAGCAAGCAAAGACCATAGAATTCATTTAGAGTTGTGTGTAGTGGGTGCTTCCTGTTTCACCAAACTTGTGGATTCTCTGCCTCATTTAGACATGAAAGAAATCATGGGTTTCCGCCTGCGAAGCACTTGCTGACTTCGTAACAGAAACCCTTGACCAGGTTGACTATCCACCGCTGGGTCGCCAGGTTACATTGACAGTGACTGGCTCTCATTTTTAGGTCTCATGTAGACAGCGCATTGGATGTCTCTTCGAGATATTTTGTTTACTCTTAGTGGACTTGGAGCCCTCCCATTACTTGCCATCAGTGGGCTTCAAGCCACTCTCAATTGCTTGTTTCCTGCTGGTCGGTTCTGTAGTCAGCACTTCCTTTTTCTTGCATGTGCCTCTCCTTTAGAGCATGGCTCAAGTACTCGTATCCTTACACTGCTTGTACTTTAGGGACCTTTTTCTTTTTCTTTTTGATGAGCCACTCTACAGAGTGCATCTTTCCTAGCTGGCTCTGTCATCTGCTCCATTCCGTTGTCTGTCTCTGTTTGCTTGCTCTACCCTCCCCCCTTCTATTGCGTACCCCAACACTTGCTTATTATCCTTCACCACTGTTTACAACTGCATCTCGGCCACATCCTTACTGTGATTCTTTGAAACAATCTTAATTTGGCTGAGTTTATGTGTTTAAGTGTGACTGTGAGGCGACCTTGCACATGAGTGTTTGTTTATTCCTAGCTCAAGCGCACTGTAGGAATTTCACAAAGCACGTTTCCTTTTCCATATGATCTATTGTCATCAGATGTTCCCAGCTTATATCCCGCTACCTCTCTGCAGCAGCTCAAACTCCAGTACTGGTTCCCTTTCACATAACACCATTCTCCCCCGTAGTTCCATGTCCACATTCCCTAGTTCTACTTACAGCATCATCTCTACATATGTATCCCTTTACAAAGCAAACAAGAAAATAAAAGAAAAGAAAGTAACTTCAGCAAAACTGCATACTAACTACATGAAACTTTCTTCAAGATTCTAAAAAAGACTATTGTCAGAACATTGCATGATGATACAGCTCAAGATGATATAGAAGTCTACAGAGCATTATCAAAATATTGCATTTAAACGCATTTTAAAGTCATCCCGTTCCCTCTGGTAATTTCTAATTTTACGATCGTTCACCAAGCTCCACACTGAACCTTCTTCCAACTCTACCACACTCCATTTTATTCCGGTGACTTTGAACAGGCATGAAACTTTGCTGTCCCCCATTTTTGCTATTCCACCTCTTTTTTCACCACCCAATCTCCCACTTCCAAATGAGTTTCTTTCACTCCCTCTTTTGCATTATAGTATCCCTCCATACATTTCTGCCTTTTGGTGACTCCTGCCTTAATTGCTTCATGGTCAACCTACGCTCAGTCCTCGCCAACTAACCAAATAGGAATCTCTTTCCTTCCCAGCTCTCTTCCCTTTAAGGAGCTAAAGGGTGAAATTCCTTAAAAAAAAATGGGGCATTGTTCTGTGGTCCCACATCCACTTCCTTAACTCCTTCCTCCAAACAAACGGTTGTCAAATGACTATTGTAAGTTCCCCATAATCATACGGTTTAATCTCTCAACCATACAATTTGCTTGTGACCACTCCTTCATGCACAATACCCTATTCAACCATGAAAATGTTCATCTTCTGGGATACAAACTGTACATCATTGTCCGAGACTATGGTTTAGGTGAATCGTCTTCCAGAAAAAAGGCATCCAGGAAGTCCACCACCCTTTCTGTGTCTATGCATCTCCAATCTTAACCACAAACCACTTGGTATGTTAACCCACAAGAACAATCATGTACCTATTTTCAGCCCCCACTTTCACTATTGGATCAAGAAAGTTTATGGCTAGCCTTTCCCACAGTCTATTGGGTATCTCAACACATTTTAGAGGAGGTTGCCTAACGGTTTTCACCTTATCACTGTTCGCACAAGCATAACAAAGTTTCACCACATCGTCCCAAATGACATTATCAAAGCAACATTCTCGAACTCTGATTGTGATCGTTAGAGATGATGGGTGGGGCAAAGAGAACTGTTATTATTTTCTCTTCACTGGATGGCCCGTTTAAATTTTCCTACCTCCTTTGCGCATGGAGGAACATAGCCCATAGGCTAGTGCTGGAATAAAGGGGGATCTCGCTGGATCCCAGATCCAGCAGCTATCATTGATCTGGATCCAGGATCTGTCTGGCCTCAGTGAAATATGCTGAAATTGTCCCAGTGTAATTTTCTAAGACAGTGACACAATTCTGCAAAAAGCAAATGTCTACTTTCTGTTTGGTACCGCAAGATGCAGGCAGCGAGGGTGCTTACTTTACATTCCACCTGAGCCCAAAAAATGGCCAAAATTAAAGGCCCATCAACCTTCCTTTTGTTCAAGCATAATCCTGGCTGGGAGCTATCTGAAGCCTAACACGTAGAGGCCAATGCAATGGAGGGGAAACAAAGGCTCTCAGCTTGTTACCGCTTCATAATTTCTTAAGAGAAACTACTATTTGAATGCATGCTTTTGACTTTGTTCAATCCCCGTATATAAGAGACATGCATGCACTGTAAGAATGTCATATGTATCGGCCTGTACGAGTATTTACATGAATAGCAATTTAAATAGCAATTAATTTTTTTAAATTTCATTCTTTTATCGTGCTACTCATCCCAATGTAAGTTTCCAGAGGGCTTTACATCACACACACAAACACATTGTACATTGACAAGAAATCATACAGGTGTCTAAATCAATGCACAAGATGCTACTTAGGAGAATGAATGTTTCAAAGTGTAGAAGTCACACATGAATGAATGAATGAATGACTTCTCATGGAGCGCACAGCTACTCGAGAGTGTCCCAGCTCTAAGGCAGCAAAACAGGTGAGATGGAAATGCCGGTCACTGAATATGTGAGTTTTTAATAGCTTCCTGAAGGCAGCCTCATCAGATGTATTTCTTAGGTGGAAAGGGAGCCAATTCCAGATTGATGATACTTCAAATGAGAAGAGAGAACCACCTGACCTTTTTTTCTTAAAATAAGGAACTACGGATACGACCATTCTTAGAGCGCAGGAATCCAGAGGGGCCCTTTTCTTGGATCCTGGTGTTAAGATACCAGGTCCCTTACCATGTAAAGCATGGTGAGCAATTGCATGAGCTTTAAATATGATTATTTTGCAAATAGGTAGACAATGCATCTGCTTTCTAAAACCAGACACCGAGTACGTTTTGTGAGTTTGAACAGTAGCCGGACCGTGGTATTCTGTCCCACTTGAAGCCAGTGTGTAAGATATTTAGGTAGGTCTAAATAAAGAAGATTAAAGTAGTTCAAATGAGACAAAATCAATGACTGAACCACTATTTTCTGCACCTCGCAAGGCAGGAAATACAGAAATTTGGTTAGGGTTCTTAAAATCAAGAAACACGATTTAACCACCGAAGAGATCTGTGCCTTCACAGCGAACAATCATCAAATAACACCCCCAGGTTCCTCGCTACAGTCATTGGAGGAAGAGGGAGTGGACAGCCTGCTGGCCAGCATCCTGCCCATCCTAACAGCGAGTCAAGGATGAACAACACCATTTCTGTTTTGTCAGGATTACACTGGAGATTTTTGTCTCCAAGCCAACACATTACTCTTTTATGAATAATGCAAAGGTCCTCTTAGCTTCAGCCAAATCGCCTTCATAGGAGAGCAGCAATTGTGTATCATCTGCATATGAATTAATTTAAAAATCAAAGGACTCCACTAGGAAAGCAAGGGGAGTCACAAAGATATTAAAGAGGGTAGGGCTTCGTTCTAAACCCTGAGGTACAACATATTATATTGTTTTACCTCAAGTAAAATAGTTTCATACACAATGCCTGTGCTCTGGAATCGAGAAAGGAACTGAGCCACCACAGGGATGATCCATTCACCTCGATAGAGAGAGACGTTGTAATAATACCTTGTGCGAGACAGTATCAAACGCCGATGAGAGATCCAACAGAACCAGTGGATCATTACAGCCAAGATCCAGAATCCACTTTATTGATTCAGAAATCTCCAACAGAGCAGGTTCAGTACTATGACAGGCTCTCAAGCCCGACTGTGAGGGGCGTAGTAAATTGAAAGTCTCTAAAAGTTCTGTAAACTGTATATTGACAAATTTCTCCAGTAGAAGGTAAATTGGTAGAAAATTAGACAGCAGTGCAGCGTTGGCATTTGGGTTTTTTCAGAGGGGAATAACATTCACCCTTTCCCAGGATTTAAAACACTTACTCTGTCTGTAGAGAGGCAGTGAGCAGCTCAATAGGACACATTGAGTCAGTACTCTGAAGTAAATTATGGGGGAGGGGGAATGGGTATGGCCTAGAGGTGAACCGAATATGTAGCTGCGGAAGCACTCTCTCAGCTTTTCTTCTGAGGGAGGTAGAAAATGAGCGAGCTTGCCCACCGGCAAAGGTGCTGGTGAATAGTCAACTAATGCCAACGTATCTGCTGCATTTGATAGTGTAGGATTCAATGGGACCTTTACGATTTTATTTTCAAAAAAATTATCATGCTTACTGCAGAAATTTGCGTCTGTCTCGCACAGTGGAGCAAATAGGGTGGGATCGGAAAAGTGTGAGAGAATCTTAAAAATTTCCTTAGGCCAGTTCTTTGCATCACTAATCAATTAAGAATACAAATTACATCTGGCCAGTTTTAGATAGCTATGACACAGTTTCAAAGCTTATTTTTACAGTAGTTTGTCTTCCTCTTTGTAATAACGCCTCTAACTTCGTTCAAGTCTTTTGCCACAATTGCCTTTCCAATGCCAACTCAGAGGAGCACCAGGCGTCTTTACTGGTAGGGATTATATGCTAAGAGCGCATGGCAGGGAGAAACAAAATTCAGGATTTAAAAAGTAACGGAGTGCTTGGAATTGTCTGTACTAATAACAAATTTACTATCCAAAAAGACCCATTTTAGCAGCCTTATAATAACAACAGATTGAGAAAAAATAATAAGGTTGTAAACCCATGCCATGCAGTTTGCATGCAGGTCCTTGATGCTTGTTCTTAGTTTACTGTTCTATCTTAGAAGAGTGCAATTTATGAACTGAAAGTAATAAAAGGATCTCTGTATCAAAAGCAGGGACTCTCTTACCTAGCTACATAATATACAATTTGAAATCTCATTGTTACACAATGTGCTTTGCGGGAGACACATTAACCCTCTACGCTACTTTATGAGTCAAAACTGTAAAACACAAAACACAGATGTTTCCAGCAAGTGCATTAACCTCCAGAGTTATCTCACCATTATTATTATTACCTTAGATTTACTGGGCACACAAAGCTCTTTGCAGCAGGAGCCTTAACCTCACATTTTAAAATGAAATGTATCCTTGGAAGCCAGAGCAGGTTTACAATCATGTTTCTCATTGTTGCTAACTTCTTTGTGTTTTGTTAAAAAGAATATGTACATTGACTGTCAAATCGGTACCTGAGTTAGATCGGTATTGGGACATCATCACAAAACCCTTTGAGCGGAAATTATATTTCCAGTTCAGGGTTGGAACACTGCCTATAAGAGCCTTTACTAGCAAATGGTCCATATCTTGTGATGATTTGTGCTTGGTGTGCCAGTCTGGAAATGAATCTTTATCCCATGTACTATTTGAATGCAACGGCTACAGAGCTCCACGGCGCATCTGGTTGTCCCCAATATGCAAACTCTTAGGAACAAGAAGGGCGCAGGAGGCAGAAAGAATCTTAAGAAGCGACACATCTGAAGTGATAGTTGTTGCCCTGGCGAAATTCTTGGGGTGGGTATGGGCAATTAGAGCACGGTCCCTCATGGAGAGAATAGCCTAATAAATACATCTGTCTCGCTGTATCTTAATTTTTGAGTAGCCATTCGCCTTCCACTCATTTGGATAGCTTGTTTTAGAGTACCCATGAAATTTTAATTAACTCATTTTATATAATATTTTATATTGTATATAGTGTTTTCTAAAATATTTTATAAAGCCATCCTAGAATGTGTACATTGATTTTAAAATGATTTCTTCTTTTATGAATTCAATTTGGAAATTATGTGCAATTCTTTTATATACATATTGTGTGCTTTGATGACCTAATAAGTCTAATAAAGCTTTTTTGGATTGGATTGGATTGGATTGGTACATTGACTGTCTGTCTGCCCCTTGTGACTCCACCCCCTTTTTGTTGCCACACCTTGACGCCCAAAGTATGGGGTCCCGTAGGACTGGTAAGAAAAATCTGAGGATATGTGAATCTGAGACCTCTTTCTTTATCTCCTTCAATCGATAATGTAGAATATATATTTCAAATGTGAAACGTTTTTGAAGGAATGTGCATAGGCAATGCTGCATTTTTAGGTCGAGCCTAAGGGCAGTGCACATGCGCTGCTCTGCGAGGCATGCTGTATTGATTTAGGGAAAAGTTAGGGACTTGAAGCTCCGCCC
Source organism: Triturus cristatus (assembly GCF_964204655.1). NCBI lineage: Eukaryota > Metazoa > Chordata > Amphibia > Caudata > Salamandridae > Triturus > Triturus cristatus. Next base: position 1,259,692,567 of record NC_140590.1, read on the forward strand.
TCTCTCCGCCCATATTTTTAATTGGGTTGTGTCATTGTCCACTGTAAACTGTGGCTGTTCATTGGTTAAAAGCCTTAGTAGTCCCTCCTTAGTACCGTCTTGTCTCATTGTGTAACCTCCCATGGCGACACCCCCTGTTATGTGTGTTGTTGCTCGTTAGGCTTTAATTACAGCGTTCAAGCACTATTTTCTCACATAGCTTTGTGGACACGCTCTCGCCTAACGCATTTTTGTTATGAGAATAGTTGCTAATTCCTGAGAGTTTGGGGCTGTGTTAAATGCTTAAAACTGTGGCACGTGCAAGAAAGGGATGGTTCACTGACGCTGTTTTGACCAAGGGCGTTTTTAAATGAAACAGTGTTTAATTTCACTTATGAACAATTCGGGTCACAATCTCGCTAACGGAGCAGCGCTCTCCCACTTCCCCAACTGGAATGTTTTTTTAGAAATACTTTTTCAGAGATCTCAGAACATAGTGTTAGGCACTTATTGGTAATCATATCCCAAATGACGCCCTTTCTGTGTTCAGATTAATGTGTATTGCAGAACATCTAAGCTGACTCCTCCCGGAGAAGATTCTGAGTGATGAATGTGCCCAGATCCTGCTTCTCACAGATGCGCCTGGCAGTGCCGTAACGTAAGTTGAGCCATCCCCCACCTGCAAAGTACATGCAGGTCCCCCCTTTACAGTCCTTGCCCCCCTCCCCGGAGCTTTTGTTACTCCACTTGGGAGTAAGACCCCCCAAAAAATAAGTTATTGAGAGCAGTCATGTTTGTTTGTGTCACAAGATGCTAGAACCCCCACCAGTGAGCAACTGTGAGCACGCACGCCAAAGGTCTGGCGTGGCATGGTATAACCACCAGCCTGGAGGAGAGAGGCCCGAGGTGCACCCACGTCAGGTCAAAAGCAGTTGGCATCTGCCCTTGAATCGAAGGCACTCACACAGGGAAGTGTGGCAAAAACTGCCAGCCATGGCCACCGCCAACTGGAAAGTTCCCATCCGCATTGCTGTTCTGGCGCAAAAGCTTTACCAGTTTTGACACCAGGCGTCCTGCAGATTACTTGTAAAATTCCACATGAATGCTATCTGTTCCAGCACTTTTTTAACAGTCATATCAATGATCGCCAAATTAATTGCTGTCTAACTCTGTCACGTATGGCATCTGTTGAGTCGTGGTTCATCCTTTGTAATCGGGCATCACGCATTTTGCTGGTCAGTCTCACCAGTTTGCTGCTAGAACTTTTCCCTCAAAGTATTATTACCACAGATAATAGCACATAATGAGAATATCTGATGTTGTGAGATATGTTTTTCATAGATTGGGTCGTCATGTTTTGGCTAAGGTGCAGTCTATGCCCCATGTTTCCTGCACATATATCTGGATCTGTCTCTCTTCCTAAAGGTCACTGCACCCCCAACACCACTGCTCCCTGCCTCCCACCTCGCCTTCTGTTTTTTTACCTAGTCTGCGCCACTGAGGCTGAGCAACACTGAGGGCGAAGCAACTGGGCTATTGGGGCCAATTCGCCCACTCACAGCAACTCTGAAGTTCACCACACAACTCACAAAGGCTCTTCGTCTACCACCCAGTGGTGGGATCAAGTCTGTTAGTGCGATGTAAGGGGCAGAAGATCAGGATTTTCATGCTCAAGTTAAAGAGCCGAGTTGGAACATGTCTGTTTCTCTCCATGCTTGGTCATGCTGCCTCCTACCTATATGTGATATTAGAATGTAATGACTTACCCCATCTCTTCTTATTCTGGTAAACTAACCTATTCCTCTTACAGCTATCTCCAGCCAAACCACCAACGTTACTTGCACGCAGTAAGCAAATCCATAATTTGAATTGCACTATGGTGCACTTCTTGTGGCTTAACAGTGTCTCCGGAGGCTTGGGCTAATGTTGCTCCTAGGTGGACTCCCATTAATGTTCATCTGATTTCGAAAAGGATTAATCACATTAATGCCAATCCCAGCAACATCATTTGCTTAACATGTCCTTTAGCAATTCTCAGAAGAAAGGAGAGGTTATCTTCAGAAAGCGGGCACCCAATCGCGGCTTCACTCTGCCTCTTAAACTTTCCTCCGTCTGAGTAAATGCTACATAGAAACAACACAGAACGGTATGTAGGCCTTGTGTATTCGGGATCTACAGGAATCAAGGGTTTCAGGAATTTAGCCCTTTGTCGGCCACCATAGTTCTCCAAAACTACGTACTCAACAGAGCACAGTCAGATGCTCAGGTCTTAGGAGAGCACGACTTGTGCCAAGTGTTTCTAGTATTCACTTACTATATATGAAGGGTGAAATAAATGACAGGTCTCTCAACTCCAATCAGGGCCTTCCCTCTCCTTCTAATCAACTCCTATCATAATACAGTTAAATCATCAAAGTCATTGGCAACAGCTCTTTTGATCAAGCGTCTGCAAGAGCTCCTACTTGAGTTAGCCTCTGCTGAAGTTTTGTTATTACGTGATTTTAACATCAGGGATCTGGGACTCAACGATCATTTAGTCACCAAAACTAAAGAGCAAGAAGCCATGAAAACTTTATTAACCAATTGCAATCTCCGTTCTGCAAAGCAAATTACATTGACACAAGATCCCAGCATCCATCTGTCTGCAACATTCAAGAAGCTTTCGACCATTGATTAAATTTTTCATCACCATCTCTGGCAAGCCATTTAGTTAAACTGGAGATCCCCACTCGTACAGAGAGAGATCAGAAGCCTTTGACTGTAATAGTGGACTTGGCGGTTCCTGTGGCTGGCGAAGTAACTGAAGTGGGGCATTCAATGCAGATCGAACTCCACACTCTAGTCAGAAGAATCAAATAGGACTCTTTAGGTGCCGATAAGGTGGGCACTTGGCTCATGGAAATAATTCCAAATTTCATTCAATACTCTCCCACAGCCCACCATCATAGGTGGGATACAGCCATCGTTTAATTAAGAGACCTCCTAACGGGCCCTGAAGTTCATCACAGACACCCCAGGCCTCCCCCGCGGCGGATTTCCAACCCGGTTTTAGTCACCCAAAGAAGAGCCCTAAGGAGGGTTGTGCGCTTGCATAAATCTAAAGGTACAGAGCTCACTGCCAATAATACGGCTTTATTGCGTAAAGCCTACAAAAAATCAATATGGGAACCTAAGAAACAAAAAGAACAGAAGGACTGGCTAAAAATATTTGGTCAGTTAAAGCAAAAAAACCTGACTCACTTTTGGAACCATATAAACAAACTTCGCTCCTCCAACAGGAGCAGGGGAAACGCGGTTCCTGAAGAAGCCTGGTCTCAGTATGTGACTCAACAATACTGCTGTGATATCCTGGACCTCGTTGAGGTCGTAATCAGAGATCCTGCTGATTTTACGTTGATGGATACCCGTGAGCGGACTACCTCGGCCCAGATCTGCAAGCTTCTGAAATCTATGAAAAATGATGGTGCTCCAGGGCCTAACGGTCTTCCATCTGCTGTTTTCAAATGTGCGCCGGAAGAATGGGCTAAGCTATTACTTCCCTTATATAACTATGCGTTCACTACTTTTCAGATACCAGATTCATGGAAGGCTCAATCTTCTGCCCAATTCTTAAAAAAGGAGATCCTTCCCTTCCAGCTAACTACCGACTCATAGCCCTATGAGATCTTGAGGCCAAGGTTTTTGCTCGGTGTCTTCTCAAGTCACAAGAAGAATGGGTTGCGGAAAATAATATTTTACCACACTTTCAAACTGGGTTCGGAGCTTCTGCCTCCACAATTGACAACATCACCACCCTAGCCATTCTGAGTCAACACGCAGTGCAATAAAATCAGCTCTCCCTTTATTGCTGCTTTATAGACTACAGTGCCGCCTTCAATAAAGTGTCTCGTAACACTCTATGGAGGATATTAGACAAGTGGGGGATCCCGTGGAGCCTGCTCGGATCCCTTATCTCCTTGCATAAGAACACATGGGTGCGAGTTAGAACTGGCCCCACGACTGTCTCTGCAAAATTCCAACTTCAGACGGCCTAAAGCAAGGATGTGTTCTTGCACCCCTCTTGTTTAACCTCTACACTGCCGAACTGGGGAGATTCCTGGAGCAAAGCAGCCTCCTTCCGCCAAAACTGGGACATGCAAAACAAATTTGCACATTTAGCAATATGCTGACGACATTGTCATAATGGACCAGGCCAAGTATTGTCTCCAACGAGTCTGGCCTCCAACGAACACAACATAGCTAATGCTCTTAAAATTAACCAGGATAAGACCAAGGTCCTAATTTTCGTCCGCTGCAAGAAAAATAAAATTCTAATGTGGAACATTGGGCCCACAAAGATTAAAACAACATCAAAATACAACCACCTGGGGGTTTGGTTCAGTGAGTCTTCTAGACCATCAGTCCGCCCAGCTGCCCTGAAAAAGAGAGCTGGAGCAACAACATACAGCCTGACTCGACTCAACCAGTCCCTGAGTAGTCCCTCTGCCGAACCCATACTGAAGGTGATCAAAGCTACCCTTCTTCCTGCCCTAAGTTACGGGCACCAGGCCTTTCCTGATGCATGCTCGGCCAGTGTCGACCATGCCCTGGTTACCATTTATAAAAAAATATTTTGTCTTCCAAATTATATTCACAAGGCAAGACTACGACAGGGAGCTGGGCCTCCAAAGGCAATCGATTTTCTGTGAGGCAGACACCCTGAAGTATTATACAAGGGTGTACTCCCCATGGGTGTCCCCAGAGACCCAAATGATATCCAAACGGTGTCCACCATCAGCTTGGCCTGGGACAGGCTGCGACAAATTATGGGAGCACCCCTATTATATTCATCGGCCCTACAAATTCCCAACCCCCGTTGGCTACCAATTATGGAAGAGACACTAGTTCAACGCACACTTGCTACGTTTGAAATCGCCAAATTCGTCGATCTATTCTCAGGAGGCCATATCTTCTCCCTGGCTGAAGACGACCGCTTCCAGTCTGCCACCTTCATGGACAGCTTCGTACTGAATAGGGTCCGCTCAGCGCTGCGTGCCACTCTCCCCAGTTTACTCGTTGAGCCTGACTCGTTCATTCCCCTCTCTACCATCAAAGACACCAAGGGGGGTGAACACCTGATTAGAGATAGCTCGGCTCTCCTCCCCATTAATGGCGCCAAGGTACGTTAGGTCTGGGAGACCGACTTGGGACACCCCATAGTGGACGACCAATGGGAAAAGTGCTGTGAAGTTACTAAAGACATTTCATTTAATAGCCGGCATAAGCTACTGCACTTTAAGTTTTTGCTTAGAATATAGGTAACACCAGAGCACTCCCACAGAATTGACCCGTCTAGGTCCCATCACTGTGTGAAATGTAGGACTGCACATGCAGATTTCGCACACTTAACTTGGACATGCCCCAAACTACAGTCTTATTGGATGGAGATACATCGAACATTACGACTCATGCTTGACTTAACTCTCACCCCAATTCCTGGATTGGCGCTCTTGGGGTATGTAGTGAATTTCCCTAAAGAAGTGTGGAAATTTGCTGCCATTGGCTTCCTGTTAGCCAAGAGCGAGATCGCTATTAGCTTGGGTGGGAAAAGGGCCCCCACATTACAAAACTGGTTAAATAGCCTGGCTTTCTGCAGCACAAATAGTGAGATATACGCTACCATGCTACCTCGCACCTCACACCCTACAGACATTTGGGGCCCACTTAGAAGTTATACGGCATCTACACATTTGTCATCTGACTTGCAACTAGAACAGGGTCGAGTGCCAACCGGAGTGAGGTGAAATTATAATGCAAGTCACTAGAGACACGGGTCGTTATTACATACTTCCGATTCATACCCTCATACAACATGCTTGTTATGGACCTGTAGGGGCTGCTGCACTGTTAGACAGTCGGTTGGTAGTATTTGAAGGGCCAGGGAATTGTGGTATTATGATCTGCTTATGTTACCAATGTGACAGTATTTTTGTATGTGAATCTTTAACAATTATGTTCTTTTTTCATACTCCATAGACATTATGGTATGACAGTGAGCACTAATGCTTGGTATTAATGTGACGTTGTAAAATGATAAATAAAGTTAAAAAAAAGTATTATATAAGGGTACTAAAAAACTGCAGATAATACGCTTAAAGCCCGGTTAAAAGAAACCCTTGCCAGCTCGGGGAACCCATGGAACCACAGTCTAGAAAAGGGTTATCAATAAGCAGGCAAGACAAATCTCTTACCAGATGGACATTCGGGTTTTAAAAACGTCAACTATCTTGCTCCCCTTGAATGATTCATACCTCCCTGGAGTACTGCAACCATATCTTTTTGATAGTTTGAACGCAGTGGACCGCAAAAATATAATGTTTATGCGTCTTCTAGGATTGGGCTCCACTGCCTTTAACCGATGGGCTCCAACTGGTGAGGATGGGGCTTGTAGACTGTGCAATTACAGGTCTGAATCATGGCTGCATCTTCTGTGCTGTTGTCCCACCCTAGATGCTCCTAAAAGACTTCTCCTAAAACCATTATATCTAAAAAGGGGCATTAGCACATGTTGGGAGGCATCTGCTCTCTGTTTTACTTGCGCAGATACTCAAACACTCGCAAGGTCCAGAAAATTGTGAGTCTCTTGGAAAACCTGCTCTCTCCCTCTCCTGCCTCTCCCCAACCAGTCCCCCCTTCCCAAAAACCCATCACAGGTTATTTTTGCACTATGTCCTAGTGTTTCTTTACCAAACTGAGCTACAAGGTTAATTTTATTCTTGATTTTGAAGCTTGTAATTACTGTTATGGTCACTGTACAAGATTGCCTTGTTAGAAACATGTGTTATAAACTTGATGGTTTGCTTCGCTTTGTTTTTAGGTCTCTCCTGGCGTTAGCAGCGCACATGCGTTGTCTAGCCATACGAGGGCTTCTTGGAATCGATACAATTCCAGAAGCTCGCTTTCTGCTCCGACCGTGTTTTGCATTGGAGCGCGTCATTTTGCGTCACCAATTATGCAAAATCGGGTGTTACAATTGTCCTGGAGGCTTTTTAGTCCCTCCTGGTTACCACCCTGTCCACTTTTGGCCCCGCCCACTGGGAGTGGATCTTTCACTTGCGGCGGGAGACAGTGTCTCTTAATTAGCCGCTAAGCACTTTTTTCTTTTCTTTGTGAGCCACTTTTACTGCAGGCACGACGTGTTTGTTTTAATTAATGGATGCTCTTTAAATTTTAAATGCAGGACTGGGCTGTACAGAGCCCTCATTGATGTACGTGCGCTACATGAATGGATATTTGTTTGTTGTGTAGTGTGCAGTACTGGGCTGTACAGAGCCCTCATTGCTGTTTGTGCGCTTCATGAACGGATATAATAGGGTCTTGCTCTACAAGGTCTGCTGGCTGTTTGGTTAGCAAATTCATACAGCGCAAACTGAACTCAAGAGTAGTAGAGACCTTTACAAGACACCCAGTTACATTACACAAGAGCACATTCACACAGGAACACATTGCCTTTAAAAAGACACGGGAGATTAACTAATTTGCCCAGAATCACACATTGGTAAGCCAACGCCGTGACTCGAACAACACCAGCTTCCGCACGCGATCATCATGCGCGATTAATCAATTAATCGCACGCAATCATCATGCGTGATTAATCAATTAATCTCCACATGGTACCCCTGTTTACTAAAAACGGGGTGGAAAGGAACATTCACATGCGCTATAAGAAGGGACCACCCCGTTAAATCTGTTTCATGTTCTAATTACTCGCCATTTTTTGTATCTAATATTCGGCCTCTTTCTGCTCTCCCATGTGCCCCTTCAAGATCCTCCTCTCCATCCGCATTCTGCCAGCACCCTCCTACCCAATAGTCATCCACCACCACCACCATGTCCACCACCACCATGTCCACCACCACGTCCACCACCACCACCACCACCACGTTGACCACCACGTCCACCACCACCATGTCCGCCATGTCCAGCACCACCACCACTATGTCCACCACGTCCACCACCACCACATCCACCACCACCACATTCACCACCACCATGTCCACCACCACCACGTACACCACCACCACATCCACCACCACCACGTCCACCACCAACACGTCCACCACCACGTCCACCACCAACACGTCCACCACGACCACCATGTCCACCACGTCCACCACCACGTCCACCACCACCACGTCCACCACCACCACATCCACCACCATGTCAATGCCCAGCACCACCACCACAGCCACCACATCCACCACCACCACGTCCACCACCACCACGTCCACCACATCCACTACCACCACATCCACCACCACCAAGTCCACCACTAGGTCCACCACCACCATGTCCACCACCATGTCCACCATCACCACGTCCACCACCACGCCCACCACCACCACGTCCACCACCACCACATCCACCACCAGCACCACCACCATGTCCACCACCACCACGTCCACCACCACCATCACATCCACCACCACCATGTCCACAACCACCACGTCCACCACCACCACATCCACCACCACGTCCACCACCAGCACCACCAACCCGTCCACCACCACCACGTCCACCACCACCACATTCACCACCACATCCACCACCAGCACCACCACCACGTCCACCACCACCATGTCCACCACCACCACATCCACCACCATGTCCACCACGTCCACCACCCCCATGTCCACCACCACCACCACATCCACCACCACCACCACCACCATGTCCACCACCACCACCACATCCACCACCACCACGTCCACCACCACCATGTCCACCACCACGCCCACCACCACCACCACATCTACCACCAGCACCACCACCATGTCCACCACCACCATGTCCACCACGTCCACCACCACATCTACCACGTCTACCACCACCATGTCCACCACCACCACATCCACCACCATATCCACCACCATGTCCACCACAACCACATCCACCACCACCACGTCCACCACCACGTCCACCACCCCCAAGTCCACCACCACCCCATCCACCACAACCACATCCACCAACACCACATCCACCACCACCATGTCCACCACCACCACGTCCACCGCCACCACATCCACCACTACGTCCACTACCACCACGTCCACCACCATGTCCACCACCACCACGTCCACCACCACCACGTCCACTACCACCACCATGTCCACCACCATCAAGTCCACCACAACCACCACCACGTCCACCACCACCACGTCCACCACCACATCCACCACCAGCACCACCACCATGTCTACCACCACGTCCACCACCACTACCACCATGTCCACCACCACGTCCACCACCACCATGTCCACCACCACCACGTCCACCACCACCACATGCACCACCACCACATCAACCACAACGTCCACCACCACATCCACCACCACAACCACATGTCCACCACCACCACATCCACCACATCCACCACCCCATCCACCACATCCACCACCACCACGTCCACCACCACGTCCACCACCATATCCACCACCACGTCCAACACAACCACCACATCCACCCTCACCATGTCCACCACCACCACTTCCACCACCACCACATCCACCACCATGTCCACCACCACCAAGTCCACCACCACCCCATCCACCACCACCACATCCACCAACACCACATCCACCACCACCACCATCATGGCCACCACCACCACGTCCACCACCACCATGCCCACCACCACATCCACCACTACCACTTCCACCACCAACACGGCCACCACCACGTCCACCACCATGTCCACCACCACCACCATGTCCACCATGTCCACCACCACCACCACGTCCACCACCACCACATCCACCACCACCACATCCACCACCATGTCCACCCCCAGTACCACCACCAGAACCACCACATTCACCACCACCACATCCACCACCATGTCCACCACCACCACTTCCACCACCACCATGTCCACCACGATGTCCACCACCACCAAGTCCACCACCACCCCATCCACCACCACCACATCCACCACCACCACCTCTACCACTTCCACAACCATCACCACCTCCACCACCACGTCCACCACCACGTCCACCACCACCACATCCACCACCACCATGTCCACCACTGCCACCACCACCACGTCCACCACCACCACATCCACATCCACCACCACCACATCCACCACCACCATGTCCACCACGTCCACCACCACATCCACCACCACCACATCCACCTCCACCACCGCGCCACCGCGTCCACCACCACCATGTCCACCACCACCATGTCCACCACCATGTCAACCACCAACATGTCCATGACCACCACCATGTCCACCACCAACACGTCCACCACCACCACATCCCCCACCATGTCCACCACCACTATGCCCACCACCACCACCCCATCCACCACCACATCCACCATCACCACCAGCACGTCCACCACCACCACCATGTCCACCACCACATCCACCTGCACCAAGTCCACCACCACATCCACCACCACCATCACATCCACCACCACCACATCCACCACCACCATGTCCACCACCACCACATCTACCACCACCACCATGTCCACCACCACCACGTCCACCACCACCACATCCACCACCACGTCCACCACCACCAAATCCACCACCACCATGTCCACCACCACCACCACCTGTGACAGGTAAAGTGTCACTGGAGGGCAGGGGTAATAGAAGTGTCAACCTCGGCTGTACATGGGACATTTAAGGATGCATTGGGTGCGAGAAGATGGGCATAGGGGCTAGAAGTATTACACCAGACCCAAGATAAATTTTGAAGAGGCGCAATATCACATGGGCTCCTGTAAAAGCAATCGCAGCATCTCTACCTCACAGTGACATTCCTGCATGAGCCACTTACTCAAAACAAGCATTGGCATAACAAATAGGTCTCGTCTTTGGGACCTTATAAGTGTTTAGCCATGCAACACTTGATGTTGTTGCACCAAGGATAATGTGCTGGATAACTAAACACTTATAAGGTCCCAAAGGCGAGAACTATTGGCTATGCCAATGCTTGTTAATGTGGTAAAGACGCTATGGAGACATTTCTATCGCAATGTTTATAATTAACTGTGCTAGCTTAATAAAATAGACTGGCTTCTTATTTTCAAGGTTCCTCTGTGCAGGTCAGACGAAAGCATCATTACCTGTAATCACTGAGTGACTCGTATCATTCTTTCTGTTCTAATGCTCTCCTCTCATACTAACTCAGTCTGCCTTTCTCACATGTTTATTTCTTCCCCCTACACACATCCTCTTTCATCTGTGTTTCATTCTATATCTCTGGCCTCAATGCTTCTATATATATTATATTATACTGAGTTCCGACTCTGTCCACACAGTTTCTAATATGTCCCATTGCCATAAGTGCATTCTGCCCTCAGAATCTGGCATCTATTGACTCTCCCCTAGCGTCTGTCCACTGCTCGTGTTGTAATTCAGGTACTATTTCCAAACCTCCACCTTCCCGTTGTATATGTCCCCTCAATAATAAAAAAAAAAGCTATAACAAACAAGCATTAGAACAGGCAGGAAAAAGATGCCAGCATTACAAGGACAAAAAAACATAGAAGACATTTTTTGGTAAATTATTTTGTAATAGGGTTGTTCAGTTGCACATAATGTCTTCTTGGTTATATATAAGGTAACAAAAATGCTTATAACAATTTTTTATTATAGCTTTTCAACATGCTTCACAGCAGCCACACTGTTTTACAACTAAGCTTAAAGACATTGCCAAATCCAATTGCTCTGGCTAAACACTTATAAGGTTGTTTTTAGGAAAGGGAAAATCACATTAACATTTCGAGAAAATAGTGCTCTTACCAATTGTGTTCTTTTGGTGACATCTGCTGGCTAATTAGGTAAAATGCGGTTCTGAATTTCCTCTGGCGGGCTAAGTAATCCTCCTATCCCCAAAATCAAGTCTTTCCGAAAATCATCAAGAGGCGCTCACCTGCCTCCGGAGCAGCCGCGCATGTTTACACTGAAATGTCTACCTTCTTGAGTTCAAATTATCGACTAGAACCAAAATCTGAGAAAAAGGTTGAAGGTAAAGGTCACACACAACCAACAGCAATAGACGTTTCAGCTATACTGGTTCCTAAAGTCTTGTATGGTTCTGGTATTCCAAGTGAATTTGTGAAGGTTGTCGTTAAATACATGTTAATTTGTTATGAGCTGAAAAAACACATAACTTACCCGTTTTTTTAGTTCGGCTTTAGCGCTGGTGACACACAATGGGGCAATCTTGTAGGTGCCAGGCCCTCTCTCTTTGTACAGCTCTCTGAAACCATGATGGTCATATTTGAGCTTTATAAAACACTATAAACAATTATTAAATTCATCTTCTGCAGCTAACAACCATGGAAAAAGCCAATAGTCTTTGTGTGTTATAAGTGCATGCCAGTTGGTCTTTTATATGGCAGGATGCAATAACAGAAATAGGCAGCAGTGATTTGTATCTTACATGTTTAAGCCACACCATGTATTACATAGGTTATGCCCCTTTGAGAGACCCCGAGTTTTTTCAACCCACTTATAGCCCCGACTGCAGGTACAGAGGTACAGCCACAGCAGTAGCGGCCCGTAGAGGGAGTTCCGTGGGGCGGTGAGGCTGGGCGGGGGCGGTGCACGGTGGGGGGGGGGGTAATAAACACCAGAATATGGATGAACGGAGGTAAGTAAACAATTAAATTAATAAAACAAATTTAGTTGCGAGCGCTGCATCGCATTTTGCCCCCCTCTGCCTAAAGATAATGATAGGCCCCATGGGAAGGGGTCCCCAAGGCCAAAATTGGCCTGGGGAGGTACGTCATGTGCACCCCCTTCCCTTTATTTAAAAGAGGGGCCCTGGAGGATGGGGTCCCCAAGGCCTAAAGTGACTTGGGGAGGCGCTCCTCTTAAAAAATGCACGCCCCGCGGGATGGGATCTCCCGGGCCTAAAGAGGCTCGGGGGGGGGGCACAAGCCCCCCCTTCCCTCCATTTGAATAAGTGGACCCAGGGATTCCATCCCTGATACCGATAACGGCTTGGGGAGTGGGACTGTGGGGCCCCTCCTCTTTATTTTTAAAAATGGCCGTGGGGGATGGGGTTCCCAGGACCTAACAAGGCTTGGTGGGCACACGGCTGACCTCTCCTTTAAGTAAAAAAAACAATGGCCCTAGGGGATGGGGTTCCCGGGGCCAGGCCCTCTGGCAAACACCTGCTGTGCACAGCTGAAGGGGGGTCACATTTACGTATGGTAATTAATTACTACTTTACGTTAAGAAAACAAGAAATTCACTGAAAAACCTAAAGATTAAAGTAGCGTTATAGTTAGGTGTGATAATAAGATCTGTTTTTCTTCTTTTGTTAAAACAACCGTATAAATTCTCAGAAAAAAACAAAGGACAAAAGTAACGTTATAGTTAGGTGAATTTGCCAGTGACAACATTAATGTTTTGAACCAAAAAATCCACAGAAATTCACCACTTACAGATAGCAGCACTAACTATAACTTGCACCGCTACCATGCACTGCTTATGACCTCACATATGACGTCACCCATGACATTTTCTATGACATAATTTATGACATTACTGCTGACATCTCAAATGACATCAGTGATGACATCATCAAAACTTATTTTATACACATTGTTCTGTAAACGGGTATACCATGAGAGATATGAATGTAAATGCAAAGTAGCTCAGAATAATATGAAGGCTCTTTACTATTATCATACATACAACCACCATATGTAAAGCAAGCTTGTGTAATTTGCAATATTGACCCAATACCATACACTTCATGGGTAGCCAAATTCATGTGACTATGAACTACAGATGAAAGGGTAACCTATCCTGCACACGTTGTTCAATCTGTATACAACTGTTCAGGGAAAAACAAGCTCCTCTGGATACTCAAGCCCTGTTACATAACTAATGCCCTACTACGGACACTCTACCTGTATCAAACCCCTGGCAGTCACTGAACCTACATTGAGAAATCAAGTGGATATAATTAGACTGTTAACACTGTTTACTGGTTACTCTATGCTGAGCATTTAGTCTGTACCACACTGTTTGCAGACACAAACTCTCATGAGAAATACTCCACAGAGTAGCAAAACGTATCTACTAAGCAGAGTGTGCACTCTATGCAGAACTTGTAGAAATAATGACTATTCACATAAAATAACCAAGGTCTGAAGGTGCAAAAGATCATATTACCTACAGCCTTCATACTGAGGTGAAAACTTTATGGATACCCATTTTCCAAAGCAAAACAAACACATGCACATGGTTTAATACCTGGTGTGCTCACAGTCTTCAATGTTATGAAGAAATTGTCATGCTAGCACATTTCTGCCTTATAACGAGGGATCCCGGTTTTATGGTATTTTTTGTTGTTGACATTTCCGTCTGTATTTATTTTTTATCAACTTTATCTGTATTTATCCATATTTGTTATGGATTTTGTGAAAAAAAAATCTGAAACTGGTTTATTTCCACGCTTATTTAACCAATAGATATGCAGTCATGCTTGAATGCCTGCCAGGTTTCAGTGATATGAACACCCACAGGCGATAAATCAATTCACTTATAGGAAAATATGCACATTTCAGTATCAGCCTTGTGCATATATACTGCGTCTTTACTAAAATTCCTTTTTTTAAACCCCCCTTACCTATCTATCCACACAGCTATTGGCCAGGCAGTCATGGCAGAGTGTATTTAGAATCACTCTAAAAACACCCAATTTCTGTTTTTATCCACATTGAAAAATAAATACAGACAAGAAAATAAATGGTTTTCTGTCTGTATTTATCTGTAAAAATCTGTAAAAACAGAAAACAGGGAGCCGTACTTATAGCTAACGAGTGCTTACAATACTTAAGGCAGTTTTACTAGTATCTCATGCTGCGCAGTGCAGCTGCCACAAATGCTGTGCTGCCTGAGAAGGAGAGAGCAGGAGAGCGCCATATTTACAGAAATATGGCACTCTTCTTCCCTCTCCCTAACGATGGTGCAGAAATATGGGGCCATGCCCCACGGACATACCTTTGCACCATAATGCAAGGAGTGTCTCTGTGAGTCCAGCATAGGCTTTTTAGTGGAAGGATATCCTTCCAGTACAAAATATTATGGTTAGACTAACTTTAAACATTTCCTCACTGTGTATGTGTGCTGTACAGTGCAGCACACATGCAAAGTCGGGGAAAAAAGGAGAAAAAAAGCATCTCTTCTTCATAGTGCCTATCTGAAATCAGCGTTTTTTTTCTGATGCTAAACCTTGTCTACTTTTTTAAGTAAATAGTAAATAGTAAGTAAATAGGGTTTAGTATCAGAAACTTTGAGTCAGAAACCTTGGGTGGTTGCATGGGAACGCCCATGCATCAACGATGAAACGCCCCCTTGGCGCAAAGTAATGCAAAGCAGTGCTATGCACTGCTTTTCATTACTTTCAAGTGATTTTCCAACGTAAAACAGGTTTTGCGCTGGAAATGAAATAGGTGACAAATAATTTAACATTGTGCTGTTTCACTTTTGTATTGCAAACATGGCATTAAATCTTAGTTTTATTATGTTGTATATAGAATCTTTGCCCTGATGCAAAGCATACAGAGCCTAAAAACTTTTGTTGGATATAATGGAACTGTCAACCGTCACCTGCTCACAAGGTTACTCTTCAATGCAAAAATGTATTAAGTGTTCAATACCTCTACACACATATAATGTATGAGGAGCACATGCATTCTGTTAATAATGAAAAGCCAGACCCTGACTGTACAAAAATAGGTAGAAAAGTAATATGGTAGTTGCCCGCCACTATGTAAACTTTAAAACAAACTAGCACACTCATTGGATGATGCCATCAGTGCTGTTATCAGTGATGTCATCAATGATGTAATTTGATGTGTCTTTATGGGTTTTGGAGTGGCTGCATAGGTGTCTCACTGGGTGTGTGAGTGGGTGCGTGAGTGTCTCACTGGGTATGTGAGTGGGTGCACGAGTGTCTGAGTGGGTGCATGAGTGTCTGAGTAAGTGTCTCAGTGGGTCTGTGAGTAGGTGTGAGAGTGTCTCAGTGGGTTTGCAAGTGCCTCCATGAGTGTGTGGGTTAGTCTGTGAGTGAGTGAATGATTGGGTCTGTGAGTGGGTGCGTTAGTCTCTGAGTGGGTCTGTGAGTGGGTGTATGTGTCTGAGTGGGTCTGTGAGTGTGTGCATGAGTATCTGAATGGCTCTGTGAGTGTGGCTGTATGGGTCTCTCAGTGGGTCTGTGAGTGGGTGCATGAGTATCTCAGTGGGTCTGTGAGTGGGTGTATGTGTCTGAGTGGGTGCATGAGTGTCTGAATGGCTCTGTGAGTGTGGCTGTATGGGTCTCTGAGTGGGTGCATGAGTGTCTGAGTGAGTATGAATGCATCTGTGAGTGGGAGTGTCTGAGTGGGTCTGTCAGTGAGTGTGTGAGTGACTCGGCCACAAAGGAACCGCACCTGCCCTTTTATCCAACAAGAGTCCACAGTTTTGCCCAAAATATCTACCCAAGTAAGTCGAATTCTTTCTACTGGTTAATTTCTAAGTGCTACCTCTTTGGGTAAATGTCCAGTATGTATTCTACACTACGGTTGCATAATGAAGCATGAGTAAATGTCACCAGTGACCTTGTGTGCGTTTTGGTGACAATGAGATTGTTCCTGGTGCGTCTTTATCCAAAATATGTGATAACATGAATCCGCCTACAGAGAAGATGATGAGACTACAAGGAGGTAAATCTCCACCAAACAAGGATCCTTCCTCTTAACTATATAAAGTAAATGCTCTTTTGCTTGGTACAGATGTCGTCATATTCCTAGACATCAATAACTCCTCATCAAAATCAGCAGGAAAAGAGCTGGGGGAGGGCGCTTGTTAAGCTGGCCATCATCCTGACAAAAAGCAGAAAGATCTTTTGATACTACTATAGTGGGGGGTAAACGGGGAAGCATCCAAATAATTTTCACATTTGCATACTCCTAGCAATTTAACTCCTTCAGTGCCCATGACGAGATGGTCTCGTCATGGAGCGCGGTTGCGCTGTGCCCATGACGAGACTATCTCGTCATGAACCCCGCCCGCTAATGAAAGGGCCGGCACAGGGCGGGGAAAGGGCGGGGCACTGAAGGGGTTAAAGGGTGAACCATGGACTTTTGCTTTCTCTTGGAGAATACAAGGAAGAACCCACTTGTCACAATCACATGCAGATTGCGCTCCAGTAGATCAACAATGCAGTCACCTCCACGTAGGATTTCAGATCATTTTTCAATATGGAATTGCCAAGAAAACACACTTTGTTTGCCTGCACCAAGCCCAGGAGTTAGGGTCATATGTCCTTTACAAAAGTGGAGCTTTAACGGTGGTACCAGCTATATTTATGTATGTAAGTGTTTACTGTTGAGGTTTAATTTTTGTGAAATGAGCATCTGGGCCAGGATGGCCACCGGGACCCCATCCCCCGGGGCCGGCCACAACTTATTCAGGGAGGCAGCCCCTTTCCCCAGGCTGATTTCAGCCCTGGGGACCCCATCTCTGATGCCCGGCCAGAATGTTATGTTAGGGAGGCAGTGTGGGCCCCATACCCGGGCCAATTGCTGCCCCAGGGATCCCATCCCCCAGGGCCTAGCCTTCAAATGCTGGGTGCCCTGGAGCGCTCACAGAGCACCCAGCAGCATCGTTGGGGTCTGCAGGGGAATCCTGAATGCCCCCTTAGTTCCTGTTGGCTCCCTGCCTCCTCCTGGAGCCAGCATTGCGCTTACATACAGATAGCTGCTAAACATGCAGCTCCCTGTGTGTGAGAGCAATTGTTTAATCTTTTTCCCTGCCCGTTTCACAGCTCCTGCTTGCTGGGAGCGGAGTTCCAGTTTGCTCTAACTTAATGGGAGCTGTCAAATCTCCTGCCAAGTCAGAGAAAAGAGCTATGTCCTGGGGGTGGGTACCCCAGGACATAGCAGGAGCCGGCCATGGTAGGGGTGGTCCCCAGGGCTATATATGGCTCCAGGAAGGGGGGCGAGTGGCCTCTTTCTTCTGTGTTGACGGGCATCCCTTGGGGAGGTGGTCATCTCTGGGGCCATATGTGGCCCGGGAGGGTGGCCGCAAAGCTCCTCTCCCACTTTAAAATATTATTTTGGCCATGGGGAGGTGGTGGTCCCCGGGGCCCGTGGGTCTGTGCATCCCCCCACAATTTATATGATGTATTGCCCCGTGGAGGTGGTGGCCCCAGTGGGTTCTTGTAAGTTCAGGAGGGGGTCCACATGCCCCCCCTCCATTATGAAAAGGAAAACCCCTCAGAGGTGGTGGACCCAGGGCTTCTAAGTAGCCAGGAGGGGGACCCCATGACCCCTTTCCATTATTTAAAATTAAGCCCCAGGGAGGTGGTGGTCCCTGTGGCTCAAAGAGCCTCAGGAGGGGGGTCCTGTGCGCCCCCCTCTTTTCATATAAAATGCCCCCAGGACCTGGCCCACCTGGGTCCGCTTTTCAAAGCAAGTGCCAGAGCCTGTGTTTTTTTCTCTTTAAATTTTTGCCAGAGTCGCGGATCCCCAGCGATTTATGGCAGAAATAAAAAATAAAATGCCTTTTTGCCCTGGCGAGGTCCCTGGACCAGAGCTAGGGCTTAGGGTATTCCTAATCTGCCTCCTTTTCTGTTTTCTTTTTTAAAAAATGTTCAGGGACCCGGCTGAAGCTGAATCTCAAGATGGCTGCCAACACTTCCAGGTTGAAGTGTTGGCAGCCAGTCAGATCTCAACATGAGATCGGGAGGGTTTGTGGAGCCTTCGCTTCTGTAGATATCCAATTTTCTTTTTTCTTTAATATCTCCCAAAGAACTGAATGGATTTACACCAAATAACAAAAAGCACTCTTTCTGGAGTAAGAGCTAGCTTACTGCTAAATTTGATATAATTCCGTACAGCCTTTCGACGGTAGTCATGTCTAAAATCCCTACGAGAATCAATATTGGAACACGCACTTTTTTTTGACCACCTCTTTTTCTTGTCCCTCGCTTGTCAGATCATCCTGAAACTTTTCATTCACAACTGGAATCACTGGCGCACTTGTTTTGAAAAATGTATTGAAGATTCATCAAACGGCGCTAAAGACATAGGCAAGTCAAAAAACTTTTTCCTATGGAAACATGGTCTTAACTATAACTACCTATTGGTGATTAATTGAGACTAGGCGGTTGCCAACTTGTGCTTTAATTAAGCACAGTATGGATACTCAGTATATTGAGTACAATAAAGGTACAGCACCCAGGCAGACCAGAATCAATGTTGGCAGGTGATTCCCAATGAGTTGTATAATATAACGTATAATATAACCAAGAATAGCAATGACAATGAACAGTGAAAAGGAGTTCATGTAATATAACTATTGTCGTGGCGATAATGATACATTTTAATCTGCAAATTGTAATTGTCAGAAAATTATGTACTGTGCAAAACACATGTATGATGATAATTACCCACCTGTATAATGGAGTAGATCGCTACTTGTCGCTATGTTCATGATTTTAAAGAGTCTAAAAGTGTCCCCTTTATGAGTGCATGTCATGTGACCAAGGCCGCAATGGTCAGCCCAAACCTGCTGTGGCAGACAAGTAATAAAAACCACAAAACTGCAGGAAGTGTCTGCTTCAATCTTTGGAAGTAACAGGATTGTTGGTGGATATATATATATATATATATATATATATATATATATATTACCTACTGGCGGTCGCCAGTAGGTAGTTATAGTTAGGACCCCTTTTCCATAGGAAAACCTCAACATTCTATTTTGAATAACTTTGGCGCCGGTCGATGAATCCTCGCGAATTTCTCAAAATAGGTGGGGCGCTACGCTCCGCTCCTACCCTGAAAGTCTCGGGGGGATCCGTCAAGCGGGGGCTGAGATAAAAGGGGGGTCCCAAAACGCGTTTTTCCCATGCATTTTTCCATAGGACCTTTAGAACGAGCTACAGCCCGAACGGCTGAACAGAATTACTCGAAATTTGGCAGAGAGGTAGTCCCTAGGTCAAGGAAGTGCCTTTTGTAGGTTTGGTGTAAATCTGTTCAGTAGATTCTGAGAACATAGCCTTTAAATCAATATATATATCTGAGCCCGCTTACGGTACGCTTACCGTACGCTTACCGTAAGCGTACGGTGGCGTGCGCGAGCGCGATTCTGATTGGCTCTTAGATCTTAGTAAACATTCGAATCGGCCGAAACCAGGAAGCGGCGGCCGCCATTTTGTGTATTTCACTCTGAAAAAAAAGAGTGAAAACAAGAAAAGGGGGCAATGAGGAGAGTTACAGCCCCCCTAACATTTGTAAGGGGGTCAAAGAAGGACAGAAAAGTACAAAAAAAACATTTATTGATTTTTAAAAAAATCACGGGGTACGCGTACGGTAAGCGTACGGTAAAAAACAATAAAAATAAATAAATGAAATGCAGAATAAAGAGTTTAGATATTAGGGAGCTCTAAAAAGAGCTGTTGTGTTTATGAAGTCATTTTTTTAGTGGTACCTACAAGTAAGTACCGATGCAGAGTCTAAGGTTCAAAAGGAAGACTCTGTTCCCTTCATCATTGAAGTGCACACCATCTCCTCTATAAATGTCTTGCATGTCATAACGCAAGTTGTTGTGGTAAATGGCACCCATACCATAGTCACGGAGGAAAGCAGAAACAGATTTGTTGACGTGCTTTCTTGCTTTGTCAATCTGTGGACAGAAATGATTGGACCAGTTCCATTTTTGCCTTTGGCATATGTTGGAAAACACAAAGGCAGTTTTAGGGAAAAGTGAAAACAGTTGTGCAAAGGTGTCCTTCATAAGCATTTCCAGACCTACCCCAGTCAAAGTGCCTAGGTCATTGCCACCACAGTGCACTATTATGAGGTCAGGGTGTTGGATTTGCATGAAGGATTTCACCAATGGCATCAATTGGTGCCACTTTAACCCTCTCTGACCAATCCATTTAATGTCTACATTTGGCAAAGCAAGGTCTCTCACCATATCTGTTTTCTCTGCAAACTTTTCACTCCAGAAGCAGTTTCCGTTTTCTCTAGCATATGCTGTAACTATTCACAAGTCTCAAGGATTGACTGTAGATTGTGCATTTGTGAACATTGGTTCAACTGTGTTCAAAGAGGGTATGGCATATGTTGCTTTGTCACGAGTGAAAACATTATCAGGTTTATTCATGATAGACTTTGATGACTCAAAAGTTAGTGCTGATACAAACTGTGTAAAGGAGTATAATAGATTAAGAAGAAGCTATGCTCCTCATTTAGGTCAGAATCCTGTGTTGGAGAAACGTGTAGTTTCTCGTAAAAGAAAAAATGAGAATATCTGTAATGAAGATGTAGAGAAGAGGAAAAAAAAGAGGAGTGATGTAATTGCAAGCAAAAAGAATAAGGAAAATGAAGAACAGGTTGTAGGATGTCATTTTGAAAATAGCTCTGGTGTCAACTGCTACGCAAATGTAGTGCTGAATGTTGTATTTTATCTGGAAAGTTTGCAAGAGCAGATAATAGTAAATCAGGGAAAAAGATTCTGTTCTGTGCTGAGTCTCCTTTTTCAAAAGCTGAGTAAAGATAAAACTCAAATAGAAAGTGCTACTGAAATTAGAAAACTTTTAGATGTATGTTCAGGACGAACACAGTTTTCTCAAAATGAACAGCAAGATGCACATGAATTTATGATGTATTTTCTTCAGGTAGTGGAAGAAGAAGGAGTTCCCATTGACATTTTTTTTGGTCTCTCTTATAAATGGGAACATAGTTGTGATAATTGTTATAATATATGTGGCTCTATTGTTGATAATGAAAGATTTATTTATTTGACATTGCCAGAGAGTAAAACAGTCACTTTTGCAAAATTAGTTAAAGATGCTAATCATAGCATGAAATGTGGTGAGTGTAATTCTGACATGTTTTCAACATTAATTTAAAGGAATACGGACAGTATGTAATTTTAATGATGCAACGATGTAGAGCTGATGGTTCAAAAATGGATACTTTAATAAAGAAGTTTACAGGACAGCAATTATCAATTTCAGGAAAAACTTTTGTAACTGTTGCAATAATTTTCCATGATGGACCTACTGTTACTTCTGGACATTACACAGTTTATCTTAAATGTGAAAAAGGCTGGACACTGTGTAATGATTCCCAATTGATTTTCAAACAACGTTTGCCTTTTGATTTAGCAAATTCCTATCTAATCTTCCTGAAACCTAAATTTTAGACAGATTTGGCAAGATCTCGACAAAATAATTTTACCATTTTACTGGATTACCATTGCAATTTTGTAGAAAAAAGATTTTTTAAATTATCATTTGGCCTAATGGAAAGATAACCAATTGTAATGTGGACTTTTTTAATTTTTAATGAAACTTTGAAAAACCAATAATTTAGAGATTATCGGTAACATCTGCACAATTTAAATTTTGGAATGTTATTGGACTGCCATTGGAAAATTTTTCAAAAATGATTAAAAAAATTACTATTTGGCCATGTGGAAAAGTAACCAATTCTATTGTGGACTTAATAAATTATTCAAAAAATTTTCGTGAACCAAAATGTTACAGAGAATCGGTGAGATCTGGACAAATTAAACTTTAGAATTTTATTGGATTACCGTTGGAAATTTATTCCAAAAAGAAATTTAAAATTACTATTTGGTCTAAAGGAAATGGAATTAGATGTATTTTGGAGTTATTTGAGATATAATATTGTGATTATACTTCTGAAACAAACATATCAGACGGTATTTTAAAGAAATAAGTATTGGTATTAGATGATATTTTTTTAGAATATTATGCATTTCTATAATGTTAAGTTTAAGTAAAAAGAGATTCTGGGCTTTTTTATTACAATCTTTGTGATTGTTATTTTTTTTTGCCCGCTGTAAAATGATGAATGCAATTGCTTTCACAATTTATAGTGAAATGCAATATATTCTGAAAACAGCAAAAATAAGGCAAAAATATTTTTTGGAAAAAAATGTAAATATGTGTACTGTATTATAAATTGTTTTTAAAATATTAATACTTTTTTCTTTTTTTTCAGATTGATATAGAAAATTTTCGAAAACTAGAACCATTTTTAAAACTATTTTTTTTAAAAACAAATGAATAAATATTTTTTTGAGTGAGTATGGTAAGTCAATAATAATAATTGTAGTCTCTCAAGGACCTTGTAATGTGATAATTGATTTTTAGTGTTTTTTTTTTAAAATAAAAAAAAAGTACGCGCACCGTACGCGTACGGTAAAAAAAAAAAAAAAAAGTTTTTAAAAACATATGTAAAAAAAAGATGAAAGATAAGGTTGGCTCTTAAAAGAACCGTTGTGTTCATGCAGGGACAGAGGAAAGGAAGCATGGGAAAATTATTCAAAGCGACAAATGTGCTGATCTATTTTGTTGTTCACTAGGGAAACACTGGTCTCCCTATAGCAAATTAGATCTTGACAAAATGTGCATCGAATATCAACCTTCCGAAATCGAGGGTTTATTTCCAGAGGGCCAGCAAAAGGAGATTCTCCCCCCACAGATGAAGGGCTCACCTGACCTGCAGAAGAAGGAGTCAGCCCTGCAGATGATGGTCCAGGCTGAGCTGCTGTGGATGTACTGGCTTGTCTTTCTGAAGAGTTACCTCCAAAAAGATGACCATGTGTCCTTCTGTGTACATCCTGGAGGTGTCTCTTCATGGTGTGATTCCCAAAGGAATACTTCCTGTTAGGATTACCTCTAGAAAGTACACGCTTACACAGCTTACAAGTCACTAAGGGTGCATTCACCTTTTGCTGGCCTTCAGGAAAAGTAAAATAATCCCATACATAAGAGGGCTTTTGTTTCCTCGATCTCTGCCTCAAGACAGTGCTGCTAGTGCTAGCCTCACTCTCAGAAGAGCTCTGCTGTTCTGCCATCGTATCCCAAAGACAAACCAGCTCCTTCTCCCAAGGGATCACAAGCAGAAATTAGGGGAATGGGTGTGGTGTAGGAGAGTTCTAGAACTGAAAGTAGTTTCAACCAATCAAAAGTTGTGTTTCATGATCACATGACCTACCGTACGCTTACGGTACGCTTACGGCAAAAGTGCGCATGCGCGTAAAAAAGACACGCGCTTGCGCGCATGCGCATAACAGTCACTCCCGGCACTTCCGCGTAACGTGCGCGTGTAGCGTACACGCGTACGCGTCCCACGCGGAGTACGCGCGGCTACGCAAATTGCGTAACTATACGCAAGCAGCGTAGGAAAATTACGGACGTTGCGTAAACCGTACGCTTACCGTGAGCTTACGGTACGCGTACTAAAAAAATAAAAAAAAAATAGAAAAAAAGTACTGCAAATAAATTTTACATGTTTATTTTAAAAAATATATAAAAAAAACATATTAAAGAATTTTAAAAATTTAATCATAGTCTTTATAAAAGGTAAGAAAATTAAAATAAAAATATGTTAGAAAAAATAGAAGAAAAAAAAAAAATTAGCATTTAAAAAACCTTGCAAATTCACTGAAAAAACCATGGGTTTCACACACGTTATAGTTAGGAATTAGCATTTAAAAAACCTTGCAAATTCACTGAAAAAACCATGGGTTTCACACACGTTATAGTTAGGAATTAGCATTTAAAAAACCTTAGAAATTCACTGAAAAAACCATAGGTTTCACACATGTTATAGTTAGCTGGACATTTTACTCGTAAAAAACCATTGAAATTTCCCCGTTATAGTTAGTTCAGCTAACTATAACTCGCGCGCCCGCAATGCACTGCTGATGATGTCACATATTACATGACTCATGACATGGTCAGTGACATCACTCATGACATCACTGATGACATCTCAAATGACATCACTGATGACCTCACTGATGACATCATCCTTGTGATAGAGTGGCAGACCTCCTCTCACCCTAATATAACTTTTGATACACACATACAAAAATAGAGACTAAAATTTACAAACGAATTGACATACTAATACCAGTAACAACAACCTCTTCAGTAATTCTAAGATCCACATACACATCCATTCATTCACCAACTGTTCAATACAGTCACTCATACATGTACTCACTCATCATATGTACTCATACACCTATACATCCTGTCACACAATGCCACTCATCCATAGAGTTACTTACACACATAGTCACTCATGCTAATAAAGAATCAAACATCCATTTACTTGCATATACAGTTATACACACACCACCACACTTACTTCTACAGAAACTTACACATACTTAGTCTTTTAAACAATCACTTATAGAAACACATACTTATTCATACAGGAACTCTTTCAATCTCTCACTCTCACATATACTCACTTATATACACCAATAGTCACATATACTAGTTTAAAACATATGTAGTTACTCATAAAGACACTATTGAGACAGTCATTCACTCACTAACACACCCATACACACACTCATCCACCCATACAGTCCTGCACACATGCTGTGTTAAACACATACAAACAGTGAGTCAGTCATTCATGCACCTATGCACTACGTAATACCCTCCACCAAACCATGCAGACACTCATACTGATACTCAAAAAACCAACTAATATCCTATATAGACATCTATGTAGCTACTCACCAACCCATGCAGCCACTTATACACAAAGTGAGAGACTGATACAGATATTTACATATTTAAACATTACTCACTAAGCCATGTATTCACTATGATACACTTAATCAGTCAGTTACACAATCAATTTTTCAAAAAGAAATCATCCATTTAGACAGTAATATACCCATTTATTCTTCCATCGACCTTGAGATATACATATATAAAACATATTTAATTTTCAGAAAAACACACATTCACTGGATGATGTCATCAGTGATGTCATCAGTGATGTCATTTGAGATGTCATCAGTGATGTCATGAGTGATGTCACTGACCATGTCATGAGTGATGTAATATGTGACGTCATCAGCAGTGCATTGCGGGCGCGCGAGTTATAGTTAGCTGAACTAACTATAACGGGGCAATTTCAATGTTTTTTTACGAGTAAAATGTCCAGCTAACTATAACATGTGTGAAACCTATGGTTTTTTCAGTGAATTTCTAAGGTTTTTTAAATGCTAATTCCTAACTATAACGTGTGTGAAACCCATGGTTTTTTCAGTGAATATATATATATATATATATATATATATATATATATATATATTCACTGAAAAA
Source organism: Triturus cristatus (assembly GCF_964204655.1). Lineage (NCBI taxonomy): Eukaryota > Metazoa > Chordata > Amphibia > Caudata > Salamandridae > Triturus > Triturus cristatus. Next base: position 1,259,718,726 of record NC_140590.1, read on the forward strand.
ACCATGGGTTTCACACACGTTATAGTTAGGAATTAGCATTTAATGTAATTAATATATATATATATATATATATATATATATATATATATATTAATTACAGAATGATGATAGCATCACTCTGCATTTATAGTAAAGATTCCCACAGATAGAAATTCCTTGTATTTCCAGTGGCCAAACGGTCAGTCAGATTTTCATAACATTCAGAAGAATTCTAGATTATGGTGTGTAGATGATCCTTATTGGTAGTGCAGTTAAACATCTTTTAAATAATAAGAGATTGAGGGCCAGATGTACGACCATTGAATTTTGCGACTCGCAAATTGCAACAAATTGCGAGTCGTAATTTGCAAGTCAAATGTCTCAGACACTGTTTACGATTCCCAATGGGGTCGCAAATTGCATGCCTCATTAATGAGGCTGTCGAATTTGCGAGCGCATTGGGAATGTCTGGCACTCCCAGGGATGGTGGCCTGCTGGGGTCAGCAGACCATCATATCTGGGACTACTTTGTCAATAAGGTAAATACAGTGGACAACCCAATATACCCTTGAGGGCTCGGGCAAATGTGAATAAACTGGTAGAAAGGTGCCTTCAAGGGATTTGTTTAACAATTAATTTGTATAATTCCAATAATCAGTTAGATGTAGGTTAATTATATACCTACAATTTTATTTACTGTCACTTTTTATATTCTTAAACAAGTTACGTTTAACTGGATAACGGTTGGATAGAGTGCGAATGTATCATCACATATCAACCTAAATACAATGAATGAATAAAAAGGAGGAGAGAAAGGAAAAAATATAGTCGGGTGTATACGTAAAAATTGAATTTATATTCACAGTACAAAAGGGTACTTCAAATAACAACAATTATTCATACAAAGGAAGGAAATAAATCAATTCTTCATGCCTTCACTTTCAGATTTGTCAAACACTTTTTCACAACAATAAAATAATTTTTTGATGGAAAACAGTGTGAGAGTCGATGTTTCGGTCTTTAAGTTTTATTTAACAAGACCATCCTCAGGACAATATTATTTAAAAGGTTGACCCCTAGTAAAACAGAAAAACATTCTCTTAGGAAATGAAAAATAAACACCCAAAGAAAAATGCTTTCCTCCAAAAAAATGAATATATATATATCATCTTCCTATTTACATTTCTCATGTTTCTTCTCAAATATTCCTCTAAACATATATCACAACTTCTATCATTTACATCGGACAAAAGTCATTGTTTAAGGAAACAAAATACAACATTTCAAATTTATCATCCATGAGACAAGACAAAACTTATGTCTACGTACAATGCTCTTTGACCTTTGAGCTCGAATTGTGACTTTTCCTCTAATTGCTAACCCATATTTAATATGCATTTAACTTAGCTCGCAATAGTAGTCCCTCGAGTAATCTCATATTTTCTTGAAGTCATAATTGGCGAGTGAAGGCTTCCATTTTGGATAATCTAAAGTTTCTCTTCTAATGCCTTTAATAAATGCCCACTGTCAATTAACAATTTTGCATATTGTTAACTAAATAACATTAATTGCACCGTTGTGTACCTTTTAATCTAGGTCATCTAAAATTCAAAGTTAAATATCTTATTATTTTCTCTTAAATGGTGTCCAAATAGATGTTTATGCGGGCAAAACCTTTACAGAGTTAACCAAAATTGGCATTCAAATTACTTCCAACCTCAAAACATATATACCTTTATATCTTGACTCTATGCCAAATGAATAAGTTGAACTAATGGCTTTGATCGTCCAAAAAATATTGTACTGTTGGTCTGAAATAAGAACACAAGAACACCATGGTGTCATTCTATAGGAGGATCTAAAAGCGTAACTGATTGTCATTAATTTAAAAGGAAGAATAATAAAGTTTCCTTATTTTAGTATATCTGGTCTCAATAAAGAGAACAATGCAAGTTATGGACGAGAAACTGAATGTTTGCGTTTTCATCTCAAATGAAGTATGAACTTACTCCAGTGTTACGGACCTAAGTAATATTGTCACATGATGTGCATTTGTAAATGAACATCTAAATGTTCGCGTCTTAATCTATAATGAACGTGAGTTCTTTAAGATTTTACAGTACTCGGGTCTTGTACTAAAACATTTTATTTATTGAAAACATACCTCAAAAAACTTTTGGTTTCCTTAAGCAGTGGCATATATCGTAAGACGTATAGTCATAAATTCATTACTGTCCCACTGTATCGCAGTTATATAATCGGGAATTTAAGCGGTTGTATAGACGCCAACGAATTGATCTAAAATGTAAAAATAGCAAATTTGGTGTAAATTCGTTGTCAGAGGTTAAAGCTAAACCTTCAGCTTAACTCGTGAAGTGCTTCGAACGTACCTGTGGTCTATTCTGAAAGTTTGAATCACGTGCGAGCATCTGTGCGGCAAACCAACTGTTACGTTTGTGTGCCGTCGCCATTTAAACTAATTAGAAAGCGAAAGTGGACTCAAAAATATGTGTCAAATAAAGAGACTGCTTGGTGGCAGCCATCTTTGAAGGGAATGGTTATTTTGTACGTTTATTAAGGATATTGAATTACACTATATTTAACAAATGACCTATACTCCGTACATTGTGAATATCTATTGATAAACAGTCAGTCAGCTAAGAATAATTGCTAATCATAGTATGACGACCATTCTGACAAAAATTGACCAGATGCTTATATCTTGAGAAGTGGTGTCGCTCATAATTTTGAGTTTAAAATTACAACATAAAGTCCAATCGAATGATAGTTATTCAATAAGCATATATGTCCTATAAAAGTCAATATATTGAATATTGAGTCAAACATCGATTTATACAAAAACATTTCTGTAATCGATGATATATGTCCAAGATCAATATTATGATCAATCACATAAATTAACCTGGCATTTTATGTGAACCAAGAATGAAACTTGACTGGATATTCTCTTGTTTAAACCGAGTTACTTGTAACCCTCAATCTTTAAGCATAAAGAACTGCCTATACAAATCTAAAAATACACATCAATGGTTTGAATATCACAGATCTAGTAGTCCCTCCTCTGTGTTGTAGATTTTAAAGGTGTTTACTTCCTTAGATATATTCCGGACAAAGGTTACAAACAGTAATATTTGCATGAATCCACAGTAAGTCTTGTTCTATGTTGACAATTAAATGGAGCAAATCTGTTTCTACAACATTGCAATAGTCAAGACCTTGATTACATACAAGTAAGAAAAAATACTGACAAATCTACTATATAATAGAGCAATACATTTCGTAAAATGAATCAGTTAAGTGGATCATAGGGACAAACAAGAAGACTAAGATCCCTGTACATCAAAAAGCATATGGTTTCCAGTTGTTCAATGGTGTAACCGTATTCAAATTTGCAAAGGTAATACTGAACTTAGAAATGCCCGCTATATAGAACTTTAAGTGAGGCAAGCCAAAGTGTGCCATTCGGTTGCAGAGTTTAGTCCACGGTTGACTACATCAGTTAAACAAATCAGTTTACCCTCTTTCCTAGTTAGTAGATGGTCGACGTTGTTCTATCTCTTTGATGGTTTAACTACCTCTAACACCCACCAACGCATTTCTTTGTCAGTATGTCCCTGTCTTTGGTAATGTTCTACTAGGGGGGCATTTTCTGTACGACATCTTATGCGTGACTGATGTTGTAAGATTCTTTTTTTGACCGGTTGGACTGTTTTTCCAATGTAATGTAAATTGCAGGGACATTGTATGCAATATACAACATTCGGCGTGTTACAGTTCGAAAAGGCTTTAAGGGTAATACTGGTATTGTTGATCATACAAGTTTTAGTTGTTTGTGTGGTATTGCATGCCAAACACATGTTACATTTGTGGTGACCAACAATAGGCGACAGTTGTCTCATATTGTCTATTGTGTCTTTGTGGTTGTCATCATAAGCTCTAACTAGTCTATCCTGTAGATTAGTGTCCCTTTTAAATGCAAATAAGGGGTTTTCAGCAAAATCAGGTACATTTTTCAAAAGATTCCAATGTTTTTTTACGATTTTCTTGATCACATTTGTATGAGTTCCAAATGTAGAAACACATACTATTTGTGGATTTTTTGGGCGATCCTTGACTGTTAGTAATGCGTCTCTGTCATTAAACCATGCACGTTTCATGGATCTTTTAAGTAGTTTTGATGGATATCCTCGGGCCTTAAGTTTCTCTTTTAATTTCTTTGCTTCTAAGAAATAGTCTTCTTTAAAAGTGCAGTTCCTGCGTAAACGCAGGAATTGCCCAAATGGAAGTCCATCTTTGAGTGCTTGGGGGTGATGGCTTTGGTATTTTAAGAGAGTATTTCTCGAGGTGGGTTTGGTATACAAAGTCGTGTATAGATGGTTAGATGTATCGTTTTTGATAGTGATATCTAGGAAGTTCATTTCACATCTGTCAAATTCCATAGTGAATTGTAAATGTGGACTTCTAGTATTCAACCACACATGAAAGGTTTGAAGTTCTTGCTGTGTGCCATGCCAGACTAGAAAAACATCGCCTATGTATCTAAGCCAATTTTTGATGTTGGCTAGAAAAGGATTAGTTGGATGTGAGATATGTTCTTTCTCAAATGTTGATACATAGATGTTGGCAATGTCTGGGGCATAAATTGCACCCATCGCTACTCCTTTCTGCTGCTGGTAGAACGTATTTTGAAACAGAAAGAAGTTTTCACATAAAGAGATGCGTACACACTCTAGTATAAAATTTGTTGGTACTTGGTGTGGCCTAGGTCTTGTATCCAAAAGGTTTTCTAATATCTGTAAAACGTCTTGCTGTGGTATATTGGTGTACAAACTCTCTATATCCATAGAGACTATAAATTCAGTTTGAGGATCGAATGCACAATTTTCCACTGGATTAATAACAGCCATTGTATCTCTTATGTAAGAGGGTTGATTAATGGCAAAGGGTCTCATGAAAAAATCGCAATATTGTGCCAGGGGTTTAAGAATGGAGTTACATCCCGAAACAATCGGGCGTCCCGGAGGATTCAAGGGATCTTTATGCACCTTTGGGAGCATATAGATAGCTGGTACTGTGGGAGTTTTATTGATTAAAAAGGCAGCCTCCTTTTCATTGAGCCATCCTCCATCGAGGCCTAATTGACTCAAGTTTGCAATCTCTTGTGCCAATCTATTCGTTGGATTAGTTGTCAATTATTTATAATGTGATGTTATAGAAAGTTGTCTAAGAAGCTCCTTGTTGTATTTTTCTTTTTCCCATAGTACTATCCCTCCCCCTTTGTCCGCAGGTTTAATTAAGGCATTAGGGAGAGATTGAAGATTTTGAAGTGCTGATTGCTTTTCTCTAGAGAAGTTGGATTTGTAAGGCATTTTGTCTTTGAAGAGATTTTCTATCTCTATAAGTATGGCGTTCTCAAATGTAACTATCTCTTTTCTGATCATTGAGTTTGTTGGATAAAATGTTGATCTGTTCCTTAAGCCTGTGAACCCAGAGATGTTATTTATGTTGTTATCAGAGAAAAAAACCCTTAATCTTACCATGCGAAAGAATTTATACAGTTCAAGCTTGGTCTGAAAAAGATTATTTTTGTATGTGGGGACAAAACTGAGACCTGCTGTGAGCACTGCAATCTCTTGCTCTGATAAAATATGCGTAGTCAAATTGAAGATAGGTATAGTTTGATTATGTTCTACCACTCGTAATATTGGTTGCGAGTCTGGCAGAACCCTGGTGTGTATTGGTTGCGATACCATCCTCGTTTGGTCTACCTCGGAGACCTCGGTCGGTTGAAATAATCTTTTTCAGACCAAGCTTGAACTGTATAAATTCTTTCGCATGGTAAGATTAAAGGATTTTTTCTCTGATAACAACATAAATAACATCTCTGGGTTCACAGGCTTAAGGAACATATCAACATTTTATCCAACAAACTCAATGATCAGAAAAGAGATAGTTAAATTTGAGAACGCCATACTTATAGAGATAGAAAATCTCTTCAAAGACAAAATGCCTTACAAATCCAACTTCTCTAGAGAAAAGCAATCAGCACTTCAAAACGTTCAATCTCTCCCTAATGCCTTAATTAAACCTGCGGACAAAGGGGGAGGGATAGTACTATGGGAAAAAGAAAAATACAGCAAGGAGCTTCTTAGACAACTTTCTATAACATCACAATATAAAAAATTGACAACTAATCCAACGAATAGATTGGCACAAGAGATTGCAAACTTGAGTCAATTAGGCCTCGATGGAGGATGGCTCAATGAAAAGGAGGCTGCCTTTTTAATCAATAAAACTCCCACAGTACCAGCTATCTATATGCTCCCAAAGGTGCATAAAGATCCCTTGAATCCTCCGGGACGCCCGATTGTTTCGGGATGTAATTCCATTCTTAAACCCCTGGCACAATATGCCGATTTTTTCATTAGACCCTTTGCCATTAATCAACCCTCTTACATAAGAGATAAAATGGCTGTGATTAATACAGTGGAAAATTGTGCATTCGATCCTCAAACTGAATTTCTAGTCTCTATGGATATAGAGAGTTTGTACACCAATATACCACAGCAAGAAGTTTTACAGATATTAGAAAACCTTTTGGATACAAGACCTAGGCCACACCCAGTACCAACAAATTTTATACTAGAGTGTGTACGCATCTCTTTATGTGAAAACTTCTTTCTGTTTCAAAATACGTTCTACCAGCAGCAGAAAGGAGTAGCGATGGGTGCAATTTATGCCCCAGACATTGCCAACATCTATGTATCAACATTTGAGAAAGAACATATCTCACATCCAACTAATCCTTTTCTAGCCAACATCAAAAATTGGCTTAGATACATAGACGATGTTTTTCTAGTTTGGCATGGCATACAGGAAGAACTTCAAACCTTTCATGTGTGGTTGAATACTAGAAGTCCACATTTACAATTCACTATGGAATTTGACAGATGTGAAATGAACTTCCTAGATATCACTATCAAAAACGATACATCTAACCATCTATACACGACTTTGTATACCAAACCCACCTCGAGAAATACTCTCTTAAAATACCCAAGCCATCACCCCCAAGCACTTAAAGATGGACTTCCATTTGGGCAATTCCTGCGTTTACGCAGGAACTGCACTTTTAAAGAATGCTATTTCTTAGAAGCAAAGAAATTAAAAGAGAAACTTAAGGCCCGAGGATATCCATCGAAACTACTTAAAAGATCCATGAAACGTGCCTGGTTTAATGACAGAGACGCATTACTAACAGTCAAGGATCGCCCAAAAAATCCACAAATAGTATGTGTTTCTACATTTGGAACCCATACAAATGTGATCAAGAAAATCGTAAATAAACCTTGGAATCTTTTGAAAAATGTACCTGATTTTGCTGAAAAACCCTTATTTGCATTTAAAAGGGGCACTAATCTACAGGATAGACTAGTTAGAGCTTATGATGACAACCACAAAGACACAATAGACAATATGAGACAACTGTCGCCTATTGTTGGTCACCACAAATGTAACATGTGTTTGGCATGCAATACCACACAAACAACTAAAACTTGTATGATCAACAATACCAGTATTACCCTTAAAGCCTTTTCGAACTGTAACACGCCGAATGTTGTATATTGCATACAATGTCCCTGCAATTTACATTACATTGGAAAGACAGTCCAACCGGTCAAAAAAATAATCTTACAACATCAGTCACGAATAAGATGTCGTACAGAAAATGCCCCCCTAGTAGAACATTACCAAAGACAGGGACATACTGACAAAGAAATGCGTTGGTGGGTGTTAGAGGTAGTTAAACCATCAAAGAGACAGAACAACGTCGACCATCTACTAACTATGAAAGAGGGTAAACTGATTTGTTTAACTGATGTAGTCAACCGTGGACTAAACTCTGCAACCGAATGGCACACTTTGGCTTGCCTCACTTAAAGTTCTGTATAGCGGGCATTTCTAAGTTCAGTATGACCTTTGCAAATTTGAATACGGTTACACCATTGAACAACTGGAAACCATATACTTTTTGATGCACAGGGATCTTAGTCTTCTTGTTTGTCCCTATGATCCACTTAACTGATTCATTTTACGAAATGTATTGCTCTATTATATAGTAGATTTGTCAGTATTTTTTCTTACTTGTATGTAATCAAGGTCTTGACTATTGCAATGTTGTAGAAACAGATTTGCTCCATTTAATTGTCAACATAGAACAAGACTTACTGTGGATTCATGCGAATATTACTGTTTGTAACCTTTGTCCGGAATATATCTAAGGAAGTAAACACCTTTAAAATCTACAACACAGAGGAGGGACTACTAGATCTGTGATATTCAAACCATTGATGTGTATTTTTAGATTTGTATAGGCAGTTCTTTATGCTTAAAGATTGAGGGTTACAAGTAATTCGGTTTAAACAAGAGAATATCCAGTCAAGTTTCATTCTTGGTTCACATAAAATGCTAGGTTAATTTATGTGATTGATCATAATATTGATCTTGGACATATATCATCGATTACAGAAATGTTTTTGTATAAATCGATGTTTGGCTCTTAAAATATTCTATATATTGACTTTTATAGGACATATATGCTTATTGAATAACTATCATTCGATTGGACTTTATGTTGTAATTTTAGACTCAAAATTATGAGCGACACCACTTCTCAAGATGTAAGCATCTGGTCAATTTTTGTCAGAATGGTCGTCATACTATGATTAGCAATTATTCTTAGCTGACTGACTGTTTATCAATAGATATTCACAATGTACGGAGTATAGGTTATTTGTTAAATAGAGTGTAATTCAATATCCTTAATAAACGTACAAAATAACCATTCCCTTCAAAGATGGCTGCCACCAAGCAGTCTCTTTATTTGACACATATTTTTGAGTCCACTTTCGCTTTCTAATTAGTTTAAATGGCGACGGCACACAAACGTAACAGTTGGTTTGCCGCACAGATGCTCGCACGTGATTCAAACTTTCAGAATAGACCACAGGTACGTTCGAAGCACTTCACGAGTTAAGCTGAAGGTTTAGCTTTAACCTCTGACAACGAATTTACACCGAATTTGCTATTTTTACATTTTAGATCAATTCGTTGGCGTCTATACAACCGCTTAAATTCCCGATTATATAACTTCGATACAGTGGGACAGTAATGAATTTATGACTATATGTCTTACGATATATGCCACTGCTTAAGGAAACCAAAAGTTTTTTGAGGTATGTTTTCAATAAATAAAATGTTTTAGTACAAGACCCGAGTACTGTAACATCTTAAAGAACTCACGTTCATTATAGATTAAGACACGAACATTTAGATGTTCATTTACAAATGCACATCATGTGACAATATTACTTAGGTCCGCAAAAACAGGAGTAAGTTCATACTTCATTTGAGATGAAAACGCAAACATTCAGTTTCTCGTCCATAACTTGCATTGTTTTCTTTATTGAGACCAGATATACTAAAATAAGGAAACTTTATTATTCTTCCTTTTAAATTAATGACAATCAGTTACGCTTTTAGATCCTCCTATAGAATGACACCATGGTGTTCTTGTGTTCTTATTTCAGACCAACAGTACAATATTTTTTGGACGATCGAAGCCATTAGTTCAACTTATTCATTTGGCATAGAGTCAAGATATAAAGGTATATATGTTTTGAGGTTGGAAGTAATTTGAATGCCAATTTTGGTTAACTCTGTAAAGGTTTTGCCCGCATAAACATCTATTTGGACACCATTTAAGAGAAAATAATAAGATATTTAACTTTGAATTTTACATGACCTAGATTAAAAGGTACACGACGGTGCAATTAATGTTATGTAGTTAACAATATGCAAAATTGTTCATTGACAGTGGCCATTTATTAATGGCATTAGAAGAGAAAACTTTAGCTTATCCAAAATGGAAGCCTTCACTCGCCAATTACGACTTCAAGAAAATATGAGATTACTCGATGGACTACTATTGCGAACTAAGTTAAATGCATATTAAATATGGGTTAGCAATTAGAGGAAAATACTCAATTCGAGCTCAAAGGTCAAAGAGCAGTGTACGTAGACATAAGTTTTGTCTTGTCTCATGGATGATAAATTTGAAATGTTGTATTTTGTTTCCTTAAACAATGACTTTTGTCCAATGTAAATGATAGAAGTTCTGATATATGTTTAGAGGAATATTTGAGAAGAAACATGAGAAATGTAAATAGGAAGATGATATATATATATTCATTTTTTTGGAGGAAAGCATTTTTGCTTTGGGTGTTTATTTTTCATTTGCTAAGAGAATGTTTTTCTGTTTTACTAGGGGTCAATCTTTTTTTACTAATATTGTCCTGAGGATGGTCTTGTTAAAGAAAACGTAAAGACCGAAACGTCGACTCTCACACTGTTTTCCATCCAAAAATTATTTTATTGTTGGGAAAAAGTGTTTGACAAATCTGAAAGTGAAGGCATGAAGAATTGATTTATTTCCTTCCTTTGTATGAATAATTGTTGTTATTTGAAGTACCCTTTTGTACTGTGAATATAAATTCAATTTTTACGTATACACCCGACTATATTTTTTCCTTTCTCTCCTCCTTTTTATTCATTCATTGCATTTAGGTTGATATGTGATGATACATTCGCACTCTATCCAACCGTTATCCAGTTAAACTTAACTTGTTTAAGAATATAAAAAGTGACAGTAAATAAAATTGTAGGTATATAATTAACCTACATCTAACTGATTATTGGAATTATACAAATTAATTGTTAAACAAATCCCTTGAAGGCAGTTTATTCACTTTTTCAATAAAGCAGTTTTTTCTTTAAAGTAAAACGGAATGCATTTAAAAAAGAAAAATGAAACTTTTCAATTTCATTTTGTAAGGGGGGCGGTGGTCCCCGGGACCATTGCCCGCTCTTAAAAAATATTTGTGCATCCATTCAGAAAGGGGAAGGGGTGAGAAACTGCGAGTGTTTTGCGGCCGCAATTGCGGTCGCAGAACAATCAAACATTGGGCATGGACTCGCTATTAGGAAGGGATACCCTTGGCATGCCCCTTCCTAATAGCGAGTCACAAACCCTATTTTGCGAGTCGCTAATAGATTAGCGACTCGCAAAATTGGGTTAGTACATTGTGCATCCGTTTTTTGCGGTCGCAAACGGGCCAAATGCCCCTTTGCAACCGCAAAAAACGGTCATATAGCTGGCTCTTAAACTTTAGTGATATATGAGGCCATGGTATACTGCAGTAATTTTGCAGTATATCACGAAATGTCACTGCTGTACATGCAGATGGCAAGGCAGTATATGATTGGGTAACTGCAGGTTAGGAACAACCACACAAAAGGAGGGGGGGGGGGGCCCTGATTTCAATATAGGTAGAGACCAAAAAGGGGAGTACGTGAATTTAATCAAGAGCAAAAGGTTCTCTACCTGTACAACTCAATATGTGCAAAAAGTCACTGATCATTAGAACATTACCAGTACACACCTCAGGTTAATAGTGACACCACAACTGAAAACTGGGAATTATCAAAAGACTTTTATTATAATTTAATACTGTGACACATAACTTTTTTTTATATAAATATCTTTTCAGAAGCTAATATACGATTAAACACATCCCACAACACATTCATTCAACCTCAGGCATACCTTCTCATAAACTCACATACTCACATGCCTAAAAATGTCAGACATTCAACCAAATACATTCAATATATACATGGATAGGGTCCCCCTGTCGGTCTAAGATTACATGCGAGGCCTTATAGAAAGTACAAATGTGCCTCAAGGAGAAGGAACATGTCAGAACATGAGTCAGTTAAACAAATAAGTAATAAACACAAATAAGTTTTCATGAAATAATGAACATTCTTAGAGAACACACGGGGATTTTTCCTATCAAGGCAATTCAGCGTTTTAAATCCAGCACTGACGCGCATTTCAGTGTTAGATCCCGATGTGGGTCTAACCTTCCTAAGGGCACATAAGTCAGCTAGACAACAACAGTGGGATGTGCCTTAAGAAAAGGCAGGAGCACAATTGGTAAACTGGGGATGTTGGACAAGATTTGTATCTTCTCAGGTTGCTCGTCAGATGCAGCTGTTTAACTGAGTAATTCTGCAAACGGTCCAAAATGGAAGCAGATCCTGGAACATGAGAAGCTAAGCAAACACGGCTGTATAGGAATGATAACAAGAGAATTAGGGAGCGTGTACAACAGTGTCCCTCTATGACGGTCCACTCCACTCTGTTCCACTGTGTGCTATTCCACTCTACACCTCTCCACTCTAGTCTATGCCACTCCACTCTACACCACACCACTGTACGCCACTCCACTCTGCTCTATTCCACCTTACACGTCTCCACTGTACACCACTCCACTCTATGTCATTGTATTCTGTAAGCTATTCTACTCTATGCCACTCCACTCTCCACCACTCCACTGTATGGTTTTCCACTCTATGCCATTCCACTCCATGCCAGTCAGCTCTATGGCACTCCACTGTATGGTATTCCATTCTATGCCACTCCACTCTACAACACTATACTCTACGCTATTCTATTGTATGCCACTCCACTCTACAGTATTCAACTCTATGGCACTGCACTCTACTGTACAACATGCTACTCGACTCCAGATCACTGGAGTCTACTCTACACCACTGTATGCCTCTCCACTCTACTCTGTGATATGCCACTCCACAGTATGCCACTCCACACTATGCACTCCACTGTATGGTATTCCACTCTATACCACTCCACTCTATGCCACTCGAGTATACACTACTCCACTCTATGTTATTCCACTCTATGCCACTGCAGACAAAGTAATTGATATTGCAATTTGTGATACTTATCGGTGGGTGTTCTGCCTTCCACGACAAACATCTCCAGCCCAAATAAGGTTAGAATTTGGACTATGGAGGCAGAACCTGACTAGTCTTCGTGCCTACTTAAAAACTTGTCACAAACTACGAAACAGTGAAGGAAGGCACATTAAACAATGCTGTGTGGTGTGCAATATCCAACTGAGGCAACATCCAGCCACATTAATAATTGAAACTGGCTATAAAAATACTGCAGGCTGAGCCACTCTGGTAGCTAAACCTTTGCCAGGCGGCTTTTAATAAAGCAACCAACTCAGCAGTGAAGAAGCTTTCTTCCCTGACAGATAAAGCCCTGCTGGAAAAAAGATCCCATGCACAGATGACCATCAGGATTTACGGCTTCTTAAAGCCACAACTGTAATTAGGAGAACTATTTTGGCTGAAGGCGTAGATCAAGTTGCTGGGTTACCAACTGGGCAGTTTTAAAATCTTATGCAACACCCCGGCCTGGGTGACTATATTTCGGCTGTGCCAGTACATTAAGGAGAACATAAGTCATATCGTTTGTACATGCTGTGGTTTGATGGAAGTGAGAAAAGGACTACTGAAGCACCATTTCATAAAAAAAGGAATACATACGGGCAGTAATAATCTGCCTTCAAGGGGAAGAACTTGTGTTTAGTGGGAAATTTTTGAATTGTATGTCCTTAGCATGAAAAAACTGCCAAAGCATAATCTGGAGTAATAGGGAAAAAACCAAGGGCCATATTAGCAAGGACTTGCGATAAACATCGCAAAGCGTGCTTAGCGCTGTATTTTTTATCGCCGGCTATCGCTTGTTTACATCGCGGAGATAATGCGTTATTATCAACGTTTCGCTCCAAGGCGATAATAAACCAGTGATAGCGGCGATTCTCCATCAATAATGCGTGAATACCAGCAATTAATCACCATCGCTAAGGAAAAGGTCGCTAATAGGCAGGTGAGGATTCAGACGTAGAATCCACTCCCCATAGAAAACAATGGCTAAGTCAGGATTTTAGCAGGTGTTAAAATCCAGCGATAATCGCGCTTAGCGCGCCTTTTTTTATCGCTTCGCCTGCCTTGCTAATAGGGGGTAGTTGTGTTAGCGACTGTTTTCAGTTGCTTTTAGTTGGGAACGCCTACCTTGCATGTCATTAGCGATAATTATCCCTGGCATGCAAGGCGATAGGAAAACCGGCCACTATCGCCAGAAAGCTGTCGCTAATGCCTGTTAGCGTCTGCTTGCTGATAGGGCGATAAAAAAATCGCCGCTTTAGTGGCAAAAAGTGCCACTAAAGCGGCGATAAAGCCCTTGCTAATATGCCCCTAAGCATTTTGATTCCCCACTGAGCACTCCAACCTCAAATGTCACATAATTAATGGCTCAAATGGCTAATTTGCACAGAGCATGTTTACAGCCCTTCAAGTTGCTGCTATGTAACCTTATTAAGACGGACAGGGACAGGCCATCCTGATGCGCACGGCGCGCGGAGAGAAATACAGGGACGGCGGCCTCACCTTGACGAATGTTTGACTACAGGGAGTCGCCATCACCCCCATGCCTTTTAGAGCTTCAACAACAGTGACGGTATTACCGCAGTGTGTATAACCAGCTTGAGACCAGAATGGGTCTATCCTCAACCTACTAAAGTAAGGTAAGAAAGTAGGGGAACAAAGAGGATCTTAAGTTCTGATGATATCAGTAAAGACCCGCATAAGGGCTGCCAAAAAACCAGCTGAAACATGTTGACATATATGCAGTTAGGAAGGGGGAAGGGCTACTAATATTCCCTGTCACCACCATACTATATTTATTTTAATTCTGACCGGGAAGTCCATGAATAAAGGATATAGGCAGACATTCCTGAGCCAGTTTTAACTCTATGTTCCACACCAATCTTTTGTCCCCTAAACTTTATGTTTGTATTGTCTTCCCCCTCCCTTTTGCTTCACCCCAGGTGTCGGTCTGCGTAGGGGTGTTGTTTAGCAAGCCCTATGACTAAGCATGCCACATTTTGTGGTTGAGGGCAGTTTTAAACAAATAATGCGTGCTACCAAGTATAACAGAGTGTTTTCAAATACTCCTACTTCTTTTGTGTGTGTTTGCCATCCTGATAAGTGTTACATCACAGTAGAGAGGACTGTTGGGCACTTGTAAGTGAGCATGTCAGTTTGGTCGGCCATCTTAGGCCGGGCAAACATATGCACACTTATGTTTCTCCAATCCAGCTGTGTTGCACAGCCGGGTTGGAGAAAAGCCACAGGTTCCCTGTGCCTGAGCGAACGTTCAAGTCAGCCCGCTCAGGCTAATCACAGCACTGTTCTCATGCTGGTAAATAGTATTATCAGCATGAGAGCATCACAGTGATTGCCTGCTGGGAGCCTGTGCACCCTGACCAGCATCGGCAGAGGAGCCCTGAGGTGGCAGACGCAGGGGCAGGTAAGTGTTTTTATTTATTATTTTCTCCTCACCCCCTCCTGCATTGCCCAACTACCCCAAAAGTAGAGCAGTCACCACTGCTCTACGCCACTCCACTCTACGCCACTCTATTTTATGGTATTCTACTGTATGCCACTCCATTGTACCCCACTCCACTCCAAGCCACTCAACTGCACACTACTGTAATCTATGCCATTCCACTGTACGCAACTCCACTCTATGCCACTCCACTCTATACTATTGCACTTTATGCCCCAGCACTCTCAGCCTCTCCACTGTACCCTATTTCACTGTATGCAATTCCATCTTATGCCATTCTACTCTGTGCGACTCTGCTTTAAGCCACTCCGCTCCGCGACTCTCCACTCTATGCCAAACCTCTCCACGCCACTCCACTCTAACCCACTCATATGTATGCCACTCCACTCTATGCTATTCCATACTATGCCACGCCACTCTACACTGTTCCATTGTATGCAACTCCACTCTACACCACCTCATTCTATGCTATTTCACTGTATGCTGTTCTAGTCTATAAAACTCCACTATACATCACTCCACTGTACGGGTTTTTAGCATTTCACCTGCATGTGTATTTTATATTTCTTTCTCTACTATCTTTATTTTTATCTTCAACTGTCTTTCCAATGCCTGTTATCCTTCGGCTGTAAGGTGCTTTATAAACGAAATCACACAAAAAATGATGTATATTTTTTGTGTATTTGGCATGTGTGTGTTAGTAGATGTGTTTGGGGATACAATTTGTGGTGCTGCCGGCAGCAGTAATACAACAGAAAAGCGTGTCTCATGACATTGATAAGATGCATGCTGTATACACTTCTCTGGTGTATTTTTTAAGAATGCTGAGGGGTGTGAGGGGAATGAAGGCAAAGTGAGTAAAGTGATTTTAATGGACAAAGATATGGACGAGGAAGCCAAATGTAAGAGCAGGACAGACAAGGGGAAACCAAAGTGAGGAGTTAAATGGATAAGTGACAAAGAGTGAGAGAGTGGAAGACAGAGAGAATTGAGAGGAAGAGATAGCCAGATAAATAGCAAAATGGAGATATGGTAGATAGGCAATCCGATAAATTAAGATAGACTAAGAAAAGAGTGAGCCAAGTTATATAATATTTAAACCATATAAAGTTTGGATTTTTAAACATTTCCTTTACATAACATCCTCAAATAACTCTACAAAGTGGACATGAAAATCGTTTCAAAATCTGGCCAATATTTATGTCTCTCCTTTTCTTTGCAAAGTTTTAAATTATATAATCTCCAAAAGATGCACCAACAAAGAAGTCTTGACCCTGTCATTACAAAGAGTGGTAACTTTGCTGAGAATTGCTGGCACTGTTTATGAAAAGTATATAAGTGCTGGTTTCAATATAACTTCATTTTAAATAGACAACTGCCTTCCATTGTGAACCCTTATGCCTGCTCCTAGCAACCTTCATTTTACTATGGTAAATTCTCAGAGTATTCTTTTTTCCATATCTAGCAACAGAGAATATCTCTCTGTATGTCCAAGTAAGGTCTGTGACATGTGCTGAAGAGATGGTGGTTCTTCTTTCACTAGGTTTGGATCCTTCTCACCATCATTTCAATTGATATGTGCTGTGCATGTGCTAAAATCACTTCCAAATCCAGATTAACACTTCCACCATGCTAACTCATGTTCCTGTGAAAGGAGATGAAGCCAGAATGCTCACCCTCAGCACAGCCATCATAGGATCTCTGTTCACATTTCCCCAGTGGCCTGGCCCTTTTATGACCACTTGTCATGCTTCTGGTAGTCTGGTTTGGACTACATTTTGTAGCCTTTGCACTGACTGCTGAGGGTATGAGGCAGTCATGTCCATGCATCTGTACCTTCAAACCCCATTCAGATCCAGTTGAAAATCCATCATTTGCCATACATTTTGCTTCCCTGTAAATTTACAGTGTAGTCACATAATATCAATGTTTCTAGTATATATTTGATCCTCATTTCAAAAATAAATTCAGAAGCAATGTAAACTCCTATCATAAAAATGCATTTAAGTGGCATGCTCAGACTTTACCACCTTTAAGAAGGGTTTGAAGACCTGGTTGTTTTAGAACTTCCTATCGTCTCTGAGCAGTGCAGCCCCGAGATACTCCTCTGGGAGTGAGTCATGCAAGACACCAAATGTCCAAATAAATAAATAAATTCAGTTGTCACCACTTTTATTGACCAAATGTGCTTTAAATTTCACCCCTCATTTTCTATCAAACTCCATACTCTTGGACCCCAGAATGTTCCAGTAAAGTTCTCTTTAAATCTTATTACATTTGACCAAAGGTTACTGTTCCTGTGTAATTTAGATATTATTTTTCACAAATGTCATAATTCTAAGGGGATCAAACTCTCTGTAAAATTCTATTTAGTTTCAACCAATATTCCTGCGTTCTGTTTTTTTAAAGTAGAGGATACTAATACCAAAAAGCAACAACAAAAATATGTCCAGTTTTGTTGTGTTACTGAATATCGAGCCCAAGAATATCGTCATACAAGAGTATCATGTACAAAATATCTAACTTACTACCATTTTGGTATTCCGTATTTACGTACCTTGAAGATATATAGATGGGGAGTTAGGTATAGAAAATCTATACATACTCACCTTTTGATAATTTGGACTCAATATTTTGCCCTCAATAATTACATGTTCAATATTCTGAATTCATTATTCAGGGTGCACCCCATACGATTTAAAATCTTACCATGTTGTGCCACTTTATGGCGTATTACTTTATGGAACCCAATCTCATTCCGACTCTACTGTTTCAGGGCCCAATTCACAGAACTAACTTAAGACAAAATCCTAAACTTACTACTTTTGGTATTCAAAGAAGGCATTTAGTAGTAGTAAAGTTAGGATTTTATCTTAAGTTTGACTTAAGACAAACTTAAAGACAGACTTAAGACAAACTTAAGACAAACTTAAGGCAAACTTAAGACACACTTAAGACAGACTTAAGTTAGGATTTTGTCTTAAGTTTGTCTTAAGTCTGTCTTAAGTCTGTCTTAAGTTTGTCTTAAGTCTGTCTTAAGTCTGTCTTAAGTCTGTCTTAAGTCTGGCTTAAGTTTGTCTTAAGTCTGGGCCCGATTCACAGAACTAACTTAAGACAAAATCCTAAACTTACTACCATTTCGGTATTCACAGAAGGCACTTACTCATTTCGGTATTCACAGAAGTTAGGAGTCCTAACTTTAGTACTCCTAAATGCCTTTTGTGAATACCGAAAGTCTTAAAGTTAGGATTTTTCTCAGTTTAGTAGTAAGATAGTTAGGACTCCTAAATGCCTTCTGTGAATACCGAAAGTCTTGAAATTAGGATTTTTCTCAATTTAGTAGTAGTAAAGTTAGGACTCCTAACTTTAGGACTCCTAAATGCCTTCTGTGAATACCGAAAGCCTTGAAATTAGGATTTTTCTCAGTTTAGTAGTAGTATAGTTAGGACTCCTAACTTTAGAACTCCTAAATGCCTTCTGTGAATACCGAAAGTCTTAAAATTAGGATTTTTCTCAATTTAGTAGTAGTAAAGTTAGGACTCCTAAATGCCTTCTGTGAATACCGAAAGCCTTAAAATTAGGATTTTTCTCAGTTTAGTAGTAGTAAAGTTAGGAGTCCTAACTTTAGGACTCCTAAACTGAGAAAAAGCCTACTTTTAAGACTTTCGGTATTCACAGAAGGCATTTAGGAGTCCTAAAGTTAGGACTCCTAACTTCTGTGAATACCGAAATGAGTAAGTGCCTTCTGTGAATACGAAAATGGTAGTAAGTTTAGGATTTTGTCTTAAGTTAGTTCTGTGAATCGGGCCCTCTGTCTTTAAGTTTGTAGAGTAGAGTGGCATAGAGTGGAGTGGGGTAAAGTGGAGTATTGTAGAGTAGAGTGTAGTGGAGTAGAATGGAGTGGCATAGCATACAGTGGAGTAAATTGTTATATAGTGTAGTGGCATGTTGTATAGTGCAGTGCCATGTAGTGCACTAGAGTGGCCAGGCGTAGTGTATAAAATCAAATGGTCTTGGCTAAAGCAGGACCTAAAAATATACCCATTGTGTGAGAAATGTATTGATGTCCATGGGCATGAGCATTCAACAGTGCATGATTTTGTAAATGTTATATTGAGTCCTAAGCACATGAATATAATGTATATAAAGTGACTCTATGTACAAATGTCTTTGAAAAAATGTTATGTACAATCAAAATGATTTTATGAGTTAAAATTGAGTTGTAAACAAGAATAAAACATAAACATTTGAAAAGTGTATGTTTACATTGTGGTGTTAACACCTAGTGAATTGTGCACAGCAAATACAAGTCTCAGTACTTGTTATAAACTTGGTATCTCATTCAGCAAGTGTTGACAGCTCTTGCTTGCTGCAGCACCCCATATCAAAAACCAATAGAGATAAAGACATGACCATAAATAAAGAACTCATAACCACACAACCATGAAGAAGTATTTGACCCCTTGCCGGTGATGTTGAATTCCAAAAGTTCAAAAATGTACAGGATGAATTAGCAATCACCCAAGTAAGCGCAATACTGCGAGGCTTGAGAATCGTCATACCTGGAAGCCTAAGACAGCGGGTCATCGAGCTTGCCCATTAGGTACACCATGGTATTGTAGCAACCAAAAGAGCTTTAAGAGATTGAGTGCGGTTCCCTCAGCTAGATGAGCGAGTCGAGAAGGAACTAAAGGCATGCCACGGTTGCAATTGTTTGTCCCCCAAGGTGATGCAGCACCCAGTGACAATGTCTGCTATTCCTGCCTGTGCTTGAGAAAGGGTTGCAGTTGACTTTTTTGTGTCCTTTAGGAAATGGACACCATTTCATGGTAGTCATAGACGAATATTAATGTGTTCCGTTGGTGGAAGGCTTATCTTTGACAACCCATGGCAAAGTCATAGAACAGCTTGAAGACATCTTTGGAATGTGGGGTATCCCTGAAATCCTCAAATCTGATAATGACCCGTCCTTCACAGCAAAGAGTTCAAAGACTTTCTTATCCAACTCAACGTTAAACACCAAAAGACTACACTCCTGTGGCCCCAAGCCAATGGTGTAGTTGAATGATTCATGGGTACCCTCAAGAGCGTCCTTTAATGAGCATCCATGGAGGGAATCATTCTGAACCAAGTCATGGCCTATCGATCAACTCCTCACCCCACAACTGGTAAGAGTTCAACCACCTTGCTATTCGGCTGAGCCATCAGAACAAACTATCTCAATGAACCCCAGATCAATCAATGAATACTGACAAGGTTTGAGACACGACTTAGAAAATGAAAATGTATGCAGATCAGCATCGCCATGCCCAAGAGACAGTCTTTGACAAAGGACTGGGTACTGGCTGAGCAGAGACGAAGATGAAAAACGGACACTCCTTTTGTCACTGATCCTTTACAGGACGTGGTGTGCTAGTGAAATATGGTGACAGTACATCATCCTGGACAAACCATCACTGAGAACATATCACATTTTAAACACCTACCACAACACTTGTCGAGTCCTGAACCCATGCGTGAGCCGACCCCACCAGAAGGTCCTGCTCAAGCGCCTGAGACTATGTGGCTGCAGCCCAATCAGAGTGGACCTCAATCACCTCAGATCACCCGAGCTGGCAGACAAGTGCGAGCGCCTCGACAATGGGGAGATGTAGCATATTGATGTTATGTGTACTTGGACCGTCTTGGTTCTAGGCGGACTTTGAAGAGGAAATACGTAATATGCGGGGAGGTATTAGGGTGTGATTAATGGGAAGTATGATGTAATGCACAGTGCATGAGTGTATGCTATGCTAAGGAATAAAGTAATGCTTGACTGCAGATCCCGTGTGGCACAATTCATCTTCATGCACCTGTGCTGCGGAAGACGCTACAACTGGCGACGAGTTGGGATTACGTACACGAGAAGACAAGACCGCTCTCCCTGAGAGTTTCCAAAACTGCTTGTGCGTGCCACGTGTGCCCAGAATCAATGCAGAAAGGTCCACGACTAACACATGTGGTATTAGATGGGCTGAGGCTGTTGGCCTGACATTCAGCCATAACATTAGTATTTTTGCAAGGACAGTTGCAGCCCTGACAGTCCTCGGTCTATATGTTTTGCTTTATGCAATCTCTGTTGCTTTCCTGTATCAGAAAATACAAATGCATGTTATCATTATTTGATTGCTTTATGTCAATGATATAGAGTTGTGATTCAGTCATTTAAAGTGAACAGGTGAGATGGGCCAAAGCTGTAATTATACCCAGAAACACTTTTCCTCCAACCAGGAGCGAGAATACGTTTCCTTTGATTGGCAGTTAAAAGATAGACAATGTTATGCCAGAAGAAGTTTTACCTTCAGTAAAAATCTAAACAAGATAGCCTACCGTATTAAAGTTCAACATACATTCTAATAGAATTTTGTCTCATGTTTTCGTAGTAATGTAAAAACACTGATATTGTGCAATACTATTTAAACATAAAGTGCAGAAGGAAAATATTGCATTTTGACATCAATGAAAAAATAATGCTTTATTCTTCTTATTGCACATTATAGGCAACTGCATATCGATCATAATATGTACCATTATTGGGCCTACTGCAGACATCCACACACAGCCTGCATAAATGTTGAATTCCAGTAGGAGCGTCTCAACCTTTCATCTTTCTGAGATTGATAAAATGGATATCACTTAGTTTAGGATAGCAGACGTGTCATTTATAGTGATGCAAGATTAGAACAGGTCCATGGTGATTTGAATATCGGTGGTTCCTGTCTGAGGTCACATGGTGAGAAAAAAACGATGGAGTAGAATGTTGCTTTGAGTAATTACCAGTGGCTGAGATTAATTCAAGCATTCCATCCATCACTTTTCTATTTTCTTCAGTGTGACACTCAAAGAGGGATGGGCGGGCAGGTTCGGGGAACTGATAGCAGGAACCATGGTGACAATCCAGCAGCAAGCGTTCCCTCCAGATGGGTGTTCAAGTTTCTGACTTTGTGCAATCTGCGTTTGATGTAAAAAGTTCTTGCAGTTCAACCGAAAGATAACTTTTACAGGATATTTTGTAGTAAGCCTGGCAGTGTAGTGTGGGGGAGGGCTGAGGAGAAGGCAGATGAGAGGTTGATGAAGACAGCTAAATGATTTCCCAGTGGCGAATACGTTTGGATAAAGGTCAGAACAGAGATTTGAAAAAGTAACTGTGGTGGAAGATGGGAAAGTGTGTAAAGGATGTGGACAGTGAAAGGATAAGCAAGGTAAGCGGAGAAGGAGGAGGAAACTGTGGTAGATCTGAAGAAGGAAGTATGAGTAGGCCAATTGCTATGGGAGCGATGGATAAGGGGAGAGGTTGTGGTTAAAGCATGAGCATTGGGGACTGTCTGGCAAAGGATCATAGAGAAAACAATGGCAGAGATTGCATATTCATGTTAAAAGTCTCCTGAATCACTCTTGTTCTTGCTCTGTACAGAGAGACACAGAGTGGTTCAAAGTAAATAAACTGTTAACATATCATTTTAGAGCAAGGGGACTTCAGTTGTAGTCTCTGGTTGTCTTAAAATGTTATGTTGCTTATTTTTATAGCTGTTTAAGCTGTCATAGTAACATTTCACAGCACAGAGGAAGTGAGAGAGGGAAAGCATGGGTAAGGCAGAGAGAATGAGAAAGGAGACTTGTGGGTTAAGCGGATTTTGCCCAAGACATTGATATCTCACCGGGTGCACAACGGTGCTTTTCTAGATGAGGAAGTTCCACTGGCACAACAAGGACAGGGAACCGACTTGCAGATAAGGCACTGAGGCCACTCCACAAATATTCTTAGGCCACTATAAGATTGATGGGGTGGGGCTGTGTACCGATTCCTTTGGTCACAAGGCTTTAGAATAGGTTTTGCATTCTTCATGAGTTTTTGTTCAGTTTGCTGTATCTCATGTGATGCTTCTGCCTTTTTTGTGTTTGTTAAATTGACTACTTTTTTTGCAGTATATCTGTTTGCTGTGATTCTTCTGCCAGTCTTGGCTTTGGTATTCCTGACAAGTAATTGACTGTGACGAGGACATAGCACATAGGGATAATGCTCCGGTTACTTGACGGTTTTGAATCTTCATTAACCTTAATCCGTAGTCCTCGTCACAGTCAATACGGTCCTCCCTCCCTCCCTGTGATGACTGGCCTCGGCTGGCTTGGTATGTCAGGAAGTGGAAGGGGATTGGCCATAGCTTATACCACCCTAAATGGGTGGGATTAATGCATGTCCACTCCTACTTCCTGGTTTTGGTCCTGTCAACGAGGTGGGTGTCCCTCACGAGTAATTGACTGTGACGAGGACAATGGACTAAGGATAATGAAGATTACCGGTAAGTAAACGGAGCATCACTGCTGTTAGAAGCTAGCCTACCATACATTTGTATGCTTCTACTGAACATTACCCCAACGCATCATATTTCATGATCATTTTCCCCCACACAAGGATTCCATTTAAAACATATGCACCATGCCATCTGTAAAACAATAAGTTGAATTCCACAGACTTAAGTTTTTAAGTTATAAAAAATGTTCTCCATACACTGTGGCTGAATGTTTCTAGAAAGCATTGTTAGTGGAAACTCTTCAGATAATAATATTCATGTATGAGATACATGCTTGGGTATTTGTTCTGTGCTGCCTGGGCTTCAAATGACTGAAAAAACAAACTGGAAGTTACATCAAACACTCTTTCACCACAAATGACTATTCAAAGTTGACCCCTTCACCTACCTTGATTTTATTAAAAGACCCCCCCCCCCACCATTGAGTGCTCTGAATCCAGCTGGAAACAAAAGAGTGAAAACCAAAGGACTTTTTGACTAGGTTTAATTTCTGATCTTGCCACTGTATTCATAAACCTCAAAACCAGCAGCTAATAGGACAGTGCCAGTAATAGCACATGACCTAGCAAGGTTTACTTGTTGATACCCTAGTTAATTCTAATTTGTGTGGTTAGAGGCACCACTGACAAACACATATATATTTTTTCATCTGTTTTGCACAGTATACAATACTTTTTTGTATCCGCCATTTGGTTGGTTCATTAATGGTGAGTATATAGTGACACAGCTCCAAACAGGACGGGTCCATGTCTCTATTGGCAATGCGCATGAGCTTCTGCTATGTACGCGTGTGTCTCACACACCGACCATCATTGTCAACTGGAGATCCTCAGTATCTAAGTACATAATGTGTGTCAACCCTGTAATTTCCGACTGCGTAGTGGTCTGTTAACAGGGAAGGTGGGTAATAATGAAATGGGACAGCATAAAGCATAACAGGTGATTGTGTAATAAACTGGAGCTCTTCCTGGTCCCCTTGATCAATGTGTCCCCTTTGCTGTCTTCGGTAAGGGTAGTCTGGTGTATGCCCTAAGGTTAGCGTTAGGTATTGTGTGACCGTGTCCACCAGCCATTAACTCAGTACCGCTTCATTGTCAGTGCCTACCCTACCCCTCCAGTGTGTGTTGCTAGGCATTATTGCCAGCCAAGGGCAGTGCGTCTATATCAGTGCTGTGAATGATTTGCAGTTTGACCAATATGCAAATACCCAGTGTGTCCTCTCGGCATAGTGCAACACTCTCTGCTTTAGCCCTTGTCAGCATGGAATGCCTCCACACCTATATGTGAGGGGGGCTCAGAGGCCTTCCATCTCCTGGTGATCAGCCTCTTAGCCACTGCAAATCCTAGATCTAGTAAACAAGATGACACTTTATGTTTTTGGCTACTACGGTAGAGGTATAGAATATGGGTCTTCCACTCAAAGGGAAGAGTGCAATCCGTGATTGGGAAAGGGCGCTCGCTATCTCCCTCCAGTATCCCTGTAAGCTGGGGTACTCCCACAACATGTGCAGTAGGTCTGCATCTATACGGTGGTAGTGAGGGCAGACGTCATCAAAACGGCTAAAGTACCGATTAATTTTAGCGGGTGTGAGGTATGCCCTCTGCATAATGAGAACTGTAACTGGTGTAGGCGGGCATTCCTGGGGATATGTTCAGGAGCCTCCAACACTGTGGCACAGTTGGGGTCTGTGAGTGGGTGGTTCAAATCCCCCTCCCAGTGAAGTCTCATTGGCGCCAATGTGATTGCAGTGTGTTGTCTCAGGGAAGCAGCAAACCACCGCATGAGATACCCACCTCGACCTATTGTATGCAATTACTGGATGGTGAGATGTGTTGGGGGCTCGCTAGTCAGGTCTCCCATTTAGAGGCAAGGGCATCCAACAGCAAGCGGAGTACATGGAATTGGCCTGTATGCAACCCATCTTCCTCCACCAATTTATCATATGGGATTGGGGTACCTTCCCGGTACAAGACTCCCACATCCTGAATCCCCACCTTCCGCCAGTCACGTAGCTCGACTGCCATAGTTGTGATACGTCCCCTAGGGGAGCCTTCCAGTGGTAAAGCAGGCACGTGCGGCATCACACTCTGGGTGATATACAGGCTCCTGCGATAACATCTGTATGCCACATTAAGTATAAGTGACACTGGTGGTCTCGCTTTCACACCAGGGTGAAACAGCCTAATCAGTGCAGTTAAGGACCAGGGCCGTTGTGTGGTCGCTGTATTACAGAGCTGGCGATCAGCCAGCCACCTTGCTGCCCACTGCAATTGTGCCGTTAAGTAATACTGTTCCATGTTTGGTGCCACCTGGCCTTCCTGGTCTGTGGGCAAGTAGAGTTTCTTCATCGCCACCTGATGTCAAGAGCTGCCCCATATAAAGTCTCTGATTATCTTCTCAAGGGTAGGAAAAAGAGGCAGAGTAATGTATAGAAGTAGGTTTGTGAAATAATCTAGGATCCGAGGAAGGATCACCATCTTTGTGAGGGCCACCCGTCCTGTTACTAACAGTGGGAGCCTGTCTCAGAAAGATATTTGAGAGCGGACAGTGGTCAATGCTCTGCCCAGGTTGCTATCCAGCAGGTCTGCCTGCTGACTATATATTCAAATACCCAAGTAGCGGAAGTTGTCAGCATTCCACTGCACATGCATCTCATTACGTATATACATTGGGTCCTGACATGTCTCATTGAAAGGATATAAACATGACTTTGCAGCGTTAACTCTCAGGCCTGACATGTAGGCAAAGTCTCCTAAAGTGTGTGACAGTTTCATAGAAATCGATATCTCTAATGGACACCAGGAGGTCGTCTGCATACAGTGAGATCGTGTGTTTGCCATCCCCTAGTGGGATGCCCCAGGCCTCTCCGGCACAGATAACCTCCACTAGTGGCTCTATGGCTAACAAGAAGAGAAGCGGGGACATCGGGCATCCCTGCCTGGTCACACTTTTCACTAAAATGTGCTCAGATATATATGGGACCACTCTTACCTGTACACTGTACAGCAGCCTAACCATATGGATGAACATGTCGTCAAGGCCATATCGAGCTAGGGCAGAGAATACAAACTTCCATTCCAGGGAGTCAAAGGCCTTTTCCAGGTCTAATATTAGACATCCCGAATGTGGTCAATGGGATGCGGAATATGTGGAGACTCTGAAAAAGCGCCTCAGGTATAAGGAGGTGATTGGAGGGGTTACAAACCCATTTTGATCCGCATGAATGAGGGTTGGGATGACGGGTGCCAGCCGGTCCACTAGGATCTTCGCCAGTACCTTATAGTCTGCATTTAGGAGGGTTAGTGGTCTATAGGAGTCCATGTCTGTGGGGTGGCTGTCAGGTTTCAGCAGTGACATTAGACTCACCTTGCACATTCACGAGGGGAGTCTGAGCTCTGCCAGTGCCGAATTATAAAGGGTGTGCAAGCACGGAACCAGTGTTGCATTATACGCCTTATAATATTTGGCTGGGAGTCAATCAGGCCAGGGAGTGTTTCCTGTTGCTAGTGCCTCAACCATGTCACAAATTTCATCAGGGGAAATTGAAGCGTCTAATGTCTCACGCTGTTCAGGGGTTCGCTTGGGCAGGCTTACCGAGCCTGGAAAGGCACTTAGCTGCTGCTTGTCACATTGCCCTGAAGACTGGTAGAGTGATGCATAATGGCGCATCATTGCTGCATGTATTTCATATTGCATATATAACATGTGCCCGCGTCGTCTCACAGAGCGCATATAGATTGGCAGGCCTGTTTCTGACACAGGAAACATGCAAGCATCCGCCCTGCCCTGTCTGATGTTGCATGTGTGCGTGCAGAATGTGCTGCATAGTTGTGGCATCTAAGCCTCTCCAATAGGTCTACATGCTCAGCGCACAACTCATCTAAGCGCTGCGTGACTTATGCTTTCGCAGCTGTACTAGTCTAGTATTGCAGCAGCTGGCGCTCTATTTTACTAAGTGCTTTACTTCGTTGATTGCGAATACCGACAATCGCACTGTATGCTCAGTTTCTGCGCTGTTAACATCGAAATATTTCCAAATAAGAGTTGCATTTAAGGCTACAACATTCACCAAGTGTATGAAAATCATGAATTTATGATGAGAGCTGGAACTCGGGATTACCATGCAGTACCACTGAATATGGCCAGGGCACTAGTCGGGGACAAACACCGTTACACACAGTGTCCACCCACACTTTTCATAGGGTGGACGCCGTACACCCTGCTAAGAAGTTGGGCCCCACAGAAATAGGTTGAACTTGTCCCAGTGCAATTTTACACCGGGCCAAGTTCATCAGCTCCTGCATGTTGTCTGCTTTCGATCCCCAGCAGCAACGTGCAGGCAGTGAGGGGTTTTTTTTCCATTTCAGCTGGGCTGAAGTTAAGGGCCTATCAGGCCTTCTTTTGATCAAGTATGGGATTGGAGACGTCCTGGAACCATGCAAATGCACCGGCGAGAAAACAAAAGCACACTGCTTGTTATCTCTTCACAGGTACTTAAGAGATGCAGGCTTTTTACTTTGTTTTATATAAGTGCATGCACTGTAAGAATGTCAGAAGGGTTGGTCTCTCCCAGTATTTACACAAATAACAATTTAAATAGATCTATTTTATTTTGTTTATGGTGCTACTCATCTCAATGCAGCGTGTTAGAGCACTTTACATAACATACACATCCATTCCAAATAAATCATGTATGTGTGTAAATTAATGTACAAGATGTGTTACATGAGACAGAGTTACAAGGTGTAGGAGTCAAATACCCTTCATAGGTTACCACTAGAAGAATTACAATGTATTAACTGCAAGAAACAAAAGGATCTCTGTGTTCATAGTAGTAATCCACTTACCTATCTACATTAAATAAAACTCTGTGATCTGTATGTTACATGATATGCTTGGCAGGAGACAACATTTTTTTTAAAAACATATTTTATTGCATTTTCAGTTGGCATATGTTATAACATTCACATATCAGAGCATCACCTCCAGTGAGGTCACTTCCTGTGATGCCATGTGGAATGTCATGCATCGTGACGTCATGTGCTTTGATCAAAGCAAACACAAGGAGATGATGGACGGAGTGCTGAAACTTTTCAAACACTCACCCCCAGTCACAGATCTGGGTTGAATCCATCATCATTCTTTAGCTCACTTTGCCACCCCAGTTCAGACACAGCTATATGCAAATCAGTCTTGACCCTGTGCCTCATGGGAACAGTCCAGCCCGAACTGCCAAGCCATGTCTTCCCTGGACCGGAAACAAGCATCCTGAGACCGGTTTCGAGCTAACAGCCCTTATCAGCCAGGCTAGCTTGAATCCAGTGGTAAAGTGAGCAAAGGACCCATGTCTGGGCATACCCTGCCAACTTAGGGCGAACAGAGCAAGCACAAGGAGATGATGGACGGAGTGCTGAAACTTTTCAAACACTCACCCCCAGTCACAGATCTGGGTTGAATCCATCATCATTTATTTATTTATTTTGAAGGTTTTGTATAGCGCGAACAAGACCCTTACGGGTATCAGAGCGCTTTACAGGGCAGATATAGGTAACATACAGTGCGCTTTAAAGGTCCTATATAGGTAGAATATACATGCATAGAAATAAAAATACTATAGGTCAAGTAAATAGATTAGTATTTAGCTCACTTTGCCACCCCAGTTCAGACACAGCTATATGCAAATCAGTCTTGACCCTGTGCCTCATGGGAACAGTCCAGCCCGAACTGCCAAGCCATGTCTTCCCTGAACCGGAAACAAGCCTCCTGAGACCGAGTTCAGGTTAACAGCCCTCATCAACCAGGCTAGCTTGAATCCAGTGGTAAAGTGAGCAAAGGACCCATGTCTGGGCATACCCTGCCAACTTAGGGCGAACAGAGCAAGCACAAGGAGATGATGGAGGCGAACAAAGCAAACACAAGGAGATGATGGACGGAGTGCTGAAACTTTTCAAACACTCACCCCCAGGCACAGATCTAGGTTGAATCCATCATCATTCTTTAGCTCACTTTGCCATCCTCGTTCAAACACAGCTATATGCAAATCAGTCTTGACCCTGTGCCTCATGGGAACAGTCTAGCCTGAACTGCCAAGCCATGTCTTCCCTGGACCGGAAACAAGCATCCTGCTAAGCATCGAGCTAACGGCCCTTATCAGCCAGGCTAGCTTGAATCCAGTGGCAAAGTGAGCAAAGGACCCATGTCTGGGCATACCCTGCCAACTTGGGGCGAACAAAGCAAACACAAGGAGATGATGGACGAAGTGCTGAAACTTTTCAAACACTCACCACCAGTCACAGATCTGGGTTGAATCCATCATCATTCTTTAGCTCACTTTGCCACCCCAGTTCAGACACAGCTATATGCAAATCAGTCTTGACCCTGTGCCTCATCGGAACAGTCCAGCCCGAACTGCCAAGCCATGTCTTCCCTTGACCGAAAACAAGCATCCTGAGACCGGTTTCAGGCTAACAGCCCTCATCAGCTACGCTAGGTTGAATCCAGTGGCAAAGTGAGCAAGGGACCCACGTCTGGGCATACCCTGCCAAATATATGCAAGTCAGGCTGGGTTCAAATTGGAATGGCATGGTGAGCAAAAAAACTATGGATTTAGGCCCAGATCTCTGTACCGGGGTGAATGTATGACATTGTTTGCATTCTATCCATCAATTGTTCTTTTTGCATTTGTCATGTGCTTTGATAGCACACGTCATGGTGTCACTGTCATACTGCCTGACTTGGTCATTGCCCCCACCTCTTTTTGTAGGATTTGTGCCCTGAATATAGCGTCAGCATTTTGTGAGCTACAGTGCCTGGGCATGAGGCATCCTTCGAAGGAACTGCATGAGAGTTGTCGTTTCTTAAGCTTGTATTCTAACATCAACCTATTGTGTGCTGAGAAATGCGCTATGAACAGAAGAATGATAAAACAAACACATTTAAACTGCATCATTTGCAACAACATTTGAAAAATCTCCTTTGTGGAAGAATGCAAAAATAGCTTGTCTTTTTTAAGTTCCAATTATTTACGACCAGTTAAACTGGCCAAGTGAATTTTGGAATGCACTATATCCTGTGTATTGTGCCTGAAATTCCACATCCTGCTTGGTCTACTGGCCAAATGTGTATTCAAATGTAGCATTCACCTTTCATCCAGCTAAAATTCCTTGAATGGGAACCCTTTAAACCACACTAAAGAATATTAAATTGAGACAAATGTTATTGGCCAAGTATGCTTTAAAATGCACCAGTTGCTGCATATTATCCAGAAAAATGCTCCTCGTAGTGTGTAGCATACAACAACAGTAAAAGAAGCCCCTGCAAGACATTTTCATCCAGTTCTGAATATGCACCCCACCCACCCCACCTCCCAATTAATTGTTCGATGTGTTCGCCCTCCCCAAAGTTTGAGTCTAGTTGTGCCCCTGCCTACAGCATGCATGCCAACATTTAGAAGAGGAAAGTGGGAGATTTTAAAATCATCTAGAGAATGTATTTTCCCATCGACTTCTACTGCAACAAGATGCAATTTTAGTCAGGAGACTGACAAAATAAAACCATTTTTTTGCTTCCAAAATCGGAAGTCTCCCACCTGTATCGGGTCTGTTGGCATGTAATGTATGATGCTGTGGGGGCAAAAGGGGCATTTTCTTTGTTTGCATTGAAGTCATGTTTCCCTTGACTGAGCCCCTGAGATTGAGAGGCGCGTCTCCTCTTGCTCAAGGGCAGAGTCCTCGGATGGGATGAATACATAAGCAGAAGTAACAGTTTCAGCTTTGCGTGAACTCTCTGTTCCTCTATTAACACAATAGCTCGCTCCTTTCTCGGCCAATGGGTGGGAGTCATTTCCGGAAACCCTGATCTCATCCACATTCGTCAGTTTGGATTGGGCCCAAACGGGGACAAACACATAACCAGGGGCAGGAAACCGTCCCGGGGCGGAGATTCATCGACACTTCTCAAAGAATCCAGAAGGCGTGCAACGTAGAAGCAAGCGCCTCGAAGCCTGCAGGCGTGGGATGAGAGGCGAGAGGAAGGAGCCCCAACCCTTCCAGAAAGGTAATCGCATCGGAGGTTCTGGTGGAATTTTAAATAAGTAGGGGCAGATTTACAAGCCCCTTGCGCCACTTTTGCTTCACTTTTAATATGGGGAAAGTGACGTAAAAGTGGCGCAAGGGGCTTGGAAATCTTCTAAGCAATGTTTCAGACTCGAACCCTAGTTAGATAGCTCAATATGTCAATGCACTTGTTGTTGCAAATATTTCTGCGTAACCCACAAATTACAGAATACAGACACAGTGAAATAGGTTAGTGGGTTAATATGCCTCCTGCGGAGACCCGTTCGCAGTTCTTTCCCGCCATGGCGTAGGATTCTAGGAGATGTGGTGGAGTTTAACATGCTTGCTGCAGACATCTGTGTTCAATCATCTGGTCACGTCATTGTTTTTCAGGGACATGGTGCTTGTTTTTTGCAGAGAATCGCACCTGTGCTGCAAGCCACAGATTTCAAACTAGTCGAACAACTCAGCGGGCCTGGCTCCTGCTCAGAAACGTGTCACAGGTTCAAATCCCAGTAAGAAGGGCCCCTACATTAACGCATGCGGCAGAGATGCATTTACCGCTTGAAAGCCTATGGCTCATGATGACGTAGAAAAATAGTTAATGAGTGACCTAATGGCTCTTCTGCCGAAATCTGTGTGTTGCCTGCCAGTTACAAATTCGGATTTGAATCCATGTAGTATTGTAGCACAGGTTTGATCACCTATTCCAGACCACACACGTGTGTAATTTTGAAGTGCAGATTTAAACCCTGGAAAAATAATCCAGGGCGTCACTCCATCTGCTGCAGGGATCCGTGTCACCCTGTAAACGAGTGTTCATTTCGAGTAAGATCCTGGGCTGGGCGTTTACTCCAGATTTTTGTGTGAACCTGCAGGTGTCAGGTTTCTAGATAGCAACACTTTTCATCGTTTACACATTGAGAAAATGATTATCATGAAACTGGGGATGGTGCTGGAATAGGGCTACCCAGCCCAATGCCAGATCCGGCGCAGCTGTTTCTGAGCCAGACCCTGGCCGGTTCCAGCACATCTTACCGACTGTGACTTGGTACCATCTCTCTCTACTAAGGAAAGCCAGTGGCGTAACATAGGCCACTGCAGCCCCCGCCATGCGTGAGGGGGCGAACACCAAGGGGCCCCCTCAGCACAGTATCCTGGCTTGAGACCACTTGACTGAGTGGGGGGGGGGGTATGGTGCACTTTGCAGGGGGCCCCCCTCAAGTTTCGTTACGCCACTGAGGCAAGCAAACACATTCCTCCCAGAAAGTGACTTTCGGACTATCATTGAAGCCATTGCACTCCTGCATCTGGACGCTGGGGATGATGCCCCCACTCACGGTGGAGATGATGCCCCCACTCACGGTGGGGATGATGCCCCACTCCACGCCCTGCTCGGTTCCACACTGGCCCCACTTCAGAACCGGAGCAAATACCACCACGGTCACCCTCCGCTGACAGAACTCTGCTGCCTCCTCTTCCCATAGTCAACACCAGCTGCATCATCTCCCAAACTATCCCCTGCTGTCCTGGCTGGCAGCCTCCCCCTCTCTGTGGCACGCTGCACACCCACTGCCAGAACACCATCTAATGAATGAATGAATGAATGAATGAATATTGCATTTGTAAAGCATAACTGTCACTCCAAAAGTAGCATCCTGACACTATCTCCAGATAGATAGAGTGTAACAAAAGCACTGGCAAAGCCCATAGGTCTCGGCAATCCGAAAGCTGTTGGCTTTGTCAACGTCAATGTTTTTGTAGCCATGTTGAATAGCAGTGACATTTACCAAACGTAAGCTCAGCCTTCCACACTTCGGAGGTTGGAAAATGATTACCTTTATATTGAAGGTAATATTTGCAACTCTTATTTAGCGCTTAGAAAAAGCAAGACTCAGTACTTAAGGCTACATAAATATATCATTATTGTGTGGAGTTTATTTGTATGCATAGTGGGTTCCCTGTGCTGATACATGCTGCTGGAGCTAGGAAGTTCTATTTACCATGACGTTGGTCATCCAGTTGTGCCGCCTTTGAAGAAAGGATTCCAAACAATAATTTGAGCAGTTGTATGTTTTGATGTCTCTATTTGCTCACATTCCCACTGACTGAGAGAAGGGCAGACCCGACCCCCTGCCTTGCTTGATTTTTAATCAGCCCAGTGTGTCTTTTCACCTTCACCCTCAAACAACCAGGCAATTCCGTCAGGAAGAGCAGCCAAACCACAGCCCAAGAAACCAGCAGTACAGCGCAAAAAAATAAAATAAAAACATGAAGAGAAGTTCCGGACAATAAAAGCTATTCAACTCATTGAGCTCTTTGTAGAATTGTGTTCATAACTACAAAAATAAAACAAGCATTGGCATAGCCAATAGATCTCGCCTTTGGGACCTTATAAGTGTTTAGCCATGCAACAGTTGCATAACTAAATACTTATAAGGTACCAAAAGCGAGACCTATTGGCTATGCAAAGCGGCCGATCAAACATCAAAGCGGCCGCAAAAGTGAAAGTAATCGCGGTAAAGCGCGGCGCGCGCGCCCGCGCACATGCACTGTAGCTCTAGGCTGGCCTGGTAGCACTTTTTGGAGCCCTCTCAATAAGTCTCGCCAGACCAGCGCATGTGCTGGGTCAGGCGAGACCTAAACATGTGCTGCCGTGCACTTGAATGGTGGTGGATTTGCTTAAAGACAGTCCTTGCAAGACGTGCAGTCAAATAGGCACTGTCTAGCCGAGACCTAAAAAGAAAAAAACGAAACAAACTCTCCCTACCTGCATAGGTTTTGCCATGCACTATAAAACGAACTGGCAGCTATAAAGGAGGTACGCTGCCAGTGTATTCTGGAACTTGTGGTTTCAGTTTAACTATTAAAGACGGGCTCAAACAAACCAGCATGCAAAGTGATGTGGGCTGTTAAGGGAAGACTGGCTGAATGTGTCACACTTCATCACTTGTTACAAGAAGCGTTAACAAATGCACAAGATGAGATCCTTGTGCACTGAACTTCAGTCCCCTGCTCATCCACACAATGATCCTGGGCAAATAAAACGTTGATCGCACCTAGAAACAGGCAAAATGCAGCATTAAGGGCTACATAAAGCCAAAAGACGCATGCCAAGGCGCACTAGGCGCATGTCAGTGTCCCAGAGCACAATAGCCCTTTGACTTCATACATGTCTCTCTGCTAACACCAGCAGCAGTTGGGGAGTGACGGAGGACTGAGGCACGCCGGGACAAAGCCCACATGGTAGGGCTCAGCGCCTAGCTGGCCCTGTGACTAGGCCTCCAGAGTCACGTCCCCGGCTTGTGATGTGGTAGAGTGCCAGGAATGCAGCCGCGTCCAGTTCTTATCACACACAAGGTCGGGTGTCCAGGGCGGGGATGAGAGACAGGAGAGGGGCAGGGCAGATGGGGAGCAAGCATGCATGCATTAATGGGGTGCACTGCTGAAGGGTCTTGAAGCACGGATCATTTGGGGAAACACATCACACCGCATATATGCATTAATAGGGGCACACTGTTGAAGGGTCTTGAAGCACTGCCCATACAGGGAACACCCTGCATTCATGAGTTCATTAATGGGGTGCACCGTGTTTGGATGTGAGATCAATCAGGATGGGGTTGAAATGAGGTGGATGGGAGGAGTAAAGAGGCAACAAGGGACGTACGAGTTAAAACATGAGCACTCATGAGGAGTGCTGAAACTCAAAGAAAGACGTAGCTCCTAAAACGGGAGTAGTGGATGGGCAAACGTACTTGGTCCATGCTCTGGGGAGAGCTAAAGACAAGAAGAGGCATGACGTATGCATGCCATGGACAAACGGGGACAAAGGTTATGAGTGCAACGAGGGAGTGAGCAAATGTTAAGCATATGGGCGAGCTGAAGGCCACAGATTGAAAACAGCATGTCTGTTTGAGACAGCGCATGCGCTGTCCAGCCGAGACCAAAAAAGTCAAAGACATCTCATCTACAGACCCAGGATCTAGAACAACATTCCTGCATCCGTAAAAACTGGCAGAACTGGTGCCAATTTAGGGAAGAGCTCTTTAAAGAACAATAAATCAAGATGTAGCAATAGTCTACCCTTGATTTTAGAAATCAGATACCCCATTTATTCATACATTGAAAGTATGTTTGCTTTCAAACCTGTATAGTGCTCTGCTGCGTTCATGCTATACAATTCCCACATGCAAACAGATAAGTGACACCAGGACAAATTCAATGACACCAGCACAAGTTGACGGTGTGATCTGCATTTTTTTTTCAGAGTTGCTAAATTGAGTGCCCAGCATGGTCATAGCTGCAACTCCTTTTGTTGTACATGGGCAAAAACAATAGAATGTCACAGCTGGAACCTACACCCTAACAGGAAACACAGATGGGTGCCAATTTAAGCTAACAAAGACCTTCAGTGCGTGACATCACAAGCTAAGAGATAAACTGAGATTTAAGGGAGGTTTTGTCACTCTCAAGATCTGTCTGTAACAGATGGACCCCAATGCATGCCCGGTTATTAAGTAATTTATGGCATAATACATTTTAAAGGCTAAAAATAGTAAATGATAGAGAGCTCTACCTAAGTCCAGCATTCCCTTTCCACATTTTTTTCCTCAGAATATCTACACCCTAAAGATACAGCACAAGGCAGAACCTGGGTGGGCTCGAAGATGAAATCAATAACCTTGATTTGTGATAAAACAAAATGCAGTTGATATAACGGACGCTAATGTTAGCCAAGAAAGTGTACCTCTCTATATGCCTGTCCTATCCCCCTTTTCCTTTCATCTCTAACTTTTCTGTCCTTTCCTCCTTACATCTCCTTCTCTATCAAAATTTAACCAGCAAGAGGATAACCAAGCGGTCTATGCCAGGTGTGGCTAACCCTGCAACAGTATTTGTGAATGTATACAGTATATAAAAATAATAATAATAATAATAAAAAAAAGAATATCTATCCTCTCTCTTGTTTAATGTCCCCTTAATTTTAAAATAGTAAAATGTTGGCCAATATAGACTATCTAAGCCTTCATTTAAATATGTGCTATAAAGGTCAAGGGAACCCAATTCAAATGGTCAGGGACCTTGGGTAGTAATGAGTTTTAAACACAATGGTCCCTAAACAAGAGCAATAGATGCAAAGAAAGATGAAAATAGACCCAGAGTCAGTACTATATGTAAAGCTGTCCAGCCGGACAGGGATAATTTTTAATTTGTAAAGTTAAAACTGAAACAATAAAGTGGGACACAAGCCTGCATCCTAGTAAGTGTGTATATGAAGCACAAACATAAAAGAAAAAACTAAAACAGAGGATCAGGCAGAGTGAATGCTTGCATGTTATACATTCAAATAGCACAAGCACAGATGTGTTAAGACACTGTTACACATGAGTAATATCAATTAGAAACGCGTTTACGGTGTACACAGAGTCGACAAAGTTTCGATCCCTCACTGTGATGTGTTGTCGTTGTCGAAGGAAATGTGCCAGTTCCGAGTGGCAAATTGGTTTAGATGCATGGATTTCATAGGGTGCAGCACATTATACCCAATTCCATGGGTCCAGGACTGGGTTAGCACCACTTGGCAGGGCAAGACTCACAGAGTCCAGGGGCTGTTGTAGAATGGTTGGAAGGCTTTGATGTCCCTGAGACTTCAAAACAGAAGGCTAGCCTCTGGGTTCAAGTGATACAGGTCCAGTCCTTATTACCCAGGATTGGGAACAGCAGGCAGGAGGGCAGCACAGCAAGGCATCAGTCCTACAAGCCAGCAGTCCAGCAGAGTGGCAGGACTTCAGCAGCATAGCAATCCTCCTTCCTGGCAGAGTCTTCACATGTTCTGAAGTCGACATTAGTGGTGGTGTAAGAGGTCCAGTACTTATACCCAGGTGTGCCTTGACATGGGGGAACTTCAAAGAAAGGTCTTCGAAGTCCATGGAGGTCCTCCCTTCCTGCCCTGGTTCCTAACTCACTACAGGGGGTTAAGCAGTCCTTTGTGTGGGGACAGGACACAGCCTATTCAGGTGGAAGTGTGAGTCTGTGTCCATCTACCCCCTCCCATCCTGCCCAGGCTGGCCCATCAGGATGTAGATGGCCCATCGGTCACGCCTAAGCTTCCTTTGTGTGTGGCTGTCTAGAGGAAAATGCGCAAAGCCCAGTAGTCACCCACCTGAGACGTGTGTTCAGAGACAGGCAGCAGCACAGAATGGCTACAGTAAGAAAATGTCATCTTTCTAAAAGTGGCATTTTCAGACGTGCAACTTAAAATCCGACTTCACCATCAGTTGTGATTATAAATTGTGAGCCTAGAGACACCAAAACTGAAAAGATTATTTCTTTATAATTGAGAATTACACTTAAAAGATGTAATCAAATAATCCCAATGTTACCCTATGGGATAGATATGCCTTGCAGCAGTGTAAAAATTAATTTGGGTTTTTTCCACTACCAGGGCATGTAAAACTTAAAAGGACGTGGCCTGTCGTTTAATTACTTTGCACCCTGCTCTCTGGGTTACCCAGGGCCTACCTTAGGGGTGACATATAGGTTTAGGCCTAGCACAAGATTTATCTTGTCAGGTCGAATTGGCAGTGTAACTGCACTTGCAGGCTCTGCAATGGCAGGCCTGAGCCATGGTTAGAGGGCTACTGCAGTGAGTGGCTCAATGAGTGCTGCAGGCCCCCTAGTAGCCTTTCATTTACAGGCACTGGGCACATGTAGTGCTCTTTGCTACAGACTTATAAGTAAATTAAATATTCCCATTGGGGATGAGTCAGTGTTACCATGTTTAGGGGAGAGAGCACAAGCACTTTAGCACTGGTTAACAGTGGTAAAGTGCACTGAATCCCAAAATCAAGATTGTAAAAGTGGAGGAGGTAGGCAAAAAGTTGGGGGGAAGAGCACCCTAAGGCTGTCAGGTTTAACAGTAAGCAAGAAGGGTGCTACCACAAACTCCATCGAGAAATACTTGTCTTCAGTCTGGGGGGTTATTTACTCTAAAAAAGGGTGGGTTGAGGCCAGGTTATACGCCATACTTAGGAATCAAACTCTTTCCTTGATGATACAATCAGATATAACATCGGGATCTAACCGTCACGTTAACGGGGAGCCTTCTGTGGTTCTGTGTCACCCTTCCACAACTCAAGATGGAACCTAAGAAATGGTTAAAGCTGCCCTCCATCTAATTGACACTAAGAACCTGTGCGTGATACAAGACCCAATTACTGATGTTACATCAGTGGCGCCTAATAGCCCACCAAATGAAGAGGACAAGAAAGGACAATCAAGAGTCCAATGGGAGAGAGAAAGCTGCAAAGTCCTATACTGAATCTGTGAAGATGCTTCCAGTTCACCACGCAAAAAGTAAGGTAGCACAGTTGGTAAAAAAGCCCTGCTGGCCATGACTGAATTTGAAACTAAACTCAAGGATCACTGTGGCAAATGCCTTGAAAAGTTGGATAAATTGGATGAATTGTTTAACATTTTTTGCTCCCAAATTCTGAGTAACATAGAGGACTTGGATGACAGACTTATGATCTTTTGCAAAGCCCTTGGCAAAAATTCCAGTCTGACATCCAGTGAACATCCCAGGAAATCTCCTGTATAATCACTGCCATCAGGGAGTGCAGCCCAAAGACACGCACTTATCAATGCAGCCTGTTGAGGGGGTAATGAAACGAAGAGGGCACTGCCAGGCTTTAGTCGACACAGCACTCAGAGGGATGCCCCACAACCTTAGTGTTGACTGATTTCAGCCCTGTTAATTCAAATTGCTTTGCAACAAATGGCACACATCCTCAGATTCCTCAGAAAGTACACCATATAGCCTCGTGCTGGAGAATATCTATATACTAGCGCATTCTCAGAAGGAAGATCATGCGTCCCTTGAAAACAAAGTGGTCCACTGGTTCAGGAATCATTCCGGTTGGACACGCAAACTGCATGCAGATATTCATTTTGTCAGAAGAATTGCTTGGGTTGCTATGCACACTAAGGGCTCTCAAGGGGACTGTGTAATTGTTAAATTCAAAAATCCCTCTTTTACTCGAACGATGCTTTACTGTTTAGACCAGCTAGTCTATAAAGCAGAGAACATCAAAACCCACCCTTTAGATTATTTCTATGGTCCAATTAGTGGGACTACGAAGAACCAGCGATTTCCAGAGGCCAGAAACTTAACATAGAATTTCCCTAACCTGAACACAACAGGCAACCTACCAGTTACAAATAGATATGAGGCACTCTCATCCTGGACCAGCTGGACAATCTATTAAGTCTGCCTTCTAATGATCCCATCTTGCATGGGGAATGCACCCCACAACTGACTGAAAACTACATCAGCATTGTTTTCCATGCTGCACTGCAGGGACAAAAGGTTATTTCTTGGACCATGGCAGGTTTTTAATCTAAATTGTCTACTCCAGATTGACTATATTTAATAAATCGTTATGATGTCTTCATCATATAAATGGGTATTCTTTATTTTGTGGCCCAGCCATTCCATCCCCAGCAGGGAGGGCAAAGGGAGACCTGGAAACATACGTCTCAGTTAATCGCACCAGATTGGTTCTGAGTATTTGTATTTTACTCCAGATTATCAGATATTACTTTTCAAATTCCAAAAAACCTATGACCTTCTGTTGATGAATTTCTATCACAACATCTTTGATCCTTCAGTGACTAAGGAATCGGATGTCAATGATCTTGAAGCTCATTTGTTAAATTTTGAGGACCAACAAAAAAAGAGGCCTTGATTTTTGGGGTGAGGGATTTTAATATTCGTGCATGTAATCCCAAATTTGCCATGACCTGTGGCTTACAGTGAATCACAGATTTAGAGATCACACATTTTGGAAATTGCAATGACATTGATTTTATGAATCTCTCATCAGATCTTGTCCCCATTCTAAATGAGTATGGGGTATTGGTAAGCTGTATAAGTGATCATAACCCACTTATCCTTCACCTCAATATTGATCTGGTCAATAAGGAAGTACAGGTTTCAACTAGGGACATTGTCTACTCAAAGACCAAGGGGGTCCAAATCAAGTGGGATATGGTGGACAAGGATCAATTTATGCTGGATTTTGTGAGAAAAAAACAGCATGCACTTACTTTGAGTGTCCAACAGAGGGAAGCCCGATATGTTGTTATTGATGCACATAATTCCTTATGTCCTTATATTTCAACAACGTTAACAACACACAAATGCACCCTGTCCAACTAAACATGGTTGGTTCACTCACGCATCTTAAGTCAGCTTTAGGGGAGCACCCACGTGACTAGAAGAAAGTAATCTCAGCCAGACAGGTTTATACATTTTCAGTGGCAGCAACGAGGGCAGAAATTAGGAACAAAGCCTGGGAAGACCTTGCATCTGCAGTAGAGCTGAAGGACAGCAGCACCTTCTGGAGAGTAGTTAATCATCCTTTCTTCTCAAGTTATGATAGGCCACAGATAGGTACAGTAACCACAGTACAAGCATGGGTTGAACACTTTATCAATACCTTTGACCCCAGTAACCATGATCACAGCCAAGTGACCATGGATGAGATCATCTATGACCAAGCGGCTACCATTCGCCTAAGTGAGTCTATCAATTTAAAGAATGTGGTCCTAGCAATCAAGACCAGCACCTCAGGTAAATCGACCTGCCCTGACGGAATCTCCATGAATCTACTTAAAGAATATCTTCCATTCTGGGCCCCTATACTTACAAATGTCCTTAGAGCTGCTATCCCAGGCCCACTTGTTCCAACTTGGCAGGAGGCAGTAGTTTTCCCAATCTTCAAGAAGGGGGGACAAAGGCTTACCCAGCTTTTATCGCCCCATTTCCCAGCTAGATAGCACTGTCAAGAACCTGGATAGGGTGAAACCCTCAAGACTTGAGGAATGGACACTTAAGAGCAAGGCACTGTCGGATGTGCAGTTTGGGTTCCGTCCCGGGCTGGGCACCGTGGACCAGTGCCTCAATGTACATCTAATTACTGGAAAATATGTCAGGACAAAGAAAGGATCTATGCATCTGGACATTATAGACCTGATCTGTGCCTTCAACACA
Organism: Triturus cristatus; assembly: GCF_964204655.1. NCBI lineage: Eukaryota > Metazoa > Chordata > Amphibia > Caudata > Salamandridae > Triturus > Triturus cristatus. The sequence continues at coordinate 1,259,760,532 of NC_140590.1, forward strand.
GTGTGATGCCATAAGCTTTGGGACATAATGGAGGACATACGTATAGATACGGCACTGATAGATTTGCTTTGCTGGTTTCATTGGCACACCTCAGCAAAGATAGCGTTTAGTAACAAGGATGAACTTTGTCCTGAAATGAACTCCACTGTTGGGGTACGACAGGATTGTGTTATGGCCCCCTTCTTATTTCTACTCTATATCAATGGCTTAGAGAAATGTCTGTGCTCAAAGGGGAAATATCTACCCAAACTAGGCTTCCATTCTGTCCCAGTATTATTGTACATGGACGACACAGTGCTACTAGCTAGAACTGCCAATGGGCTCCAGGTCCTCCTCGATGCTTTTGCATTTTCATGAATGACTTGGGGCTGAAAACAAATCTCTCAAAATTGTTTATAATGAAATGTGAGCCAAAGAAAACACTCTAAATAAAAGAAATGTACTTTGCCTGGGGAGGAGGTGGTTAAAGTCCATAATCTTGCTTACATGGGAATACTGATAGATACAGCAAGTAACTGAAAGTTTCTACTAAAAATGTGGTCTCTCAAATTTTAGAGGTCAGTTGACTCCATCTTTCGTTTTCCAAAAAGACTGGGTCACAAGCCAATAAAGGAGTTAGTTCACATCTTTAGGAACAAGTGCCTTTCGATCTGCACTTATGGTGCCGGGGTGTGGAAGCCACGTAGATGTTCAAAAGGCTGAAAAGAATGTTTTATGCAGACTTCTGGTTCTGCCACGGTTGTATGGCACAACCAGGCTTTCCTTTCCCACGCCTTCCTTAACAACTCAAATTAAACAATGAATGCATCTGAACCACCCATTCCATTCACAATGCAAGTTGTTACAATGACTTGAATTACGGGGTGCTGGACTTTAGAATAGTATCCTTTTGGGCCGAGAGGGGTGCAGCACAGACCACAGACTAGCTTGTTGGTGTGAAAAAGGCCGCTTTATTGAAAACAGGTGCACCTCACATCAATAATCCTTGGCCTGTGCCATACAAAACTGAGTTTCACTAAATATTAACATCCTATCCTACCCCCCTCCCCTAAAATTGTTCCCCCTCCAAAACATTTATAAACCCCCAAACTTTCAACTTTTAAACCTGTCTTCACCTAACTATCTAAGTACACTCCCTATGCTCTTTCCCCTTCCTACCTGCTCCCGGAGTGACCTTCCCAACCAATAAACAGTAACTTCAAACCGCTGTACCCACCATTACCCAGGAAAAACATCCCCCAAAACCATTCTTCGCCACACCAGCACCTGTTTCCAGCAACAACCAAAGTACATACATCCCCCCCAGTGCACCTGATCCCCACAAAACTACCCCAAGGAGAAAAAAACACAGAAACGACTACCCCGCCACACCCCCCGGAAACTCCATACAAAAAAAACCCCTTCTTAGGGAGGGTGGGCGGCACAAATTTACTCCGATTGCCCCTACGTCCGGCTGTCGTGTCAAAACCACCAAAATGGTGGTTGGTGACACAACATGGCCGGCTATATGCCAGACAGCCCAAAGGTAGCCCAACCACCAGCCCAAACCAGCCCAACATAGCCCTGGACAGCCCAACAAGCCCAACTGGGCTCTGGCTGCCCCCTCTGGCCCAAAACCCCCCGGGAGGTGCAGACCTCCCGATGGTCGGCCGCCCCCACAAAGCCCTATTGGGTCGAGAGGGGTGCAGCACAGACTAGCTTGTTGGTGTGAAAAAGGCCGCTTTATTGAAAACAGGTGCACCTCACATCAATAATCCTTGACCTGTGACGTACAAAACTAAGCCTCACTAAATATTATCCTCCTACCTTACCCCCCTCCCCTAAAATTGTTCCCCCTCCAAAACATTTATAAACCCCAAAACTTGCAACTTTTAAACCTGTCTTCACCTAACTATCTAAGTACACTCCCTATGCTCTTTCCCCTTCCTACCTGCTCCCGGAGTGACCTTCACAACCAATAACCAGTAACTGCAAACCGCTGTACCCACCATTACCCAGGAAAAACTGCCACTCAGAAAAGTCTGGGCAAAGGCTTTTCTGACCCCCCCCTTAGGACTCCTGTCATTTCGGGTATCTACAGATGCCTAAAGCCCTGTCCAAAGCCTCCTTCACCTGCACTATATATAACTCCATACTATAGCGGGACAGATGGACCCCATCTTTCCTAAAGAAATAGACAGCCGCATAACTTAGCACTGGATGTTCCATCCTACCAAAACCCTCCTTGCTGCAGAAAATTCTCATATCTCTGTTAATCTTCCTCCGAGCCCTATGTATGGCCGCTGGTCGCGCCACCCCCCTCCAATACCTCCTGGGAATAAACTCAGCCCATATCACATGGCAACCCGACCACTGCCGCAGAATCTCCAAAAGGTCCCTCTTCATTTGCCTCAGCAAAGCTAAACCCTTACAGGTCACCAGGTCGTTCTTCCCCAAGTGGATAACCAATACATCCGGGCAAATCCGCCTCTAATCGACCTGTTCAATGCCGGCAACAACTCGTGCCATCTCATGCCCCCTTTGCCCTGCCAGTGACACCGAAACAAACTAGGATCCAACTCCAAATTTAAACTGTGATTCTTGTCCCATTCATAACGCTCAGCTCTTTTCACAAAAGAATGTCCTATGATGAGGATGGACAATCCCTCCGATGCAAGCCCCGCCACCTCACCTGAAAAGACAAATATGTGAGAACGAGGAAGGAACATCATGCCTGTCCCTCCCCGGAGCCCCGCATCCTGATGTACGTCCTATAAAAGTCAGATTTCCATTGCCCCAGGCACATCAGATCTTCCCTCCCCACCCCTGTTTCGCTGCGTCCGTTGCTGCACCTATGTGAAACAAATGGGTCCCAAACTGCCTGGGATCCTCGCCTAGGCCTTGCAGGGCGCACCTCAATACCCAGATGAGTTGAGCCGCTGTCACCTTGCCCCCCTCCTCCCGGCGAAAATCCCCCACGGTCACCTGGCACACCCCGCCTGCCAAGATCCTACCCCAGGCCGCAGGGCATACCTCTTGTTCCACTACTGGCCCCATGACTACCCACATTCCCACTCCCCGTTGGTCCGTCTTCGAGTGCTCCAGGCGAACTGCCACCTCCCTGGACCACAGATCCACCTCCCCCCACTGAAGCCACCTCGTTCCCCGTGCGCCCAGGAGCTCTGAAATCCGGAAAGCTCCAAAATACATCCACAACATCAACGTGGAAAAGAGCACTATTTCCTCGCGATTGCGGCATATGTGAGGCAGGAGCCGTGTACAGCGGATGAGCATGCCCAACGCTATGGGCCTCCGCAGCCAAGATCTGTTGCCTCTTTCCTGTGCCCAGCCTTCCATTAAGCGCGCACCCAACTCACCGGCCGACGGCGCGTACCCCCACCACAATTTTCCCATGAAGGCTATGGCCGACAGCTTGCCTGCCATTGTCACTTTGGACAGGCCCCTGTCCATCATGGCTAGAATTGATTGTACCACCTGTTAACCCCTTACTCAGGGGCTGGCATGCAGCGTCGCGCCACTCGGCAAGAAATACCACCACGCCTGCTCGTACGCCCTCCAGGTTGATGTGGCTACCGACGCTCTTACCAGTTGCACGACCCTTTCTCTCCTACCGACCACATCCCTGCTGGCACCGGTGTCTTGCATTCGTCCGCCTCCGTGGCTAGCCCATGGAACCTCTGCCACTGTGAACGAGACAAAGCGTCCGCAATGTCATTGTCCACCCCCGGCACGGGTCTGGCTTGAAACAGTATATCATGTTCCAAACAGCAAAGCACAAACACCCTCAACAACTTGAGAACCTGTGTGTCCCTGGCTGATTGCCTGTTCACGACCTGCACCACCTACATATTGTCCACCCTGAAAATCCCCTTCTTGTGCGCCAACGCACACGCCCACACCACCACCACCACCACCAACGGGAACAGTTCCAGAAACGCTATGCTCCTCCCCCGCTCTTCCAGTGTGACGGCCATTCCTCTACGCACCACTTCCCCTGCCAATACAGTCCAAAGCCGCCCGCCGCCACTGCATCCGAAGAGATGGTAACGTCCCAGTCTTCCATGGGGGCCATTGGAATACCATGAAAGTGTTGCAAAAATGTTCTCCACATGCGCAAATCCGCCTTCGTGCCCGCCGACAAGCGCATATGGTGATGCGGCAGCGTCAACCCGACAATAACAAGCCGAGTCGCCTGCACAAAGTCCACCCCACACGCAGCACCCGGCACACGAAATTCAAGTGCCCCAGGAGGACCTGTATCTCCCGTAGCGTCACCTTCCTTTTTGCCAGCAGGGTGTCATTCAAAAGCAGTATATACACCTTCTTGTCTCTAGGCAAACGGGCTTCCATTGTCACCGAATCCAATTCAATACCCAGAAATGACAGCACTGTGCTGGGACCCTGCATTTTTTCTGGCGCCAGGGGCACACCCAGGTAGCCCATGAGCTCTGTAAAACTGTCCAGCTGCTGCTGGCAGTCCACTGAACCAGGCAGTCCCACCAAGAACAAGCATTTGCAATGCAATAGGTCTCGCATTATTAAAGTTTGAGATATTGGCATTGCTAAATAATGCAACACCAATAGCTCAAACTTTAATAATGCGAGACCTATTGCATTGCAAATGATTGTTATGTTAATCTTGACAGAAGTGCAGGATTGCATTGCCCTGGACACGCATGCACGCACACACACAAACAGAGGCATGCACATACACACATGCTTCGACATACACAGGCAAACACACACACACAGATGCTTTCACATACACAGGCAAACATACACAGGCATGCACATGCACACAGGCATGCACACACACACAGATGCACACACGCCCAATTGTAAAGTTTTTTTATATTTGGTTGATACCAGTGCTGACTGTCACAAGTGTGTTGACAGCAGTTATCCGTATTTATAGTGGGTAGCCCGTGACCAGATTTAGGGAAAGACCACGACACCACATTCTTCCCACGCAGCATTATGTATATGTCATATTGATATAATATATGGTAATCGGCAGCTTGTAACAAAGGCAAACGTGCAGAGGCGTAACTATACATTTGTCATAGCGTACAAGCATTATAGGCTTTAGTACAGCGCACGTTCTGCCACAGGTGCGGCAACTTTCCAAGGAGGACCTGCATGTGCAAAGATAAGCAAACCGCGATTTTGGTCTCGTGAGATCCAGCACTTTCCTCCAATTAGACTCCCACCCAACATGAGCCTGGTGATCTATCTTCCACTATACGACTCATCTTCCTTTAGTTGATTTAAACAACGTACACAAGAACCAAAGATTTACTCCTCGCATTATCGTCACCCTGCGTGCAGTATGTACTTCCGGGCAGCCTACACACCCCATATGGTGACTTCTGTCCACACCTCAGTTACTCTCGTAATGGCATGCCCAACATCTGCCCTCCTGTCATTATCACCTGCTGATATTACCCCGCCCTGCTGCAGTGATAGCTTCACAAAACATCTCACAACCAGCAAAGCTTTAACATTTACACAACCACCTTCCTTACGGTGCTTACCGCCTCACAGTAACACTGTCTAAAATCCATAGTCTCGGAGATAATCGAAATCCTCTCCAGTCTGGGGCCAGGAGCATAAACTGGTCACCGGCCACCTTGCCCCGATGAACCCTGTGCTCTCTCCCTGTGACATCGACCCAACTTTGGATACGCCGATGTACCGTCTCTATGGGAGCTGGAGAAGTGCTCAGGTGAAAACTCAGATCTCCTCTTCTAAACAAACGTTTCCTCCTTGAAGCGCGGCGCTGAGCTCCAGCCCCGTCCGCAGGTTCACCAGCCTGCCTGCTTTCAAACTGTATGCTATAACCAAAGCTCTGTGCCCCGTCCGCTAGGATCCAAGTCACCCTTCCTTAGGTACGGGTTCTCCCACCTGCTTACGCCCCCTTCTCACCAGGGCTCCATGGGCGGTGCTCGCGTTCTCCACCATGGCCGGCGCGGCTCTGCTGCAGAGATTACAGCTGGCATATGGGCATCGACTTCTCATAGGTGGTTGCAAAGTACGAAGAATTAATTGGCACCAGAGCTAAACTAGAACACACTGCTGTAAAGAAAATAAAAAATGCAAAGAGGGCTTAGCCGCAGCCAGGGACACTAACCAGTTCTTCGGAAAGCAGCAAGAACCTGCGAGCGCTGGTACCAGGAAGAACAAGCAAAAGAGAAAGCAGCTCCACACATGCGGGCCGGGGAGAAGACCTGCGAGGGCTGCCCGCGTATGCGCAGTACATGTAACTTTTGCGTGTTCTGCAGCTCCTGCCCAGTGGCGGCGTGTGCGGACTTCAACACCGCCGGACTTTTAATTAGTGCTGCGGAGCTCGTGCGGCCCAGGGAGGGGGCCACCAAGCAGTACAGGAAGTCCGGCGGGAGCCCACCCCGCCTTCGTGAATGGTGCATGGTGTGGACAAAGCAGGATTTCAGGCGGGGCTCCTGTGAGCAAAACAGAGCCCCGCGTGTTGCTGTAGTGACCGGCAGGAAAAGCAGAGGAGCAGCGCAAAGTCCCAACAAGAGCCGGTAAGTGCTTGGAGCGCGCGTGCGCATTTAAAAAAAAAAAATGAAATAGCATGAGGCTGCCTAGGACGTGCGTGTTAACGAAAGTGAAACTGCATGCTGGCTTGCGAGGGAAGGGGGACAGGAGATGTGCACGCCGCGTGGCTGTCGGCGCGTACACCAACTCAAATCCGCCGAGACCATGCGCGTGCCCATCTCCTGTCCCACTTCCGAGGCAAGTCAGCAGCAATAGATCTCGCTGGCGACAGCGCTTCGCGCTGCGTTCGTCAGGCGAGACCTAAAAAGTCATCCAGGTAGTGCGTCACCGTCTCTTTGCCTGTGTGCCACGAAAAAATCCCACAGCAGGAAGGTACTGAAACGCTCAAACAAGGCACAGGGTATTGAACACCCCATGGGCAATGGTTTGTCCATGAAGATGAACCCATCAAACTGTATACCCAACAGGTGATAATCCTCCGGTTGTACCGGGAGCAGCCGAAACGCCGACTTGATGTCGCACTTTGCCATGAGGGCGCCCATCCCCACCGTTGCGACCAACCACCGCACTACATCCACGGAAGAGTAGGAAATTGAGGAAAGCTTGGTTGCAATAAAATCATTCACTGACGCTCCCTCCGGCCAGGACAAATGCTGTATCAGCCGGTATTGGCCGGGTTCCTTCTTCGGGACCACCCCAATGGGAGAGATGATCAGGTCCCCATAGGGATATCCTGAAATGGGCCCGCCATACGCCCTTCCCGGACTTTTTTGTCCAATTTTTCCAGCACCACTGCTCCATGGGTCTTGGCGGATTTCAAATTCTCGGCCCACCTGGCAGCCCGCGGACCCACGTACCCCAGTCGGAAGCCCTCCCGAAAACCCTGCTGCAGTGGTCCCGTGTCCTCAGTCCAAGGATAAGATTCCAACATTGTGTCGAGCCGGTCCAGCCTAATTGGAGTAAGAGCCTTTTTCGATATGTCCCTGTCCTCCCCTGCCCCCTCTACTCCCTGTCTGCTGTCCTTGCCCGCCGGTTCCGGCCCCCCAGTATTGCACCACGGGATGGCGCCCTGCGCATTTGGAGCATTCGTGCCGGAACTTGCAATAATGGCGCGCGCAATTGCCTTTGTTAAAATCCCAGCACGCGCCCACTGATCATCCCGCGGTGGATCCCGCCTGCCCCACCCCCGCGGGTGGGGCAGTTCGGAAAGGGGCGTGGTGCTAGCGGAAGGCCGCTCGCCGTGTAGATCGTCTTCCCGAATTTGCCCCCCCCCATGGTTTGCTGGTAGAGGTCCGTGTCAATTTCCCCCCACTTCGCCTCCAGGTCCCAGGCCAGCCTCGCCCTAAACTCCTCATCCTAATGGGACCAAGCGTATCACCCGTATGTGACCTGCGCCTGCCTGATCACGACCATGTATTTGAACAGTGCGACGGACCTGTCAGGGTATTTCTCGCAGTACACGGTAGCGAAAATCAAAAAACCCGCCGACCAGTTCTCGATATTCATCGGCACCCTTGGCCTCTTGGCCAGCTCCAGCTCCTCTTCCTTGGAGCCCTCCTTTGCTGTCAGCTCCCTATGAAGGAGCTTCAAAATATCCACGTACTCGCCCTTCCAGATTTTCTCTTTGGTGGCCCCCAAGGGTTTTTTAATGCCCATATACGGCAATTTGTTTTACGGGGATGTCATGGCTCTCCTTACCCTCCTTGGGCGCCCCCCCTTCCACCTTCCCTTCCCCTGCAGACCCCCCCGCAGGCCCCGCAATGGATCACTCCACTGCGACCGGCGCCGTTCCCCCACTCATGCCACCCGTTCTCCCCAACTCCGGCCCCACCCCGTGTCCTTCCCATACGTCCCCTTGCTCAATCGCACCCCCCTCCTCCCCCCACCCCCTTGCATCAGTGCCCATCGAAACCCTGGCCTGCGGAACACCACCTGCATTCACCAACCATGTGTACGCCTTACCTGGCGTCAAGGTCGGTGTCCGCACCGGATCCCGGATCTATGGGCCGCCCTCCGTGGGCTCCAGCCTGCTCAAGCCTGCCCGCTCTCTGCACGTGCGTAGAAAGTCCCCACAAGTCTACACTATCTCTCTGCTGCCATGCGCGCTGTTCCACATGGTCCCGGTCAGTGTAATGGGACCCTTGACCCAAGCCCCCAGAGGCCACATCGACCGATCGGGGTGGAGCCACCGGGGCCAATTCTCCCCGCTTCCTGTTTGCCACTGCCGTCAGGTCCCTCATGTGAGCGTGGCTGCCTGCATAAGGCAGAGCCGGCCCATCCTCTCGGTGGGTTGGTGCCGCATGAAGCTCTCCCGAGCACCTCACCAGGCTGTCCTGCCAAAAAGAAGTGGAGTCCGACATGCCGGGGTTAAACCTTCCCCAAAACCTCCCACCCGTGGGATCCCCCGACCCGCCCCCGATGCACTGGAGGAATGGCCCCCCACCATCATGGAGTGGACCGCCCAGTCCTGTCCCCCCGCCCCAGGCGCCCCACACCCCCACGCCAACCCCTTCCCCCCCTCCCCATCACTCCATTCCCAGGACTCAAACACCCGCCGCACCTCGCCACAGTCCCGTGACCCCCCTCCGGCCCCCTCACTCCTCCCACCTCCCACCGCCCCCAACGGCTGTCCCCAACCCATTGCATCTGACCACCAAGTGCGAAGGCCCTCCTGGGCCCTTTCCAGCCATCCCCCTGCCTCCAGTAGTTGCTTCGGCCCCCAACGTGCCCCCTCCGGGACCGTCATCTCCGCCCCCTTCCCCTCCCCTCCTGGACCTGCCAGGCGAGCCCTGCACCCCCGTGCCGTCCCCCCTCCCCCTTGCCCCACCCCTATCACCCGCACCCCAACCTGCGGCCTCGTGGCTGTCTTCGCGAGGGCCCCAGCACCCCCCACCTGCTTCCCCTAATGCTCATGCCCGCTGAGAAACCCCCCGACCTCCTCCCTCTCCTCCCCACTATCGATCAGTAATGGTGAGGACCACCCGCTGTCAACCATCGTGGTGGTGGGCCCCCCGCTGCCCAGTGCCTGGCGCTCCTCTCCACATTTTGCACTTTCGGCACCCCCCACCCCCTCCCGGAATCTCAGTGAGCAGAGCCCCGCCTCCCGCCTCGAACGCGCTTACCAGGCACGGCCGCGTGAGCTGTGTGGCCGTGCCCTCCTGCCTCAGCACTCACCCATTTGCAGGCTCGCGGCGGCTCGCAGGCCATTACCGCCGCCGCGACGCCACTCGCTGCCCTCCTATAGGGCCGCACTTTGACGTTGGGCCGCAGTATGTCCATGCGGCCCACGTCCTCCAGCAGCCGAAGCGCCTCCAGTACCCGGGATCCTGAGTACGCGCCATCCGCGATCTCCACACCGCTTCCGTAAGGAAACCCTACCACAACTAACACGCGCACCAAACAACCGTAACTACACAAATTCAACAAATTCACTCCGATTGACAAATTCACTCTGATTACCCCTATGTCCGACTGTCGTGTCACAACCACCAAAATGGTGGCTGGTGACAACATGGCTGGCTATATGCTATACAGCCCAAAGGTAGGCCAACCACCAGCCCAAATCAGCCCAACATAGCCCGGGGTAGCCCAACAAGCCCAACTGGGCTCTGGCTGCCCCCACCGCCCCAAAACCCCCTGGGAGGTGCAGGCCTCCCGATGGTCGGCCGCCCCCCCAAAGCCCAATTCTATTCCAACTCTACTCCCTGCAACAGTAGAGGAAGTGATGGACTTTAAAGTCCAACGCCGCTTTACCTAAGGCATGTCATTGTAACAATTGCGTTGTAAAGGAATGCGTGGTTCAGATGCATTAGTTGTACTGCCCACATTACAGAGGCAACACGTTGTTCAGTGGTCGTGGTATTTGCTATTTCCCCTCTGCCACAATCCTCACCCACAATTTTGTCATGCAGAGGTTGGTTTAGGATTTATGGAGGATTATATCAAATTGCAACCTCTATTGCTGTGGCTTTGAGTGTGGAAAACCCGGAAGCCCATTTTAATAGAGCTGTAATATAAACAAGTGTCTCTCTCTGGACCGTGCATCTCACATATATAAAGCAAACCTTCAGTGATTTGGAGGGGACCCTGAACTGAAAACAAATCCAGAGAGTACTCTGCATCACTCAATGGATTTGGGCAAAGGCCAGTTTTTAAACGTGTGTCATAATGCGTGGAAGGAGGAAATACGTGCCAGACTGTCTGGCGGGTCTCTCTGGAACGCAAATCTAAGACCTGCTCCATAGCCCTATCTATGCTTTATCTCAAACCCATGGTGTACATTTCTTCTCACAAGACCACACTTTAATCTTGTTAATTTTTTGCTTGCCTTTCCCATTCATGGTGTTTGGTTCACAAACATTCCTCTGTGTTCCTGTGATGGCCGCTCTAGGCAAAGCACATTGCACTTTACATTGTTTTTGACGCTTTATACCACCCTTCGGAAAGAATTTTTGATCCTAATTTTAAGAATTGCAAAAACTAAATTTTATAAACCCCCTCCAGGCGGCGAGTCGTTCCGCCCGCTCCCCTTGCCTTTACCAACTGCGCTCTTTTTACCAAAATCACCACTGATCACGTTCTTTGGTGCCTGCAAAGGTCGCAGTTTATTCATCAACATCACTTTATACATTTCAAATAGTTTATGGTCATATCTACATTCATTGTCCATGTTATATATTTACATCATTGCTCTTTAAACCTTTTCCTTGCATTATGGACCCAGCCTCCTCAATATCCTGGGAGGGGAGGGGCCCCTTTTATTGGGCTTCCGATTCACAGGTCTAGGCTTCAGCATGCTACCAGTTTGGAGGGTGTCCATCTGGACCTGCCTGGGCTGCAAGTGCCGTCCCGCTCGCCCTGTAACCCTTTCGTGGGCCCTCCCTTCTGCCAGGGGTCCCTGCCATGTGGCATCCCAAGGACCATACTTGAGCATCTACTCTACCTTTCCTGAGGCTGAGCCCTTGCCATCTTCCACCTCTGTACCCCTGCCGTGAGGCATCCCAAGGGTCCTGCGGGAGCATCACATCTAATTTTTCTCTGGCGGCACGCCGCCCCTTGGCTCACTCAGTGCCCCTGCCATGAGGCATCCAAAGGACACTGCGAGGGCCTTCCCTCTACCTTCTAGTAAATTTTCCCCTTGTACTAACTTTGTTGTGTTTGTTCTGCCTCCCCTCTACCCATGCGGCTGCGACGCCCGTATCTTAGGTGTGGATGGGTGGGGTTCTTCTTCTTCCTTGAATGCGAGGGGAGGGTGTATGTGCTCGCTTGGGCCTTTGGACCCCTTTTAGCCAACCCTCGCCTTAACTAGCTCGCCCCCTGATTGGGGAGGGATCGCCTTGTATGAGGGGGGCCAATCCTAGCCCGGCCGGCCTAGCAGCCATGCAAATGGGAGCAGAGGGAGGGCCACCCGCCTCCAGACTGCGTTTTACCCGAGCCCCCATCGGGTCCGGCTTTGCCTACCCAACTCGGGTTCTAACATGCTTTCTTTTTTTTACAGCAGTTGAGGAGCCCCCAGGTTTGCTATGCTGTGACACTTTATAAAATATTTGTTTATTACAAGAACAAATTTTTGAAATTACCTAATGCACTTTCGCTACTCGGCTTATTATTTGTAATGATTTTTTTCCCATTAATGATGTTTACATTGTGATTATCTCAATTAGAGTAATACAGCCACCACAAGATGTTTTTGAACCATGTTTTTTGTGCATGCATTTTTTTACCTTTTTAATCTGTATTTTAAATATGTTTTTATATATATTGTTCTAGTTATGTACTTGTATCACTATTTTGTTTTAGCCAAATAAAGTTGATTTGTTGATTGAATTCAAAAGCCTAACCAGTTCATCTAATATTGGGAAGATCCCATCTGCACGCCTGGTAACAAGAGGTTTGTCCCATTGGCCTAATCGAATGATCTTCCAAAGTTAAATAAAGCTTGACATTTAGGTATCTTTTTAAATATTTCTATATTTTATGATAATCACAAAAAGATGAAAACTATTGGCCAAAGAACAACATGTTTGACAGATCTTTTGATTTCTATCCAAGATAATACTCGGAAAGAACTATCTGTCCAAAAATGTGACCCAATGAGTCTTGTGAGGAAATTGGTCCATACTTGTAGCATCAGTTACTCCTTCCTGATTGTGAATGGGAATTCTTGCTACAGTCCACCTTCATTGAAGAACGGCTCCCCTTGCAAGAATCACATTTGCCTTGCAGGCTGTGACTAGCACTGACAAAACTGGATCAGACATGAATACCTCAGCCGGGACATAGCTTGGACAGTGCCTTCTACAAATTGAAGCATGCACAAGGCACTTTTAGCCTCCATTAGTATAAATAGCCAAGTCTAATGACACTAACCCTAGGCCTGAATCACAAAGCAAGATAAAGATGTAAAATAACACACCTTAGAGCACGGGTACGCATAGTACGGCACGCGGGCCGCCAGCGGCCCGGCAAGCCTTCCTTGGCGGCCCGCGGACCTTGCAGACATCATACCTGTGCTTTTTTTAAAAAGAAAGAGTGTCCACAAACACCGCCGGTTGCAGCAGCGCGGAGCTATGGGGGCCGGGCGATTCTTTTAAAGACCATTCACTTGTTAATGAGGCTTTGTTGTATTTCACCTCTTCTTAGCGCCCTGCATCTCCCCTCTGATTGAGTGGAGATACAGGGGCGCTAAGAAGAGGTGAAATACAACAAAGCCTCATTAACAAGTGAATGGTCTTTTAAAGACCTGTGAAGTACTCGGGTGCAGCTGTCTGTGTGCCCAGGAAGCAGTCTCAGCCCGGGGTGACACACGCAGGGTGAGGTGACAGAGGGTGAGGAGGACAGCAGGGTGTGAGAGAAGTGGGTGAGGTGACGGAGGGCAGCAGAGAGTGAGAGCAGCGGGTGAGGTGACAGAGGGAGACAGATGGGGACAGAGAGCGGGAGATGGAGGGAGGGAGACAGAGGGAGGGAGACAGAGACAGAGGGAGGGAGACAGAGGGAGGGAGACAGAGAGAGAGGGAGACCGAGAGAGAGGGAGACAGACAGAGGGAGACAGAGGGACGGAGTCAGAGAGAGGGAGACAGAGAGATGGAGACAGAGAGAGGGAGGGAGACAGAGGGAGGGAGACAGAGAGAGAGGGAGACAGAGAGAGAGGGAGACCGAGAGAGAGGGAGACAGACAGAGGGAGACAGAGGGAGGGAGTCAGAGGGAGGGAAACAGAGGGAGGGAGACAGAGGGAGGGAGACAGAGAGAGCGGGACTGACAGAGGGAGGGAGACAGAGGGAGGGGGACAGACAGAGGGAGGAGGGTGACAGACAGAGGGAGGGAGACAGATAGAGGGAGACGAAAGGAGACAACCCGAGGGAGACAGACACAGACGGAGGGAGACAGACAGAGACAGACAGAGGGAGGGAGATAGAGGGAGGGAGACTGAAGGAGGGAGACTGAAGGAGAGGGAGAGAGAGGGGGAGACAGAGATAGGGAGGGAGACACAGAGAGATAGGGAGGGAGACAGAGAGAGAGAGGGGGAGGGAGACAGAGAGAGAGAGGGAGACAGGCAGAGTGAGACAGAGGGAGACAGAGGGAGACAGAGAGAGAGAGAGGGAGAGAGGGAGAGAGAGAGAGAGTGATAGAGGGAGGGAGATGGAGAGAGAGAGGGAGGGACAGTGAGAGAGAGGGAGGGAGAAATAGAGAGAGGGAGGAGGGCGACAGACAGAGGGAGGGAGACAGACATAGGGAGACAGAGGGAGGGAGAGGGAGGGAGACAGACAGCGGGAGACAGAGGGAGGAGGGTGGGAGACAGAGGGAGGGAGACAGAGACAACCAGAGGGAGACAGAGGGAGGGAGACAGAGGGAGAGAGAGGGAGGGAGACACAGAGAGGGAGACAGAGAGAGAAAGAAAGAGAGAGAGAGGTAGGGAGACAGAGAGAAAGAGAGAGAGGGAGACAAGCAGAGTGAGTGAGACAGAGGGAGACAGAGCGAAAGAGAGAGAGCATAGTTTTTTTTGTTGCTCTAGCCTTGCCCCCCTCCCCCACTACCCCCGCCCCCACCGGTGCGGCCCTCGGCCATAAACCACACCGTAAATTTGGCCCCCGAGAGACAGTTTGTGAGTACCCATGCCTTAGAGTCTCACGGACCTTCTGTCACTTGCCATCATAACCCAGGACCCACAGGCATTAAAGGCCAGATGTACCAAGGTTTAGCGATTAACAAACTAGTAACAAACTGGTTTGTGACTCCTAAATGCTAAATGCAATTCTGAGTAAAGCCATAGCAAATTGAACAAACTGTGATGCATTAAATTACAGATTCAAAATAGGGCTAACTTATTTTTGCTTTACAAACAGGAAATCACAAGTTTGATGAATGAAAGATATGCAGTTAGCTAATAGCCACAAAAGAGGCATTTTGTATACACAGTTTACTACCAAGGGGAGCTAGGTAGTAATTTGGTGTAATTTAGAAAAAAGGGACCCAGAACACAACAGTGTCTTCCTGGTCTCAATCCACGTGTACAAAGCTAAGTGTAGATTCACTCTTTTTGATGCCATATATACCTTGAAGATACTCAAAGAGTGCGGATTCTGGAGCTGTTCTTCGGGTATATGTCTTCAAATCCTTCCGACAGTCTTTGATTTTTATTCCAGTGCCGAATGTTAACTTACACGTTTACTCTCATACTACAACTTAATTCAAGCCACATTTTTACTGCAGTCTTTTGGGGATCTGAGTGACTTCTGTTTCGCTGTCCATGTCATGGTTCTCTTCCTTCTGGGTAGCGGAAATGCTATTTTTGCTGGTTTTACTTCCTCTCCACCGGCCACACCAAGATCTACACGTCTCTTTGTGGGCTGAGTCCTCTCTGCATGCATACATTTGATCGCATCACAGGTACACTGGTTCTCTTTTTGCACTTTTCAAGGTTTGCTGCTTGGCTTTCAAGGCACTTGTCCTTGGGTGAGGCACTTGTCGATGGTTTGCAGACCTCAGGGTGGCTGGAGGGTGAAAGTATTCCTCCTAACAATCAAGTAAAGAGGCTGGTCTTGCCGAAATTTCCAAACTGAAAGTCATTTGCTCTAGTTTTTTAAGCATGGGCTCCTCTGTCTGTTCGGTTCTGCTTCTGCTGATCCCTTATATATGGCAAACAGCTCAAAATATATATTTTATTGTGCATTCCCCTCAGATTCTATACAAATCGAATCAGCAGGGCTGTCATTTTTCCTGATCAATTAATCGTTTTATCTCTTTATCTGTATGACAATTGGCATGTTTGTACTGCATGTTTTGTACATAGCAGTTCCCTCTTGGAGGGTTGTAGTTTATCCAAGTGTTTTAGGTGAGATAAATAACATATTTATTCTTTCCCACTGTTCCTTTCCTCTTCTTTCGTTAGCTCCAGTCTTTCTAGGGATGTGCGGGTACGGCTGTCGGGATCTGGGACACCAAAGTTTAATGAGCATCGATTGTATCAACTCGGGCTTTTGCCTCCAATGTTTCAGGGCGAACCTACTATTGGGCCCCAAACTGAGCACCAAGTACTCCCAGTAAGCACTTGCGGGCATATTTACAAGCCCCTTGCGCCACTAGTGCGCCACTTTTTTTGACGCGCCAGTGGTGCAGTGTGTTGCTCCATATTTAGAAGGCCACGTAAAGCTTTACGTGGCCTTGTATATATGGGGCCTTTTCACTCAGTGCGTACAAAGGTCCATGCCTTGGGTGTTGCTGGGCCTGATCCCATGCAACACCCATGGATTCTGTTGTATTCCCAGATTTACAACATTTTGTAAACCTGGGGATGTGTCAGAATCCTACGCCTCTCCAGGGGAGTCGTAAGGAGGCATTAACAAGGAGAAATACTTATATTTCTTCTTGTTTTTTTCTATTTCTATGCAGTGCTGCATTTTGCAGCACACATAGAAAGAGAAAAACACCTCAAGTGACTGTTTTTGTTCAGGAAGCTGCCCCTCCCTAGCCAAAACCAATCTCCCCTAAAACGCAAACAACCTTGCACCATGGTGCAAGCGTGCCTGCGTTGGCGCATGGCAATGCAATTGTTCTCCAGCGTAGGGGAAAGCGCAGAGATGCGACATATTGTTGTAAATATGATGCATCTCTGTGCTTTGAAAGTGATTCTGGGACCCACATCATGCCACAGACCTTAAGCATACAAACCTTATTCTATAGGCACTTAAGCAAAAAATCATTAAAGAGAAATAGAGACTTGCTATGGGAAACTAAGGGGCACCTCTGGGCCATGCAGGGGTCGTTCCCACTCCAACAGGTTATGATGACTAAAAA
This sequence comes from Triturus cristatus, assembly GCF_964204655.1. NCBI lineage: Eukaryota > Metazoa > Chordata > Amphibia > Caudata > Salamandridae > Triturus > Triturus cristatus. The sequence goes on from NC_140590.1 coordinate 1,259,777,341, forward strand.
ATCCCATCAAACCAAATTTAAATCTCGGTTTGATCTACATCAATCTAGGCAGGCACACTTCAAAGGCAATCAATTTATTTGAAAGTTCTTTCATTGGAAGATGTCGGATCTATTGCAGTTTGCACACCGATTGGTGTTTCATTGAAAACTATTTGAGTTTGAGTTTTTTTCATTGAAGGCTCCTTTATAATGGGCATTGGGGCTCCTCCCTTCCAATTATAAACAAAGGCCAACAGGTTCTGCACAATAGTGTGACTAAACTAAGGGGACATTGATGATTTATTTATAATGGGAGTTCGAGAAAATGGTGGAATTCACCAAAAATGAGAAGCTATTATAAGAGGGCTAATGTGTGTATTTTACGTCCAAAGCTGGTGTGTGAGTGACAGTGCATGCCGAGCTAGGAAAACTTACTGCTGATGTTAGTTTCTTTGTGCCAATGGGCACATTCTGCTCTGGACCTTATTTCACGACCCATGTGTAGTAATTTATAATATCTTAAGACATCATTTGAAGGCTGTCTGAGGCATGCCTGCATTTACTGGTGTAAGCAGAAGAGATTGTCTGCTTTCTGTGCCTTAGAGATCTCTCGAACTTGTTGAACAGCTCTGTAGTCCATGGCATTAGGTTGTGAGATCTGAGTAATTTATTTCCTCCTTCTTGTCACAATTTTAAGTAGATTATTGCTCCTATGATACAACTTCTATGTTACTTAGAGAGGCATGATGGTAAATTGAAAGGAAATATGAGGCAGACAGGACGAGAGAGTCTTTAAAAAGAGGCGGTGCCAACTTCCATTCACAAGTTTTTCCATTAAATGTAAAATCGTTTCACCATTAGACAATTATTTTGGAAAAGTGTGCTCAAAATACTCAATTTGGCTCATTTTTTCAATATTTCATCAGATGAGAAATCCCTCCAGCTGTGGGTTCTGCACACACAGTTTGGGCTTTGTAGCTGCACTCTTTTCGTTGGTGCAATACACTCTTGGATTTTTGAGCCCACTAGTTTCAAATTTCACAACACGCCTCTTTAAAAAAATAAAAATAATAATTAAGCAAAACATTTATGATTTTAGATTAAACTGCCCTCCAAATCCTGTGCAATGTCATTTTGTATAATTATCTAAATGTTTTTTAGAAATACCTTTGAGCCTACCCTCCCACAAATCCTGGCACTTCCTTAACTTTTAAACTCACCGAACACCCAAATCCAAGCCTAATCAATTTAGCCTGGCCCCGACTTAACCCTAAGGCCGACCTTACCTTGACTTTGACCCTAACCCTAAAAATGAGGTGTGCCCAATCAGGGACAGCTTTATCGCTGGTGGTGCCCTGTCGACATCAGTTTTTGGTGCCCCCCACCAACATGCATGCCAACAGACATGATTCAGGCGAGAGAATCTTGATTTTCATGGAAAAAATTGCCTTATTATAGCTGGCTACAGCCTGAAATTGCCTCTGCTTCAATAGAAGTCAATGGGAAAAATATATTCTCCCGATTTTGTTTTAAAATCTCCCTCTTTCCAGGTCTTCCCATGTTCCATTGCATGCACCAATAACCTAATCCACATATTCCCACCTTCTGACAGTAACCCTCATCTCGCCATAGCGCCTTTCTCACATGCATTTAATGTGGCTTAAAGAGCAAAAAACATAACGTCATAACCTATCCAATGAGTTTTTTTATGCAGCTCTTTGATGCCAGTACATGAGTCAATGTTCCATATTAGGATTGTAATTTAGGAACTGCTATAGGATCTTGTGGCAAACGCAGCAACCCACTGAGCTATCCACATAAAATACAGTTATGTGATCTGCATGGTATGTGTTCTTTGCAGCAGCATATTAACCATCTCCTACTTTAACCCCTTTGCCGCGGTACGAATTCCGCCGCGGTGCTGGGGGGGTTCGGGGTCAGCGCGGCGCCGCCATGCTCGTGACGGAACCACTCCGTCATGAGCCACGGGCGTGCTGTGCTCATGACGGAGTGGGTCCGTCACTACTCCGCCCACTTGCATTGTTCGCCCGCACAGGCGGGGAATCAGTGCCGTGTGGGAGGAGCGGCCGCCAACGGCCGCAGCATGACGGAACCACTCCGTCATGAGCACACGGCGCCCGTGGCTCATGACGGAGTGGTTCCGTCATGAGCAGGCAAGGGGTTAAGATGAGTCAAAACTCCACTAGAAAAAACTCTAATTTCTTTCCAGCAGGATCATTAATCACCCGAGTTCTCTTGACGTTTTTAATGCTGCATGGCAACTGCTGGATGCACAAGGAGGTCTGTAGCGGGTGCTTTTAAAACCATAAGTTATTTCTAAACACAGCACCCCCACCGCCCCCATTGGTCAGTGGCAGGTGAGGCTGCACCAGTCGTACTACCCTAAAACCAGCCCGGATCCCAACTCTTTCTTAATCTTAATGTACTTAGTAACTGAACCCAGCCCAGCCCCTAACACAGCCGCTAATCCTTATCCTGGAGCTAAACTAACAGAAACCATGACCTTAACCCACAACTCTAACATAACCGTAACCCCGAGCCAAAACTGACACCAGACCTGAGCCTAATTGTATCTGGTCCCTATCCTGACCCTAATCCACCATGACAGTTTTTCTGTAACTCTTGCCCTAACTATCTCAGACCAGGCAACTTGTGATTTGTTTTCACCGTGTGAGAAGGGGGGCGTCGTCAAGAAGAGAGCGGGGCTTATCACCAAGCACAACCCAAGACACTTCTAAATCCACAGCCCCCTCCCACAACAGGCCTCCCACGATGCCTCCCCTCAAAAGAAAAACAAAAATCAAAACTTTTGAGGCTGCCGCCTCATCCAGTGATTCATCTCCACCAAACTTGTAACCAGGACATTACCGACCAAAATACTACCTATCACTTCATTCCACTTCTTTTTTCATATAAAAACATTTAATTAAAGAACCATTTCATTGAAAAAGTATGTGACTTCGAAATCAAAATCACTGAAACACAATTAGGGCGATAAAGTGAGGAAGAGGGTCAAGTAGGTGGTTAGAGTCATGTTAGGTTCAGAATCATGGCAAGGGTTATGGTTGGAGGTAAGGCGGGGTCATGGTTAGGGGTGGATAAGGGTCTAGTAAAGTTAAAGGTGGAACTGAAGGTCACCGTCTGGGTTACAGTTGTGAGACAGCAAACCTGCCAACTCCAAGACCCTGCCACCCTGGAAGAGCTGTTAGCCTTAATTGGTGGAATCACTTGAAAAAGATGCATTCTTTTTGAGAAGTAGTGTAGGGATGTTACCAGATGAGCTTTGGAGTGTGTGCTTTTAATGTATTGTTGAAAATTGTGTGTACTTGGTATAGTCTGCGAACTACCTATATCGACCTTTTGGAATCATTTTTTTATCTTCAACCTAAACCTTTTTGTGTATTTTTGGTAGCATATCTGATACTGTGTGTAATAGTGAATTTCCCACTGGTTATTTTAACTTGTATTAATGTTTCATTTAAGGTGTGCTTTATTTTATATGGGGTTACCTAAAGGTGAAAAAACGGCAGAATAGTTGCAGAATATTTTCCTCTTTTTAGGCACCCCTTTGACCCTGCTCCACGCTCACTGACCCCACCACCACATTGCACTCAGTTTCACAGTTCTATACGTTTTAAATGTATTTTGACGCTGCCTTCACCCTGTAGGATCACAGACTGAAAATATTCAAATGTTGGAATAATGGAGGTAGATTTTTTGGCTCTGTACCGGTGCATGAATAACAATCATGAGTACAAGTTGCACAGTGCTACACTGGGAGTAATGAAGCATCATTATCTGGAGGACAATTAGCATTGTAAAAATAACTGGTTAATTTAACCCACAGGTCCCTCACAGTCAGAGTTAAAGTATGGCCAAACAACATTTTGTCTCTACCAGGTTTGGATAGGTAGTCAATGAACAATAAAGAAAATGTGTCCACTCTGAGTGCAAATTTCCATACGCTGATGCATGGTCCATAGACGCGGACAAAATGAATGTCAAGTGGAACATAAAGTAAGATAGCTGAGATGGTGTAATCGCTGATTATCCTCGTCTCATCACGAGTAAACATTACTCTGTTCATTAGTATAAGTTACACAGGATGTGACTTTTGCAGAGTTGATATTTAATAAAATAGTGGACAAGGACTAGACTTGCACATGCATAACGTCAAAGACTGAAGGAAAACAATTAAGAATGTGAGTAAATTGTATTGTTCATTATTATCTCCCTCTTGGGTTGTGCGGTGGATGTCTTGCTGTGATTGATCTGTCTCTGGTGTTGTTTCTCTCTGTAGATGGCAGCCATTGTGACCAGCCTGGTGCGTCTCTTCCAACCCTCATTGGCCTCGATGGGTGACAGCCAAGGCCCCGTGCTCTGGTATGCCCTGCTGAGCCTCCGGCTGGTCGCCCTCTTCACAGCCGACAACCCTTGGTCCTCTCTGAAGCCTGACTTCACCTGCAACCATTCGATGAGTGCCTTCTGCACCACCCTCTGCTTTAATAATCACTTTGATGTCCCACTGTCCCCTCTCTGGAGCTTCAGCTTCCTGGCTGTCGTCGTGCCGGTGCTGCTCATGCGTCTCGTCCAGCGAGGCTCCCACAAGGCTGCTTCACAGAAGAAGGACATTGAACTGATGGATCCTGTTAGAGAGGCTTTCCCCAAATCATCCACGCTGCTGCCACCGCAGAGCACATCCGTTGTTATTCTGCACATTGCTTGCATACTCTTCCTGTTGTCCATTGAGCTAGTCTTCCTGTGGGCTCTGGTTGCGTTGCAACTGCCCAAAGTGTTCCCTCACACCTTTCCATGCTGGGCTGACTTGTGCCCTGAGAATGTGGAGTGCGCCATCTTCGGCCGCACTGATAAGCAGATGGCCCTGGCCACTCTAGCATTCACTGCCGGCATCAACATAGTGGTCTGCGTCATATCCGCTATCATGGAGGTTGTGCAGCTGAGCAGGTGTCGGAAAAAGTAGGCCGTGTGGGAGGTTTGATAGTCAGGGATTGTGGTACTGCTTTCGATGGTTACAAAATGAGTGCCTTTAACTCAACACTAAAATTGTGCTACCTACACATGCACCAGCCTAGAACCAGCAGCTGTCTCTGCTGCATCACTTACTCTTTAGGGATAAACAACTTGGTCAATTTGTGCCCCAATGCAGAGACAGGCTCTTCTCATTGCATCTTGAAACCTTGGTACTTTACTTTGCAACACTTGTACTCATGGTGGTGACATATGTGTACAGGGAGAGAACCTCCTTTTGCATTTTACATGCACTCTTATCATCAGTGGATAAATCCACATGCCAAGTACATAAGCCTAAATGCACTGTCTGCACATCAGTTGCTAGACACAAGGCGAGAAGAAGGGTGGAACCATCCAACAGACCTGTTCCAGTGCTGCGCAGGACTCAGGGCTGGGAAAGGCCTGAGGAGAAGCCATGTTACCATCTCTGGCATTAAAAGTAATTAAGAGCCATCGATTTTGCACTGTGAAATCAACCCAGATGTGACTCAAGGGTCAGTGGTGCAATGAAGCTTGAGGGTCTCCCCTGCAAAGTACAGGGAGGGGCCCCCTTCCGGACTTACTCTGGAGTTCTCTGGCCAGGGTACTGTGCTGAGGGGGCCACCTGGTGCTCACCCCCTGCACTGCGGGGCGTGTGTGCCTTTGTTATACCACTGTCAACGGCACAAGACACAATGGAATGCAGAGCAAATCTAAAATTCACCCCCAGTCAAGAGATCCAGGTTAAATCCATCTTTCTTTAGCTCACTTCGGCACCCCAGTCCAGACCCAGCCATATGCAAATCAGTCTTAACCCTGCTCCTCATGGGAACAGTCCAGCCCGAACTGCCGAACCAGGTCCTCCCCGGAGCGGAAACAAGCATCCTGGGACCGGTTTCGGGTCATCACTCCTCATCAGCCAGGCTAGCTTGAATCCAGTGGCAAGGGCACCGCAATGCTAGGAAGCCAACTGGAGTGCCTCAAGTAAAGGGCACATGTTACCACTAGTGGCAGCAAATGTCTTCGCAAGGGAGAAGGGTAGCTTAGATTCTATGTTATGATGTCTTCGCCAAAAATGTAATGAAGGCACATTACCATGACATAAACTCGTTTAACTTGAACCTTTCACATGAATTTTACTGACGTACATTAGATTATCTGCTGCAACAACGACGTTTTCCAGGATAAATTGTGTTTTGCACATATCCCTTCTATCCCACTATCCCCGACCTGCCCCATATCCCAGCCTCCATCATAACTTTGTATTGCTCCAAACATAAGCATTAACAGGCCTCAGTCCTAACCAATCACTTTCTCTAACCCTTGTCATTTTCTTAACCTCAGCCCCTACTGATACATTTGTGTCCACCCCTAACACTTTCCTTAACTTTATCCCTACTCTAATCCTCACGTTATCCTTCAATCTAAACATTTGTTTTGCATTTTATATAGCGCAATTTTGTCTCAAGGGCATTACAGCGCTGTACATGAGCCTCAGTTTTCATTGTACAAGGTCAGATCCCAGTTACCCTTACAAAAACCTTAAATGTAACCACAATTCTTAATCCAGAACCTGACAGTAATGCTAGCTCACCCCTAACCTTCTATATATTGTACGATACTCATTGAACTCAGCGGTACAAACAAAGTGTTGTAATGACTTCCCTGAAACATGCTTTTTTTTATTTCCATTGAGGGGGAATTCCGGGAAGATGTTCTCTGTTATAGTGCATGCTTTCTATCTCTCACTCTGTTTGTGAAAATCTCTTCATTCATTTTCTGTTTTTTTCCAAAGTTGGATTTTCCCATTTGGGCAAATGTGATGTATTTGAAAGTGCACAAAATCAGAAAATATCTCTACCACACTCCTCCCAAAAATGTGTCAGGTTTGTGGTTTAGGGAAGAGTAATGGCGAAATTATCAAATATGTGAGTCTGAAATCTGCACAAAAAAATGTGTTTAAAGTTTAATGAGTGCTACAAGGCTTGGTGTTCTGTGCAGTTCTTCTGTGTGTTATTGTGGTTGTATATTTTCAACAGCAGTTAACAGGTTCCAATATCTTTGGCCAAATAACTGCTGGACTTCTTGAAATTCTGTGTATTGTGGATAGTTGTGTGCAAAAGCCAGTATTGCAGATTTGTATCCCAACCACTTAGGTAGGAGACCATGCTGCACAAATAGGTTAAAGAAGACAATTCCATTATTGGACTAATTAGATAAAAAGCCTTGAAAATCACAGAATATCACAAAATGCAGTCTACAGATTTCTACTCAGTTTTGCTGCAGAAAATACAATTCTGTACTTTTTTATTTGTAGTAGTCAGCTTTTCCTCCTTAGCCGTGCTTAATTTGTAAAATAATACGTGCAAGGGCCCAGACCAGGAGGCCACTGCAGCTTGCACCTCCCATTGCCCTGTCATTGCTGCTAATGACGGGACCAAAATTACTAACCATCTCTCTCACCTGCAAGTGCGACAGGTCAGATTATCCCATGTCCCCAAGGCTAAAGAAATGGCTGGGGAGGCAGGTAAAAGTACTTTTTAATGTATATTGTATTCATAAACAACCGTTGTTCTGCTCATCTCTAAATTAGATGAGCAGCGCCCCCATGTGGCAGACTGTCATAAGTGTGGTGATGCCAAGTATGTGCCGGTGCCGAGCACCAGAAACCAATGAAGTGCTGGTGCCGAGCACCGGAAACCACCAGCCCAAATTAAGCACTGCTCCTTGGGATGTTCAAAGGACAAGCTGGTACGTTGGCTGTGACCACAAGATAACCACGACCATAGGTAAGCTTATGAGTAAAGCGCAGAAAAATGTGTGTAACCTGTGCGGAATTTCAAGAAATTGATAAAGTAATCGCAAGATCCTTTACTTTGGCATTAATGGTTTTTTTCTCTGATTGTGGTAAAGGGTTTTCACTGGTGCTTTATATTTGGTTAGCTTGTGACCCTTAGCTTGTGACCCCGTGTTCTTGGTTACATTGGATCAAGGTTTCCATGGCCGCGGAGGCTAGATCTTGATCATGAGGAGGAGAGGACTGAGTCCTGACTCTCAGATAAAACTAGAGCATGAAACCCCTCCCCTCAAGGACGAAGATCACACACAAGCATCATTTGGAGCATTTCTCAAGCTTTGGGTGTGGCTGGCTAGTGAGCCTGCTAGGTCAGGGTACCCTGGGTGAGGTAAGTATAACCCAAGTGCGGCTCAGTGGCCCGTGTGACGGCACCAGGCCTCTGTGGTTGGTGATGGGCCTGTGCTCAGTGCCACGCCAGATGGGGTGTAGTAGGTATTGAGATAGGGCAAGGTAAGCGTACTCACAAAGGTGAAAACAATCAGATGTTGGCATTATGGGAGGGTGCTTGCCAGGAACAATCACTCCTCAGCTCACCTGCACCTTTAGGTTAATCTTGGGCAGCCCTCGCCTGGGCTCTGGTGATGGGTAGAGGAGGATTCTTAGAGCGCTGGGTTGTCATCTCTTTTATCCGTAAGCTGGTTGAGGGCCAGTAGCATGGCAGGCCAGCAGAACTTCAGTAGGGCATCAGGTTTAGTCCAAGCCTAGAGGAAACAGACAGCACTCAACTGCATATTCAAGAAGGTGCCAGGGCAGGGTACACACAGGCATAGCCTAGACGACTGGCTTCAGAGCCCCCCTTCTGGTTAGCGGCAAACTTGCGTTACTTCCAGCAAGTATACGCCGGTCTCGTGCTGTGTGTAACGTCACATAAAGCTAGCCCAGGAACGCATCTCTGGTAAGAAATGTGTGCATTCACTCCAGAGAGTGTCTGTTGAAGACATATGTGGGCCATCCTCCTTCTCGCACTGATCATTTGTCTAAAACACAGATGTTTGCGTTCAGCCATGGGTAAACCCAAGGATCGATGTACTAGAAGTGATCACAGTTCTCCATTCATGCTTGTTCTGATGTTTGTGATCATTAAGGCGACTGCAACAAACTTCAAGGTAGGAGACATCATTCATATAAAAGAATACACACACAAAAGGGCCATTGTAACAGAAGTCAATCAGAGTAATTTACAATAGGGGTCCAGTAGGCCTCACCATACAGTGCATCATCGATGAATTGCCCTGTCACCTGCATCGGTTAAAGGGTCGGGGGGGGGGAAATCCCTTGGAGACAGTGGGGAGCGAAGACCTATTTAGGGTCTTTTTTGTCCCAGAGTTCACTAAAGATGGCCCTTGGAAGCACCTGGTGTGAAGTTTGGACTTGAAACCCCACAATCGAAGCCAAAACACTTCAAATCCTCACAGGTTTAATATTCACAGGTCTCAACTGAGTACTTTTAGTCATTTATGGGACAGTATAAGTCACACTTCTCCAGTTTCATGGATACAGCACTGACGCTTTTTAGCAGTTACAGATGACATGCTAAAGATGTGATGTGCGCAGACTGGCCACCCTCACCCTCTAGATCTGAAATGATGCATATTTACACACTCATGGTCATTGATACAGCACCCGCACTTCTCATTAGGACTGTCGGATTTATTACAAAACAATGTAACATTTTTCAGCATGGTTGCTGTTGTTTAGTTGGGAAAGAGCAGGCAAATCTGAGCAGAAGATGGCTTACTTTCAGTGGGAGCGCATTGGCACTTCCCTGTCAGGCTGCTCTGTAATATAAGTCAATTGTCAGCACTTCTCAGGAGTTGATGTACTAGTTACAGCACTTCTCAACAAAAGAAACTATACTACTGCCTGTCTACCTTTGGCTGTTAGCACAGAGGCAACAGTTCCTTCTTCGGAAGTTGTGCTTTATTTGCTGGTCATAATTATATTACAACAATTGCTTCATGTTCTTAGTTCTATGGTTAGTGGTCTTTTATTCATACTTAATCATTTATCTCCTAATTTATGTTGAAGAACACTGCCTGGGCTGTCAGTCTTGTCCCAGGTACAAATATTCCTTTAGAAGTCAGTTCAAGGGTCGACTATTCATAGGTCTCCTCCTGTTGCTTTTGGGGTCACATTCTATCCCCCTTCAAAAAGAATAGAGTTCAGCTGGTGCATTCCCTCATAGTCCATTATGATCTCACTGACTAGGTGTGCTGCCTTGTTTATATACCTTGTGATCCACCCGTGGATCTACCTTTTGCTCCACCCCACGTACAGATTAGTTCTTCCTAGAATAATCTTCTCCCATTGTTTGATTCCTGCTTTTGGATTGGAACAAAGAGTTTAGGAGGGACATGTGGCCACTCTCTATGTTAATTTGTCTCCCTCCAGCCCTTTGCTGAAAAAGGAGGATGATCCCTTAGGGGAACATGGGGATCCGTTCAGTATCTCTGGCATGTGGACCCCTCCTGGAGGACACCTAGAAAAGGCAAGTTTTGTCCATGTCGGATCTCCCTGACCAATTCCCAGACCCTCCGACAACCCTGCTGAACTGGCACCTGCAGGAATGCTCGTTTGGTCCGCACTTATACACCTTGCGATGCGACAGAGGTTTATGTTGCATGTCGGCTCTCCAACTGAGATCTACGGGCCAACTGCCTGAGCTGCCGAAAGACCCCACCGCCGCAACCAGGGCAATCGGCCTATGCATGGCAAAGTATGCTCTCCTTCGTTGCAATAACAATGCTTTGTGGACCTTCTGGTCATTCTGAACCCCACAGTCAGCACAACCTTCCATGGGGCCATGCTGTCGTAACACAAATCGATAAAGATGTGCTGCTCGGTTTGAGCTGCCCATGCACATAGCACCTCCTCTGGGTAGTAAGGCATTCTACGCCCACCTCTCCCAGTTAAAGATGAGTGATCAGAGTAGATCCACCACTGGAGTAGGCTCTCTCTGTAAGAATGGACTATGGCTTGTATACTTCCCGGCAATTCACTACTGTACCGAGTACCTTACAGGATGAAGAGAGTCCTCTGCGGTTGGATCGGGCTGTGTGCTGAACCCATCTTCTGGATCACATGGTGATGCAATTTGATCTACATCTGAAAAAGAGGGCCTGAATTGTTGGATTAATCTGTTCAAACCACTGCTCTATTTGACTTTTCGGACTCACTTTTCCAAACAATTCCCTGGGACGAATCCTCGACTGTTTTCCCTACGCCACATTAGATCCAGGCATCTGGACCCACATTGCTTGTTGAGAGATCTCTTAACCACCACTCTTCTACACTTTAGATCACAGACTACGAAATAAGCCCTGGAAGGGACCCCTGATGTGAAAACCTGCACGTTTTCCCTCGTGTTTTTTCATTGAATGGGTGCTGCGGAAACGTCAGTACAAGCTAAAGACGTGGTTAGAATGAAAGGTAGGATATTAAACTTCGTTTGGTGTGTTTTTTTAGGAGGGAATGATGGCAAAGGTTGTTATATTAGAAGCACCAAACGGAATTGTATTTTCCAGGTAGGAACCAACCACACTCACCAATGCACTTTATTTTTCTTTGAAATTCTAGTATTTTTTTAAATTAGACAAACCAGCAGATGGACTATTTGAACATACAGGTGTGCTTGTTGATCTGATGACAAAAAGGAGAGTTTTTGTTGGAGAGGGGACAATATCAAATTTTCTTTCTGGCTTATACACATTCCTGTCTTCAAAGCGACCACTGACGCCGCCATTTGTAGTTGGGTTTTTAGGGATTCGGTGTGTGCTTGTATGGCACAGTCATCTCTGTACGCAATCAATCAATCAATCAATCAATATTTACTTCATTCGATTGACATCAGCAATCATAAAACTGCAATAAAAACAATCATAAAAGTATAATGAGCACATCAATTTATATCATTTCATATAGTAAGTTCCATATGGATGCAGTCTCAAGCATAGGCATGGTACACAGCTTTTAAGAATCTCAAGACATAATAGCAAACAGTAAAATTATTTTAAAATTGTAGGTATAGGAGAGCTGGTCTCGCTCGGTTAAAATTCCTATGTACAAGTAATGGGCGAATATACTTTTGTCTTAAATTGGCCCATTTAGGACAAAGTAATACAATATGTAAAGTGCCCAGTGCAGTGAACTCATCACATGAACATATGGGAGGGTCTTGTTGCTTATGTCAGCCTGCTACAAGTTGAGGAAACATGTTAAAACGAAGATGTGTTAAAAATCTTCTATGGTTAACTGGCATATTGAATGTTAAATAAAAATCAATTTTATCAATCGATTTTACCATAGCATAATGCGTACAGAAAAGTTTACGCTGTGAGTCTAGCATTCTCGCTTCTTGGGTAAACTTATAAAAAGCTCTCTTGACTCCTGCAATATCCGATTTGGAAATTCGCTCTGGCAAGGTAAAAACATGCGATAGGCCCAGATTTGACAAGGTAGTTTCTATATAGCTCAGCCATGGTATACGCAAGCTATAGTTCAAATTAAACAATCTCTAAATATTAATATGTTAAAATTCAGTTCTTTTTCAGTCCATATAGAGCACCATAGAAGTATAGGGCGCCAGCGTATATAGTCAGCTATATACCCTGCCCCTAACTCTTCATGTGCTATTTCTGCAGGGACATTCTGCGGGATTCGTAACAATTTCCTTAGATATTTATTTTCTGCTATTTGTATTGAAATGGCCGATTGATATCCCCAGATTTTTTCCCCATAAGTAACAGTTGGGACACACTTAGCATTATAAAGGCGTAATATAGATTTTATGTGACTATAGCCTAAACACATGGAAAAAGCATTGGTGCTAAAAATAATCATAATATATGATTGTACATGTGATTTGAGTAACGGTTCCCAGGATGATCTATCATCCAACAGTATACCTAAGTAGCTGAACCTATCCACCTTGCCTATAGTATTATCTTTTATCACATATTTTTTAGACTAAGTACCTTTGGGTATAATGTAATAGTATGTGATTTAAAATACTTGATTTTTAACCCCAAATTTTCCATAAAATCATGAAAATGGTTTAGTAGAATTTGCAGGCCATTTGCTGTCCGGGAAATAAGAACAGAATCATCCGCATACCACAAAGCGGGAACCATTCAATGTCCTTTCCTCACGGCATCTATGCAATGATCCCTTAAAAACTGATCTAATTAATTTGTATATAAAATAAAAAGGAAAGGAGCTAAAATACATCCTAGGCAGAGCCCTCATCCTTAAATGAAAGTACTTGGTGCATTCTCCAGATGGGCCAAATCTTACTGCAGGTTCAAGCCCTGTGTGTAAGTTGTGCAAGGATGCTACTATGGCTTCGTCTATTCTGCAGCACACATAAAAGGAGGAAAATGCCCCTCTTGCTTCTCCCTCCCTCCACTCTCTGACTTGGCCCTAGCCTCCATCACCTTCCTTTGTCTATCCCTAATGTTGCTAGCCCCCTTCCACGCTAGTCTCACTGTCTGTGTTGGCATGCCATTACAAAATAAATTGTGTGGTCAGCTTTTTTCCAACGTTTTGCTTTGCTGCACAGCAGTCGGACTACTTTGCATGATGGCTAAAAGAAATTGACAAAGCCAATGGTGCTGGTAGCCGAGAGCTGCTGGATTTGCCAATGCCTGTTCCTTCAGGTTTGGGATAGTGAGGAGGAGGGGGTGGACTCTAGTCCCCAGACTACTCTGGTAGCCTCTGATGTTTTGAGTCAAAGCCTACCAGCGCAGTTGTCTGGTTTGCTTAACACTTCTTGGGGACATTCTGAAAGTTGACCTAAGAATGCATACTGCCCATTGCTTTGCGTTGGTAACTCACATTTTCTCCCCTTCTATTTGCTGGCTTTATTTGTTTATAACTGCCTGTTCACTGTATTTTTCCACAACTGGTCACTGTCTGTAAACAGGCCTTTAGATTGTGTTCCTATCTTGTCACATTTGCTGCACATTCAAAGACAGGGGTCAAATGTCAGCCTTTGTCTTCTGAGGGAGTTTGGTGTTTACTTTTCTTTCTTTAACTTCAAAGTGAGAGGCTTGATCTGACAATCTGGGATGTGAAAGGAAAGGCTTTTTTCTAGCACACAACAAATTTTAAATGTCTGTAAATGAACTACAAATATTTCAGAATACATCATAATTAGGAAAGCACAAATGAAGCATATTTTATTTTAATTCTCAAGTGTGCTGGAAACAAATGTTTTAAATCCAAACACTAGGGGGGTCATTATGATGGCGGAGGGATCCAGGCACGGCTGGCGGTGGGGGGGCTTCCGCCATCGGACTGCGATTTTCCCCGGCACGTTATGATGGCGGGGGATCCAGACTGCGACCGTAGCGGACACAAAGACCATCCACCATGGAACCGCCACAGGCAATCGGTACGATTGCCTGGCAGACGGTTTAGATAGGCCAAAATGGTGGCGGTGCCTAGCAGGCACCCTCCGCCAAATTAGGATGCTGGCTGCAGCCAGCCTTTCCATGGTGGCGAAACCACCATGGAAAGGCTGATGGGGATTTGATTTGGGGGCCCATTGCGGGCCTCCCTTGTGTTGGTGGAGATTAGGGTGTACTGGGGGGGGGGTACCCATGGTACCCCCTACATTTCACAGCCCTGCGTGGTGCCTGCCATGTAGTGCAGTGAAATGCACAACCTGCTCTTTTGGTACCGCGGCTGGTGCTGTAGTCAGCAGCACCCGCCACAATGTTAAATGGCAAGATGCGACCACCATGGTGGCGTTCGCATCCTAATTTGTACTCGGGACCACCGCATGCATAGCGGACGGTCCTGATGCCCACCACGATGGTGGGCGGACTCCAGTCCGCCCGCCATCGTTATGACCCCCTAGGTGATGCCATTTCCACACATAGTTGTTTGTGCACTGCATAGTTTTATCATTAAAATAGTATGCCTGTGTAAATGTAATGGTCATTTCCATTAATAATATGGCAGTGCACTACCACCCCATGTATACTCCACTCTATGCTATTCCACTCTACAGCACTCTAATCCACTCTAAACAACTCTATGCCCCTCCACTTTATTCCACTCCACTCTTGTAATAAAAGAGGAGCTCTTGTGATTTGGTACCCTATGATGACCCCTGACTCCCATCATTTTAACTGACTTCAGTGTGTTATTTTGCCATAGCCTTGATGTAGGATGGTCCTGCATATGCCTGCTTCTCTTCTGTCCTGAAATCTTGCTGTCTTTCAGTGGGACCTGTCATGGAGTAGAATATTCTTGCCAAGAACAGAAGGTGTGGGATGTGCATTTGAAGGCGTGAGAGAGAGAGAGAGAGAGAGAGAGAGAGAGAGAGGTGTGGAATGCACTCTTTAGTCTCGAAGTGCAGTGTTGTGAGCGGGGGTTCACACACATGTGCTTGGTGTTGTACATTGGTGAGAATTATGAGCTCTGACTATTGGCTTTGACATGGCCTCATGTCTTCTTGCTTTCTGACTGCCTTGTTGCTGCGTGCACGGCAGTGCTTGCAAGTTGTTAGGGTTATTCACATTCAAGGTCTTTCTGTTTTTCTAGCGATTGCTTTTGTTTAATGTACTCTGGAAGGCCGTGTGGAAGCTTCGTTAAGATAGAGGCTGGAAGATGTGAGAATGGAGGAAGGGACGTGAGAGCTCCTTACTGCCATGGGGATGCTTGCTTGGAACTTGGCCAGTTCTGGTAAAATTCCTCTGGCGCTGGGAGGAGGTCTTTCGCAAATCTTCTAGTGTGTTTAAAGCTGAGGGTTGCAGACTGAGAAACTGGGAGTTTGGAATCCGAGCGAGGACAGACGTGTCTATCTCAGAGTGACCCTGGTTGCTGAGCTCTGAGCCCCGGCTGTGAACTTCCCCGGCCAGAAGTGGGCTAAGATGCAGATCCAGGGCCATATTTACAAGGGCATTATCGTTGCTTTAGCCGCACTTTTTGCAGCTGAAGCGGCGATAATTTCATCACCCTATTAGCAAGGCGGCGCTAACATGCATTAGCTCATGTTAGCTGCCGTTTTTGTAATGCCACGCATCTTAGCAATATGCATCGCTAATGAGATGCAAAGTAGGCATACCTTCCTGTAACACCACGACAAAAGGTCGCGAACAGGACATTGCATTATTTACAACACGGCCCCGGAACCACGAAGCAATGATGAAAGCAGCGCTAACGGCGGTTTTCGCAGGATCCTTAACACCTGGTCAAAACTTGACTTAGGCATGTTTTGAATGGGAGGTGGATTGTTTGGTTACGTTCACACTCCCCTATTATCAAGCTTTTCATTAGCGTGTGAAATCATCGCTTGATTTCACACGCTAATGATGAATATCACCGTCTATTGCAGGTTTGTACATCGCCTGTGAGCAAGACATTGTAAATACACCGCTAACATGGCAGTAGGCGATAGGCGGCGATATTCAAAATCGCGCTAAGCGTGATTTGCGATGTTTAACACGAAGCGTTGATAATATCCCCCCCAGTGCTAGCACTAGGTGATGTATTGAGTTTTGTAGTTATTGCCATTGTGATGTTTAGCCAGTGGTTTTGATAATTTGAGGTGTTTGCTTTGTGGTGTGGGAGGTGCACATCCAGAGTAATCCTCTGCTGTGTATATATATATATCCAAAACACAGTATTCCACCTGGGGCCAGCCGAACTCCCGGCAGGTGCAACCAGAAAGCGGTGGTGGAAACCCCTTATGAAACAGCAAAAACAAGGAGTTCATGATACTCCCAAGGTCAGGTGCACTCACGGGGTATGTGTCGGCTATAAAACATCCGCAGACGTGTTTCTGGCTCTTGTTGTCATCAGTGCGGAAAAGCCGTCAATAAAACAACACAGTCATTTAAACGGTTCTGCCATATGGTTGGTGGATCCTTGGCCTTTGAAGGGCCGGCAATGGGGCGTCACCATTTTCATCATTAGTGCTGGGTCTTGCCTTGCCTTTTGGGAGGGTTGGAGTTTGGGTGTGTCCTTTTTGTGAAACGCAGATTCATTACAACTCTACTTCATTCTATGCCACTCTACTCCACTTCCGTCACACCACTCTATGTCATTCCACTCTACACCACTCCATTCAATGACTCTTTACACCATTTAAATCTACAACACTCAACTTCACTCCATGCTACTCCACTCTATGACACTTCACTCTAAAACATTCTCACACGCCACTCTACTACACTCCTTGCAACTTTACTTCACTCTACTCCACTCCACGCTATGCCACTCCACTCTATGATACTTTACTCCACTCTACTGCACTGCCTTCTACACCACTCCATTCTATGCCACTCCACTCTATGCCACTTTACTCTACACTACATCACTTCACTCTATGCTCCTCCACTCTTCGTCACTCCACTCTAGGACACTCTACTCTATTCTACATCACTTCAGTCTATGCTGCTCTACTCCACCCCCGCCACTCCACTCTACGCTGTTCGACTCTACGCCACTCCACTCTATGTCACTCAATAACACACTACTCTACTCCACTCTATGACACTCCACAGCACTCTATGCCACTTCACTCTATGACACTCTTTTTTACATTACTCTGCACTTTAACACCCCAATCTACGACACTCTATGCAACTCCACTCTTCTGCACTCCATACAACTTTGCTCCTTTCAGCACTCCATTCTATGACATTTTACTCCACTCTGCACTACACCACTCTATGTCACTCCAGTCTGCTCCACTTTACTTCACTCCACTCTTCGATTCCACTCCACTCTACGGCACTCCACTCTATGACCCTCCACTCTATGCCACTCCACGACCCTCTACACCACTCCACTCTACGCCACTCTTCTCTTCTCTACGCCACTCTGCAACACTTCACGACACTCTAATACACGCCACAACACTCTACAACATTCAACTTTATACGACTCTAAACCTCTCTACTCTAATCCATGATACACCACTCGATGCCACTCCACACCACTCTACGTGAATTCACTCTATGACACTGTACTCTGCACAGTGCCACTGTATGCCACTCCAGTCTAAGCCACTCTACGTCACTTAACTCTAGGTTACTTTACTCCGCTCCACTCCACACCACACCACTGTACGACCCTCTACTCTTCAACACTCCAAGCTACTATACGACACTCCACATCACTCTAATTTACTCTACGCCACTCTACTTTACTCTATGCCACAGTTGGGTAGTACCAAGTGTCATGCAGTGTCGCGCACTACACCTCTCTACTCTAAACCACTCTGCTCCACTGTACACCACTCCACTCTATCACACTATTTCACAACACTCTATACCAATCCACTCTACCACACTCCATTCTATGACACTCCACTCTACGACACTCCACTCAACTTTACGATGCTCCACTCTAAAACATTCTACTCCACACCACTCCACTCTACACCACCCTATCCCACTCTACACCCTTCCACTCTATGACACTCTAAGCCAGTCCACTCTATGACACTACATGACAGTCTATGCCAAGGCACTCTCCGCCATCCTACTCTGCTGTATGCCACTCTACTGTATTCCACTCTATGACACTTAACTCCACTCTATACAACATCACTTCACTCCACTGTACTCCACTCCACTGTACGCCACTCTACGACACTCCACTCCACGACAATCTACTCTATCCCACACCAACCCACTCTACTCGACAACACTCTGCTATATGACACTCCACGCCAATCTATGCCACTCCACTCTATAACACTCCAGGACACTCCTTTCCACTCTACACAACTCCACAACCATCCACTCTACTCTACTCCACTCCACTCCACAACACTCTACGCCACACCACTCTTTCACATTCCACTCCACTCCACGTCACTCTCTTCTACACCACTAACTTATAGCCACACTGAACAGCAGCCACACTGGTGTAGAACATGGCTTAAACACATTAGCAAAGCCAACAGCTCTTGCATAGGCAAGACCTATTGGCTTTGCCAATGCTTGCTTAACTTCTAGTGTCTGTGTACAGTGGGTCTGCTCCTCCTTGATGTCTGGAGTGAAGTACCTGCAGTGTCTGGGCTCATTCCTGCTGTCCACCCTATTCTGCAGGAAAGGCACTTTCTGGGGCATTTTTACAAGCCCCGTTGTGTCACTCTTGTACCAGGCAACGTGGTGCAAGAACGATGCAACTTAAAAATGGGATTTATGAACCACGCAAGGCCACCTCGCTGGGCCCTGAGTGGCTTCATAAATCTCGAGTAAAGCAACGCAGCACAAATCTCTGTGTTGGCTTACTCTCGCCAGGGAGGCGATCCATGGGTATTGCATGGGTGTTTCCATGCAACAGCCATGGATTTCGATGCATTCCCAGATTTACCAGAATTGGTAGACCTTGTAATGCACCAAAACTCTATCCTTCCCCAGGTGAGGTGGAACAAGGAGAAATATGTTTATTTTTTATCGTTTTTGCCTCTTTCTACATGTGCTGCCTTCTGCCGCACACATAGAAACAGAAAATGCCTGAGGGGATTGTTTTTGTGCATGAAGGTGCACCTTCATGGAGATAATCAATCCACCTTACAACGCAGGCACCCTTGTGCCATGATGCAAGGGTGCCTGCGTTGTCGCTAGGCAGCCAAAACAACAGCAGCGCAGGGAAAACGGCAGGAATGCACCGCACTCTATTAAATACCGCACATTCCAGCCCGTTCCCTGTCATGCAATGATGCACCAAGGTAACTTGCTGCGCTGGCGCTGCGTGACAAACTCATAAATATGCCCCTATGTACAGCGTGCACACGGACAGAATCGCTTTTGGTGCTTAAGTAGATAGATGACCAACCTAAGTCATAAGACGGAACTTGAAGAATCACTTAAGTCATGATGATTCGAACCCATAGCGCCTGGTTATTATCAATTAGTCTCCAGATCTAGGTCTGCTTCCACCCGTGCACTGACTGTAACAACATGTCAGTTGGTAGTTTCCTTCAATAGTTTGGGCTAGAGAGGAGTAAGCAGTCAGCTGCTATTATGGGTTTCCAGGGCTATTAATCAAGAATAGTGCTGGATAACTCTGCTTTTAGGT
The DNA here is from genome assembly GCF_964204655.1 of Triturus cristatus. NCBI lineage: Eukaryota > Metazoa > Chordata > Amphibia > Caudata > Salamandridae > Triturus > Triturus cristatus. The sequence continues at coordinate 1,259,797,250 of NC_140590.1, forward strand.
TATTTTTTTGGGTGGGGGAGCAGTGGGGGGGGGGGGGGGGGGTTTATATGCTTTTACCATGTGTTAGTTTAAGCAAGTTTGGATATTTCAAATAGGATTAATATTTTTGCGGGGAACCTGCCTTGGCCAAGCTGGGCCTCGATAGCTCAAGGCTGCCCCTGAGAACAGGGCCGGACTAGGAACCAGAACCGGCCCTGGTAAAGTGCTCAGCCAGCATTTACGAAGGACTATGACACCAGCCAATGAAAATTATGGGCGGAGAGTGGGTCGGAGCTTCAAGTCCATACTCAAACACAGCATACCTCGTAGACCAGCGCATGCGCTGCCCAGGCTCCACCTAAAAAGACACAATTTCTTCTGAGATAGGACTGATTTATAAACACTCGGGTGGAGACATGAAAACCATGCAAGCAAAGTAGCTGACTGCTAATGAAACACGAGCAGAACTAGGCATAGCTTCCTCCATGGCATGTATAGGACAACTTCCAGCCAGTTCTTCTTTTTCACCCTACAACTCTAAGCGTGCTAAAATTTATAGTGGGGCGCTGTTAGCTACATGTTCCAGTCTGCAAAATATTGTCAGCTAAAAGTAAGCCGTGGCAAGCAAATAAATCTTGCCTACATGAAAGCTGATGGCTTTCTCAAAGTTGTGTTCGGCAGCCGCGGCCCGTGGAGGGAGTTCCGTGGGGCGGAAAGGCGGGGTGGGGGAGGGGCAGGGTGGGGGGTACTAAAAACCGGAATATGGATAATTGGAGGTAAGTAAACAATTAAATAAATAAAACGAATTTCGTTGCGCGCCCTGCATCGCAAAATTTGTAGTCTAGACTTAGATCTAGTTAAGTGTCAGAAAGAGGCTTTTTCACGATTCTTGATGAGAGGTTATGCACATTCAGACTTAACCAAGGCTTTGGATAAAGCTAGTTCGCAACCACGAGAATCATGTTTAATTTCTAAAAATTGCCTTATCAATTCAACACAAGATGAGCCCACTCTAGAAACAACTCAAACTATCCGCCTTATTACTACATTTAGTAGACAGGAAAAAAACATAAGACACATTGTCTATAAACATTGGCCTATTGTCTTGACAGACTTAACTCTGAGATTCTTGTTGCCAAAACTTCCCGCTATAACTTTCAGGAGGGCACCCTCTATGAGGGATGCACTTGTTAAGACATGCCCTGAGATCATGCCTAAAACCAATTGGTTGGTCAGACCGGGTTTTTTTAAGTGCTCGTCATGCCGAGCATGTAAATTTGGTTTGAACCTGTCGGAATACTGTACAGCCTTTAGTGATTCTCCAATTTGCATAAAAGAACACTACACATGTAGAACTGACTACGCTGTATATCAACTGCAGTGTACATGCCAACTGAAGTACATTGGCAGCACCAAGCTTCCGGTTTTTAACCGGATTCTTCAACATCTGCGTGCTATTGTTAACTCGGATGAAAATTATCCTGTAGCACGACATTTTAAAGCAGTTCACAATAATAGGTTACAAGATTTAACTTATTCCGTAATAGGGGCAGTTCCTCCTTACTTTCGGGGAGGCAACAGGGAGAAAAGATTGAGGCAGTTGGAGTCCTCGTTCATTCTCATGTTGGATACGCGTATACCGCATGGATTGAACACTAGTGAGGACTTACATCATTTTCTATAAACAGTATGAAAGGTCTTAGTTTCAAATCTAATTAACATACAGTATGTGTAAAAAAATCTGTACTTGTATTTGGAGACCTTTATTTATGAGTACCATGTGTTTATGGAGGTGAACCCACTGTCAAGCCATAAGCAATGCAATATGGGGATTTAATTCTCTCCATGTCTAATCTACTAAACATTTTTTGTGGAGTTGGTGTCATTCTGGCTATTAGTGAGATTGTCTAATATCGCCACAGCACACATGATTAAACTTCAATGTCTGATGCCCGTATCTATGTATTAATTCTTATATATTTAGTGGATGGCATTCACAAATATTGTTCCCAGCTGCACCACCCAAAGTAATTTTAATCTCTAAAAATCAACCCTGATTTATCCTTTCAAAATAATTTTTCTCATTCATGGAGGTTGATACAATCTGGCACAATAACATGCTTTGAGAAGTGCACAGCAAATAATAGCAGGTGTCAATTCAAGGTAATAGTCTCACATGAGAAATAAGTGGATTAGATCATTGATGCATTCTATATAAATATCTTATTTAAGAAATCAATGACAATATTGGGCATCTGCCTTTACAATAGAAATATGAACTCAGTTATATTACATTTGCAGCGATGTTTCACTAGGCACTTGCCTTAGCTACAATATAATCCATGTTCTGGGGTCCTTTGCCGGGCTGTATATATGAATTTGTTCGTTTTAGTTCTCAATTTCAAATTTGTATTTGCTTGGTGGACAGAGATTATATGTTCACTGTTGGAAAAAAACTCCCCCACTCTGAAAGGGTGGTGGTGGTCTTCCGGACACACTGTGGTAGCTTGGCTCGAGTGGTCAGGAATCAGGCTCCGTGCTAAGCATACGACATACCCATACAATAACCATGCGTGCATCCGTTCCAAAAACGACTCTACACCGTAAAAAATATGAAAATATCTTTCTTTATCTTCTTTTTCTCTTAGTTGCTGATTGGATAAATAAATAACAATCACAATATACAAACTTTAAATAGTGCAGGTCAAATAAATACTGGCTTAATGATTCAATAAATAGGGGTGATCATAAATAATGAAGACATAAATATAAATGCAATACATACAGGCAATTAAATATTCTGAGGCAATAAATACTGTAAACCAATCAATATTGTGCATCAATAAATACTGTGGACCAATAAATACAGTGAAGCAATAAATAGGTTAAATACAATAAATCCAGTGCCCCTAATAAATACTTAAAAGCTGACAGTGACACTCATAGAATCAGTTCACTTTTGAATTCCTAAGGGCTGATTTGGCCCAGGCACAGCTTGTGGGGATGTGGAAGGCTTGGGGGTGTCTACTCCCTGGCTTGGACAAGGCTGAGGCCTAAACTGAGGTAGATCAAGGGGGGGATACCAGAGACCTGGCTCTCTCCCTCCACACAACTTCTCTAGATTAGTCCCAGCTCACCCCTGGCACAGTCAGGTTGGTTCCAGCACCTCCCTAGCCCCTTAGAGCAGTCTCTCCGGTCTCCACAGGGCCTTAGGCGCCCTCTACTCCACTTACTGCCCTTTTTCTGATGCTCCGACGCCGCTGGAGTCGTGTCGACGCCGTGAGGCGGTTCCGGTTCGATGTCGGCGGCCTCGGCACAATGTCAGTTCTTGACAACGCCGGTAGGCGGTTCCGGTTCGACCTCCGATTCGATGGCGTCGGGCAGTCTTTACTCGATGTCGACCTCGGGCGGCTCCGGTCCGATGGCGACCTCGGATTCGATGACGTCGGCCGGCCGGCCTTGGCTCGATGTCGACTTCCGGCGGCTCCGGAGTGCGATCTCCGCTCCCGACCTCCGGTGCTCCTCTCCTTAGGTTTCCGGCGACTCCGGAGTGCGACCTCCACTCCCGACCTCCGGCACGATTCTCACAGGTTCCGGCGACTCCGGAGTGCGATCCTCACTCCCGACCTCCGGTACACCTCACCTCGGTCTCCGACGACTCCGGAGGGCGGACTTCACTCCTCCGATGACGCCGCTCACTCGACCTCGGGTGACTTCCTCCTCGACCTCTGGTATTCCTCACGACCTCTGACGGCGCCCTCTCTCGACCTCTGGCGGCTCCGGGGACGACGTCCGCTTTCCAGTCGGCGCCGCTTCTCCACCTCGGGCTCCCGGTCTCAGGCTACTCGACGTCGGACTCCAGGGAAACCAGTTTCCAGGTCAGGATCTTGCTATTCTCTGTTTCTAAGGCCTGTTCCTGCTGTCCAGGTCCTTAGGATGGGTTTTCTTGCTTCTTCCCACACAGGGCTCCAGGCTGGGCTCAGTCAGTAGGGACTAGTATCAAGGGTGGGTTTATGGACCCCACTCCAGGCACAAGTTTCCACCCCTGCTGCTTCACTCCTTCCTCCTTCAAGTTTCTGCTGCTCACTCTTCACCAGTCAGGTGCCAACTGCCAGCTCCAACTGCCAACTCTCTGTCTTAGCTTCCCAACATTCTAAACCGCCTCCAACTGTCACAGGGTTCTGGAATGTTCTGGAAGGTGCTGGTAGGTTCCAGTGGATGCTGGTGATGTCACAGGTGGCCACCATTTTGTGCTCCAGGCCCTCAGACAGAAGTTTCAGGGGTAGCTAAAATGGCTCCCTGAATCTGCAGCAACACTAAAAAGTCTGGTGGTTCCCAAAAAGGAAAAATTCAAACAGGGTTTGAGGCAAAAGTGGGACAAAATAAATAATGATGAGGAGGGACCACCCAAAGGGCTGACAGGTCTAACATTCACTCTTTAAAAATGATTAGTCACTGCTCACATTAATATTCAGATGCGAGTTCTCTGCAAATAACTGTTTGTCAATATTCTGCATCTTAGTTCCATGATATTTATATTTATCTGTTTGGCACCGGACTTTGCTACATTTTGCATGTTACTTTGTAATCATTTGAATTCGAAGCAATCTGCTAACAACCTTTGTGTCACTTTAAATGCTGGTATTGCTTTAAATCTCCATGAGGATTCAATTGTTGAGAGACTTTCATTGGTTGAATGTAATTTAAATATGGTAACCCGTCACAGGCGCGTCAAGTGATCAAGATCGCTTTGTCGAACGAAACTCGTCCAGGGCGGACACTTGTCTGTTTTTATTACAATGGCTGAATAAACCAAAACTAAGAAGCTACCCCGGTTGTTTGAAGCGGTTTTTTCAACATCTTGAAGAATCTAAGTGGTTTGTACCTGTGTGTTGGGACAGTACAGCAACTCAGGCATCAAAACTCTATATATATATATTAATATATATATATATATATATATATATATCTACATATATATATATATATATATATATATAGATATGTAGATATATATATATATATATTCACTGAAAAAACCATAGGTTTCACACATGTTATAGTTAGCTGTACATTTTACTGATAAAAAACCAATGAAATTCCCCCGTTATAGTTACTGTAGGCAACTATAACTCACGCGACCGTAATCCTCTGCTGATGCTAATACTGTATTTAGACACTTATTTGCCCATGTCTTCTTCCATTAAATTTTAGCTATACATATATTACAAATATAACACCTTCCTGCTGCAAGATAAGGCAAGGATGTGAAATGTGCTGCTCTGCATTACTTTGGATTTACTAAACCATTTTAGCACTGCAAGGTGGTTTTGTGTGGCTTACTAAATCCCAGGTAAGGGTTTGCCTAGCATCACCTTGTGTGACGCAATAGCAATGCAAGCCCTTAATAAAAATGACCCTAAATTACTTAAAATGTTGTTAAAAGTTTGTTAAAAATGGGAAAATGTAATGAGTGAAATGGAACAAAAATAAAAAGAAATCAGATGCTGAAATTAAAAGTGATTAAAAAAACAAAATCCCGTTGGGAGTCATGCCCTGAATAGGATGGGGTTTCAGTCGCAGTAACATTATGTTAGACCTGTCAGCCCTTTGGGTGGTCCCTCCTCATCATTATTTATTTTGTCCCACTTTTGCCTCAAACCCTGTTTGAATTTTTCCTTTTTGGGAACCACCAGACTTTTTAGTGTTGCTGCAGATTCAGGGAGCCATTTTAGTTACCCCTGAAACTTCTGTCTGAGGGCCTGGAGCACAAAATGGTGGCCACCTGTGACATCACCAACATCCACTGGAACCTGCTAGCACCTTCCAGAACATTCCAGAACCCTGTGACAGTTGGAGGCGGTTTAGAATGTTGGGAAGCTAAGACAGAGAGCTGGCAGTTGGAGCTGGCAGTTGGCACCTGACTGGTGAAGAGTGAGCAGCAGAAACTTGAAGGAGGAAGGAGTGAAGCAGCAGGGGTGGAAACTTGTGCCTGGAGTGGGGTCCATAAACCCACCCTTGATACTAGTCCCTACTGACTGAGCCCAGCCTGGAGCCCTGTGTGGGAAGAAGTCAGAAAACCCATCCTAAGGACCTGGACAGCAGGAACAGGCCTTAGAAACAGAGAACAGCAAGATCCTGACCTGGAAACTGGTTTCCCTGGAGTCCGACGTCGAGTAGCCTGAGACCCGGAGCCCGAGGTGGAGAAGCGGCGCCGACTGGAAAGCGGACGTCGTACCCGGAGCCGCCAGAGGTCGAGAGAGGGCGCCGTCAGAGGTCGTGAGGAGTACCAGAGGTCGAGGAGGAAGTCACCCGAGGTCGAGTGAGCGGCGTCATCGGAGGAGTGAAGTCCGCCCTCCGGAGTCGTCGGAGACCGAGGTGAGGTGTACCGGAGGTCGGGAGTGAGGATCGCACTCCGGAGTCGCCGGAACCTGTGAGAATCGTGCCGGAGGTCGGGAGTGGAGGTCGCACTCCGGAGTCGCCGGAAACCTAAGGAGAGGAGCACCGGAGGTCGGGAGTGGAGATCGCACTCCGGAGCCGCTGGAAGTCGACATCGAGCCAAGGCCGGCCGACGTCATCGAATCCGAGGTCGCCATCGGACCGGAGCCGCCCGAGGTCGACATCGAGTAAAGACTGCCCGACGCCATCGAATCGGAGGTCGAGATCGAACCGAGGCCGCTGACATCGAGACCGGAGCCGCCTACCGGCGTCGTCAAAGAACTGACATTGTGCCGAGGCCGCCGACATCGAACTGGAACCGCCTCACGGCGTCGACACGACTCCAGCGGCGTCGGAGCATCAGAAAAAGGGCAGTAAGTGGAATAGAGGGCGCCTAAGGCCCTGTGGAGACCTGAGAGACTGCTCTAAGGGGCTAGGGAGGTGCTGGAACCAACCTGACTGTGCCAGGGGTGAGCTGGGACTAATCTAGAGAGGTTGTGTGGAGGGAGAGAGCCAGGTCTCTGGTATTCCCCCCTTGATCTACCTCAGTTTAGGCCTCAGCCTTGTCCAAGCCAGGGAGTAGACACCCTCAAGCCTTCCACATCCCCACAAGCTGTGCCTGGGCCAAATCAGCCCTTAGGAATTCAAAAGTGATCTGATTCTATGAGTGTCACTGTCAGCTTTTAAGTATTTATTAGGGGCATTGTATTTATTGTATTTAAACTATTTATTGCTTCACTGTATTTATTGGTCCACAGTATTTATTGATGCACAATATTTATTGGTTTACAGTATTTATTGCCTCAGAATATTTAATTGCCTGTATGTATTGCACTTATATTTATGCCTTCATTATTTATGATCACCCCTATTTATTGAATCATTAAGCCAGTATTTATTTGACCTGCACTATCTAAAAAGTTTGTATATTGTGATTGTTATTTATTTATCCAATCAGCAACTAAGAGAAAAAGAAGATAAAGAAAGATATTTTCATAATTTTTACGGTGTAGAGTCGTTTTTGGAACGGATGCACGCATGGTTATTGTTTGGGTATGTCGTATGCTTAGCACGGAGCCTGATTCCTGACCACTCGAGCCAAGCTACCACAGTGTGTCCGGAAGACCACCACCACCCTTTCAGAGTGGGAGTGTGGTTTTCCAACATAATTGGTGTTCAGTGGTGGGATAGAGCTGTGCCTACGTATACTCAACAATAACTGTGGGTAGTCCATAGGCCTACACCGGGAGTTTTCTCAAAGCGGCCTTCCTAATTGTGGGTTTTTGTTTTTTTCCAAATTTACTCTGGTGGTGGGAGGAGGTATTATTAAAGGTACCCCCCTGCATAGTTACTGCAAATACCTGTCCTCTAACCTGAGTGGGCGAGATGGAATTTGTACTAGAAAATCTAGAAACGTACACTGTGGCCCAACTCAGGGAGTTTTGCCAGCGGGAGGGGGTGTACTGTCCCCCAGGAGCAAAGAAGGGTGCACTCCAAACCAGCTTAAGGGCTTGGGGGGAGGCACGCCGAGAAAGCAAGGCTGAGGAGGAGGACAGGGATAGAGAGCCTGACACCGAGGGGGCTGAGATGTACCAACCTGAGGTGGGGAACCTGTCAGCGGGGCCCAGAACCATTTCTAGGAAGGGCAGCAGTGCCTCTAGCGGTGGCTTGTCTGAAGTGGAGTTAACAGACCGGAGGGAGAAAAGACAGCTCACATGGGACTTAGCAAGGCTGGAGAAGGAGAAGGAGGAGCAGAGGATGGCCCATGAATTACGACTGAAAGAAATAGATCTTCAGATCTTGAGAATCGGGGCACAACCTGTTCCTAATGGTGGCAGCCAAACCCAAGAGATCACCAGGGAACCTAAACCATACCTGCCAAAGGACATAGTAGCTAGCTATGGGGCGGGTGACGATATCGCCAAGTGGCTAGCGGCCTATGAGGTCTCGTTGAGGGCCCATGGGGTTCCAGAGAAGTACTGGGGAGGGGGATTGTACAAGTACGTGCCTCCAGCTGGTAGGGATGCATTATTGGCCCTCGAGGAGGATGAGCAGACCCACTACCCCACCATGAAACTGGCGCTCATCAGAAAGTTTGGACTAACACCTGAAAAGTACAGACAGAAGTTCAGGGGTAGTCACAAACTGGGCACACAGAATTGGGTGGACTTCCTGGACTATGCAAAGAAGGCACTGGAGGGTTGGATTCAGGGCAGTGAAGTGAGGAACTACGAGGGGTTGTTTGACCTAGTACTGAAGGAACACCTGCTCGAGAAATGTTTCCCTGAACTGCGGCAACACCTGGTGGATAGCAAGCTGACCAGTCCCCGGAAGCTTGCTGAGGAGGCGGACATTTGGGCTAGTACCCGGGTGTCCACAAGGGGGACTGGAGGGGATACTCAAAAGGCCGGACAGGGCGCCCCCCAGAAGAAAGAGGGAGGGGAAAAGAAGAAGGAGTTCTCCAAAGGCCCCCAAAATAACTTCCAAGGGAAGGGAACAGGATTCACCCCTAGGGCTAACCCCCCCAGAAACCCTAATCCTGGCCAGAGTCAGCAGCCAAGGGTTGTCCATTGCTATGAGTGCGGTGGCGTTGGACACTATAAAGGAGATCCGAAGTGCTTGAAACGACCACCCCCTCCCATTGGAGGAAAGACCCCCGGAGTAGCTAGTGTAGTGCTCGGGGAGGAGATGCCCTTAACTAAGGGAAGGGAGTGGGCGGGTGTCACTTTAGTGTCCCTGGGAGAACGGGAGATGGTTCCTAAGATCCAGGTGCCCGCAAATACCGCAAAGTATGGGCAGTGGGTCACCATCAACGGCCAAAGAGGGGAGGCTCTGAGAGACACAGGAGCCAGTATGACTATGGTACGTAGTCAACTGGTGTCTCCAGAGCAGGTGATTCCCGATGTACTCCACCCAGCCGCGATGGCTGACGGCAGAACCGGCCACTATCCAGTGGCTGAGGTTCCCTTTGAATGGGGGGGGGTTGCAGGTTCACTTCGAGTTGCCGTAAGCCCTGCCGTGCCATTCGATTGTCTGCTGGGGAATGACATGGAGCACAACGCTTGGAAGGAGGTGGAATACCGGACTCACACCGAGATGCTGGGTACACCTGGCTGGGCCTGTGTTAGCACAAGGTCCACGACTACCCGGAGAGGGAGTTCATTTCGGCTGGAGCCTGGAACAAAGGCCCAGCCAGCTGCCAGTCAAGGGACGAACCGAGGACAGGAGGAGCCTGCCTCGGCGTCCCCACCCCGTAGGACGGATAGGCCACCGGAGGTGGTGGACCAGGAGTCTGCGGTGGGGGACGTTACCAACCTGGAGGACCTACCCATCCCGGCCGAGTGGCATGTGGAGGGAGGCCCGTCCAGGGAGGAATTCTGCCAGGGCCAGAGGGAGTGCCCTACCCTTGAGGGGCTGAGGCGACAGGCCGAAGCCCAGGCAGCAGGGAACGTTGAAGGGAACTACAGTGTTTACTGGGAGGATGGCCTCCTCTACAGTGAACCCAAGGCACCCCTACACGGATCGTCACGAGCCTTGGTAGTCCCTCAACGTTATCGAGCCTTCCTTCTGGAGTTGGCTCACGAGATACCATTGGCAGGACACCTGGGGCAAGACAAGACCTTCGCCCGTCTTGTCCCACACTTTTATTGGCCTCAGATGAAAGTGTCGTCCGATACCTACTGTCGGACATGTGTGTCTTGCCAAGCCAGTGGGAAAACAGGGGTGAAGCTGAAAGCTCCCCTGGAACCACTTCCTGTCATTAGCACCCCCTTTGAAAGGGTGGGCATCGACATTGTGGGTCCGTTAGATCCACCGACTACAGCTGGTCACAGGTTTATCCTGGTTCTGGTGGATCATGCCACACGGTACCCAGAGGCAATACCTCTGAGGACCATAACAGCACCTGTTGTGGCAAGGGCCCTGATGGGAATCTTTACCCGAGTGGGTTTTCCCAAGGAAGTTGTGTCCGACAGGGGGACCAACTTCATGTCAGCGTATATGCGGGCAATGTGGAAGGAGTGTGGAGTGACATACCGGTTCACCACTCCTTACCACCCCCAGACAAATGGTCTGGTGGAGAGGTTTAACAAAACCTTGAAGGGCATGATCAGAAGTCTGCCCGAAAGCCTGCGGAGGAAATGGGACGTCCTCCTACCCTGTTTACTTTTTTCCTACAGGGAAGTGCCACAGAAGGGAGTGGGCTTCAGCCCCTTCGAGCTTCTGTATGGGCACCCTGTACGTGGACCTCTCAACCTGGTGAGAGACGGATGGGAAAGAACTCCCAGAAAGCTTCCCCAGGATGTGGTGAGCTACATGCTGGCCTTCCGGAGCCAAATGGCTAAGTTGTGGAAGCAAGCTTCTGACAACTTGGAAGCCAGCCAAGCAGTAATGAAGGCGTGGTATGACCACAATGCTCACCCGGTGGAGTTGGAGCCTGGCCAGAAGGTGTGGGTGATCGAACCAGGAGAGCTTAGTGCCCTCCAGGATCGCTGGTCAGGACCCTTTGAGGTGTTGGAGAAGAAGGGTAAGGCTACCTACTTGGTGGACCTGAAGACCCCTCGTCAGCCCCTGCGGGTGCTGCATGCCAACCACCTCAAACCCCACCACGAGAGGCTCGAAGTCATCTTGATGATGGTGACTGACGGAGGAGAGGACGTGGAAAGCGAGCCTCTCCCTGATCTGTTTGCGTCTCAAGAGAAGGATGGGTCGGTGGAGGGAGTGATTCTCTCCCCATCTCTAACTCCTGAACAGCAGGAGGACTGTCGCCAGGTCCTGGGGCAGTACTCCTCGTTGTTCTCCCTTGTCCCGGGTAGGACTCACCTGTGCGTCCATGACGTGGACACAGGAGACAGCCCACCTGTGAAGTCCAAGATCTACCGGATGTCAGACAAGGTGAAGGCCAGCATTCATAGTGAAGTCACTAAGATGCTGGAGCTAGGAGTGATCGAACCTTCTAGCAGCCCCTGGTCCAGTCCGGTGGTGTTAGTACCAAAAGCTGCACCACCGGGTGCCCAACCAGAACTGAGGTTCTGTGTGGACTATCGGGGACTGAATTCAGTGACCAAAACTGATGCTCATCCGATCCCTAGGGCGGATGAATTGATTGACCGGCTGGGAGCTGCCCAATATCTAAGTACCTTTGACCTTACTTCTGGGTACTGGCAGATCTCTTTGACTGATGGAGCAAGGGAAAGATCAGCCTTCTCCACGCCCAATGGCCACTACCAGTTCTGTGTGATGCCCTTTGGGCTCAAGAACGCACCTGCCACGTTTCAGCGCCTGGTAAACCAGATCCTCACCGGAATGGAGAGTTTCTCTGCTGCTTATCTGGATGACATAGCCGTCTTCAGTAACAGCTGGGAGGATCACTTGCGTCACCTGCAAGCTGTTCTCCAGGCCCTGAGACAAGCTGGATTGACGATCAAGGCCAGCAAGTGCCAGATCGGGCAGGGGTCGGTAGTGTACCTTGGACACTTGGTGGGTAGGGGAGCGGTGCAACCCCTCCAGGCGAAGATCGAGGCCATCATGGCCTGGGAACCCCCCAAGACACAGACTGAGGTCCGAGCATTTTTGGGCCTCACGGGATACTACCGCCGCTTCGTGAAGGGGTACGGTACCATCGTAGCCCCCCTCACGGAGCTCACGTCCAAGAAACAACCTCGACGGGTAGTCTGGACGGAGGCTTGTCAGCAAGCCTTTGTGAGATTGAAGAAAGCCATGTGCGAGGCCCCGGTCTTAAGGGCCCCAGACTTTTCCAAGGAGTTCATTGTCCAGACAGATGCATCAGAACATGGCATTGGGGCAGTGTTATCGCAACTCAACGAAGAGGGTCTGGATCAACCCGTGGTCTTCCTATCCCGGAGACTACTTCCCAGGGAACAGAAGTGGAGTGCAATAGAGCGTGAAGCCTTTGCAGTGGTATGGGCTCTGAAGAAGTTGCGGCCATACCTGTTTGGCTCGCACTTCCTGGTTCAGACCGACCACAGACCCCTTCGTTGGCTGATGCAAATGAAGGGGGAGAATCCCAAGTTGTTGAGGTGGTCTATTTCCCTACAGGGAATGGACTTTCAGGTGGAACATCGGCCTGGAGTGGACCACGCCAATGCAGACGGTCTCTCAAGGTATTTCCGCCTTAGTGATGAGAACTCCCAAGGGGTTGGGTAGCTCTCCCCACTTTCAGCTGGGGGGGACGCGTGTTAGACCTGTCAGCCCTTTGGGTGGTCCCTCCTCATCATTATTTATTTTGTCCCACTTTTGCCTCAAACCCTGTTTGAATTTTTCCTAATTGGGAACCACCAGACTTTTTAGTGTTGCTGCAGATTCAGGGAGCCATTTTAGTTACCCCTGAAACTTCTGTCTGAGGGCCTGGAGCACAAAATGGTGGCCACCTGTGACATCACCAGCATCCACTGGAACCTGCTAGCACCTTCCAGAACATTCCAGAACCCTGTGACAGTTGGAGGCGGTTTAGAATGTTGGGAAGCTAAGACAGAGAGTTGGCAGTTGGAGCTGGCAGTTGGCACCTGACTGGTGAAGAGTGAGCAGCAGAAACTTGAAGGAGGAAGGAGTGAAGCAGCAGGGGTGGAAACTTGTGCCTGGAGTGGGGTCCATAAACCCACCCTTGATACTAGTCCCTACTGACTGAGCCCAGCCTGGAGCCCTGTGTGGGAAGAAGTCAGAAAACCCATCCTAAGGACCTGGACAGCAGGAACAGGCCTTAGAAACAGAGAACAGCAAGATCCTGACCTGGAAACTGGTTTCCCTGGAGTCCGACGTCAAGTAGCCTGAGACCCGGAGCCCGAGGTGGAGAAGCGGCGCCGACTGGAAAGCGGACGTCGTACCCGGAGCCGCCAGAGGTCGAGAGAGGGCGCCGTCAGAGGTCGTGAGGAGTACCAGAGGTCGAGGAGGAAGTCACCCGAGGTCGAGTGAGCGGCGTCATCGGAGGAGTGAAGTCCGCCCTCCGGAGTCGTCGGAGACCGAGGTGAGGTGTACCGGAGGTCGGGAGTGAGGATCGCACTCCGGAGTCGCCGGAACCTGTGAGAATCGTGCCGGAGGTCGGGAGTGGAGGTCGCACTCCGGAGTCGCCGGAAACCTAAGGAGAGGAGCACCGGAGGTCGGGAGTGGAGATCGCACTCCGGAGCCGCCGGAAGTCGACATCGAGCCAAGGCCGGCCGACGTCATCGAATCCGAGGTCGCCATCGGACCGGAGCCGCCCGAGGTCGACATCGAGTAAAGACTGCCCGACGCCATCGAATCGGAGGTCGAGATCGAACCGAGGCCGCTGACATCGAGACCGGAGCCGCCTACCGGCGTCGTCAAAGAACTGACATTGTGCCGAGGCCGCCGACATCGAACTGGAACCGCCTCACGGCGTCGACACGACTCCAGCGGCGTCGGAGCATCAGAAAAAGGGCAGTAAGTGGAATAGAGGGCGCCTAAGGCCCTGTGGAGACCTGAGAGACTGCTCTAAGGGGCTAGGGAGGTGCTGGAACCAACCTGACTGTGCCAGGGGTGAGCTGGGACTAATCTAGAGAGGTTGTGTGGAGGGAGAGAGCCAGGTCTCTGGTATTCCCCCCTTGATCTACCTCAGTTTAGGCCTCAGCCTTGTCCAAGCCAGGGAGTAGACACCCTCAAGCCTTCCACATCCCCACAAGCTGTGCCTGGGCCAAATCAGCCCTTAGGAATTCAAAAGTGATCTGATTCTATGAGTGTCACTGTCAGCTTTTAAGTATTTATTAGGGGCATTGTATTTATTGTATTTAACCTATTTATTGCTTCACTGTATTTATTGGTCCACAGTATTTATTGATGCACAATATTTATTGGTTTACAGTATTTATTGCCTCAGAATATTTAATTGCCTGTATGTATTGCACTTATATTTATGCCTTCATTATTTATGATCACCCCTATTTATTGAATCATTAAGCCAGTATTTATTTGACCTGCACTATCTAAAAAGTTTGTATATTGTGATTGTTATTTATTTATCCAATCAGCAACTAAGAGAAAAAGAAGATAAAGAAAGATATTTTCATAATTTTTACGGTGTAGAGTCGTTTTTAGAACGGATGCACGCATGGTTATTGTTTGGGTATGTCGTATGCTTAGCACGGAGCCTGATTCCTGACCACTCGAGCCAAGCTACCACAGTGTGTCCGGAAGACCACCACCACCCTTTCAGAGTGGGAGTGTGGTTTTCCAACACATTATTTATTATTTGGGTGTTGAATCAAAGTCAAACGGTTCCAACTACAAAGCAGCCTGGGGTGCCACTGTCAGAGACCAAGAAAGCTCCGCACCTCTAAATGGAGCAGGGTAATAACTTGGATGGACAAGGAAATGGAATCTGCAGTTTATTTACATTTGCTCCACTTTTTCCTTCCTTCAAATGAGCCCATATGTGTTGTTCCTTCTTTTCACAGAGAGCTATGAAAAGGGTGGGGAGAAAACAATCTTTCTTCCCTTCCCCCATTGTAGTGGCAGCCTAGTAAATTACACGCTTAATCTACTTCTTGCTCTGTTAAGGATCCGAAGGGAAATATCCTTTACAAATATGTTTTTACCCAGCACCAATTTTTGGTGCTTTTACCAAGCTGACCTTTACACTCACAGTAACTATATTACCCTGCTCCATTCAAACCCAAACAAGGACAGCCTTAAACTACCTGCCATTTACCTGGATTTAGAGGCAGGATGCACACATAAAATGCTCCAGGTAGCATTTTCACCTATACAAATTAGTACTGACCCAGTTCCTAATATGAATGTTCTGTCAAGAGGTGCTAGGTGAGGCCCCCTTCAGAAGGGGACTAAAAGCAACCCCAGGCCGGTTTCGGCCCTGGTATTCTTTGTCGTTGAGGTGTTACTTAGCTCCTATGGCACAGTGAGCACGGGACCTACATCTGGCCATACCCTTAGCCACATAGGGCGTTACATCAAACACAAACAAGCATTTGCAATGCAATAGGTCTCATGTTTATGCAAGTTTAAGCTATAGGCATTGTATATGACAATGCCTTTTATTTATGTTTTAAAGACTAAAACATAAATAAAAGGAATTGGCGTTTACAATGCCAATAGCTCAAACTTGCGTAAATGCAAGACCTGTTGCATTGCAAATGCTTGTTATTATCAAGCTTGCGAATGCCACAGAAAGAGTAGTCTGTGCTTTCTGTTGTTTAATGCAAACTTTCTAAATTTAAAGTCCTGGAAAGCAGCCAAGGGTTTGGACAAACTCGCCGTAATGTATTTTAAAAACGCCCTTACAATCTAAAATATTCTGTCTTATTGTTTGCAGTAAACAATTTAGAGCAAATTCGTGCTGTGCTTTTACTCAGTTTTCGAAATCCCTAAAAGTACTGAGCAATGGAAACGAAGATAATGTATTACATTATTGATACTAAGGTATTACAATTCAGAGGAAAACAAGTCGGCCAAAATAACACCTTTTTGTGTAGTATGTAGATTACGCAACAATATGGCTTTCACACAGCAAATAATATTTATAATTTAATAGCCATTCAGCGATTACATTGAGGGGCCACGCCCTGACAAATTATCAACGGAGGCAGGTATGGCTCACTCGAGTGGCTGATAGCAGAGGTTTCACAAATGTATTTTACAAATGGCCCCGCTCCACTCTGCGCAAAAGTGTACATTGGCGCACATTGCCCTTGGTTATTTTTCACGAGCGGTATTTTGGTCTTTAAGGGGGCAGCCGTAATAAACGAGTTTGCAGGGCTACCATAGCAGTTGACACTCACATAACCTTCCAGGAGTAAGGGCACATCAAATTAGACCGTCCGTCTTATATCTAGTGACCAATCGCGCTGTGAAGTGTGCACTGGGCAAACTCTTAGCCAAGGAGCTACAGAGTTGGTATGTCGTGCTTGAGATTCCCAATTAGCAAGGAAATGGTGTTCAACCTAAACCCTAGAGTCAAGCTTGGGAGACAGACAGACAGACAGACAGACAGACAGACTTTTCGAAGGCTTTGTGATATGTGTGTGTGAAACCAAAACAAAATACGAACACAACACATTCAATCAGACACTGCGGTAGTAAATATCGTTCTGTAGTGTGTGTGCGTGTGTGTGGGGGGTGGGGCGAGGTGTCTCTGCCACTAGAGAATACCACAAGTGCACTGTGCACAAGTGGTGCTACGGCTGAACACACTCAGAGCAGCGGGAGTGCTTCGAAGCACTTCTTTTAGAGAGACCAAGGTAGTGTTCATTTACCAGTTCCTGATGGCACATGCATCTATTGTTTATGAAAAATGTGAAACATTCCATGGTTTGCCATTGAAGCCTGCCGCCCCCTCTATTTGTTTAAAAGTCTGGAGGTCGACAGTATTTCCTGGACATGGAAGGTTTCCCTGTGCTCGTAATTGGTATTAATCCACTGAGAAGCCATATCAGCTATATTGCATGCCCCATTTTTTCAGAACCACGCAGCTGAGAGGAACATACATGTCCTTGGTGTGTGGACAGCTAGGTAGCTCTCTGGATTACTGCTGCCAAAATCTGCATGCAGTCTGAAAAGATGTGACTCTCAGCAGAGCCAACCCAGCCTTTCATCCTTCCAGGGTTAATAATACGAATACTACTATTATTTATGCTGCAGCCATGCCGCCAAAAATGCATTTACAGGAGCTACATAAAGCAAGTTATTACTGTGAATATCACATATGCAGTGGGAAGTTATGGAAACTCCAGAGGGCCTGTTGAGTTCCATTCACAGCACAGGGGTGTGTGTAGAAGCCTCTTAAGCATTGGAAACTTTCTAAATATTTGCGCAAGATGTACAACAAATGTAAACTTATTTATTCTTGCTTCTTGTAATACGAGGTGCTGGACATGTCACGTGGGTGCTGGAAAGTGGGGGCGGTAGAGGCCACACTCGAGTGTTGTCTTAGTCTTCATTGAACTACCTGAGAGGAAAGACTAGACTCACTCTGGCCCTTAAATTCATATTTTAAGAGAGACCTCAACACAGACACCAAGATCCGCTCAGGACTTTCGCCATTACACGCGAGACTGTGTGCAGGAAGTCCCTGACTCGGTAATGCGCAGCATTGTCTGTAAACAAGAGGTTTTGTGAGGCAGCAGCCTTGCCCTCTGACCTCACTCTGACAGACACCGCCCAGCAGTGACGCCCTTCTTTCCCAGGCGGCATGCCTTCTGCACGAAAATCTCCAGACCTCATTCGGAGTGTATGTGGACTGGACAACAAACTACACATGTCATCGAAATGTCTGAACCTAATGTCCTAGAAAGTTTCTAATGTCCCGGGTACTTCAGTTCCATCTGCCCTGCGCACGACCCTAGTGCTTTGAGATGGTCTCAGAGCTGCATAAAGCGCTTTCTAAGCATGAACATAAAATAACACAATTCTGTATCATAGACATGGCTTTACAGAAACCTAACGGTGTCAACAGCTTCTCCAAGCAGGATATGAACTAGGCGCACATTTTAAACAAAACGAAGGGTTTTTTTGCCCTACGTATCAAAGGACCAATTAAATCCTGCTCTGGCGGTGAATGCTTGCAAGTGCTAATAAATCAAGCACGCGGTGGGAGCGTGTAAAGGCTCCTATCACTACAAAGAAGATGCCAGAGAGGAGACGCCATGTGCGTGCCCATCGCCTGTCCGGGGGCGTACATTGTTTGTCTCCCTTCGTGAATGAAAGCCATAACAATAGAGTCTCGTCTAGCGATGCAGCTGCGCTGCCTTCGCTAGGCGAGACCTAAAAAGGTAGTGGAAGGAATGCTTGCAAAAAGTCTAACCATTGGCAATTTCCCTGGGTAGCATTCCAACCCATCATTCCCAGTCCTTAGTCAAGTCAAGTTTATTTATTTCCAATAATCCAACTTGTAGAAATAGTATATATTTGTAAAACCATACAAGTGCAGGCAAAAATACATAAAACTCCTTAAAATGGTCCGGAGCAGCAGTCTATGTACACATCATGAGATTTACCATTAAAACGAATAGCCACTTATACTTTGTTAACAGCCCTAACCAATACGACAAGGAAAGTGCACTGTGCTTAAATATAAGGCAAGCTTTCTGTTAAATGATTCATGCTTGCATATAAAATCTCCCATATAACATTCAGTTTAAAATTGCAAGAATGACCACACAAATTACTTTGCCTAACCTCTGACCGAAAAACCTGTGTCTACTAACACTTGGAGATAAAAGTGATGTCCATGCTTCTATTCCATTTGTGCAAAGGTTGTTAATTAATACTTAGAACAACAAATACCAAAGTATGTTCCTTTGCTTATAATTCTAAGTTTTCTGAATGGCATTGATAAACCTTGCAACTGCAACGTCAAAGCTCTTCTTTTCAAATAAAGTGCTCAGTGCTTCCATCCTGGAGAGGACTATGTACCTTTTAAAAATTGGGCGTAGGGTCTCTTTTCTTATCTCTTTAAAATATAACCAGCCGAGAAGTAAGTGAGATATGCTAGTACATGAGCAATAACCTTGGGTTTGGGGAATTCTGTTCCAAAGCAAGTGAATTCTCCATATCGGATCTACCCCAATGCGGATCTATAAAATTTGATTTCTAATTTTTTGTTCGAAATTTCTGATAAGCAGCAAAGTAACCTGGATCTCCTAGCTTTTCAAAGGAGTTCATTGCTGATTTTGTTGCCTGGAGGTAGTAGTCCCTATCTGCTGATAAGGTAAGAACTCTAGTTCTTTCGATAAGTAGAGTTTTTACCATTCACATTTTCATTAGCTTATTGTTATTAAACACATTGAATTGTAACTGCGAGATATCGTCAGATTTAGTTATTTGTCGTGAAAGCAGGTCTAGATGCGATTGAGTGCCACTTACAATTTGTGCAGAACATTTGGGATTTGCTTTGTTCTTTTTAGAAGCTAAAAACCTCAGAGCAGGTGTCTTAGCTAATAAGTCCCAAGAGATCAAACCTAACTCTAGGTACAAGCCCTGGGTCATTGAGTTTTATGAGACAGAAAATAACTTCTTTAAACATGTTCTTTCCACACTATTCCAGCTTACTCTGTTATAGAGGCACATCATTTTTGCCCCATGCAAAGCTTTTAGGACCAGTTTACTTGGTATCGCTTTTTTCAGTGGGTCCGCTGATAGCCCACCATATCCAGCATCAAACCTCGTTAAGGTGGTAGAGCTGTATTTAAAGAGGTTTTTAACATGCTAAGGTGCCCCAACGCAGATTATCGGAAAAATATTATACCTTGACTTTTTCCAATGGGACGTTATTATGGAACAAGCAAACTTCTTAGACCTTTTTGAGAAAACTCTATTTAATCTATGTTGATCGTAAGCTTATTGTTTTAACAATATGTATAAAGGTGTCAAGTTTTCGCTGCTGGCCAGTTGGTGTATAGTCCATGAGGATGAGGTCATCAACATACATAAGTCACGGGACATGCCGGCTCCAATTTTTTTGGAAAAGGAGTTTATTGTGGCAAGTTTGCCTGGTAGGTCTGAAATAAAGAGACAAAAAAGGATGGGGGCTAAAACACAACCCTGGTGCAGCCTGTTTTCAAAAGGGATTCTGTCTGATAGAGTATTGTTCCCATTAAGCTCTACCTGGACTCAGTTTTGCCAACAGAGTCTTTGTATCAATGCCAATAGACCTAAGGGAATACTGCTCTCTTCTAATTTCTTCCACATTATTGCACGGGCGACCAGATAAAAACTGTCTTGAAATTCAACAAAGTAAGTTAACTTAATGTACTGCCTGCCCAGCTGCCGCCCACAGGCCGAGCAGTGGTCCACCCCACGGTTTTCCCTCAAGCCTCCCTGCTCTCTATGGATCAAACCTGCCTCAAAAGCCCAACTTTCCAGGTGAGGTAAAAGGGTTTTGGCATAAATCTTTGGAGCAGTATCTGAAAGTGTAATAAGTTGGTAGTTTGCAGGTTCAGAACTTTCTCCGTTCATATAAATTGGGTTAATGTTAGCGCCTCACCAAGAATCAGGGATTTGACCTGTCTTAGAAACCCATTTAAAAGATGGGCTAAATAAGTATAACCACAGAGGGTAGACCTTGAAAATTATAGGCAGTAGACTATCAGGGTAGCAGCACAGGGATGTTTCATTTATCTATTATGCCAGTAACCACCACTGCTTTGTGGGTTGTCCAACAGAGATGGAGCTAATAATTTGGCGCCTGACGTGGGGTCTGATGACACAGGTGAACATTTGTAAAATTTCGAAATATAACCCGCTTGTGTTTCACAAACCTGAACTTCTAGAGAACGTGGGGTGACCATTAGCTCTGAACTGACAGGAAACAGCCATCACATCGCATGCTTTACAACGCATGCGATTACAACGCAGTTGTTACAACGACCGCGTTGTTACATCGCAGTACCAATACAACGCAAGTCATTACAACAACTTGCTCTAGGGGAAGCTCTAAACTAAGGAATAGTATAATTTACTATTCCAACACCTTCCCTGCTGTTGCACACACGGAAGTAGGAATAGTAAATTATACTATTCCTAAGTCCAGCGCGCCCCCCGCCCCCTAGAGCAAGTCGTTGTAACAACTTGCATTGTAATGGTACTGCGATGTAATAACGCGGTCATTGTAACGACCACGTTGTAATCGCATGCGTTGTAAATGCATGCGATGTAAAAGGCTATATTCAAACTGACCAGTCGCCAAAAGGATTTAGGGCTGCCCTCCATTATCGCTACATTCATAAACTCCCACTGATGGTCTTAATACCGGTGTTTCTTTCCCAATATCACTGCTTGGCATGTCCTTTTCAGCATTGTTAACTCATGATTTATTTAATCAGTACTACATTTTGCTGAGTAA
Organism: Triturus cristatus; assembly: GCF_964204655.1. Taxonomy (NCBI): domain Eukaryota; kingdom Metazoa; phylum Chordata; class Amphibia; order Caudata; family Salamandridae; genus Triturus; species Triturus cristatus. The sequence continues at coordinate 1,259,818,494 of NC_140590.1, forward strand.
CGACATATCCTGTACATAGCCTTCCACATCTGGTGGCATTCAGTGTCAGACCAACCTGAGGAGTGACTTACTATTTACACACTTTTGGTAGAGCGAGTTTGAATTCGGCTTTTAACGTAATCAACACTTTTTTAATTAAAGCATTAAACCATTCAAAATTATTGAGAACATCTGAGATTGTAAAGATACTGTCACGCTTTAAAGCAGAAGAGTCTTGCAAATTGTTACCTGAGACTGTAAGTCTAAGCTTATGATTGTAGGTTAAACTTAGGTCAATTCATCAAAGATCTTTACTATGGGATTGACCACCAAGAAAAATTTCTATAACTCTATGATCCCTGGAAAGGAGAGCAATCACCTTAAAATGGACTATTATGTTAAATTGCCCAGTCAGTACAAATGTGTCATTCATTGGGAGCACGCTTCCAGAATTGTTGAAAGTGGCAATGGCCAGCCTGTCTGATGTAACTCAGACATTTAGATTTCTCAAGTTGTGTTGAGCTAACAGGAAATCCAAATGTCATGCATTAAAAGTCGTTTTTCGTCTCCGGAAGCTACTTTAGGGATTTCGTACATATTCAGTGTCACCACACAGCTTATCCATAGAAGGCAATGACATCTTAGCATTAAGATCCCCTGTAAAAATAAAGGAATAGGACAAAAAGTGCATTATGCAGATTGTTATCAAGCTTGCTATGATTTTCTTCAAAAGTTAGATCATAAGGTGGAATATAGATGTTAATATAGACCAGAGAACTAAAAAAGCATGAAGGAGCTAAGAGATCGATATAGCATGACCTGCGCCCTGATGTTTATATTTTCTCTTCTATAGAAGGAAGCAAATCCCAGTGCTTAGTCTATTTGCAAGCATGTCTCCCATCACCTTCTGTGTGTTTCATAGCAGCAGGATGTCCTGGATGGAGAGGTTAAGTAGGTGTGGTGAATGTCACTCACCAGAAGGAACAAAGAGGCAGGAGACAAAGGGCCGAGTCATCAGCAGACAGGGCCATTAGGTAAAGCGTCTGCTTGCCTTTGGGTTGTGAAAAAGATCAGGGAAGGGTAAGACATGGCCTTGCAAAACCGCCTCGACCTGCACAGTTACTCTAAGAAACTACTTGCAAGTGAAAGAAAAAAAACAATGGGACCTGTTTGCACAACTAAAAAAACGCCCTTTCTTCTAACAATTACTTGGTAACATTTAGATCAATTTAAAAAATACTGCTTTGATAATGTATTTGAGCAGAAGAATGGAATCTACTCTGCTTGATAACCACAAGGTCTTCAAGGGGAATAGGAGGTCAGAAAAAGAGATCTCTCTCCACGCATGTCTCAGTAACTGAAGATGAATAGGGTGCCAGTGTACTAAACCACACACACTGAAGCTGTGGCAGGCGGTGCAAGGTACCTTTGACATTTCAAAGAGGTGTATGGGGTAGGGTACTCGAAGAGCTATCTCTTTCGAGTATTTTCTGCATAGTGTGCAATCTAGCGCATACTTACAGTCACATGATCTTCCATGGAGTGGACCCCTCCTTATCCTTAGAGACAGTCGGCATACGTACCATTGAACACATCTTGCACTAATCAAGTTCACAATTCCAAAAGGCCACCAGAGGTCATCAGAAAGTCATTCCCCCACTACTATCTCATTTTAGAATCTTCTCCAGTTTGGAGGCCAGCACACATTAACCCCTTGACTCCCACATAATTATTAGCATAATCTCTATGGGCCCTGAGGCCACTTGGTGGTATGCTGACAAAATATTAATGCTCCTTATGTAGCATGGCATAACATCCTGTACTGGGGCCACATTGTGACTCCCAACAGGGCTACATGCAAATCTCATCAGGTCAGCTGAACTTTTAATTGGGCTTGTCAAAATCTTTAGTCAAAGCGGATGTATATTTGATGTCATAGTGCAACCTCGTATGGTCTGCTTATCAGACGAACATAGTGACATTCCAATCATGGCACCAGGTGGAAAGTGCTAAAACGTGTGCTCCAGAGTCTACATCAGATCTGATAAAATAGTTTGAAGGGACTGTTTTACTAATGGGGTCAGTGTAGAAAACCAGGGGAAATTTGGTACCCTCATTTGTTGATCACAAAGGCGGAAATAGGATACCAGAAGAGGTGCTAAATCCTGTAAACAAGATGATAATGTTAAACTACTAAGACATCCTCTTGGCCTAGATCAAACCTAAGGAATTCCAATCCACAACTTTAGAATTTGTAGAAATTCAACCTCAGGATTTAAGAGCTGTGGAGGTGTAACAATGAAGGTGAAAGGCAACGCACAAGTAGGCCAGGAGACTGCCCTGTCAATCAACAGATAGCAAGCTACATATAGAATACAGAAAATAGTGGGACTAGTTTCTCCAAATATTGGGAGATCATACAGAATTTTTTGTTATGGAGCAAGTTTTTGGATTTCCCAAACATTAAGCAATTCATATTAAGATACAACTTGATTTGCCTTCTGGAGACATGATCTGAGAACACTGCTGTACTAGTAGTCCACAGATCCTTCAATAACACTGCCATCAGGAGCAGTAGGACCTGGCTCGGTGAAGTCCTGGTAGTCGCAGAAGTGACAGACTTAAGTTTTTAAGTTGGACCAGTATTAACAGCTTTTCCAAATATACCAAATATGAATAATATCTGACTAAAGCTTTAGGGATCACATGAATCAGCTTACGGCTAAATCTAATGCCCTGACCATTGCAATGGTGCAGCATTACACAAAGATTCCTTGTCAGACTGCAGCACTACTCTTCACTGTGGGTTAGGTAAATTTTGGACTTTCTTTAAAATATGGGCCAATTGCCTTAAGAGACAAACTAGATGCCATTTTGGATACCAAAGTATGTGGGTAATTTCATTCCATCTATCTATGAAAGGCTTCAACACAGGCCTAATTTGGGCCTGTATTTGGAACAGCCATGTATCCATGGTGGTGACAGGGCTTCACTAGTTGACTTTCAGAGGGTATACTGTAGGAAACTGGCTCTATATATACTACACCAAAATGAGGTATAGTGTGTATAGAGTCCTGGTGACCCCAGAGGTAGGCAGAGGTTAAAGTTAGGTAGAACCTTACTCTCTATTTGCGGTAGAGTGGTCGAGCAGTAAGGCAGTATCAGAGGACAGTGTTAAGCATTTGATGTACACACTCAGTCAGCAAATGAATTCACACACTCAAGGACTGAACTCTAGACCAATTGTTTTGTATACAAAATATACTGTTGTTTTATTTTTAGAACCAAGCAAGCCTGGCACAGGTAAGCCTTAAATACTTTACAGTAATAAGTTGCTGATTGTAGAACAGTTTAAAAATGCAATAGGAATTGTACTTTGGTTGATTTACAGGGGATGCAGTAGGTTGCAATACTTAGCGAATACAGTACATTAAAATGAATAGGCTTTTTCAGTAAATTACAGTTAAATTACTTTTTACGTTACTTTTCTAACTCAGTGCTGGATACCTAGATTCAGCACTGGAACAATTCCTGGAAACTGGTAAGTAAATACGTTTTGGTTATTCATGCGATTTTTAAAGAATATTTTTAGATTTCAAAACTCCACACGTGAAAACGTTTTGGAAGAAAATTGTCAATGTTATCCTATAGAGGAAAAACAGGTTATCGGTTCAAAGGTAAGTTATCGATTGTGGGAGTTAAGGTTCTGGGGTTAGACTCAGGGGTCCCCCAGGGTCAGTGATAAACTCTTGTTACACCCTCAGAGGCACTAGGGCGGCCGGGTGTAGAGTGTTGTGGCCCAATGTTATCCAAAGGGGGATAGGGGGCCTCCGGTTGGTGGCTGCTGGCAAGCAGGCCACTGGGTTGTGGGAGCAAAGCTCCTGGGCTTTAGCTCAGGGCAAATGGGGAAACAAAGTAGCACCAAAGGTGCACCCTCAGCGGCAATAGGGTGGTCGGGTGCAGGGTGCTGTTTCGAGGTCGGGTGCCCTGTTGTTTTCTATGGAGAAACTCCAGTCGAATGAAACACTACAGGCTTGGGGACGAAGACCTTCTGGGTGCGACCAACACTTTGAGGGGTAGGTTGGGATGTCTTGGGTTGGCTAGGCACCGTTGGTTGTGGCACACAAGGCTGGGGGCCGTCAGGTGCAAGGGTGCCTTTTGGCGTCAGAAAGTCTTACCCTCTCCTGGTCGCGGTAGAGGGGCCCTCTGTATTGAGGCTGCAGGCGTCGGCTGGGGTCTTGAGGCTGGTCTGGAATCTCTGGATCTTGGGTCACAATTGCTGGGGAGACCTCCTCATGGTGTTTTTCCATTCAAGTGCTCGGGCCGGGTTCGGCGGGTGCAGAGTGGGCTGGATTTGCAGTCTCCGGCTGCTGCCAGAGGTTGCAGTTGAACAAATCCGGTGTTCACAGGAGAAGCAGTCTTTGGAAGTGAAGGCAGGCAGGTCCTCTGGGGTTTTTGAGGTTGCTGGGTGCAGGACACACCAGGCTTTCTCAGGAGCAGATTCGAGGGGAGACAGGCCGGTAGGGCTGGGGAGAAGTCAGTGGGCGTTGTCCTCTTGTTAGCTCTGCACGGCTCTTCGGTCCTTCTTCTTATCTTCTTTCTTGTCGTTTCTGGATCTGAGGAAGCAAGGTTCAGGATGCCCCCTAAATACTAGATCTAGAGGTGTTACAGGTAGGTAGAGGGCCCGGGAGCAATGGGTCCCTTCCCTGGGGTGTGTACACCCCCTATTGTGCCACCCTCCTGTGGGAGGGGGGCACAAGCCTGTCCCTGGTTGGTTGGGTCCCCCCATCCTCAAGATGGCGAGGACTCGGAGTTGTGCTTCACCTCCTCTCCCCCACCTGAGCTGTGGAGTTGGCAGAGGTGGGCACACCTCTCTCCCTCACTTGTTTTTCCCGCCGGTTCTCCTGCCCAAAGTGGGGGGCAGAACCAGTGGGGACCAGTTGCTGAAAGAAGCAAGTGGTCTGGGGAAGCTCACAAAGCCGGCATGCCTTTGAAGCATCCCCTTCGTGAACCCCGCCCATCCTGGGGGAGGAGACGTGGCACCTCGTCCCAGGATGTGCATTGTATCAGGCTCCCGAGAGCAGCAGGCTCTCGACCCAGGGGTCCAGAAACATGTTTGTTGATGGCAGCCTAAGCAGCCACTCAGTTGGGACACTAAAGGTGGTTTAGTTTTCAGGGGCAATCTCTGAGATGCCCTCTGTGTGCATTTTTCAATAAAACCCACACTGGCATCAGTGCGGGTTTAATGTGCTGAGAAGTTTCATACCAAACTTCTCAGATTTCAGTGTAGCCATTATGGTGCTGTGGAGTTTGTAATGACAAACTCCCAGCACCATATACTCGTAATGGCAGCACTGCACTTGCAATGTCTAAGAATGGACTTAGACACTGTAGGGTACAGGGCTCGTGCACCTGTACCCTCACCACTGGTATAGTGCACCCTACTAGAGGGGTGACTGAGCTATGCCAGGGCAGTGGGTTGTAGGCATGACACACAGGGATGTGTGTCATGTCGACTCTTCACTTTGTTCTGCACCAAAACAAGCAGCCTACAAAGGCAGTGTGTGAGTCTGGTGGTACAGGACCTCTAAGGGTGGCACAATCAGTGCTGCAGCCCTTAGAGGCCTTCTCTGGTCACAGTGCCCTGGGTACCTGTGGTACCATTTACCAGGGGCTGACCTGTGGCCAGAGATGCCAATTGGGTTTAGTTTTGGGAAAGAACACAGGCCCTGGGAACCTGATTGGCAGGGACCCAGGGCACACCAAGTAAAAGTGCATCAGTAGTCTGGCAAAAAGTGGGGGGGTTACCTTTCCTACACAAGCCCCCCAGCCCAAACACCAGGAGACTCTGCCAAAGCTAGGAGAGTCTTCCTAGTCTTTCAGGTGAGGAAAAGTAGAGGAAGTCGTTAGACAGTTGCAGGGCCTACTCTGTCTTGCATCCTTCTGTCCAGGTCAGTCCCTTTGGGGAGCTGGCCTGCCTCAACAGTTTCAGGACCTAATTCCCAATGCTCCTTTCCTAGATCTTTAGTGTCTTCACCCCATCTTTTTAGTTTGGGTTCAGAGGTGCCCACCTCTGCAAATTCTAACTTAGCCAGGGCAAAGCCCAGCTTATCCACAGAGGTTACCCACAGCTTGAGAAACCCCACCATGACCAATAGGGTCAGGGGGCCTACCTTGTTATTTGGCCGGGGGCTAGGCCACCATGACAAGGTCAGTGCTGCCATGAAGGCTAACACCCAGCAGAGGCTACTGACAGGTGTCAGTGCAGAGAAGCCCACCTTTACCTCCTTACTGGCAAGTGAAGGGGCTACCTTACAGGCTTCTTTGGGTTCTGGTTGCCTGTCTGCTGTTTGAGGGTGGGAGGGTTACTACACTTGGTAGTAAACCCTCTTCTTCCACCCTCTGTTCTGCCAGCTGAGGAGCCACCAACTCAGATTGGACAGTTGCCTGAGTAGTCAGGTATTTTTGTTGGCTAGGGGGGACTTCACCAGTGCCAATTTTAGAGTTCTCCCTTACTAGGATAGAATCTCCCTGGCCCACTGGAACTGTGGCTAACAGTTGCCCACCTTTCCTACACTGTTTCTTCTTTTTCTTTTGGGGCTTAGCTGTACTAACTGCAGGTTGAGCCCCCCAGGTTTCTTGGGTGAGGTCTGGCATTGGAACAGTACCTCTCTTTGGCTCAGACCAACCTCTGGGTGGTCATTCGCCAGGAGACAATCAAGGGGGAGGTCTTTACTGACAACCACCTTTCTCCATCTAAGGGACCCAGCTATTTCTAGGGGCACTACAGCCACAGGCCTAACAGTGACACCCCCTGGGACACCCCTTACTCTTTTTGTTTCCCCAGAGACACACTGGTTTGAGAGAACCAACCTGTCATGCACCACAGTGTGACTGGCACAGGTATCTCGCTGGGTAGTGGCTGGGATTCCATTCACAGTAGGTGGTGGAAGTATCTACTCCCCTCTGAAATTTCCAGCTCACCTCGTGGGCCCATTATCCAGTTGAAGGCTAGGAGGACTCCCTCATCTGAGGAACCATCCTTCAAGGCTACACTGGCAATCCCTGGAGCTACACTAGTAACCCCTGGAGCTGCACTAGGGGCTTTGTTTTCAGGACAGCTAGGGTCCTTGGTGTGGTGTCCTGCCTTTTGACAGTTGTGAGACCATACTCTGTTGGGATCCCAATTCTTACCTTGGTACCCTGTTTTAGTTTGTGAGGTGTCTTTGGGCCCACCCTCCTGGACAGGTTATTGGGGGGCTACCTGGAACTCCTTACTTTTATCTTTAAGGGGCTCACTGTCTTTCCTCTGTGGAGGCTTTGTAACCCTTTTTTTTTGGTCACCCCCAGTGGATGTCCTAGTTACCCTTGTTTTGATCCAGTGGTCTGCCTTCTTTCCCAATTCTTGGGGAGAAAGTGGACCTAGGTCCACCAGGTACTGATGTAACTGTTCATCAATGCAATTACTCAATATATGTTCCTTCATAAACAGGCTGTATATTCCATTAAAGTCATGCACATTGTTTTCAGTTAACCAGCCACCTAGTGTTTTTACTGATTAGTCTACAAAATCAATACAGGATTGGTTTTTGGTTTTGTGAGCCCCCCATAATCTAATTCTGTACTCCTCAGTGGTGAGTCCAAATACCGCAACCAGAGTTCTCTTCATGAGGTCATAGGACCCAGCATCTGCCCCAGAAAGTGTCAGGAGTCTGTCTCTGCAGTTACCAGGGAACAGCTTCCAATGGAGTGCCCCCCAGAAAGTCTTCTTCACCCTTCTGGCTTCACAAGCCCTCTCGAAGGCTGTGAACCACTTGGTGATATCATCACCCTCCTCATATTTAGGGACAATCCCTTTGGGGATTTTAGGATCATAAACTTGCTCTCTATCCTTATTATTTTGATTGCTGCCACCATTGATGGGATCTCCTTTCTCTCTTTCTCTAGAGCCAGGAGTCTGGTCTCTAGATCCAGTCTTTTGGTCAGCCTTGCTAAAAGGCTGTCCTCCTCATTGAGGCTGTCCTCAATGTCGTCACCAGAACCTGTGCCACCTGTATGGCCTCTAGGTCTTCAGAGGCTGACTCTTGGAAGTAAGGGTACAGGGTCCCTTTCTTACCTAGGAAGTGATGGAGGTGGGCACTCATTTCCATCCTCTTCACCTCCTTTTCCCTCTGACTGGTCATCACCATTTTCAGAGGGGTGGGCCTTTGCATACTCAGCCAACAGCTCCTGGAGCTTTTGTATGGTTGGATGGGGACCCATTGGTATGTTTTTAATTTTACATAAGGACCTTACTTCCTTGAAAGACAAGTGAAGGTAAGGGGTGAGGTCAAGCTCCTCAACCATGTCATGTATGTCATTATGGTTATCTTCACTAGAGCTGGGTTTTTATTTTGGGACATTGTAACAAAAAAGTTCTAACGCCTCTACCCTTGACTACAGTGACTTTTTAATTTCTAAAATTCTGAAGGGACTTAAGCAAGGCCCTAACAAGACTTTTAGTCGTTTTTACAAAAATGGCAATTTGAAAAAATCAGAATTCTAAAGGCAATTTAAGAGTTCTGTCATGTGATCAGGTGGTAACCAAGTAGTCCAACAAATGCAAGTTGTATATCCCACCGCTGATCCACCAATGTAGGAAACTGGCTCTATATCTACTACACCAAAATGAGGTATAGTGTGTATAGAGTCCAGGTGACCCCAGAGGTAGGCAGAGGTTAAAGTTAGATAGAACCTTACTCTCTATTTGTGATAGATTGGTAGAGCAGTAAGGCAGTATCAGAGGACAGTGTTAAGCATTTGATGTACATAGTCAGCAAATGAATTCACACACCCACGACTAAACTAGACCAATTGTTTTTGTATAAAAAATATACTGTTGTTTTATTTTTAGAACCAAGCAAGCCTGGCACAGGTAAGCCTTAAATACTTTACAGTAATAAGTTGCTGATAGTAGAACAGTTTGAAAATGCAATAGAAATTGTACTTTGATTGATTTACATGGGATGCAGTAGGTTGCAACACTTAGCAAATACAGTACTTTGAAATGAATGGGCTTTTTCAGTAAATTACAGGTAAGTTACTTTTTACGCTACTTTTCTAACTCAGTGCTGCATACCTATATTCGGCACTGGGACATTTCCTGCAAACAGGTAAGTAAATACATTTTGGTTATCGTGCAATTTAAAAAAAATATTTTTAGATTTCAAAATTCCACACTTTTCAATGTTATCCTAAAGAGGAAAAACAGGTTATCGGTTCAAAGGTAAGTTATCGACTGTGGGAGTTAAGGTTCTGGGGTTAGACTAAGGGGACCCCCAGGGTCAGTGATGCAATGTTGTTACACCCTCAGCGACACTTGGGCGGCCGGGTGCAGAGTGTTGAGGCCCAATGTTATCCAATGGGGGATAGGGGGCCTCCGGTTGGTGGCTGCTGTCAAGCAGGCCACTGGGTTGTGGGAGCAAAGCTCCTGGACTTTAGCTCAGGGCAAATGGGGAAACAAAGTATCACCAAAGCTGCACCCTCAGCGGCACTAGGGCAGCCGGGTGCAGGGTGCTGTTTTGAGGTCTGGTGCCCTGTTGTTTTCTATGGAGAGACTCCGGTCGAAAGAAACACTGTAGGCTCGGGGACGAAGACCTTCTGAGTGCGACCACCACTTCGAGGGGTAAGTTGGGATGTCTTGGGTTGGCTAGGCACTGTTGATTGTGATGCACAAGGCCGGGGCCATCAGGTGCAGGGGTGCCTTTTGGCATCGGAAAGTCTTGCCCACTCTTGGTCGCGGTAGAGGGGGCCCTCTGTATTGAGGCTGCAGGCATCGGCTGGGATCTTGAGGCTGGTCTGGGATCTCCAGATCTTGGGTCACAATCGCCAGGGAGACTTCCTCGTGGTGTTTTTCCGCACCGGCCGGGTTCGGCAGGTGCAGAGTGGGCTGGATTGGTGGTCTACTGCTGCTGCCAGAGGTTGCAGTTGAACGAATACGGTGTTCACGGGAGAAGCAGTCTTTGGAAGTGAAGGCAGGCAGGTCTTCTGGCGTTTTTGAGGTTGCTGACTGCAGGACACACCGGGGTTTCACAGGAGCGGGTTCGAGGGGAGACAGGCCGGTAGGGCTGGTGCCAAGTCAGTGGGCGTTGTCCTCTTGTTAGCTCTGCACGCCTCTTCGGTCCTTCTTCTTATCTTCTTTCTTGTTGTTTCTGGATCTGAGGAAGCAAGGTTCAGGGTGCCCCCTAAATACTATATTTGGGGGTGTTACAGGTAGGTAGAGGGCAGGGACCAATGGGTCCCTTCCCTGGGGTGGGTACACCCCCTATTGTGCCACCCTCCAGTGGGAGGGGGCACAAGCCTGTCCCTGGTTGGCTGGGGCCCCCATCCTCAAGATGCCGGGGACTCGGACTTGTGCTTCACCTCGACTCTCCCACCTGAGGGGTGGAGTTGGCAGAGTTGGGCACACCTCTCTCCCTCACTTGTTTTTCCTGCTGGTTCTCCCACCCAAAGTGGGGGGAAGAACCAGTGGGGACCAGTTGCTGCAAGAAGAAAGTGGTCTGGGGAAGCTCACAAAGGCAGCATGCACCTCGTCCCAGGATGTGCATTGTTTCTGGCCCCCGAGAGCAGCAGGCTCTCGACCCAGGGGCCAGAAACATGTCTGTTGATGGCAGCCTAAGCAGCCACTCAGTCGGGACACTAGAGGCGGGTTAGTTTTCAGGGGGCATCTCTGAAATGCCCTCTGTGTGTATTTTTCATTAAATCCCACACTGGCATCAGTGTGGGTTTAATGTGCTGAGACGTTTGATACCAAACTTCTCAGTTTTCAGTGTAGCCATTATGGTGCTGTGGAGTTCGTAATGAAAAACTCCCAGCATCCTATACTCTTAATGGCAGCACTGAACTTACAATGTCTAAGAATGGACTTAAAGACACTGTAGGGGTACAGGGCACATACACCTGTACCCTCACCACTGGTATAGTGCACCCAACTAGAGGGGTGACTGAGCTATGCCAGGGTAGTGGGTTGTAGGCATGGCACACAGGGATGTGTGCATGTGACTCTTCACATTGTTCTGCACCAAAACACACAGCCTGCAAAGGCAGTGTGTGAGTGTGGCGGTACAGGACCTCTAAGGGTGGCACAATCAATGCTGCAGCCTTTAGAGGCCTTCTCTGGTCACAGTGCCCTGGGTACCTGCGGCACCATTTACCAGGGGCTGACCTGTGGCCAGAGATGCCAATTGGGTTTAGTTTTGGGAAAGAACACTGTTGGACTTGGCCCTTTTTCCCGAAATATTTCGCTTTTCGGGGAAACTAAATGATATATGAATGCTGTATGAATGTGTGCAGACTGAGTTTCCCCATTTTAAAAATGTAACTTAAAATGGATGCCAGAGCTGTGTGGTTGCGCCGTTTGACTGAGCTAGGTTGACAGTCTAGGCGTTATTTCCCAGCAACCCCAGCTTTTGGAGGGAAGCCTGGCACCCAGGGTGCTCTACCCCTCCCCCTAGGCCAGTTAGAGCCAGTTTCCCCAGACGCTTCTAGAAGCTTCTGGCACTGTCTGGAAGGTGGGGTGAGGGGCGTCTAAAGGGAGGAGCTGGGTTGCCATGCAGTCAGTCAGAGGGTGGACCAGGGAGAGAGGGGACCTGCTGCCAGGGGTCACCGCCACATAGGCCTGTGTGCTGGGCCCTGAGCCTACCTACCGCCCCTACTGTCCACAGGGCGAGGGAAAGATATAGTTGGGGCAACGCAAACCTGGAGAAGCCCTCGCAGGAGTTTTAGGCGGTAGGATCAGTCAGGGACCTATGCCTCTGAAGGTGACAGGGTTTAGGCGCTGCCCTTTAAGTGAGTGAGGGATCCTGAACTACCCACTGATCTGGCCCGGCGAGAAGAGAATCCAGGGACGACAGGCAGAGACTAATTAGTCCGCCTTCAACCACCAACGCAATTTCCCCCCCTCAAGAGACCCTCAAACAAGGGGCAGGAACCAAAGAGCGCTATTTACAAAGGAGAGCACTATTTACAAGCTGCCCCTGGAAGGAGAGCGCTATTTACAAAGGAGAGCGCTATTTCCAAGCTGCCCCTGGAAGGAGAGCGCTATTTACAAAGGAGAGCGCTATTTCCAAGCTGCCCCTGGAAGGAGAGCGCTATTTACAAAGGAGAGCGCTATTTCCAAGCTGCCCCTGGAAGGAGAGCGCTATTTACAAAGGAGAGCGCTATTTCCAAGCTGCCCCTGGAAGGAGAGCGCTATTTACAAAGGAGAGCGCTATTTCCAAGCTGCCCCTGGACCAAAGAGCGCTATTTACAAAGGAGAGCGCTATTTCCAAGCTGCCCCTGGAAGGAGAGCGCTATTTACAAAGGAGAGCGCTATTTCCAAGCTGCCCCTGGAAGGAGAGCGCTATTTACAAAGGAGAGCACTATTTCCAAGCTGCCCCTGGAAGGAGAGCGCTATTTACAAAGGAGAGCGCTATTTCCAAGCTGCCCCTGGAAGGAGAGCGCTATTTACAAAGGAGAGCGCTATTTCCAAGCTGCCCCTGGAAGGAGAGCGCTGGATTTGGTGAGCGCTATCTTTGAAGTGGCTGTGCCTGCAGCCGGAGAGAGTGACAGCCTGCCGCTGGGAGGCCGCCGAGACGCCTGCAGCCGAGAGCCCGGTGAGTGGGGCATTGGGGGAACCAGTGGCGTGGAGGGGGCAACGGGGCACATTATCGGTGCCCGCCCCGGGGACCCTTCACATTTTTGGGACCTTGTGGGGGCGCACTTGGAGGGTGTGTCGGGGCACATTGTCGGTGCCCGCCCCCGGCGTCGTGTGGGACTGGTAGTGGAGGAGGGGGGCAACGGGGTACATTGCCGGTGCCCGCCCCTGGTGCCAGGAGCCTGCACAGCTGCCCCACAGGACAGTGGGCAGCTGCAACGGCCTAGAGGGATGCTGGAGGGGGTGGACACCTCGGAGGGCCCACGGACCTGCCCGGACTAAATGCAATGCCTAGCGCTGAAGTGGCTGGCCATGGTTGATGCTCCCAGAGCTTGCCAAGTCTAATGCCCCAAGAGCTTGCTATGCTGAATGCTCCCAGTGAGGGCCCTATCTGAAGCGCCATTGATCTGCCAGGTGTAGCACTATGCTATAATGCCATATTTAAAGCGCTATGGTCAATGCTAGTTGTGCAGCGCTATATTCAAATGTCATGCTCTTAAGCGCTATGTCAATCGCTATGTTTTGAAGCGCTTTCGCCGTGATATGTGCAGCGCTATATTCAAATGTCATGCTCTTAAGCGCTATGTCAATGGCTATGTTTTGAAGCGCTTTCGCCGTGATATGTGCAGCGCTATATTCAAATGTCATGCTCTTAAGCGCTATGTCAATGGCTATGTTTTGAAGCGCTTTCGCCGTGATATGTGCGGCGCTATATTCAAATGTCATGCTCTTAAGCGCTATGTCAATGGCTATGATTTAAAGTGCTAGTCATGTGTTGTATGCAGCGCTATGTCTAGATGCCAGGTTTTAAGGTGAATGAACTGCCTATTTTGATTCCTGCCTCAGGGGACCTCCAGGTTGTTAAGGGATATGGTCAGGTCATGATGTGTTTTATTACAGGTGGTCCGGACTAACGCCTAAGGTTATGCCCTGAGTTGACTTTATTGCAGGTTGCAGCTAATGGACTTACTTTTACTATCTTCTAAATCGCAATGATTCCGGCAGGGGCCCGATTGGCCCTGCCCTGTACATAATTCCCCCTCTGTAAATGTTAACCGAGCGCCAGTTGGCGCAGTACAGAGATTGCCTATTGACACCTTGTGGTTTTGGACAATACAAAAGTTCTTTTTACCTAAACTGGTGTGGTGTCTCTTTTTGTAGTGTGCCTTGTGTGTCGCCTGTGTGTACTGCGTGGATGCTTTGCACATTTCCTCCGGAGTTTGGCCCGCCCGCTCTGCACCACGCTACCCGTTTCCAACATTGGTGTTCAGCGGTGGGATAGGACTTGTGTTTGCGCAGTGCCACAGCGACCACGGGTTGCACTGCAAACTGAGGATTGAAGGAATCTCAGGTTGTGGGGGATTATTGTTTTTTTTGTCTGATTGTGATTTCCTCCTAGAAGTGTGTTTTTAAATTGTGTCCCCTTGTTGCACTATGGGTGGTGTGTCCCGGGTGTACCGTGCCAGGATGGGGTCACCCTACAACGAGGATGATCTTATGGAATACACGGAGCAGGAAGTAGTGGATTTCTGCAGGGAGAGAGGGATACCCCCAGTAGGCAACATACGCAGGAAGTTATTTCTCTATGAGGCCCTCAAGAGGGGGGAACCCTTAGAGATCGGTGGGGACCTGTCAGATTACCCCTCCTCATATTTAAAGGGTGGATTTAGTGGAGACCCGGAGGAGGACCTCCAGTGTAGGGAGGACTCCGAGAGTGAGGGGGCCCAGTCCATAACCCAGGAGGGGGGTGACACAGACGAGGAGGAGGAAGATGACCGGGGGGAGACGCCAGTAGCGAGTGAGGACACCAGAGTTAGGGAGTCCCGCGCTGGGTCCAGTCCCGGGGGCACTGCCCCGTCCCTTTCCCTGTCCCCAGAAGAGTCGGTAGATAGGAGGGAAGAGAGGGAGCATCAGCTGGCGCTGGGAAGGCTCAAGGTGGAGCTAGCGCGGCTGAGTGTGCAGGAGAAGAAGCTAGAGACGGAGAAGGTCCTAGCGCAGGAGAGGATGGCGGAGGCAGAGAGGGCCTTTGCCAGGGAGAGACCAGCTCGGGAGGGTAGGTTGTCCCCTGAGAGTGGTTTTTGTGGTCTGGATTCACCAGTAAGGGTGGGATCCAGTGGTGGCAGCGAGAGTGGATCCAATGTAGGGTGTCCCACTCCCAGAGCCCAGGAGACGGTGCCTGATTCCCAGGAAGAGGGGGACAGGTTACAGTTCAGGGGCAGGGTAAAACTGTCCCACCAGTCCTGGGGGGAGTTTGCCGAGGTGTGTGGGACTGCATTGGAGGATTGGGTGGTGAGGAGTGCAGTGAATGAGTGGGAAGGGCTGTGCCAGGTACTCATCCGGGAGCACACGCTCAGAAATTGTTCCCCCAGGTTGCGTCACCACCTAGTACAGTGTGGGTTCTCCGACCCCAGGGAGCTTGCACAGGAGGCAGACCTCTGGGTGAGGGCCAGGGTGTCTGAGGAGGCATTGGGGAGTGACCCTGAAGAGGGTGGTGCAGGGATCTTCCAACCCAGCGAGGTGGGAGAGGTGGCGAATAGCCCAGCTAGGTCCCCGGGAAGAGAGAGGGTTGTAGGGCCTCACGACCTATCCATAGGAAGGAGTGAGACGGGGAGGTGTCCCGAGGTGCCCCAACCGCAGTCTCAGGGCCTGGAGAGTTCCGTAAGGGAGCCCCAGGTTGGGAGCCTAGGCTGTCCTGATGTGCCGCCCGGTGAGGGGGAGCCCCTAGTGTCAGGAGGACCCGGGGCATCTGTAATCAGAGCTCCTGAGGTTCTGGGGTTGGCCCAGTTGCAGGGTTTAGATCCTGGGCTGGGATGCCAGGTTCAGGGGTTGCCTGACCTGGCGGGTGGGGCATCTGTTAACAGTGTCCCCCCAGAATGGACTTCCAGGGGTACTTCTCCAGGTGGGAGGGTGCGGAACTCTGGAAGGGGGTGCAGAGGGAGGAAGGTCTCACCTCGGGCACCGGCTCAGCCACAGGGCTTAGATCCTGGGTTGGGAGGCCAGGGATGGGTACTGCCTGACCTGGCGGGTGGGACATCTGTTAGCAGTGTCCCCCCAGAATTGTCTTCCAGGGGTGCTACTCCCATTGGGAGGGTTCAGAACTCTGGGAGGGGGTGCAGGGGGAGGGAGGACTCGCCCCTGGCACCGGTGCAGCCTAAGGGTTTAGACCCTAGGCTGGGGAACCAGTTGAAGGGTCAAGGCCCTGGACTGGGGAGAGAGTGGTGGTCTGAGGGTGCCTCGCATAGGAGTAGGGTGAGAAACCCCAGAAGGAGAGGTAGGGGGAGGAGAGCCTCGCCCCTGATGGCTGGTCAGCCTGAGGGTGCGGACCCCAGGTGGGAGGACCAGTGGCAGTTCGGAACTGCAAGGAGGAGGAGGAGAGTGGTCAACGGGTACTACAGGCCTGGGGTTACTGCCCCCCACTCTGTGAGACCGCAAGGGCCAGAGACATCTGGGTGGCCTAGGGGCCAGTCCTGGCCACAACCAGCTAGGGGACCCCCGGGTGGTGGCTCAGTCGGTCGAGGAAGGTTTGAGAGAGGGAACCTTCGGGTTCCAGAGTGGAGGAGAACCTGCGGGTGTTCCTGCAGTTGCGGGCCTGCGTACACCTTTTCTCGCCCTAAGCAGGGAAGCCCATCAAGGCATTGATCGGTCTACCCTGGCTTTTGGCTGGAAGGGGGTTGTGTTGGACTTGGCACTTTTTCCCGAAATTTTTCGCTTTTCGGGGAAACTAAATGATATATGAATGCTGTATGAATGTGTGCAGACTGAGTTTCCCCATTTTAAAAATGTAACTTAAAATGGATGCCAGAGCTGTGTGGTTGCGCCGTTTGACTGAGCTAGGTTGACAGTCTAGGCGTTATTTCCCAGCAACCCCAGCTTTTGGAGGGAAGCCTGGCACCCAGGGTGCTCTAACCCTCCCCCTAGGCCAGTTAGAGCCAGTTTCCCCAGACGCTTCTAGAAGCTTCTGGCACTGTCTGGAAGGTGGGGTGAGGGGCGTCTAAAGGGAGGAGCTGGGTTGCCATGCAGTCAGTCAGAGGGTGGACCAGGGAGAGAGGGGACCTGCTGCCAGGGGTCACCGCCACATAGGCCTGTGTGCTGGGCCCTGAGCCTACCTACCGCCCCTACTGTCCACAGGGCGAGGGAAAGATATAGTTGGGGCAACGCAAACCTGGAGAAGCCCTCGCAGGAGTTTTAGGCGGTAGGATCAGTCAGGGACCTATGCCTCTGAAGGTGACAGGGTTTAGGCGCTGCCCTTTAAGTGAGTGAGGGATCCTGAACTACCCACTGATCTGGCCCTGCGAGAAGAGAATCCAGGGACGACAGGCAGAGACTAATTAGTCCGCCTTCAACCACCAACGCAATTTCCCCCCCTCAAGAGACCCTCAAACAAGGGGCAGGAACCAAAGAGCGCTATTTACAAAGGAGAGCACTATTTACAAGCTGCCCCTGGAAGGAGAGCGGTATTTACAAAGGAGAGCGCTATTTCCAAGCTGCCCCTGGAAGGAGAGCGCTATTTACAAAGGAGAGCGCTATTTCCAAGCTGCCCCTGGAAGGAGAGCGCTATTTACAAAGGAGAGCGCTATTTCCAAGCTGCCCCTGGAAGGAGAGTGCTATTTAGAAAGGAGAGCGCTATTTCCAAGCTGCCCCTGGAAGGAGAGCGCTATTTACAAAGGAGAGCGCTATTTCCAAGCTGCCCCTGGAAGGAGAGCGCTATTTACAAAGGAGAGCGCTATTTCCAAGCTGCCCCTGGACCAAAGAGCGCTATTTACAAAGGAGAGCGCTATTTCCAAGCTGCCCCTGGACCAAAGAGCGCTATTTACAAAGGAGAGCGCTATTTCCAAGCTGCCCCTGGAAGGAGAGCGCTATTTACAAAGGAGAGCACTATTTCCAAGCTGCCCCTGGAAGGAGAGCGCTATTTACAAAGGAGAGCGCTATTTCCAAGCTGCCCCTGGAAGGAGAGCGCTATTTACAAAGGAGAGCGCTATTTCCAAGCTGCCCCTGGAAGGAGAGCGCTGGATTTGGTGAGCGCTATCTTTGAAGTGGCTGTGCCTGCAGCCGGAGAGAGTGACAGCCTGCCGCTGGGAGGCCGCCGAGACGCCTGCAGCCGAGAGCCCGGTGAGTGGGGCATTGGGGGAACCAGTGGCGTGGAGGGGGCAACGGGGCACATTATCGGTGCCCGCCCCGGGGACCCTTCACATTTTTGGGACCTTGTGGGGGCGCACTTGGAGGGTGTGTCGGGGCACATTGTCGGTGCCCGCCCCCGGCGTCGTGTGGGACTGGTAGTGGAGGAGGGGGGCAACGGGGTACATTGCCGGTGCCCGCCCCTGGTGCCAGGAGCCTGCACAGCTGCCCCACAGGACAGTGGGCAGCTGCAACGGCCTAGAGGGATGCGGGAGGGGGTGGACACCTCGGAGGGCCCACGGACCTGCCCGGACTAAATGCAATGCCTAGCGCTGAAGTGGCTGGCCATGGTTGATGCTCCCAGAGCTTGCCAAGTCTAATGCCCCAAGAGCTTGCTATGCTGAATGCTCCCAGTGAGGGCCCTATCTGAAGCGCCATTGATCTGCCAGGTGTAGCACTATGCTATAATGCCATATTTAAAGCGCTATGGTCAATGCTAGTTGTGCAGCGCTATATTCAAATGTCATGCTCTTAAGCGCTATGTCAATGGCTATGTTTTGAAGCGCTTTCGCCGTGATATGTGCAGTGCTATATTCAAATGTCATGCTCTTAAGCGCTATGTCAATGGCTATGTTTTGAAGCGCTTTCGCCGTGATATGTGCAGCGCTATATTCAAATGTCATGCTCTTAAGCGCTATGTCAATGGCTTTGTTTTGAAGCGCTTTCGCCGTGATATGTGCGGCGCTATATTCAAATGTCATGCTCTTAAGCGCTATGTCAATGGCTATGATTTAAAGTGCTAGTCATGTGTTGTATGCAGCGCTATGTCTAGATGCCAGGTTTTAAGGTGAATGAACTGCCTATTTTGATTCCTGCCTCAGGGGACCTTCAGGTTGTTAAGGGATATGGTCAGGTCATGATGTGTTTTATTACAGGTGGTCCGGACTAACGCCTAAGGTTATGCCCTGAGTTGACTTTATTGCAGGTTGCAGCTAATGGACTTACTTTTACTATCTTCTAAATCGCAATGATTCCGGCAGGGGCCCGATTGGCCCTGCCCTGTACATAATTCCCCCCCTGTAAATGTTAACCGAGCGCCAGTTGGCGCAGTACAGAGGTTGCCTATTGACACCTTGTGGTTTTGGACAATACAAAAGTTCTTTTTACCTAAACTGGTGTGGTGTCTCTTTTTGTAGTGTGCCTTGTGTGTCGCCTGTGTGTACTGCGTGGATGCTTTGCACATTTCCTCCGGAGTTTGGCCCGCCCGCTCTGCACCACGCTACCCGTTTCCAACAAACACAGAACCTAGGAACCTGATTGGCAGGGACCCAGGCAGTGGCATAACGAAACTTGAGGGGGCCCCCCAGCAATGTACGAGGAGAGGCCTCAATCAGGAGTTTCCGGGCCGGAGCACTGTGCTGAGGGGGCCCCCTTAAGCTTGCCCCCTGCACTGCGTGGGCTGTGGGGGCCTTTGTTACGCCCCTGGACCCAGTGCACACCAAGTAAAAGTGCATCAGTAGTCTGGCAAAAAGTCGGGGAGTTACTGCAACAGAAACCCACTTCCCTACATATACCAAGCAAAAAATGACACATTGATGAGTGTGCTCGAGTTAACAATGTCACTGGCATGGTTTGCCAGTGTAGTTGTTGGACTTTTTACTTAATATATACTCCTTAAAAATCACCTGAGTTAAGGGAAATATGGTGTAAACATAACTAACCACACAGTTTTAAGAACAAAGTCGAAAGGGGAAGATTGCAATAATCCTTCTCCTGAAGAATTGTAATTTGATCACTGTGAAATAGATAAATACATTTCAGCATCCTGCTTGAAGTGGATTTCAGAGATACCTCCTTACTCCTTTGTCAGTCCAGACTAGACATAACCACATGCAGGCTCCCACCGCGCAGCATAGTTTGTCATGGAAAAGTTCCCCTCTATCTGTAGATGCTGTCGAATTTGCGGGCTTAACAGTCTGGACTGCCCTGCCCTAATTTCCTTTCAGATAGATGGCTTTTTGTTACACCTAATGTTGAGGATCTTGGGCATACAAACAAATAAAAAGGTACCGAACTATTGTTTTACTAAGATAGATAACCACATCTGCGCTACAGTTACAACATATGTAGACAATGCTGGCATCTCTTAGTAAAATTATACTATATGTAAGATTAATCATGGTGACTCATTTTTTGTTTGGTTTCTGCGAAAAGGCTCACTGTACAGAAGTAATGTTTTATAGCTTTAAGCTTTTCTTGTAGTGAAGCTTTATAGACTGGTGTGATTTTTTAATAACTGTGCAATAAATGTATACATTCATTCTTTTTCAACCCAGTCTGACTAAGTCAAGAAGATTGATAGGAGTATGGGAATTCAGACCCAGGCAAGCCCTATCTTTCCTCTAATCCTTGTAAAACACATATGGGACAGACATTATTAGAACATTCAGAAACTACTATCTGGAAAGGCTCTGAGTTACAAGCTTCAGCACATTTCTGCTTTCTGATCACCACCCTCTCCCTTTACAAGTTACCCAGCCCACCTCCACCTCCTGCCTTGAAGATAAGGAAACAGGCGGGTAAATAAAGCACAGCAACCTGTTTGGTTTTCAATAGATTAGAGTAAAGAAGAAGAAAATATTATGCTGACCTGTCCATTTCAATAACTGGTAATTATATAGCATCAGACAATGAAAGGTTGCACAAAGCTGTGGCTCACAGGTTTACAATAAACCTAAAAATTGAAAGAAATCACATAAACTATTTGTAAAGCAGTGAAAAGCTTTCCAGTGACAGCTACATCTAAGAAATGTGGGTGTAGTACAAAGGCTGGGGAAAAGAAAGTGTTTTGCAGCCTAAGGAAACAATGCATAGTCTAAACACAGAAGTAAAGAAGATTCCTGGTAGCTGAGACTTTAACATGGGTTGTCTTTAATGGTGCATTTAATGATGATCAGAATCAATAATAGTTTCTCTAATTTTATTGGGACCTTCCCATAGAAATTGGGTGAAAATTTGATTTAGGAGATTTTTTTTCTTTCTTCAAGCAATTACCAAGGAATGCTTTAAACATGTCCATCAGCCAGATCCCCAGTAACACCATCATTCACAAACTTTATTTGAGGCCATTTTTAAGAAAGAGCTTAACATGGATGCTTCCAAGGGCGCCTAGGCTAGATTTTGCAAGAGTTGCACAGGCATTTGTGTGGTTCTGAGTAACGTTGCCCACTGACCATGGTCCCTCTCAATGGTAAGTAAATTGACACAATGTTTTGCACCTCATGCAAAAGGTAGGCATGTAACACCCTAGTGCTTGTTTGACAAGGGTAGTGAGGTACAGGGAGAAAAGTTGATTTACTGAAGCTCACACAGTTTGAACAATTTTAGAACTCATGGCCTCTAGTTCCCAATTGGCAACACTTTTGATTAAACAATGTCGGTTTCAAAGTCAGGGACTTCATTTGATAGACTTTTCCCTTGAACCCGCTCCCCAGGAATAGCAGTGCCACCTCTCGCCAGGCAGTTGCATTAAATACATCCAGATGTCATTGAAAAAGCAGTTTTATAGTTTTTAAATGCATTCGTAGGAAAACTATATGAAAGTAAGTTGAGGAATTCACCTCCTGGGCTCAATGAGAGAATGGAAATCAAAATGACTGCTATTTATACAACGCATAAAACTATTCAGGGTTGACACTTAGGTCTTCTAGAGTCGCAGTCAGCTGATGACCCACCTAGTCATTTCACCAATCATACTCTGTAGATGAGGGCCCTAGGCATATCTTTGTCTTCTCTAGGTTCCTCCAATGTCTGTAAGTTGGGATGTCTTGGGTTGGCTAGGCACCGTTGGTTGTGGCTCACAAGGCCGGGGGCGTCGGGTGCAGGGGTACCTTTTGGCGTCGGAAAGTCTTGCCCACTCTTGGTCGCGGTAGAGGGGGTCCTCTGTATTGAGGCTGCAGGCATTGGCTGGGATCTTGAGGCTGGTCTGGGATCTCCGGATCTTGGGTCACAATCACCGGGGAGACCTCCTCGTGGTGTTTTTCCGCTCGGGCCGGGGTTCAGCGGGTGCAGAGTGGGCTGGATTGGTGGTCTCCTGCTGCTGCCAGAGGTTGCAGTTGAACAAATCCAGTGTTCATGGGAGAAGCAGTCTTTGTAAGTGAAGGCAGGCAGGTCGTCTGGGGCTCTTTGGTCCTTCTTCTTATCTTCTTTCTTGTTGTTTCTGGATCTGAGGAAGCAAGGTTCAGGGTGCCCCCTAAATACTAGATTTAGGGGCGTTACAGGTAGGTAGAGGGCAGGGACCAATGGGTCCCTTCCCTGGGGTGGGTACACTCCCTATTATGCCACTCTCCAATGGGAGGGGGGGCACGAGCCTGTCCCTGGTTGGTTGGGTCCCCCATCCTCAAGATGGTGGGGACTCGGAGTTGTGCTTCACCTCGCCTCCCCCACTTGAGGGGCGGAGTTGGCAGAGGTGGGCACACCTCTCTCCCTCACTTGTTTTTCCTGCTGGTTCTCCCACCCAAAGTGGGGGGAAGAACCAGAGGGGACCAGTTGCTGAAAGCAGAAAGTGGTCTGGGGAAGCTCACAAAGGCAGCATGCACCTTGTCCCAGGATGTGCATTGTTTCAGGCCCCCGAGAGCTGCAGGCTCTCGACCCAGGGGTCCAGAAACATGTCTGTTGATGGCAGCCTAAGCAGCCACTCAGTTGGGGCATTAGAGGCGGGTTAGTTTTCAGGGGGCATCTCTGAGATGCCCTCTATGTGTATTTTTCATTAAATTCCACACTGGCATCAGTGCGGGTTTAATGTGCTGACACTTTTGATACCAAACTTCTCAGTTTTCAGTGTAGCCATTATGGTGCTGTGGAGTTTGTAATGACAAACTCCCAGCACCCTATACTCTTAATAGCAGCACTGCACTTACAATGTCTAAGAATGGACTTAAAGACACTGTAGGGGTACAGGGCTCATACACCTGTACCCTCACCACTGGTATAGTGCACCCAACTAGAGGGGTGACTGAGCTATGCCAGGGCAGTGGGTTGTAGGCATGGCACACAGGGATGTGTGCCATGTTGACTCTTCACTTTGTTCTGCACCAAAACGCACAGCCTGCAGAGGCAGTGTGTGAGTGTGGTGGTACAGGACCTCTAAGGGTGGTACAATCAGTGCTGCAGCCGTTAGATGCCTTCTCTGGTCACAGTGCCCTGGGTTCCTGTGGCACCATTTACCAGGGGCTGACCTGTGGTCCAGAGATGCCAATTGGGTTTAGTTTTGGGAAAGAACACAGGCCTTAAGAACCTGATTGGCAGGGACCCAGGCAGTGGCATAACGAAACTTGAGGGGGCCCCCCAGCAAGGTACGAAGACAGGCCCCCTCCGGGCTCAATCAGGAGTTTCCGGGCCAGAGCACTGTGCTGAGGGGGCCCCCTGGAGCTTGCTGTAGATGCTGTCGATTTTGTGGGCTTAAAAGTCTGGACTGCCCTGCCCTAATTTCCTTTCAGATAGATGGCTTTTTGTTACACCTAATGTTGAGGAACTTGGGCATACAAACAAATAAAAAAGTACCGAACTATTGTTTTACTAAGATAGATAATCACATCTGCGCTACAGTTACAACATATGTAGACAATGCTGGCATCTCTTAGTAAAATTGTACTATATGTAAGATTATTCATGGTGACTCATTTTTTGTTTGGTTTCTGCGAAAAGGCTCACTGTACAGAAGTAATGTTTTATAGCTTTAAGCTTTTCTTGTAGTGAAGCTTTATAGACTGTTGTGATTTTTTAATAACTGTGCAATAAATGTATACATTCATTCTTTTTCAACCCAGTCAAGTCAAGAAGATTGATAGGAGTATGGGAATTCAGACCCAGGCAAGCCCTATCTTTCCTCTAATCCTTGTAAAACACATATGGGACAGACATTATTAGGACATTCAGAAACTACTATCTGGAAAGGCTCTGAGTTACAAGCTTCAGCACATTTGTGCTTTCTGATCACCACCCTCTCCCTTTACAAGTTACCCAGCCCACCTCCACTTAGCAAATTCCACCTCCTGCCTTGAAGATAAGGAAACAGGTGGGTAAATAAAGCAACCTGTTTGGTTTTCAATAGATTAAAGAAGAAGAAAATATTATGCTGACCTGTCCATTTCAATAACTGGTAATTATATAGCATCAGACAATGAAAGGTTGCACAAAGCTGTGGCTCACAGGTTTACAATAAACCTAAAAATTGAAAGAAATCACATAAACTATTTGTAAAGCAGTGAAAAGCTTTCCAGTGACAGCTACATCTAAGAAATTTGGGTGTAGTACAAAGGCTGGGGAAAAGAAAGTGTTTTGCAGCCTAAGGAAACAATGCATAGTCTAAACACAGAAGTAAAGAAGATTCCTGGTAGCTGAGACTTTAACATGGGTTGTCTTTAATGGTGCATTTAATGATGATCAGAATCAATAATAGTTTCTCTAATTTTATTGGGACCTTCCCATAGAAATTGGGTGAAAATTTGATTTAGGAGATTTTTTTTCTTTCTTCAAGCAATTACCAAGGAATGCTTTAAACATGTCCATCAGCCAGATCCCCAGTAACACCATCATTCACAAACTTTATTTGAGGCCATTTTTAAGAAAGAGCTTAACATGGATGCTTCCAAGGGCGCCTAGGCTAGATTTTGCAAGAGTTGCACAGGCATTTGTGTGGTTCTGAGTAACGTTGCCCACTGACCATGGTCCCTCTCAATGGTAAGTAAATTGACACAATGTTTTGCACCTCATGCAAAAGGTAGGCATGTAACACCCTAGTGCTTGTTTGACAAGGGTAGTGAGGTACAGGGAGAAAAGTTGATTTACTGAAGCTCACACAGTTTGAACAATTTTAGAACTCATGGCCTCTAGTTCCCAATTGGCAACACTTTTGATTAAACAATGTCGGTTTCAAAGTCAGGGACTTCATTTGATAGACTTTTCCCTTGAACCCGCTCCCCAGGAATAGCAGTGCCACCTCTCGCCAGGCAGTTGCATTAAATACATCCAGATGTCATTGAAAAAGCAGTTTTATAGTTTTTAAATGCATTCGTAGGAAAACTATATGAAAGTAAGTTGAGGAATTCACCTCCTGGGCTCAATGAGAGAATGGAAATCAAAATGACTGCTATTTATACAACGCATAAAACTATTCAGGGTTGACACTTAGGTCTTCTAGAGTCGCAGTCAGCTGATGACCCACCTAGTCATTTCACCAATCATACTCTGTAGATGAGGGCCCTAGGCATATCTTTGTCTTCTCTAGGTTCCTCCAATGTCTGTAAGTTGGGATGTCTTGGGTTGGCTAGGCACCGTTGGTTGTGGCTTACAAGGCCGGGGGCGTCGGGTGCAGGGGTACCTTTTGGCGTCGGAAAGTCTTGCCCACTCTTGGTCGCGGTAGAGGGGGTCCTCTGTATTGAGGCTGCAGGCATTGGCTGGGATCTTGAGGCTGGTCTGGGATCTCCGGATCTTGGGTCACAATCACCGGGGAGACCTCCTCGTGGTGTTTTTCCGCTCGGGCCGGGGTTCAGCGGGTGCAGAGTGGGCTGGATTGGTGGTCTCCTGCTGCTGCCAGAGGTTGCAGTTGAACAAATCCAGTGTTCATGGGAGAAGCAGTCTTTGTAAGTGAAGGCAGGCAGGTCGTCTGGGGCTCTTTGGTCCTTCTTCTTATCTTCTTTCTTGTTGTTTCTGGATCTGAGGAAGCAAGGTTCAGGGTGCCCCCTAAATACTAGATTTAGGGGCGTTACAGGTAGGTAGAGGGCAGGGACCAATGGGTCCCTTCCCTGGGGTGGGTACACTCCCTATTATGCCACTCTCCAATGGGAGGGGGGGCACGAGCCTGTCCCTGGTTGGTTGGGTCCCCCATCCTCAAGATGGTGGGGACTCGGAGTTGTGCTTCACCTCGCCTCCCCCACTTGAGGGGCGGAGTTGGCAGAGGTGGGCACACCTCTCTCCCTCACTTGTTTTTCCTGCTGGTTCTCCCACCCAAAGTGGGGGGAAGAACCAGAGGGGACCAGTTGCTGAAAGCAGAAAGTGGTCTGGGGAAGCTCACAAAGGCAGCATGCACCTTGTCCCAGGATGTGCATTGTTTCAGGCCCCCGAGAGCTGCAGGCTCTCGACCCAGGGGTCCAGAAACATGTCTGTTGATGGCAGCCTAAGCAGCCACTCAGTTGGGGCATTAGAGGCGGGTTAGTTTTCAGGGGGCATCTCTGAGATGCCCTCTATGTGTATTTTTCATTAAATTCCACACTGGCATCAGTGCGGGTTTAATGTGCTGACACTTTTGATACCAAACTTCTCAGTTTTCAGTGTAGCCATTATGGTGCTGTGGAGTTTGTAATGACAAACTCCCAGCACCCTATACTCTTAATAGCAGCACTGCACTTACAATGTCTAAGAATGGACTTAAAGACACTGTAGGGGTACAGGGCTCATACACCTGTACCCTCACCACTGGTATAGTGCACCCAACTAGAGGGGTGACTGAGCTATGCCAGGGCAGTGGGTTGTAGGCATGGCACACAGGGATGTGTGCCATGTTGACTCTTCACTTTGTTCTGCACCAAAACGCACAGCCTGCAGAGGCAGTGTGTGAGTGTGGTGGTACAGGACCTCTAAGGGTGGTACAATCAGTGCTGCAGCCGTTAGATGCCTTCTCTGGTCACAGTGCCCTGGGTTCCTGTGGCACCATTTACCAGGGGCTGACCTGTGGTCCAGAGATGCCAATTGGGTTTAGTTTTGGGAAAGAACACAGGCCTTAAGAACCTGATTGGCAGGGACCCAGGCAGTGGCATAACGAAACTTGAGGGGGCCCCCCAGCAAGGTACGAAGACAGGCCCCCTCCGGGCTCAATCAGGAGTTTCCGGGCCAGAGCACTGTGCTGAGGGGGCCCCCTGGAGCTTGCTGTAGATGCTGTCGATTTTGTGGGCTTAAAAGTCTGGACTGCCCTGCCCTAATTTCCTTTCAGATAGATGGCTTTTTGTTACACCTAATGTTGAGGAACTTGGGCATACAAACAAATAAAAAAGTACCGAACTATTGTTTTACTAAGATAGATAATCACATCTGCGCTACAGTTACAACATATGTAGACAATGCTGGCATCTCTTAGTAAAATTGTACTATATGTAAGATTATTCATGGTGACTCATTTTTTGTTTGGTTTCTGCGAAAAGGCTCACTGTACAGAAGTAATGTTTTATAGCTTTAAGCTTTTCTTGTAGTGAAGCTTTATAGACTGTTGTGATTTTTTAATAACTGTGCAATAAATGTATACATTCATTCTTTTTCAACCCAGTCAAGTCAAGAAGATTGATAGGAGTATGGGAATTCAGACCCAGGCAAGCCCTATCTTTCCTCTAATCCTTGTAAAACACATATGGGACAGACATTATTAGGACATTCAGAAACTACTATCTGGAAAGGCTCTGAGTTACAAGCTTCAGCACATTTGTGCTTTCTGATCACCACCCTCTCCCTTTACAAGTTACCCAGCCCACCTCCACTTAGCAAATTCCACCTCCTGCCTTGAAGATAAGGAAACAGGTGGGTAAATAAAGCAACCTGTTTGGTTTTCAATAGATTAAAGAAGAAGAAAATATTATGCTGACCTGTCCATTTCAATAACTAGTAATTATATAGCATCAGACAATGAAAGGTTGCACAAAGCTGTGGCTCACAGGTTTACAATAAACCTAAAAATTGAAAGAAATCACATAAACTATTTGTAAAGCAGTGAAAAGCTTTCCAGTGACAGCTACATCTAAGAAATTTGGGTGTAGTACAAAGGCTGGGGAAAAGAAAGTGTTTTGCAGCCTAAGGAAACAATGCATAGTCTAAACACAGAAGTAAAGAAGATTCCTGGTAGCTGAGACTTTAACATGGGTTGTCTTTAATGGTGCATTTAATGATGATCAGAATCAATAATAGTTTCTCTAATTTTATTGGGACCTTCCCATAGAAATTGGGTGAAAATTTGATTTAGGAGATTTTTTTTCTTTCTTCAAGCAATTACCAAGGAATGCTTTAAACATGTCCATCAGCCAGATCCCCAGTAACACCATCATTCACAAACTTTATTTGAGGCCATTTTTAAGAAAGAGCTTAACATGGATGCTTCCAAGGGCGCCTAGGCTAGATTTTGCAAGAGTTGCACAGGCATTTGTGTGGTTCTGAGTAACGTTGCCCACTGACCATGGTCCCTCTCAATGGTAAGTAAATTGACACAATGTTTTGCACCTCATGCAAAAGGTAGGCATGTAACACCCTAGTGCTTGTTTGACAAGGGTAGTGAGGTACAGGGAGAAAAGTTGATTTACTGAAGCTCACACAGTTTGAACAATTTTAGAACTCATGGCCTCTAGTTCCCAATTGGCAACACTTTTGATTAAACAATGTCGGTTTCAAAGTCAGGGACTTCATTTGATAGACTTTTCCCTTGAACCCGCTCCCCAGGAATAGCAGTGCCACCTCTCGCCAGGCAGTTGCATTAAATACATCCAGATGTCATTGAAAAAGCAGTTTTATAGTTTTTAAATGCATTCGTAGGAAAACTATATGAAAGTAAGTTGAGGAATTCACCTCCTGGGCTCAATGAGAGAATGGAAATCAAAATGACTGCTATTTATACAACGCATAAAACTATTCAGGGTTGACACTTAGGTCTTCTAGAGTCGCAGTCAGCTGATGACCCACCTAGTCATTTCACCAATCATACTCTGTAGATGAGGGCCCTAGGCATATCTTTGTCTTCTCTAGGTTCCTCCAATGTCAATATATCTGGCTCACCCCTTTTAAGGACTTTCTTCGGTCAGAACTCTCCCTTGCGGGTACCATTACACTGCAACATTGAGCTGGCTGGAGGAAGAAGGAAGGCTGATTAAAAATCTAGCAAGCGTATCAGAGGCCGAAGGCAAACACAGAGGCAATTTCATAAAATCACCCATCCTTTCAGTGGTTGATCATTTAAGTCAGTCAGTTGTGGTAACTGTTGTTTGCCAGTGGTGTAGAGAGGGTTAACAGAACAGCGGTGATGGTGGTTGTGCTCTCCTGCTCTTTCCGTAGGCACTTGGGAACCAAAGCACTGCCCCACTTTGCACTTGAGAAGCCCTGCAACTTAAATCGGCCTGCTTTCAAACTTGCGATGGAGTAGCATGTAATGGTAAGTGCTGTACAGTGCAAAGATGACAGAGGTAACAATGATGACCCCTGATACGGCACAGAGCATGAAGATGGACATTCGCTTATCTGCAGTGCCTCGCACCATGCAAATGTAGGGCCCTGAACACAGCCCAGTACTGCAGTTAATTGGTGATTTAGCTACCTTTGGAAGGTGGTGTGTCACCAGTAGGTAAATGAAACCTGTCTCAAGGATCAGACGCAGAATGACGCATGTGAGGTATACGGCCAGCAACTTCTTTTGCCGATGGAAGTCGATCGTGATTTCAGTTTGTGCCGGATCTTTGCCGTTGACACCGGTGGGATCACTCTGCACCTCGGTAACTTGCTTTGCATCTACCTTGATCTTGGATTTCACAAGATTGTGGTGGAGCTGCCAGGCAAAGAGCTCCATCAGAAGCACAGAAGTGAGAAAGAGAAGAAATGTGAGGTTCCAAAATGAGACTATGGCAATGTCAAAATGAGCATTGAAGCAGCTCTTGCGGCAGAACTCACTTGCACTGCCATTACACTGGAAGTCAATATCAAGTTTGGTCCAGGGTCTTTCAGCGATGAAGAGGGTGACCAGACGGACACTCAGGCAGCCAAACCACACACTACGTCCACTGTAATCCGTGGTTGCATCGATGGCCGCACGCAAAATGGGAACCAGACCTGTGACCAAGGCCATCTTGAAGGCTGTGAGGATGGGAGATCAAAACAAGAGGCAAGAAGTAAGGAGAAAACCAGTGTGCATCAGCCACCCTAATGCCCACTCACCCCAATACACATTCAACAACACAACAACCGCCCACACCAATCACCGTGACACACACCTAACTGCTGCAAAGTCTCTTATGATCCACTAATCTACTCTAGCATCTGCTTAGGCCAAGCTATGTGGTTAACAAGCCTGACCACTACTAGGGGAGTTTGGCAGGGTTAAAAGTGTGAAACACTGGCTGGCCCTGGGATGCTGGAAACAAAAGTGTGTGGTTTATGCTTGCGTGCTGCTTTTGTTACTGGGGGCTAATATTGCAGCACTGCTGTAAAACCAGCCCCCAGTAACAAAACTGGCCCCCTCCCTTCTGGCCTCCCATGGAAATGCCTGATGCCCGGCATGGCCAGTCCAGCCCTGTATACAAACAATCACCATTTACCTATCTAGTGTACCCTTCAGTCACCTATTCCCTTTTCAGCTAGTGAGAGAAGAGCTGGCCTCTCTTCGTGCTCCCTACCCATTCGACCGAGCCTGGAAATCTTCATCTGACAGTCTCTATACCTAGTCTCTATCGTTTCCAATCTTTATTTCGACCATTTGGTCATAAAAGATACACATACATAAAAATCACAAAAATTCTGTCACATTTGATAAAACATCAGTGCATAGTTTAAAAGTCCACTTCAAACATTATTAACAATGTTAAAAATAGCGCAATCTACAGACTACCCAGCATTTTTTAAAAGACGATTACGCGTATGCCATACATTTGTAAAAAATTTGGCAAGCGCAAAAACAATTGGTCCGGAAACATCACATTTTAAAATCCTATACATAGGTATATATTCCCTGCCACCCAGGTTCTTAATCAAAGGCAGCAGCCAGTACTTTCTGGCTGCCTTATATGCTGGGCAGAAAAAGATCACATGTAAGTCATTTTCCTCTTTGTCAGCACAAACGGGGCAATACTTAGTGGAAGGGGCTTGCGACCAGGTGCTAGAAAAGGAGCGCAAAGGCAATGTACCGTATCTCCACTGAAGAAATAACTTTCTAGTGAGTACGGGATATATGGGATCAAAAACCTTTTCAAGTGCATAGAGATCCTTATTTTGCAGGAATTTAGCAGAAAGGGACCCCTCTGTCTGGGTAGCTAGAGCCCTTACCCTTTTGTGTTCATGATACAGATTCGCCAAAAATCTCTTAGAGATTCTAGGTGCTGTATCTGCTGGTTTAGTCCACAGTTCGGGGAGCCCCAGATCTGTGCAGGTTGACTGGATATTTTGGACCCAGGGGATACTGAGCGCCTTGGGGTGTTTTAATAGTTCGACCAGTTCCGCCCTATAGTCGGCGAGATCGTCGCTGCTCCAAAGCCTGCGCCAGAAGGCAATGGGTCTTAGACTTATCTTGTCGGCGAGAGGCCGTAGCCCTAGATCAAGCCTCAAAGGGAGAAGTGGGGTGCTAGAAGGAAGTGCGGTAATTTGTCTTAAGAATCTGTTTTCCGTGGATGACAGATTCCGACATGGGGTGTAGCCCCACAGTTCAGCCCCATAGAGGATCGCCCCCCTGGCCTGTGCTTTATATATCTGAATTAGGGCCCCCAATGGGCGATAGGTCGAACCGGTCATCATCCGGGAAATACCCCCGGTAATTTGTACTAGTTTAAGGTTAGCCCTGGTTTGATGGGTCCCCCAGGTCATATTTTCATTGAGTGTCACGCCGAGATATTCAAACGTGGCTACTCTTTCCAGCCGTGCTGCTCCCAGCAGAGGGTTCGGGCGCTGTTTGGGGCTTGGATTCAATACCATATATTTGGTTTTTGTGGCATTGATTTCCAGTCCTCTGTCCTGACAGAAGGCCACAAAGGCATCAAGTATCCTTTGAATGCCCATAGGAGTTTTGGATACCAACAGTGTGTCGTCCGCAAACATTATTGCGGGCACACTGTTGCCATTTAGTTTGGGGGCATCTGTGTAGTCGGTGGCGTTCAGATGAGCGATTACCCCGTTGACAAAGAGGCAAAACAGGGTCGGCGCCAGCACACAGCCCTGTCTTACCCCTCTGCCCACGGGGAATCTGTCAGTCAGCTCCCCCGACCTCCCACACCTCACCTGGGCATAGTTGTTATGGTGCAGCCTCTGCAGGGTCAATAAGATGTCAGGTGGTACGCCCATCCCTGCCAGAATGACCCAGAGTTTTCCCCTGGGCACGAGGTCGAAGGCGGCTCGTAAGTCCACGAAAATCGTGTACAAACTGCCACCCTCGAACCTCACTGTCTTCCAGTACACCAGGTTCAATCTGAAGACCTGGTCCACAGTCGATACCCCTTTCCTAAAGCCTGCCTGGTATGGACTGAGGGCGCCTGCCTCCTCGATCCATTCCTGAAGCCTATTCAGGAGAACCCTGCCGAACAACTTCTGCGCTACATCTATCAGGCTGATCGGTCTGTAGTTGGCTGGGAGGAGGGGGGATCCCTTTTTGAAAATCGGGACCACCTCAGCCCCCAGCCAAGTACTAGGGATTTCCATCCCACCGAGGATACCATTAAAAAGAGCAGCGAGGTAGGGCGCCCAGACGGTGGGCTCCTGCTTGTACAGGTCTCCCGGTAGCCCATCCAGCCCAGGGGCCTTCCCCGAAGCCAGGCCTGAAATGGCAGCAGTGACCTCGCTCAATGTTATTTGGTCCACCTGAGAGCCCTGCCTTTCTGGTTCAGTTGACACAGGAAGTTCTCCGAGCTCAGCGCTGTATAAGGACTGGAAGTGGGCCTGCCACACTCCAGGAGCTATGTTAGGCTCCACTGCCGAATGTAAACTCCCTGATCCCCCGTTCACCATTCTCCAGAACAAGCGTTGATCTTGCACTGCTAGGGCCTTAGTGAGTTCTTCCCACTGGTTTTCCTCCCATTCTATTTTAGCCTGGGCGAGAAGTTTCTTATAGGCTTGCCTATATTGCTTAAGGCGTTCCCCTCCTTTACCCTCCTTTATTACTCCGAGGAGTTCTGTTTTGGCCCGTCTACAGGCCACATTGTACCATTGGGTTTTACCTTGGCACCTCTCTCTTGGCTTTCGTACCTTACATGCGAAGTGGGGTGCCGCAACTTTTATAAGTTCCTTGTGGGCATCAGACAATTTGCTCCTTATGTCTATTTTTCTTGCTACACTCTCAAGGTCCCTAACAGTTTCCAGGATAGGGGTAATCTCTGCATAAAGCAGTGGGAGTTTGTCCTTTTTTGTGACCAAATGCTCCCACCTAATTCTTCTCCTACTGTTGTCTATAAGGAGCGTGGGGTGGTTCCCTTCTTCCTGGGTCACTAAGCCCTGCGGTGCTGGATGAACAAGATCTAACTCGAGGGCATTATGGTCACTATCCAACCTGTCTATTACCCTAAAATCCTGTATAGTTGACCACCTCGCTAATTGGACCAGGATGTAGTCCAAGTGTGACTCTCTTCCCCGGCGGTTATAGGTATTTTTGCCTGGTGTGTCCGATTTAACTCTCCCATTACACGCTCTAAGACCATACCTTAAGGTAAGGGCAGTGATTTGCAACGCTAATGGTGTCCAAGCTTTCGGAGATGGAACATCAACCCCTGGTACTGCCCACCTAGCTTCTTCATCTGATAAAAACCCTTCCTGAAGGCCGGGGAGTGGCTCAAAGTGAGAATTAAAATCCCCACCCACCACATAGTATGAATCAGTCGACAGTTCAGATAAAAAGTGCGAGAGTTCATTAAAAGTCGGTGATTCTTTTGCCTTTCCCATCGGCCTGGAATAGATGTTAACCAACAAGAGGTTTACTTTGTTTGGCCATGTTAATGAGACCACCAGAATGTCATCAGAGTTACATGGAAGCCGTGATACCGCACAGCCCAGATGGACAGCAACCCATATCACAAGGCCCCCTGAAGGGCGGCCTTTTCCTTCCCACCTAGCTGGAATAGAGAATGATATGAAGCCTTGGTGTCCATGGTCCTCTCTAGCCCATGTTTCCTGGAACATGCATATGTCGCCAGATTCTATATACTTTTCCCAAGTCGGCTCTTCCAATTTGTTTGGTAATCCCGCGATGTTCCAGGAGATTATCCTCAGATGTTCAGAAGTGGGAGGTGTCAAAACACAAGGGTTGGAAGAGGTAGGTCCTGGCACCTCTCGTGTTGCAAAGCCTGGAGCGTGGGCAGCGTAAGTTTCATATGGCACCATGGCTCCCCTCTCCCCCTCGCCAACAGGGAGGGGATCCAAAGTTATCCCCTCGGCAGCAACTACTCCATCAGTGGCTTGGTGAGAGAATTCGTTTCTGCCATGATCTATGGTAGGTGGGTCATTCAATAGGCCAAAACTTGGTCCGGAGGACAAAGTGAAATGCTCCAAGGACCCACGTGAACCCAAAACCCCTGGCGCTGTCTTACAGGCGGTAAGTCAGTCGACCCCATCCAAACCATCCAGACAGTTAAAGCGATTGAAATCGCAAAAAGGTGTGTCTGGGGGTTGAAAATAACGGGGTTGTACAGAGCCTTTATGCTTACGTCTATGTTCCACTTTATGCTTACGTCTAGTCTCTATCTCTCCACACCCCACTCCACCTTCTATAAACTCAGGCCCTAATTTGCAAAGATATTGCTTCTGGTTTGCGTTACTTCTTTAACGCAAACCTGGCGCAAAGTGTAGTCGTAGTATTTACTTGGAATGTAACCAAAGATGATGCAAAACTGTGCAATGTGTTGCCTTGCGTTACTTTATATCAAAGGGGTGTTCCATGGGTGGCGCATAGGCATTCTCATGCCACCACCATGGGTTTTGATGCAAATCCCCATCTAAAAAGAATTGTAGGAAGGGATTTGTGCCAAAATCCTGTGGTTCCTTGTGGCAGGCCTAACGTGGAGAAATGTTTTCTATTCATTTCCCCTCATTATGCCCTCTTTGCTTGTGTGCTGCATTCTACAGCACACATACATACTGGTTAACACCTTAAAGCATAGTTTTGGTACTTATATAAAAAGGGGAAATACTCCAACTACATGCATTGGATGGGTTGAAATGATGTGTGTTTGTCAAGAAGACTAAAGAATAAACCCGACTTTTAACAATCCATTGTGTCTAAGTCTGTTGTATGTAATCAATATTATTGTGAAGACGATATAACATCATGGATGGTTGGGAATGTAATCTTTTATCATAGGATTATTAAAAAGTGTAGAACCGCAATATTGTTTATAGAGTTTCCCCTTTGTGTATATGTATTATGAACCTTTGAGGGGATTATTTGGCGGTGGAAGCTCAGGGTTGTACACCCAAATGGACTGAATATATTGTGTAGACTAATGCAGTGGGGGATTTCCATTACTGCTGGTAGTTAGGAATAATTTTTGCACTGGAAGGGACCCCCTCCTGTACAAAACCTACGAGTGCCACAACACAGATACCGTTGAGCTATGGCACAAGTGCACCTGCATTGGTGCATGGCAGCTAAACGTGTGGCAGCGTAGGGACAGAGCAGAACAGCGCCACATGTTAGTAGATATGGTGCTGTTCTGCTCTCTCCCAGTCATGCAACGCAGCTCAGCAACTTTACTTGCTGCGCTAAATTTTCTGATTATTTTAAATAACTATGGACCTCAATCTCAGGCCATGATTGACAGATGGGACCATTGTTGCTCCAGTGTTTTCTCCTTCAAAGACCCCAGCCGCAGCCATACCAGGACCATTCACTGGCACCTGAATTGGAAGATGGTCGCTCTGGAGACTGGCAGAGCAGCGGCAAGAGTTGTGTTATCCTGTCCCCTATCGCCCAATACCAGCGGATCCAAATTGTAAATGATGGAAAGGCAAATTCTTGCATGTATCACAAATCTTAAACTAAACTTTTTAAACTCAGTTTCCAATTTAGTTAAAATATACCACAAAAAACAGTGCTGCCTTTCCAAGATGCTCAATGCAAATCAAAAAGGATGAAGCATTAAGACACTGGCAAAACGCACATTAGAGAACTGCTTGGGCCTTCTGTTGAATACTTGTTCGTAATATTTTCTCATTTTTAGGTCGAGCATTCGAGACCTCTTGTATATACTTTAGTATATACTTTAGTATATATACTTTAGTATATGCTTAGATGTGTATGTAACTTTGTGGGCTCTGGAGATCAGCCCTAGGATTTGTCTGCTTCCGCTTAGAGACTTTTTTTCTGTTCAACTGCCTCTATTTAACTGTCTTAATAGAAAACGACCAGCAGAGGTCAGTAACATACCAGAATCACTTTAGAATTCTTTAGATTCCAGTCCATAGAAATAGTCTTCCATGAGCACCTGTAGACAATAATATTTTTTTCACATCTAGCATTTTCAGTGATATGACAACCGAAGGTCCTCCTTTTATATTAAAAACTGAGCTTTGGACTATACAATTTCCCGCTGAAAGGGAATATTTCTCTCCATGTGTTCCCATACCTGGCATGCCACGCAGTTTGGTGCTTATTTTCCCTCCATGTTAAAGAACAGTAGATGTTTCATCACCCAGACTAATGTGCTGCATAGCTAAATGCATATAAGGTCCTAAAGGCGAGACTGATTGCACTGCAAATGCTTGTTATTCCTAAGTGTTGTATTCTTCAAGCCACTACTTCCCTTTTCCCAATCTGGCTCTTCAATAATTAGCACCAGGAAAGGGGCTCAAAGTCTCTCGGTCTCCTGGAGCTAAATCGTCTGACCGCAAACATTTACAGCTCACAGAAATGTATGCCTCAGAAGTTTCTGTAGTTCAAGTGCAAGAGACTTCACTCCGTCCCATAACTAAGGGCTGTGACAGGCATTCGGAAAACTTATTACATATTTTGTATGTGCTTTGCTACGGCTTAATCATTTATAATGCTGTCCACTGCGTTCAACTTTGGTGTAAAACATTCCATTTATTGTACACCGGCAGGGACATCTTAATGATTTTGGGGGCCTTGGGCTAAACGTATTTTGGAACCCCCTGTTCAGAACAGTTTGGGATTTATGATCCAATTCCAGCTCTTTCATGCCCTCTGTGGCTAGATTATTGACAATGCACACGCACTCTGGCCAAATTCTAAATGTGTTTGCATCTAATATTCAGGGATAGTGACTTGTGTTTTCATTTTTGTAACACAGCAGCAACTCACTATTATTACTGCAAATAATCTCTATAACACCCTCCCATTTCTCACATTTGAGGTCCTGTTTTGATCTAAAAGATTTTTTTTATGAATGTTGTTTGAAACATAAACAATATTTCTCTGCAAAATGTAATCGAATTTCACACATCCCCCACATTAAAAATAAATTGAAGGAAGCATTATTTAAAGCAATATGTTTAAGAATTATTCAAGGTCATCAGGGCAGGACTCTGCAGAACAGAGGTGCCTCTATCAGAGGGCCCCCTGGAAGGCTGGCGCCCTGGGCAAGAGGCCACTTTGCCCATGCCTTAAAACGTCTCTGTACACCGGAACAGGGACACATAAAACAAACATAGTTTCTCTGCATCAGCAAAGTCCTTTAGGAAGGATATACTATCCTCCAGTCTCTGTTGTTAAATTCATTATCTCTCTATACTTAACGTTAGGTTAACTAGTTCAGTTCTATTTACACCAGTTTTGAAAATTGTATTTTCAATAAAAATGGTATTTTCAATAAACGATATGGTCAAACAAACTTTATTACAACGTGGCTTGTAAAACCCTGTCAGTTGCTGTTCTAGGCTGTGCAGCCCCACAGAAATGCCGGTGTTAGCTATGCTTCCGACTTAACAATTCATTATAACTATCAGTTTTCAAAAGGGTAGAAAGGTGAGAGCAAATCCCCTTGTACACATGAAATCACTGGCAGCCTGATGGTATTTTTTGTGGTGTGCACTTGTACTGTGAACTTAACCAGCCACCTTCCCTCAGACATAAGCAGTGTATTTGCCAGTCCACTGCCTCCCACCTACTTTTCACTGACAGCCCACTCTCACATTCCATTCATCCTTCCTGTAGGTTTATAACCGAGAGAATATCCCTTTGGCTAATGTCGCTCAAAGTGGGATCTCAGTGGTTTACTTTTGATCCTGTTCATAAAAGGGTCTATCTCTCCCCTCAACAGCTCCCCACTCAGATATAGTTTTCTTCACTACATTCACGTTAAAAGTTCTCTGTTATGAGTGAAGGGCTCGGGTAGGTTTCTAAAGTGAAAGCTGTACCTTGGAAGTAAGTACCTCACAGGAGCGCTTCTCTAGAGACCCGTGCATCTCAGATCCAATCCGGTCTGCCTCACCAACTGCCACACAAACAGCGCTCAGCCAGCTCCAGCCTCGCCATTCTGAGATGACGTCACATCCGCTCTGGAGTTCTGACTGGCTGCAGCATTTACACTGTGAGGGAAAGGACATACAGATGATTAACACGTAGTGATCTTAGTCCAATTGACACCCACGACATACACGTCACAAATGCATTCATATATATGAATATGGATATTTATGCTGGGTCGGTGAAAATACATGTGGCCTGATAAAATATGCTATTTGGAGCAAGTGTCGTTTTAATAAACACAGATTCCGACATTTAGTAATATAGTGGAAAGTTAAAACCCAATTTTATTAATATTGAACAGTGGAAACCTTCTGACGCACACCATCATTTTGAACTTCTCTGTTTTGGTACCTATTGCCTATGCAATAGGGTCATTCTCAGGCTCTGCTTAAAAAATATGTTTACAATTTCTACAAACGAAAAACAGCATGACATAAACCATATATGCAGATGCTTAGATAGTAATATGCTATTTATTGCCATTGCAAAGGTTTTGCCTCTCGTGAATAATGGACCCTCCCCACGCTCAACAATGGTATCAGATAGCATAATACAGTCTGCACGTTATCTATACCACTACCTATGGGGGCCATCCTAGGTGTATTGAGACCACAGCTCAGCTGGTGAGGCTATGGACTACTGAGACCATTTTAGGTGCCTCTAGTCCACGGTATTGGGAAATAATCTGCAGACTAATGCTCACAGTCAATTCTTTTATACTATTCGCTGTTTTGGGGTCCAATTGAATTTCCACCCAGTATGACGATCTTACACTGCCACCTTATGTGTCCCTTTTATTCATTTATTTATTTTTTGGAAGCAGGGACCATGACCCACGTCCTGTAATGTTGGGCACGAGAGTAATTCTACTTTTGTGGCCAGCCAATCAGTGCTGTCGAGCCCATGGCCCCATATTTATTTCTGTAGTCCCCAAATTGGCTCATAGCTGCAGAATGTGCCCTTGACCATTGAAAGACCTTTGGGACATGTCTACAAGGAAATGGCGTGGCACCGCGGCAAATTTAGCAGCGCCGAGCTGCGTCATTTAAAAAATGCAGGGATGCGCAGTATTTATAACAATACGGTGCACGCCTGTGTTTTCCATCATGCTAACAATAGCTGACTAGCGCCAACACAGACACCCTTGCACCATAGTGCATGGATGCTTGTGTTACAGGGAATTATTGTTTATGTGCAGGAATGTGTCCCTTCCTCCACATAAACAATCAATAATGGTGATTTGCCACTTCTATGTGTGAAGCACACATAGAAGTAACAAATCGCCATTATTTAATGATGGTTTTGTGCAGGAAGGTCGACCTTCCTGCACCTGAACAGTCCTTAAAAGTCTTTGGTCTTTCTTTGTGTGCTGCAGAATGCAACACACATAGAAAAAGCAAAAACGAGGAAAAATAAAAGAATTTCTCCTTGTTCGCCAATCTAACGCATGCTTTTGCATGGCATTCGTTTTTGGCGCTGCCTCAGATTTACAGATCCTTCTACATATGAGGCACGTTAAAAAGCAATGGGTATTGTGGTGAAAGACCCACAGCAACACCTATTGCATGCTCTTTTGATACAGAAAACTACATGAAAGGGTACCATATTTACGGAGCAGTGTTAAGCCATGTCACTTTGTTAATATGGTGCAGGGCACTGCGCTACCAGAATGTCGTAAAAAGGTTCCAGTGGTACAATCCCCTTGTAATTATGCACCTTTATTTTCGGAATTTTAACCCTCTGACATCTGCTGTTGAAGACCTCAAAACTTTGCAGACTAAAACAGCCAAGATTTACACTATGTTAGATGCTCACAAAAAATCAGGGCTATCTATCTATCTATCTATCTATCTATCTATCTATCTATCTATCTATCTATCTATCTATCTATCTATCTATCTATCTATCTATCTATCTATCTATCTATACACACAC
The DNA here is from genome assembly GCF_964204655.1 of Triturus cristatus. Classification (NCBI taxonomy): domain Eukaryota; kingdom Metazoa; phylum Chordata; class Amphibia; order Caudata; family Salamandridae; genus Triturus; species Triturus cristatus. The sequence goes on from NC_140590.1 coordinate 1,259,858,393, forward strand.
ACACACCTATGCCCCCACTATGCACAGTTTTCTCATCAATAATTTCACAGAAAATGTTGCAGTGATATCAATGTTGTCATAGAAGATGTCATGAGTGATGTAATATGTGGGGTAGTTAGCAATTGCCTGGCAGGCACCAGCTATAGTTCATTGAGATAACTTTAAGTATTGGATTTCTATGATTTTGTGTTTGTCAAATCTGAACCTTTAGTGAAGTTCTAAGGCTTTTTCATTCTATCTCCTAACTATACTGTCCCTGTAACCTGGGTGTTTAAGCTGGTGTTTGAGTGGTTGTGTGGGTGTGTGAGTGGGAGTAGGAGTGTGTTGTGGGTATGTCAGTGCGAGCATGACTGCCTCTGTGGGTCTTTGAGTGGGTGAGTTGCTGTATGGGTGTGTACATGGGTATGCAAGGGTGTGAGTGGGTTTGTGAGTGCCTCTGTGGGTCTGTGATTGGGTGTGTGAGTGTTTCTCTGGGTCTCTGAGTGGGTGTGTGAATGGTTGTATGAGTGTGTAAGTAGGCATGTGAGTGGTTTTCTGGGTCACTGAGTGTGTGTGAGTGGCTGTATGGGTGTGTGAGTGGTTTTCTGGGTGTGTAAGCAGGACTGTGAGTGGGTGTGGGAGTGGCTGTACAGGTGTGTAAGTGGGTGTGTGAGTAGTTGTGTGGGTGTTTGAGTGTGTGATTGGGTGGATGAGTGGCTTTTGTGGGTCTGTGAGTGGGTGTCTCTTTTGTTCTCTGAGTGGTTGTGTGAGTGCCTGTATGGGTTTGTGAGTGATGTTCTGGGTCACTGAGTGGGTGTGTGAGTGGCTGTTTGGAAGTGTCAGTGGGTTTGTGAGTTGTTGTGTGGGTGTGTAAGTAGGTGTGTGAGAGGGTCTATGAGTGGATATAATTGAGATTTTGATTCACAGATCCTTTGGGGGATCTGCGGATCCTCTCACATCCGCCTAAAACATTTTGGACAATTTCTTGCCTCTGAGCAGTCCCTCACAATTCCTCACAGACATTTCCATCAGTCCTATAGTGTCAGGATTTCTTTATCCTATTTACACTTTACTGAATACTTCCCCTGGGAACCATGTCCCGATTGCCAAAATATCAGTCACAATTTTTCTCAAGTTGTGGCAGGCTATCACAACATAGCTGTTGGTGTGTAGCTCCACAGATCAACGATGGATCCACATCTCTAGATATACATCAATCTTTTTTCTTTAATAACTCCAAAACTACTGAACGGATGTACACCAAATTATAAAAACACTCTTTCTGGATCAAGATCTAGCGTTCTGCCAAATGTGGTGTAATTCCATTCACTGGTCAGGCTTTAGTCTTGTCTAAAATTCCTGTGGGAAATTGCACGGGGAAATCACATTTTGGGAACTCCCTTTTCCTCAGTCCCTTGCTTGACAAATCAGCCCAACACTTTCCAAACAACACCTAAAGTGAGTAGCACTACTGGACATGTCTAATCACCAATGGCGTCTCTTTGCATTCCTAAGACTGAATACCTTTCACCAATTTTTATTTGTAAAGAGGTTCTGGTTTTCTCAATCTGCCTTGCCTCCATGCAGCTGTGACAGCATTTCCATTTGTACTTCCATGCACATAGTACTTATATGTCCAAAGTTCTCTGCCCTCCAGCATAAATATCTGCGGCCTATATTGTCTGCTTGTGGATTTAACCAGATTAGACCCGCTTAACTATATTTACAGCTTTTGTCCACACCCAATTGTGCTTTCTTCTTTCTCGTTTTCTATCTGCGGTATTAAGCTTAACTTGATTGTAATGTTTTTGCTGGAATGTTTAGTAAATTGGTTATTGTTTTTAGAAACCTGATTTTAATGTAATTGCCTTTTAATTCACTCTGAGCCAATGCGTCTGATTATTTATCCAAGTTTTCTGTTTTATTAGGCAAAATTGTATTTTGTAATTTCATGATTTTCTCTGAATATTGAATGAAAGTTATTGATTGATCGATACACACACACAACTACATATATAGATAAATGAATACATAAAATATATATATATGCACACACACACACATATATATATATATATATATATATATATATATATATATATATATATATATTTATATATATATATACATTCACTGAACAAAACCAAAGGTTACTGGGACGTTATAGTTAGGCTCAGATTTCACTCATAAAAAAACAGTGAAATTCAGCAGCTATAGTTACCTGAGCTAACTATAACTCATGTCCTTGCAGTGCACTGCTGATGACCTCACATATTACATCACTCATGACATGGTCAGGGACTTCACCGATGACATCTCAAATGACATCACTCATGACATCATCCAGTGATTGTGAGTGTTTTCTAAAAGTTTATGAGTGTGAACGATTTGTACTAAGGTACTTCAAAAGTTAAGTTAGTATACTTTGTGTTCCACTAATGAGTGATACTATTTCTAACATATATTATGTGAGTGGCTTTGTGACTGTCTTTATCCAAGTGTGAGTGGCTATCTGAGAGACTGGATGTGTGAGTGGGTATGTGAGTGGCTGTATGGGGGAATACTTAGGTGTGTGAGTAGCTGTATTGGTGAGTGAGTAGGTGTGTGGCTGTATGGGTGAGTGAGTGGCTGTGTGAGTGGATGAACAGGTATGTAAGTAGCTGTATGGATGACTGAGTGGCTGTGTGAGTGACTGTATGGTTGACTGAGTGGGAATGTACGTGGCTGTATGGGTGAGGGGGTGGCAGTTTGAGTGGGTGTTTGGTTAACTGTGGTGGTGTGGAAGTGCCTATATTGGGGAGTGACTGTTGAGTGGCTATATGGGTGAGTGAGGTGACATGTGAGTGCTTGTATGGGTGTGTGAATGGGTATGCAAGTAGTTGTGTGGGTTTGTGAGTGGCTCTGTTGAGAGGCTGTATGGGTGAGTGACAGTGTGCGAGTAGCTGTATTGGTGAGTGTGTGGGTCTGTGAGTGGCTGTATGGGTGAGTGAGTGGCTGTGGGACTGACTGTATCAATGAGTGAGTGGCTGTGTGCGTCAGTGTATGGGTAAGTGATTGGCCGTGTGAGTGGCTGTATGTATGAGTGAGTGAGTGGCTCTGTGTAGGAGTAAGTGTGTGTGAGTGGTTATTTAGGTGTGTGAGTGGATGTATGAAAGGGTTTGTGGGTGTGTGAGTCAGTGCATGAGAGGTTCTGTGGATGATGTCATCAGTGATGTTTTCACAACCATTTGGATTTCTCTTGGGAGTCAGGGGACCATGGTGGGGCCAGTGTGACTCCACAGGAGTCTAGGGGTCCTTTTGGGGCCTGCTTCACAAGACCTAGGGGTCCTGATACCCATACACTGCTCCCGTATACCATATTTTGTTTTTATTTTCAGGACACTGGACACTGGGACTAAGCCCCCAAGTCCTGTAGTGTTAGACCCAACATTTTTGTTCAGGTTTTGGCAGGTCAATAAGAGCATGAGCTCCTGCAAGATTCATGGGAGTCTGTCCCTTCTGCAGGAGCGAGGAGGCTGATGGGAAAAAAGCTCTCTCGGCCAATCGGCTCACCCTATTTTTTAAAGCTCCGTGCCTGCTGCACTCCCACGAGCTTCCCAGGAACACAGCCATTCAGATATTTATACATTTTTTAAACTTAATTTCTCAAAAACTACTGAACACATTTACACCACATCATATAAAGCTCGTTTCAGGGTAAAGATCTAGCTTTGTGCCAAATTTGGTGTAATTTTTTTTGCTGTTTTGGCAGCGATGATGTTCAAAAATCCCTATGGAAATTGCATTGGGAAATTGAATTTTGGTACCCCTGTTTTCTCAGCCCGGCTTGATAAATTCACCTGACTGCATACCCAGGCCTAAAATGCTTGCGCCACAACTTGTAATGGCAGCCAATTCAGGTCTTATCTCAAGATCAGCAACCTCTGCGGATCCTCTGCGGGGTGAATTATACATAAAAACTATTGAACTGTTACACCAAATCACAAAAACATGCATTGCAGACTAAGATTTAGCTTGCTGCCTAATGACACCCCTCCCTGAGCTGAAGACCAGCTTCTGGTCCCCATCCTGCAGGGCCAGATCCAAGCAGAATCTCGGGACCGATTCTTGCAGGACTGTGCTGTTTTCTGCCCAGGAGAGTGGGGCATACCATTCCTGCACTCTCTTGGGCAGGGAACACAACTTTGCTCCTGCCCAGGCAAGAGCAGGTAAAAATGCTGCTCCCACCCGGGCGGGAGCAAAATAATGGAGGTGGCTCCGGCCAGCACAACAATGGGTGCTGGCTGGTGAGCCGGCAGGGGATATGGGGGCAATGAGGCTCCCCCTTGGCCCCAATGATTTAACTTCATGTGGGTGTCATGAACGGCCATTAAAAAAAATTGGCTGACTCCCACCTCAGTGGCTGCTTGGGTGCTGGCTTGGTCTGCAGGGTCATTGGGGCTTACCTGGGGGACCCCAACATTTGACTGCATGTGGGTGTCCCGGGTGGGCCCTGGGGCACCATTTCATAAATGAGTTAAAAATCCCACCACAAAGGTTCCTGGAGAGGCAGTGGAAGCCCTGGGTGCCTTGGGGCTCACCCCGCAGCCCTCAACTATTAACATGTTGTGTGTGGCCCAGGGCACCCACAGTAAAACAAATTGCTGATTTCCGCCAGCAGGACTGGGGAGCCAGGTGGGAAGGCAAGTGCCTTGGGGCTTCCCCCGCAGCCATCAACAACAACAAAAAAGTGTGGGTATCCCAGGTGGGCACTATGTCACCATAAAATATATAAAAAATATAAAATCAATAATTTATTATTCACTGCTCCAGACAAGGATCGCCATCTTAATGCTCTGTGAGGACTTCTTTTTGATTATATTTTTGGATCCTGGTATGTACGTGGCTGCACTTTGAGGTCTAAAACAATGGTAAAAGAAAGACTAAAGACATCTTGATGTTTTTTATGGCTTTAATAAAAAAAAGTTATGACGGTCACATTTATTAAACATTGCACTGCTTATGGCCGCATATTACAACATTCATGTAATGTTCTGTGACATTACTGATAACATCACTGATGACAACTGAACTGACATCCTTGACAACACCACTGTGCATGGCAGGGGTGTGGGATATAGTTACTTTAGGGCACAAGTTATAGTTACACGAGATAACTATAACTGATGGTTTTGTTAGTTTTAAATGGTAGGTTTAAACTTTCATTTTCACCTAACTATAATGTCATCCTAAGCTTTGTTTTTTCCAGTGAATTTCAAGGTACTTATTTTTAAATATAAATTAAGATATCATTACAATTACTAACTATAATGTCACTTTAACCTTTAATGTCTTCAGTGGGAAAAAAAGAAGAAAAAAATAAATATATATATATTAAATTAAACCACAAAGACTCAAAGGTCATTGATTGGTTGTGGTGTTTCATCCCGTGTTGAACTGTACCACATGAGGAAGGAGCTTGTGGCTCCGAAACGCATTGGGGAGAAGATGTAATCAGCTATAATGTGCAGCTTTCTTTAAATAAAAGGTTGTGAAAACTTACCTGCCTGCGGAGTGGCGTCCTTGAATTAGAGGCATCTTGCCCCCAGAGGCAGCCCCTGCCGCGAGAAACGCACCACCCCGATAACTGGGAGCCACGTGGCGGGCTATTTACCTGACCTCATGTGTGGGAGTCTGTTGATGGCGCAGGATGCATCTTCGCGCTGGGGCCCATCTGTGGGCTTTGATTATGGACAGCAATGAAACAGTGATGCGCCCATATGGGTTGTAATTTTATGGACGCACTACAGGACCCAGAATGCTTTGCCCTATGATGGGCGTGGGATGTGATTTAAAACTGTGGGTGTGTCCTTTTGCATTTGTCAAGCCTCTGAGGAAGAAGCAATCTAGCTTTGAAACGCATCAGGCTTTTTGACATGCTGTAACGCCATCAGCGCTGTGAGATGTTTGCCTTATAAAGGATTGCTACATCAACTCTTTCGAGTGCGTTTCTATGAGAGGGGCACCTGGAGCAGTCATCGAATTCGCGGCAGCCCTCGCCGCGGGGGATGCACCCTCCTGATAACTGGGAGCTACGGGGCGGGGTATTCACCCGGTCTCATGTGTTGAGTGCATTTCTAAGAGAGGGACACTTGGAGCAGTAATATATATATATATATATATATATATATAGATATCGTTTCCAGAAAATTGTTGCGAAATCCCCGCTCTCCTTCCTATCGACGCCGGTGCCAGCCACAGTCGCAACTCCGCTTTTTACGTCTTTGTGTGGATAAAGTCTGAGAGTTCCCAGCAAATAATCCAGCGGCACACCCAGGACAAAACAATACGTTTATTTATTGCTTTATTTCTCACTGGGTGTATTCATTCGAATAGATTACATTTTTCACGGTTTTCACCACGAACAGCTGATGACCCCCGCCCCGTAATATCCCTCTTTTCTTGAAAATGACATACATAATACAGTGGTAGAAGAATTTTATCGCTGATATAAATTGTTTATTTATTTTGTTATTAGAATATATACCTTTTTATCATGAAATAATGCCTATATGATGTTGAGGCAATGGCCGATTGTATGAAACTGCTACATGAATAGAGTTTGGGTACATTACCCGGTGATGATTTAACTGAGCACAATGGTACTATCAACAGAGCGAAAAGATGTTAGAATGTGGGTACATTACCCAAGCACGTTTAGGACTCCCCATTTCTGTCATTTCTGAAGGATATAAACCAATAAGTTATGTCATATCCAGGAGATATTGCACTTTAGTATCGATAAATTGAACTGTGACTTGTGTATTTTCCTGTCCTTTTCTATTGGGGTATGTAAATTAATGCATATTCTGGTGATCATTAATAGTATTGGTTGACCATAAGCAATATTTACGATGTGACCGAACCTGAATTTGAATTTGAATAATTGTGACTCATATAAGGGAATGTCAATGGAGTGGAGCATTTTTCGTGTCGCAATATGAGTACATCACCCCCTGCACTCTGGGTACTTTTACTGATATTCAATATGAATTTGTTTTATCATTAATGTGATATTGTACTTGAGTATTCACAGGCAGTAATACAATTGTCTTTTCTTTTCCCTAAAAAAATTTCTAGTGGACTTGTAAATAATCGTATCATCATTATTATTATTTGTAAGCTTCGATCATTATTATTGACTGTTCTATAAGCAATTGTATTGTTGATATCACAAAAACTTACACAAATGAAATGTTTGACGGCGATAGTATTTCCTCACTGTTTATCAACCATGACCTGTATTTCTAAGGGAATTGGGGCACGGGTCACTAACTTGACAAAGGCTTCGCCGAAACGCGTAGTTCTGTTCGTTTAAAGCAATAAATAAACTTATTGTTTTGTCCTGGGTGTGCCGCTGGATTATTTGCTGGGAACTCTCAGACTTTATCCACACAAAGACATATATATATATATATATATTCCAAAAGTCAGATAACGTGCGCTCTCAGGAACAAAGTAGATCAACACAGATAGCGGAGAAACGGGTGTTTATTCACAACGCGTTTCGACTTTACAAGACGTGATCAAGGCTTGTAAAGTCGAAACGCGTTGTGAATAAACACCCGTTTCTCCGCTATCTGTGTTGATCTACTTTGTTCCTGAGAGCGCACGTTATCTGACTTTTGGAATATTTAATTTCCGGCGTGCTCCGCCGGCGTGTGCGCCAGCTCCCTTGGGTCGCAGCAATTCAGAAGGAGCGTTGTCTTGGAGTTATATATATATATATACATATATATATATATTTTTTTTCACCCAAATGCCCAAGCTTGTGGAGCGCACTCTCAGCAGGATTGAACCATACGGTTTATTTTCACAAGGCATGAACTCGCATTAGTGTCCACTGGTTACATTGCCTAGACCTGATGCGTTTCAAGGCTTCCGCCTATCTTCAGAGGTCGCTGGTGAATGACTCGTGCAGGTAGTTCTGTTCAATTAAGTAATGAAGCATGCCCCGTCCGAACTTGAATGCGGTTCCGCAAGATTGCGGTAACAATAACTCGCATGGGGTCCTGTGGGCCCACTAAGGGTCGAGAAAATTATGCTGTTAAATGTGACAAGAGCGGGACCTACTAAAGGTGTTACTTGTTCTGCTATGGACTACAAAGCCCAGCATGCACTAACAACATCAAACGAAGCCCACTTAGGGCGGGGCATGCTTCATTACTCAATTGAACAGAACTACCTGCACGAGTCATTCACCAGCGACCTCTGAAGATAGGCGGAAGCCTTGAAACGCGTCAGGTCTAGGCAATGTAACCAGTGGACACTAATGCGAGTTTATGCCTTGTGAAAATAAACCGGATGGTTCAATCCTGCTGAGAGTGCGCTCCATAAGCTTGGGCAATTGTGTTAAAAAAAAAATATATATATATATACATATATATATATATATATATATCACGCGGATGCCACTGGTTAGTTATTGCTAGGAATTTGTTTCCATAGGAAATGCCTTGTGTTGCTAAAAACTTTAACAATGTTTGATGAATCTCCAGGAAACTTTACAAAATATGCTACTTTTAGACTAGTTTGTCCAAGGAAAGACTTGGGGTGATCCATGAAACGGTGGCCAAGAAAAAGTGTGGGGCGGGGGGTCCCAAAATCCATTTTCCCTATTCATTTTTCCATAGGAGCTTTAGACACAGCTACAGCCCAAACCATTAAACGGATTTACATCAAATTCCAAAGACAGCTAGATCTTAGTCCAGAAGGAGTCCTTTTTAATTTGGTGTAAATCTGTTTAGTAGTTTTTGAGCAATACATGCCTAAAACGTTCTATATCTAGATACACAGAACCTCCGCGGATCCCACAGATCTCAAGCTGAGATTTGATTGGTGGCCGCCAAATCAACCAACAAGTGGTGGTAGCCATCTTTGGACTCCGGACTCAATCCTGAGTCCTAAGAAGAATGCAAATACAGATGTAGAGGGGAAAGTAGGGATAACCTGACCTCCTAGGCCTGCTAGTGGGTTCCCAGAGGGACCTCGCCTGGGGCTAAAAACTTTAAAAGAAAATGTTGCTGTGAATTTGAAGTGGATCCACAGCAAATTTTTAAAAAAGTAAGGGCTTATGTGCGTCTTTTAAAAATACCTACTAGGTGTCCCGGGAAGGACAACATTAACTTTATAATTTTGGCAAGGGTGTGTGTAGGCCCGCCACTCCCTAAGCATGTCAGAGATCCTGGTGACCCCATCTCTGGGGACACCACAAAATAAAGGAGAATGCACTCAGCCCTCATCCTGGATGCTAAAAAGGCCCCAGAAAACCCATCCTCCAGGGCTACGTAATTCAAATATACAGAGGGGGCACATGGTCCCACTTCCAGTGCTTAATTTGGCCCTAGAGTACCAGATCCCTGGGACTGAAATATAAATAAAAGTGAGAGGGGCTGCACAGCCCCCATGCGAGCCTTTAAAGGCCCTGGGGTCCCCATCCCCTGGGGTCGGCTCAGTGATTGTGTCCCAGATAGCCCACTCTTGGGCACAGTAGTTTCCCTGCTCACACTACCATATGCAGGGAAGCATTTGTTTGCCTCCATCTTTTAAATCTCCTACCAAATGATAGCAAACATGAAAGCCTGCTCCCAACTGGCAAGAGATTTAAAAATGCTTGCGCCGGCTGCGAGGAGACTTCTATTCTGTTTCCCTGCCTGTACTTCACAGAACACCAATTGTTCTTGGTGGGAAGGATTTGCAATGCTAGCTGCACCCTCCGTGCGGGAGTAATGCTGGCTCCTGCAATGTGCGAGGAGCCGGCTGTGTCCGCAGGGGCCATGGCGCTCCCCCTGCAGCCCTCAGTATGGTACTAATGGTGGGTGCCATGGGTGGGCACAAGGGCATTCACCTATAAAGTAGACATGGCCCAGGGCTAAAGGAGGGGGAGCAACACACCTCGTTACCTTTTTTAATTGAATTTGCCCCAGGGGATATGGTCCCCAGGGTTAATGAGGCTTATGGAGGGTGGCTGCCCTTTTTATGAGCTTTGGTTCCCGGGAATGGGGTCCCTGGACCCTGATAAGGCTTGGGGAGGAGGGCCATATGCCTACCCCTCTTAGAATTCAGCCCCAAGATTAATGTTCCGTGGCCTATTGAAGCTTGGGGAGGCAGGCTGCATGCTCCCTCCCCTTAATCTGAATGTTGGGCCCGGAGAATGGGGTCCCTGGGCCCCTAAAACCAACCCTATGCCATGTTGCCAAAGGCTGTGCACGGAGTTGGATTGGCGGACTGTCGGGGTTGGCTGCCTTCAGGTTGGCTGCCCTACACAAGCCTTTAAAGGCCCTGGGGACTCCATCCCCAGGTCAGGCTCAGTGACTGTGTCCCAGGGAGCCCACCCACCAGGACAGAGTAGTTTCACATGCCCACACTTACGTGGGCAGGGAAACATATGTTTGCTCCATATTTTAAATTTCCCAGCAAATGGAAGCACACATGGAAGTCTGCTCCCAGCTGGCGGGAGATTTAAAAATGCTTGCACTGGTAGACTTGTATTGTTTCCTGGCCGCACTTCACAGAAAACATATTGCTTCTGTCCGGAAGGAGCATGCAAAGATAGCTGCTCCCTCTGGGCGGAAGCAGTGCTGGCTTCTGCACCATGTGGGGTGCCAGCTGGGGCTACGGGGCTGCTGAGGCTCCACCTGTGGCCCCCAACATGGTACTTGGTAGGTGATATGGTTGGGCACCGATGCTTCCACCTACAGGGTCCTTGGGGCCAAACATGGCTGTGGGAGCCACATGCTCCCTCCCCTTCTCAAATTAAAATTGCCCCTCGGATGTGGTCCCCAGGGCTAGAGAGGCTTGAGGAGGGTGGCTTCATGGCTCCTTGCCCTTTCTTATGAGCTTTGGTTCCAGAAGATGGGGTCACATGTCTCCTCTCCTTAATATATTTATATATATATTGGGCCCTGGATGATAGGGGCCCCGAAGACCAACCCTATACCACATTGCCAAAGACTGTGCATGGCGTTGGATTGGCAGACTGCAGGGGTTGGCTGCCTTCAGGTGGGTTTCCCACAGGGCCTTGCTGCATGCCTTGTCCTGTGGCTAACCCCCACTGCACAAGTCCGAAGGTCTTGCACAGAGTGGGTCTGGCCAATCTCCCCGCTGTGCATCTGCCGTGTTGTTCTTACTTGGTACAACTCTTGATCACGTATTGTCACATGTGTGTATCACTTGTAAGAGAGCACAGAGCATGTTTCTCACTACACAATCACTGCGCCATCACATTGTTTTTAGTTTTTTTATATGTGATTAAATGTGTTACTTGAGTATGAATTTACTGTGAAAAAACTATAGACAAGAGACATTTGACAAAACAGGAACTGTTGGTTTAGTTAAACACTTCGGCCAGGAGCATCTGACTTTATGATGTTTTGGGAATGCGTGCAACCCTCTGGCCGTGTTTGCTTTATTGGGGCCAATTGCCCTGGAACATTGTGTTGTTTCTGTGCTTATCTGGGGGATGGACCAGTGGTTTCTGTTTGCCCAATTGTCTGCTGGCTACGTGCTACCTCACCTGTGACCTGTCAATCAGTTACCGCAGGCCTAGGTTGTAGAGCCTGCCTGATCATGTATTTCTAAGTCGGTGTTGATGGAGAGTTCATGACGGACGAATTTGATAATAGTGATGCAATGTCATTCGTATATACGAGTGTATCATTATGAGCATTTGCACTAATTTTATCAATATCAACAAATACATTGATAATTTGAAATATTTGCACATTTATTGTCATATCTATGGTCTTAAGACCATTGTTAATTATGCATAAGCTTTCTCAAGGTCCCAGGAGACAATGAGTTCCCTTGTTACCAATAACCTTCTTGAAACCGATGGCATTGGTAAGGCAGTAAAGAAGAAGCCGAGGATTGACATCCTGTATTTCACATTGTACTACAGTACTCCTCTGCCACCCTTCGCAAAACTACCCTCCAGATGACTGCAAGCATGGAAATGATAATGTGGTATGTGCACATGAAGAGCATGAGTATGTGCTGAACTACCTGCATGCCTATAACTTCTGGTGAGCTCTTAACAATCTTGGCACTCTCTTGCAACTCTACCATGCACAGAGTTCCGATAAATGATTTAATTAGACATGCCATGAGCTTTGTTAGGAATACTATCATTTAACATGCTATAAGTGAAGAACAAGTTATATTTAATGTCGTGTGGCTACCAAGTTCACAACAATGTGTAAGGAGGTGTGTGAGTTATAAGACTTTTTGGACAGGGCAAACGGTATAACTGTAAGTTATAAGTATCACTTGAATTTCTAAGATTTGAGTGGATCACGTTGCTTTAGTATCAAAAGAATAACTAAAGTTTTCCTAATTATAACTAAGCTCGAAACTTTTTTCTCATTAAATTAGTTTGGATTTTTTAGTGTTAGAAATTGTTTTGATAACATAACACAAAGTAAATCTATATTTGTTTTTTAAAACAGCCATCCAGGACTCATTTTGAAATGTACTTGTCTTATGTAGAAACATATATACATGTATGTGATGAGGTATATATTTTGGTTTCTCTATTAATTTTTGAATGAAGAAATAAAGTTGTATTGCTTTCTTAGAGCCTGCAAATTTATATGCTTCTTTCTGTTATTCACTAGTATTAGGCTTCAATTAAAGCCCATTTAGTGTTACTTTCAAACAGTCACCATATTCCTATATGGTTATCAGCTGTTATTTGGATGTATTGGGCTGTCTTTATAGCCCACTTGTTGCTATGAACCAATGGCATAATGATTTACTAATTAGCTTTCTGAGTTGTAGAAAATATAATTGCTTTCAAAACAACACAAAGGCTGTTGTAACAGCCATCCTCTATTATGTGTAGGTGAATTCTGTGATTTTTTTATTTTTTTTGGTAAGTTCTGTGGAACCTCCTAAATAGTATTGAGAATGAAATGTGGTGTGGGAAATTGGGTTGTTGGTTGACTGGGGTGTGAACCGTGGTCAAGCAACAGCCACAATCCCTTGCAGCAGGAATCACAAATTCCCCTAAATTAACTTGTGCTTAACTCTGGTTAGCTTGGCACAAAATGCAGTCAGGTTCATCTTAGAAGCAATCAACAAAGTATTTATGCAGAACGCAAACAGTAATAAAGAAAAAACACAACACAAGAAAAATCCCACAGCAATTTAGAAACATAGTACATTTGTATAAATTATTTGACACTAAAACAACAAAAGACCAAAGAGTAGAACCGTAGTAATGAATTTTTAACGTTTTTAGTCAAAACGAGTGCCTAAAAGATCAAAGTGCCAACTACAGCCATCTAGTTGTGTGAGACCAGGTCTAAGTAAAAAAAATTGGTTCAGAGCGATGGAGCACGGTTTGGATACAAGTAGTAGATTGGGCTGGATCAGCACTTACATTCGGACTTAGAAGAGATTGTGAGAAAAATGTTCTGAGAAGGTAAAGTCCAGCTGGTAAAGGCTGCAGGAGGTGTCTGAGGAGGGGGCATCGTCGTCAGGTAGCCTTGGGTCGAAGCCGTGGTGAAGATTTCTTCATTTGGACTTAATCATTTTTAATGAAGTAGAACATTTCCAGTGGGATGAGCAGAGAGCTGTTACAGAGGTTATGATACCCCTTTGGAGAGGGACCACTGAAAAGGATTTACTGCTACAGAGAAGAACGTAGTGGGAGAAGCTAGGAAGTCAATCTGACCAGTGATTCACCTAGGGCAGCTAGGCGAACAGGTTGGTCCCAGTCTCCTCTTAGTTGTCAGAGGAGTTTTTGGCCAAACTGTTTTTAAGTACTCAGTTATGGGGTTTGACCATCTGAGTACCTTTAGCACCACAACCAAAGGCCCTGGACTGGTGGGACACTAATTGGGTTTTCAGGACTGGGCCCAAATATGGGTTCAAGATGGTAGGAGCCTTTTATGAACAGGAGGCCAGCAAACTAGGCGTTGGAGTCACACTGGAAGTCCTAGGTTCAGGTGAAGATGCAAGTCTCAACAGTAGGGCTGGCCTCTGATGGATCAATTTGGCTCCAGGCACCAAAGCAGTCCTTCCAGGTACTGAAAAGCAGCCCTGCAGACTGCACAGGAAGTCACAGCAGCAGGAAGTTCTCTGAGAGTCCTTATGCATGTTCAGGAGTGAGCTGAAAGTCCCATTTATATACCCTGGTGCTCCTTCTTTGGAAGGTGGGAAAGGTTTCTAGAAAGGTTCTTTGATGTGCATGGAATTTCCTGAAAGTTGGCTGCATTGACAATGTATAGGTGATAGGTTCTTAATGTGAAGACAGATCACACCCTTTTCAGCTGCATGTGGACCTGTGCTCAGTCCCAACCCCCATTCTGCCAGCAGATGGCCTATTCAGCACACCTAATCCTTCTATTGTCTGACTGTCTTGGAGGAACTCACAAAGTCTAAATGTCTGCTGCACCCAGTCATGTAGGGGTGGGCGGAATTCACGTAGTCGCGCTCCGCCAATCTCCGCAAAATGGTAAAAAATCTGTTCGGAAGGAAATATCACGCATTTTGAAAGCGCGAACAAGCAAAACATTCCGCAAAGCCGTGGATCGGGGAATTTTTGGTAATTCCGCATTCTCTGCGGAACGCAAAATTACCCAAATTCCGCAAATTCCACGAGCGGAACAGAATTTACCACCTAGGCCTACAGTGATGTGACCCAAGACAGGCTACAGGCACAAAAGGACTAAAGGCAGGAAAATGCCAACTTTCTAAAACACTGGTACATCTTTTTGAATCTTCTGTCATACCTTTTGTTATACTTATACCTGTCAAAGATCCTCTCAATAGAGTAGTCTATATCTAGACTAATAATTATGTTCTCTGTATTCAATCTCTGTTGATATTAGATGTTGATGTATAATAACTTCGGAGTCTGATAGCTGTATGTAACTATTTAAATATATTTAGTATGTAGACAAAATGTGTTACCTATACTTTCTTTTCCAAACTAACGCTTTTTCATTTCTCTATATATTTTTTCAATCCTAAGAAGTTCAGCCAAGGAATCTGAACAAAACTTTTCTCCACTTTCCTTCCACTAGCTGAGAAGGTTAGAATAGACCTTCTTTCCACAATACAATGTCCTGTAAAACTATTTGATCATTTCAATTTAAATGTCGGTAACATCAAGGAAAAAACTGCCCAGTTTTTCTTTTCTATTAAATAAGTTTAAAAATGACATACTAGATAGTTATTTAAAAAAATATGTGAAGTCATTACATGTTTCCTTTATTTTGATTTGCAGGGTCTTTTACACTAACCTTTCTTATATTTGAGGTTCACATTCCAATATGGCAGACATATTGATGTAGCTATCGGGCCACTTCAATCCATCCATTTCAGATGCTAAATACTTCTGTTATTGATGGAAATATCATTGAGCCATAGCAGGACCACTATATAAATGTCATGTCTTCTATAAAACGTGTTAAATGTATTCTTATTGTCAAAATTGGTAGTTTACTGCAAATTGGACCTCATTTTTCATTCTTGTTGTACATTCTTTTAATTTTGTATATTCATGCAATATTATTTAATAGTTATTATCTCTAGTCATTTTAATCGGATAACTTTTACACTTTAATGTTTTTCTAAACGTTCTATACACCTAACTAACACCACATAGTCCAATATGGTGACCATAGTGACTAATTTCCGCTTGATCTAAATACGCCGATAGTTGTTATTTCATAAGTTTTTCCAATTAGCCTGGACTTATTATCATGATCAGACTATAGAGGCTAGGACATTCTTAAAATAGTTAAGGCTTTGAAGAGTTCCGGCGATTTCTCATCTTTGTGATACTCTAATTGTCCTATATATTCACACAACTATGCTAATGCCTCCTAGTCCAAAATGGTGACCATAGTGACTTGTTTCCATTTGATTAAATTATGCCAGAAGATGGTAACATAAACGTTCCTCCAATTTGTTTGAATGTCCAACCACGATCATATTATGGATGCTGTGGTGTTCTTAAAATGAGTACGTGTGCTGGTGATTGTTTTTGCGCAATTTCAACATAACGTGGTATGTTACTTCAATGAGATAGAATTGTGGAAATATGCCCGATGCTGTATGTACAGCTTTTTCTTGCTATGTTTTTATATGGGAATTACACTATACAAGATAGATGTTTAAAAGTCGGAATGTCTACCTATTTTTTAATGTCAATCCCCCTAGATTGATTAAAAATACTATTATTTCTTAGTTACACGTGCACCAACTGTGACACTCTGGGATTTAAAGAGATGATAAAAGTTCCATTGCTTTTGTTGCCACATGTCAAGCTTTGGGCAACTGGCTCTCTTTAACACACAATATGCTTTTGATCCAGCAACTTAACTTGGAACCTTACAGGCGGTTATATCATTGCTTGGAAAAGACATCCTATTGTAGAAATTAGATATGCCAGTGACAGGATTTTTGATATTGACCTGACTATCTTTACTATAGCCCTGTATGGAACACAGTTAAGATGGTGTTAATAATAGTAACATTGCAGTTTCTACAATACAAATCAGAACTGAATCAGTTCTAAGCTATTTGTAGGCTTTCCTGTTTTCCGTTTCTATTTTTGGTAAATTCTGGTGTTTTTTTCCCCAGTGATTTCAATACCTTAAACAGTTTTTACACATTTACATGCCAATAAAAACAACAGAAACTGTTTTTCTGGTGTTTATGGAATGTTTTGCTTCTATCATTGCTTGCTTTCTACACTGATAGTGCATGGTATATAGACAGTGTACAAGGTCCGAATACATTTCTACAAATCAAACTTATTGTACTACACCATACAATACTTCTTTAGTGAGTCTTTGGTCATGTACGATTGCTCTTTCCTTCCTATGTAAACTTTAAGATTGACACTTGAGGCGGGCAATGGCAAAACAGCCAGTATACAATTTGCTAACTCTGGCCACCTACATAGCTTTCCATGCCAATACTGGTACACCTGAAGAGTGTGATTCTCTGGGGCAGGTTCAGCAACATATGCATTGAACTGGGAGCATGTGCCCACAGAGTTATTGAAGAGGTCAAAAATGAAGCAGTACTTTTCAAAAATGCAGTAAAGTTTACTTTTTTGTACATCATTATCAATATGCGACCGAAGATCCTCACATTTGTGTGCCTTTTGGAAACATTCTGTGCACGGTCACTACATGGCTAAAATAGCATTCACAGCCTCTAAGACTGAGAACCCCTGGCTAAATAACACCGTTGGGATGATTCTTTCTTTGATGCCACACAAAGCACAAAATGAGAAATATTTACGTTTTCAATCTCATGCATAACAAAATTGCGCACAAGAATGGACTACAAAGTCAATACCATTCTTCATTAAATCTGAAAATTGTAAGTATGCTTTTGGCATACCATATAGCAAGTGGCAAGGATCTCTTGCAGGGAAGCACTGCAGCTCAGGTATTGATTTTGACAGGTCATCACACGAACTTTTCATATAAATAGCTGAATCACTGCAAATACAAACAATATCACTCCAATCTTTGTTGAACTTGGTAAGAACTTTTTACAGCAGCATTTCACGTGACACTGTGTTCCATGCTTTCCAAACGTTTGTTGCCATGTTTTCACCACTATCCCAGATGCTTGGTGACAGCATACTTCTCACGTATACTTGCCACTGCACCCTTTATTGAATGTTTAAAGCCTGGGGTGTTTGGCAATTCACCTACTATCAATACTGAGTAGCTAGAAAAGGGAGCTCATATATTCACCCATTCTCTGTCTGTGGATAAATGTGATGGTACATATCGGGAATATTCTTATGAAACCAGCCATTTTACCTATCAGTGAAAGAATAAAAAATTTAGCCACAATATAAAAATGTATTTTGATATTTCCTGATTCTCCACAGTTTATAAAATAATCAAATATGACCTAAAACATGCTTCTAAACCCTGCAACTTTAGACTAAAAAACAAACCTCAAGCAGAATAGTGTTAGTCCAGTCTTTCTTGCTGCTACCTTGTATAACAAAGTTACATTGTATTGGCTCCTTCAGGAAGAAATACAAATGACTCTCCCCCTCTCCTTTTCCTTTCTTTGAATAGCATTTAGTTTGTGTTGCTGCAGGTTTTTTGTCAGTGTTTATATGGTTACACTGGTGAGGGCTATTTCCCTTTTGGCATGGTTGTATCAGTCATTATAGGTTTAAACCAAAAACTTGATTGCCTAGCTATTTGCAATACATTTTTTGTTTGCCTCTTTAGCCTAACGAATATGCTCTATTAGAATCGATATATGAGCTCTCGATGGTCTTCCCTTTCAAAATTCTACTTAATTAATTTATCTGTTATTAATATTACCCTTTTTTAGGAAATGTATTCTTCCTTCTTACCTTGAAAGGGTATTGGATTTCTATCATTCATAAGTATTTCTTACTATGCATAAGTTTTACAGTGTCTGTGTTTTCATTTTCAATCTTCCTCACTTGGATTAAAAAGTGCATCTCATTCTATAATGGATTAAGGTACACAACAATAGATATTTTTTCTATTGGTGTTTTATTAATCTCTGGGATGAACTCTATACCTCTACACGGTTATTATAATATTATGATTTTCACTGTAACTATGATGTTTTATTAATTGAAGAATAAAATGAGAACTTGATTAGTTCTTTTTAATATTGTTATTCTTTTAGAGGGGTCAAGAAATGTCATATGATCGTCCCTTTGTCCTGAAGATGGTCTCACTGGTTTGATGGAATAGAGACCGAAATGTCGACGTCTAACTTTCAGGGACTGTCTGGGACACTTTCAGGGACTTGGGCAAGGACTGGTGACTTGGTAGAAAATGTAAGCTGAAAGATTAGCACAGTGCTGCCCAGGATCACACAAGAAGTCAGAGGAGAAAAAGGATCCAAAGGAACAAAATAGCTAGAACTCAGAAAGGAGAGTCACTCAAGAGGTGGATTAGCATTAAGAATAACTACACCCAGGATGGAATTGCAAGACCAGGATGGAAGTGCAAGACATATCTATCTATCTATCTATCTATCTGTCTATCTATCTATCTATCTATCTATCTATCTATCTATCTATCTATCTATCTATCTATCTATCTATCTATCTATCTATCTATATATATATATATATACATATATATATATATATATATATATTACCTACTGGCGGTCGCCAGTAGGTAGATATAGTTAGGACCTATTTTCCATAGGAAATCCGCAACATTCTATTTGGAATAACTTTGGCGCCGATCGACGAATCTTCGCGAAATTTTCCAAACTTTTGGCCAGCTCCGCTCCGCTCCTATCCTGAAAGTTTCACGGTGATTTGTCAAGCGGGGGCTGAGAAAAAAGGGGGGTCCCAAAACGCATTTTCCCCATGCATTTTCCCATAGGACCTTTAGCCGCAGCTACAGCCCGAACTGCTGAACGGAATTGCACCAAATTTGGCAAAGAGGTAGTCCTCAGTTCAGACTCATGCCTTTTGCTTAAATGGTGTAAATCCGTTCAGTAGTTCCTGAGAAAATTAGAGTTAAAAGTACATATATATCTATGGCCTCGGAGGATCCGCATACCCTCCCGATCACGAGCTGAATTTTAATTGGCTGCCAACACTCTGAATCAGAAAGTGTTGGCAGCCATCTTGTGCCTCGGTAGAACCGAGGCACAAGAAAACCAAAAAAAAGTCGCGAAGAGGGGGAAGGGAAGAAACACCCTGACCCCCTAGGCCTGATTAGGGGGTCCCACAAGGACCCCCAAGGCCAAAAAACATTTTTAATTATTTTTTTTTAAACGGGAGGATGCGCGCTGGATGCGCGCATCCTGCCGATAGAAAAAAAATCAGCGCAGACTCCCGCGCTACATATGGTAATTTGACCCCGGGTGGGCCAAATCCCAGGGGCATATTTAAAAATTAAGCGTGGGGGGGTCCCAATCCCCATACACTGCCCCAGGGACCGCCACCCCCCGGGGCACTAACTTATAATAGGCGGGCGGCTCACGGACCCCCCAGCCCCGGGGACCACCACCCCCGGGGCTTCTTGAAAATGGGTGGGGGGGGCTCTCAGGCACCCCCAGCCCCGGGGACCGCCACCTCAGGGCAACTTTAAAATGGGTGGGGGGCTCTCAGGCCCCCCAGCCCCAGGGACTGCCACCCCCGGGGCAACTTTAACATGGGTGGGGTGGCTCTCAGGCCCCCCAGCCCCTGGGACCGCCCCCCGCGGCAACTTTAAAATATGGGAGGGGGCCAAACGGCCCCCCTCCTGGAGCCTTGGACAGGCCCTGGGGACCGCCACCCCCTAGGGCCGGCTCCTGCAGTGTCTCGGGGTGCCCACCCCGGGACACTGCAGTTTGCAATGCCAGAGCGGGAGCCTCGCGGCTCCCACCCTGCCATTGCAAACTTCTTTGCTTCATTGAAGTGAGAGCAGGGAAACCTGCTCTCGCTTCAATGAAGCAAAGCAGATTGCTTTTCCACATGGGGAGCAACATGTTAGCTGCTCCCCATGTGGAAAAGCAAAATTAAGTGGAAAACATTTGTGGAAAAATTAAAATGATGTCACTGACCATGTAATGAATGATGTAATATGTGACATCATCAGCAGTGGATTGCGGGTGCGCGAGATGTAGTTAGTACAACTAACTATATCGGAGGAATTTTAATGGTTTTGTTCGAGTGAAATGTCCAGCTAACTATAACACCCCTAAAACCTATTGTTTTTTCAGTGAATTTCTAAGGTTTTTTAAATTCTAATTCCTAACTATATCAGGCCTGAGACCTATGGTTTTTTCAGTGAATTTCAAAGGTTTTTCAAATGCTAATTCCTAACTATATCAGGCCTGAAACCTATGATTTTTTCAGTGAATATATATACATATATTACCTACTGGCGGTCGCCAGTAGGTAGTTATAGTTAGGACCACGTTTCCATAGGAAAACCGCAACATTCTATTTTGAATAACTTTGGCGCCGGTCGATGAATCCTCGCGAAATTTTCAAAATAGGTGGGGCGCTACGCTCCGCTCCTACCCTGAAAGTCTCGGGGGGATTCGTCAAGCGGGAGCTGAGATAAAAGGGGGGTCCCAAAACACGTTTTTCCCATGCATTTTTCCATAGGACATTTAGACACAGCTACAGCCCGAACGGCTGAACAGAGTTCCTTGAAATTTGGCAGAGAGGTAGTCTACAGGTCAAGGAAGTGCCTTTTGTAGGTTTGGTGTAAATCTGTTCAGTAGATTCTGAGAAAATAGCCTTTAAATCAATATATATATCTGAGCCAGCTTACGGTGCGCTTACGGTGCGCTTACCGTACGCGTACGGTGACGTGCGCGAGCGCGGTTCTGATTGGCTGTTAGATCTTAGTAAACATTCGAATCGGTCGAAACCAGGAAGCGGCGGCCGCCATTTTCTCTCTCGCACTCTTAAGCGGAGAGGAAAAACAAAGGCAAAAAACATGTAAAGGGACTGTTTAGACAGCTCCTTACCACCTAGCCTTGATTAATGGGTCCCCACAGTTCTCCCAAGGTTCAAAAAATAATTATTTTTTTTTTACGAAAAATCGCCGATTACGCTTACCGTACGCGTACGGTAAAAAAAAAAAGAAAAAAAAAATATTCACACTCTCTCCACCCCGTGTTCAAATGGTGCCCGTAGGGCACCATTTGTGCATGGCATTTAAGTTTTGTAGAAAATGTCAAAGTTTACATTTCACAGCGAAGCGCATAATATGTCCGGCATGTGCGCACGATGCGCGAAGCGCATCGTGCATACATGGCCCATCCACGGCACTAACTGCGTAAAGTGGGCGCGCGGTGCGCGAAGCGCACCTGTTGCTCACTGTGCGCGCACGTGTGCAAATGGTGCCCGAAGGGCACCATTTGTGCATGGCATATCATTGTTGTAGAAAATGTAAAAGCTTACCTTTCACAGCGAAGCGCATAATATGTCCTCCATGTGCGCACGGTGCGCGAAGCGCATCGTGCGTACATGGCCCATCCACGGCACTAACTGCGTAAAGTGGGCACGTGGTGCGCGAAGCGCACCGCGTGCTCACTGTGCGCGCACAGTGCGCGAAGCGCACCGTGCGCGCACGGAACGAACTGCGTTAAGTGGGCGCACACGCCACGAATGGTGATGACATATGTGTCTTTATGAAAAAAAAATATTTGTAATATATGTATAGCTAAAATTTAATGGAAGAAGACATGGGCAAATAAGTGTCTAAATACAGTAGTAGCATCAGCAGAGGATTGCGGTCACGTGAGTTATAGTTGCCTGCACTAACTATAACTGGGGAATTTCATTGTTTTTTTAACAGTAAAATGTCCAGCTAACTATAACATGTGTGAAACCTATGGTTTTTTCATTGAATTTGCAAGGTTTTTTAAATGCTAATTCCTAACTATAACGTGTGTGAAACCTATGGTTTTTTCAGTGAATATATATATATATATATATATATATATATATATACTGACGAGCACCTTCACTTTTCCTGTGAATGAACGAGCCACTCCACTTGAGATTGAAAAATAAGTTTTATTGGCAAGAAAGCAGACGCGTTTCGACTTCCTCACAAAGTCTTGGTCACATGACCAGTTTAAGGGTGCATACATTGTTATAGTGCAACGTTCACGCACGACGCAGCGTGCAAACAAAATAAACAAAAGACTGTACGTTTACTTAGTCACAAAACAATAGATTCAAACGTGATCAACAATATACTGATGTTTCAGCATAAATCATTTGTTGTGATAAACCAATAATTCAAGCAATTGTACAATTAAAATTCATTGACTTGCTTTCTATGTTGAAATGGGCTCGATATTTGTTACCAGTTCGCTACCCTTGTCCATAGTCTCTTATAGGTTTTCACCGTTCATTGTTAAAAGAAGGCTGTGCCAGGGTGCAATCGTACCAAGACCTGACATCATGTTTATGTGTATTTAATTTGAAATATAACTATATTCGAGGCAATCTCGTTTCCCCTTAGTATGGGATCTCATACTGTTCCAGACACAGGTATAGTACCCTGTGTTAATCAATTATTGCGTTTTGGATAGAAAGGGTGGAGGTTATGTGTGACAGACTTGTAGTTAAGTATAGTACTTGCTTATTCGTACAGTGGAAAACTTCACAATGACTAAACGTGATTACACATAACCGGTGTATTTATCAAGATGATTATATGCTACCTTAAGTGGCTTCAAGTCAGTCCCGCTAGAAGTTTTGAGGACAAGGGTACCTTGTTCCTTTATACGTCTTGCTCTTAACTGAAAAATAACGTGGTAAATCCGTGTTGTCCAATCACTTGGGTTTCTGTTGAAAATACTAATAAGATAAAGTTAGGTTTAAAATAACAATTCGGACTCTAGTAGTCTTGAATTTGCTATGACTTTGCTTTCCACCTATCAGTTCCAAAAGACTGTTCCACTCATTTCTAACCTTAGATTCTGCCTTCTATATCATGTTTATCTATAATGCTGTATATAATAATCCATGACAGGACATATTTACAAACATCAACTCTCTCTCTCTCTCTCTCTCTCTATATATATATATATATATATATATATATATATGAGAACAAGGCAGTTGTGCCGAAACGCGTAGCGAAAGAAGAATAAAACCCAAGCCGGATGGCTAAAAGCATCTCCTGTGTCGGTGTCCGATTTTATTTAAGTCGGGCTTGGTTGGAATATATATATATATATTATTCCTCAAAGTGCCCAAGCATGCAGGGGCGCACTCACAGCAAGACACACCATCCGGCGTCATTTAGAAGGAAATGAACACACAAAGATGCTCCTTGATTTTTTAATCGTGACCTGACGCGTTTCGAAGCAATAGCTTCCTTCTCAAAGGTCTCAGTGTGTCTTGCTGTGAGTGCGCCCCTGCATGCTTGGGCACTTTGAGGAATAATTGTTAAACGCGGCCGTCCTGCCGCGGGTGGCAGCAACATCCTGGTAATTTGATGGAAGCCGTGGGAGGAAACGATTCGAACCCGAAAATACGGCACAGCAAGATGGAACAATGCGAGCATGCAAGATGGAACAATGCGAGCATGCAAGATGGAACAATGCGAGCATGCAGGCTGCTCCTGGACCCACTTAGGGCATGTAATGGATGTCTAACATTGACAGTCAACCAAGACCTACTACAGGTTTGATCTCTCCGTGCAAGGACTACATTTCCTAGAGTGCAATATGCACTCGGCGGCGCGGCCCACTGAGGGCGGAGCAAGCTGGGTCTACTTATGACCTTTTGTACGGAGTACCTTGAGACTGCCACTTTGACTGAGACCTTTGAGAAGGAAGCTATTGCTTCGAAACGCGTCAGGTCACGATTAAAAAATCAAGGAGCATCTTTGTGTGTTCATTTCCTTCTAAATGACGCCGGATGGTGTGTCTTGCTGTGAGTGTGCCCCTGCATGCTTGGGCACTTTGAAGAATAATTGTTAAACGCGGCAGTCCTGCCGCGGGGGGCAGCAACATCCTGGTAATTTGATGGAAGCCGTGGGAGGAAACGATTCCAACCTGAAAATACGGCACAGCAAGATGGAACAATGCGAGCATGCAGGCTGCTCCTGTACCCACTTAGGCCATGTAATGGATGTCTAACATTGACAGTCAACCAAGACCTACTACAGGTTTGATCTCTCCGTGCAAGGACTACATTTCCCAGAGTGCAATATGCACTCGGCGGCGCGGCCCACTGAGGGCGGAGCAAGCTCGCTCTACTTATGACCTTTTTTACGGAGTACCTTGAGACTGCCACTTTGACTGAGACCTTTGAGAAGGAAGCTATTGCTTAGAAATGCGTCAGGTCACGATTAAAAAGTCAAGGAGCATCTTTGTGTGATCATTTCCTTCTAAATGACGCCGGATGGTGTGTCTTGCTGTGAGTGTGCCCCTGCATGCTTGGGCACTTTGAGGAATAATTGTTAAATGCGGCCGTCCTGCCGCGGGGGGCAGCAACATCCTGGTAATTTGATGGAAGCCGTGGGAGGAAACGATTCCAACCCGAAAATACGACACAGCAAGATGGAACAATGCGAGCATGCAGGCTACTCCTGGACCCACTTAGGGCATGTAATGGATGTCTAACATTGACTGTCAACCAAGACTTCTACAGGTTTGATCTCTCCGTGCAAGGACTACATTTCCCAGAGTGCAATATGCACTCGGCGGCGCGGCCCACTGAGGGCGGAGCAAGCTGGGTCTACTTATGACCTTTTGTACGGAGTACCTTGAGACTGCCACTTTGACTGAGACCTTTGAGAAGGAAGCTATTGCTTCGAAACGCGTCAGGTCACGATTAAAAAATCAAGGAGCATCTTTGTGTGTTCATTTCCTTCTAAATGACGCCGGATGGTGTGTCTTGCTGTGAGTGCGCCCCTGCATGCTTGGGCACTTTGAGGAATAATTGTAAAACGCGGCCGTCCTGCCGCAGGGGGCAGCAACATCCTGGTAATTTGATGGAAGCCGTGGGAGGAAACGATTCCAACCCGAAAATACGGCACAGCAAGATGGAACAATGCCAGCATGCAGGCTGCTCCTGGACCCACTTAGGGCATGTAATGGATGTCTAACATTGACAGTCAACCAAGACCTACTACAGGTTTGATCTCTCCGTGCAAGGACTACATTTCCCAGAGTGCAATATGCACTCGGCGGCGCGGCCCACTGAGGGCGGAGCAAGCTGGGTCTACTTATGACCTTTTGTATGGAGTACCTTGAGTCTGCCACTTTGACTGAGACCTTTGAGAATGAAGCTATTGCTTCGAAACGCGTCAGGTCACGATTAAAAAATCAAGGAGCATCTTTGTGTGTTCATTTCCTTCTAAATGACGCCGGATGGTGTGTCTTGCTGTGAGTGTGCCCCTGCATGCTTGGGCACTTTGAGGAATAAATATATATATATATATATATATATATATATATATATATATATATATATATATATATATATATATATATATATACTGAAAAGAAACATAGGTTTTACAGACATTATAGTTAGGAATTAGCATTTACAAAACCTTAGAAATTCACTGAAAAAACCATAGGTGTCAGGGACGTTGTTGTTAGTTGGACATTTGACTCATATAAAACCAGAGAAATTCGCCCGTTATAGTTAGTTGAGCTAACTATAACTTGCGCGCCCGCAATGCACTGGTGATGACGTCACATATTACATCACTCATGACATGGTCAGTGACATCACTGATGACATCTCAAATGACATCACTGATGACATGACTGATGACATCATCCAGTGAATATGTGTTTCTGTAAAGGTTAAATATTTTTCATATATATCTATGCCAAGGTGTATTGAAGAAAGAGTGAATTTACAAGTGCCTGAATGGATTATTTAGTAGGTGCGTGACTGACTGTATAAGTGAGTGATTGAACATGTGTTACTGAATGTATGAGTTAGTAACTAAACTGTGTGAAATTCTGTATTAGTGTCACAGTTGGTGTATAAGTGGCGGCATGGGTTGCTGAGTACCTACATGAGTGTCTATATGGTTTATTGATTTGTTATCTGAGTCTCTGTATGGGTGCCTGAGTGTCTGTATGGGTGGGTGGGGGGTGGGGGGGGGGTGACTCTGTGCATACATGTTTGAGTGGATGATTCACTGGTTGTATGGATTAAAAAGTGCATCTGGGAAGGGCTGTGTGGGTGAGTTAGTGTGTGTATGGGTGTGTTGGTGAGTGAATGAATGTCTCAATGGTATATGTGTCAGTAACTACATATGTTTTAAGGCAGTATATGTGAGTGTTGGAGTACATAAATGACTATACGTGAGAGTAAGTTATTTGAAGAGTGGGTGTATAAAAGAGTGTCTACTTGTATCAGTGATTGTATAAGACAGTAAGTACGTCTTAGTATCTACATAAATAAGTTATGTGGTGTGTGTATAAATAGTGCAGTTGGTGTGTATAACTGTATACATAAGTAAATGAGTATGTGATTGATTCTTTTGCATGACTGACTAGGTGTGTGAGTAACTCTATGGATGAATGGCGGACTGTGACTGTATGTATAGGTGTATAAGTGCATATTATAGTAGTGTATTGATGAGTAACTGCATGTATAAGTGAGTGGATATGAGTGTAGACCTAGGAGATAGTGGGTGGTATGTAGTATATGGCAATGTTGTGTGTATGGTTTCAAAAATAGTAGTCTGTATTTTAGAGTGCATGTATCAAAGTTTATATTAGGCCATCAGTATGTGCATCAGATTTTCAGCTGGACGATGTCATCAGTGATGTCATTTGAGATGTCATCAGTGATGTCATCAGTGATGTCACTGACCATGTCATGAGTGATGTAATATGTGACGTCATCACCAGTGTATTGCGGGCGCGCGATTTATAGTTAGCTCAACTAACTATAACGGGCGAATTTCTCTGGTTTTATATGATTCAAATGTCCAACTAACTATAACGTCGCTGAAACCTATGGTTTTTTCAGTGAATTTCTAAGGTTTTTTAAATGCTAATTCCTAACTAAAACGTCTGTAAAACCTATGTTTTTTTCAGTGAATTTCAAAGGTTTTTTAAATGTTAATTTCATATTTTAATATTTATAAAACCTATATTTTTTCTATTTTTTTGTAATATTTTGGAACTATTATCCTTTTTTTAATTTGAAAAATATGTAATGTTTTATATCTTAAAAAAAAAGTATGTATATTGTTTTTTGTATATTTTTTGGAGAAAACTGTAGTCCCGTACCGGTAGTGTACCAAGCTCCATGAGCACGCGAATCCTATCCGCCATATTGCTAAACTCGTAAAGGATGTGCATTTCGTATCCGACGGGTTTGTGACACCGCGTCCCGCGTAACATCATATATGTATGTGGTTGCGCCAGCTGCTACTTTGGTATGCAATGGGTACGCAATACCACGCCACGCCTTACGTCATGTACGTATGGAGTCATGCCCGCTGCGTGCTGCGTATGCGACGAGTGCACGCTGCCAGGCCCTGTGTTATGTCATAGACGTATGGTGTCACGCCGGGAAAACCATTCCCTCATTTCTTTTTGTCTCAAAACTATATCTAAATAAGTTTAAAGTGTATATGAGAACAAGCGATAATCTAAAATATTTTAAACATTTATATATTTCTAACTGTAATAAACTTATATTATGGTAATATTTTCTCAAAATCGCGTCGGGTGCAGCCTCCTTATGCGCTCGGTGCGTGATTGCCATGTGACCTTAAAGAAAAGCATTTGATTGGTTCATAACATTTCCCATTGTAATAGTTGGAGGACCCCACCCATTTTAGTCATTCTCTCTACAGCATTTGATGAGATCTCCTCTTCAACTTACAGAGCTTTTTTAGAAAACTTTTTGCTATGTACACATATCTGACACTACACACAACATGCAACCATCATCTTCATTTATATTCATGCTCTGTAAAGTAGCCTTCCACCTGTGTTAGCCATGCATCTAAAAGCTACATAACAGAACTCTTCCTCACTGCCAGAGGGAACATGGTTGCGTGCGCTATCCATAGGACAATGTAATGTGGTACGGGCCAGGGGCAGTATCATGCATAGATAATGAACACACAGACACAGATAGATAGTGGAAGTGGGTATGGGCACGTGCGCTCGACTCCTTTTTATTACCAGGGTCACATATCTAGTGACGTCTGTGCTGGATGCGTGTGGGTTGAGTGTGAACCAGCCCTCAGGGAATGGTTGCTGCTAGCATCAACTACAACAGAAATCATTGGATCACACACAGAGATTCAATAATAAAAGGATAAATAGTTTGTGCTGCAGTAAGGTAGGGACACTAGATGTGAAATAATAAAGAAAAGATTCTATCGTAAAAGAACCATAACTTGTGGTATACTGAGATACAGGCAGTAGATCTGAAATAATACACAAAAAGATTGTATCATAAAGGGTCTATCAAGTCTAGTGCACTTAGATAGCCACATCAAAAGCATTCTGTATGTGCACAGCCAGTGATGATGCGTGCTGCGGGCGGGCCGTACTAGGAGCAATGTCTGTTGCCTGCAACACTACATCATCTGCAATAGCGACTTGTTCAGAATTGTAAACACTGCTGTCTGCAGTGTAGGCCAGAGAACGGTCAGCAAGGGCCCACAGCCACGTGGCGTTGACTTGAGCTGCCCAGTTTGCTGTAGCGAAGCAACAAAAACCATGTGCGGACCCTGTGATGATGCGTATGCGTGGTGCAGACAGAGCGCACTGGAGCAATGTCTTTTGCCTACAGGACTGCGTCATCTAAAATAGCAACTCGATCTGAATTGTGAACACTGCTGTCTGCAGTGTAAATTGAAGGTAGTAGTGAGCACAGTCTTCCATGAATACTTCTTCTCACTTCCTCTTCACAAAATACAACATAAATTACACAAAACTCTGCAATAAATAAATCAAAACAATTCGAATTGCGATCTCTGCTGTCCACTGTGTACACTGTTATTCAGTGTTCTTTACCACTACCGATAAGAATTTGGTCATTGTACTAGACCTGTAAGTCATCTTAAAAAACTTCAAGCAAGTATACTAAAAGGCTATTGTGTATATTTTAATAGACGTTGTAGTTAGTTGCCTACTGGATTCTGTAATTAAACAATCACCACTTGATCTGAATTGTGAGCTCTGCTGACCGCAGTGTAGGCCAGAGGCAGTGATCATTAACACCTCATGCCATTGGATTCCGAAGCACGCAGTTGGTTGCACCTAATCGGAGGGGGTACACACAAATCATCATTAACTTTAACTTCTGACATCCTCAATCACAGAATCAAGACCCCGTTTCACTGTTCCGACCTGCTGTACCACGGTGTACTCCACCGACTGCAGTCAGCAAAGCCCAATAATCATGTGCAGCAGTTAGCTACGGAAGCACAGAGTCTGATGCACCTCAACGGAGGGAGTTCTGTCAAAACCAGGCATCAGGTAATATCGGACATCGTCCATTCTGGGATCAAGACACCGTTCCACTGTTGGGACCTAGAGTTGCTTGCACCTGGTCGAAGGGAGTACCTTCATCTCCACTCTCAGATGTAGTTCTAACATCGTCCATTGTGGGATCAAGACACCGTTCCACTGTTGGGACCTAGAGTTGGTTACAGCTGGTCTGTCCGGCACATCCCCTCAACACTTTGCATTGTATACTTTTATAATCGAGAATCACTTGCCACCTTCGCACATTCTTTGCTCCCATCTCTCCCCGCATTTTACATTGTGTGGCAGAGGTGCTAAGTTTGGTTTGTGCACATGGCTAGCCATGGTTCCCACAGTACGTAGTGTTGTTGTGTCTGCTAGGTGTACATGTTGTTTGTCATGTTGTATGTGATTATATAAGGTAGCGCATTTATTTACAAGCAGTGGTTTCTCTCATTTGCATATCGCTGTCTTAAAGAGGATACCGAAGTTTTTCTCACAGGTGAAAAGTGGGACCACAATGGCAGTCATTCATTACTATGGAAGAATGTCCAACTGCACGACGCTTCTAAGCTTACAACACCCAATCTTGTGTGCTTTCTTAAAAGCACGCCAACTCCCACAATCAGACCAACATTCACACAGCTTTCTAACATCAGTTATCTGGTTCTTAATAACATGGACTGCTACGCAACGTGAGCTGGCATACCGTATGTCCTTACTGTTTCAAACCGGATAACTTCCTCTGGCAATCTCTATTCTCACCCACACAAAGTAACTCCCAAAGTTCAACTTGGCCTTCAATACCTACTTTGAAAACAGATTTTATTATATAGAGCAAACTGAAAGTGCTTTTGTTTCAAACAGAAGTGTTCCTCACTTCTCCAAAAGTAATTTATCGACTGCAGATAGCACGAACTTCAAGTAAAATACACTCCGTTGTAAATACGAACCTCCCATTACACTTTGTGAATTGTTACACAATTTTCAACACATCTGACATTTAAGGTCTGGCACACTTTTTTAACACTGTCTCCTCCGGCCTTCTCACAGGCTTTCAAACTGTTTTTAGTCTAATACCAGACTTCATTCATTTGATCATCTCTGGAATAAAAGCAACAGTGCCCATAAATCTCGCTCTGTTTGCAGCCATCCTACTACAATTCTAGCTTGTTAAAAATGGCTGCGTTCACTGTGGTAACAAGCATGTCTGACAGAATATGCCTCTACAAGAAGCTACATCAATACCATGCAAAATGGAACAACTTTTCGGCTGCCTGCCTCTATTTACTATCGGAGCCAGCTACAACATGACATTTATTTACACATATACAATCTGTGTGCAGCCATCTTTTTATTGCAAAACTTGCCCAATCGACTGGCGAATGGATCTATGCCTTGCCAACATCCCAGCAAACGCTCCCGATATTGAGCAGGTAATGGAGTATCTTGAAAACCATGAACTTGATTGTTCGGGCAGTGGAGCAATGGCGGATGCAACGCAAGAAGGTATCCTGGCGGAATGGGATTTCTGCGTATCCGCGAAAGATCTCCTGCAACGTGCGACCTTTGACAACATTGCAGATTGTCTGCCAATTCAAATTGCCGCTCCAACATTC
The DNA here is from genome assembly GCF_964204655.1 of Triturus cristatus. Taxonomy (NCBI): domain Eukaryota; kingdom Metazoa; phylum Chordata; class Amphibia; order Caudata; family Salamandridae; genus Triturus; species Triturus cristatus. Next base: position 1,259,889,946 of record NC_140590.1, read on the forward strand.
GAGGAACATTACTGTCTCTTCAAGGATATGAATTGGATCGCTTCGCTTTTCTCACACGATGGCAACAATCGCCTCTTGGAACATTAAGTATCTCAAGCCGCTGAAGAACTTCTGGACTGCAATTCCCAAGACTTGTAAGAAATTCACTTTTTTGACTTTTTCCTATTACATTTTTTAATACACTTCAATTGAACTATTTTCATATAATAACTTTCTAAGTATGCTTAGGCGTTTGAACTCTGTTTTCATTATTGGCCCTTATGTCTCCACACTAACCAGGGATGGATGATGTATGGCCTATGCAAATACGCTATTTACTTGCTAAATTAGCCTAAACCCGACATCCATTTTGAAACCATATCTATTCTTTGTACAAACGTCTCTCTGCCTGCCTGTTATCCTGGAAACCCTTTCACACAAATTAGCTTATCCTCAGCCTCTGCTCACGAGCTGGCAAGCTGGCGATCAAGATAAAAAAACACGCATTGTTTAGGAACTGGTTGGCACAGTGTGGTAATCATATCCTACCTTTATTTTTTTCATTCTACAATTTACAGTCATTCATGCCTAATAGGTATTGTTTATGTCACATAGAACTGTAACATGTAATGTGGAATTGACTGAGGCAGGAGCTTAGGTTTGAATACAGCAGAAGCGGTTAGAGATTGCCTCAGCTGGATGCCTTAGCTCTTGCACCAGTGATTCCATTTATGGCACTTACATAAAGACACTTTCAATATAACTTGCAGACTCCATCACTTTATCCCACACAGCCACTTTCTTAAACACACCTGATTTCACCATTTGTCTTCTGTGGCATTGCAACATTCTGCATTATATTCTTCATGATTATTTCTTTATTCCTGCTTGCTAAAACACTCCATTCGAGTCTTCAGACCGGTAGGGGTGAGTAGTTTGATTCCCACTCCCGCTATAGTCTAAACTCATACTAACACCACTTGCACAGCTATGCTACAGCGGCCAGTATGCTACAGCGCCCAGAGGACATCAGTTTACAGCAATCAGCTCACGGTTTCATCCCCGAGTGTACCGGCACCTCACCTCAGCACCATCTCACTCTGGACAAAACAGCACTTACACACCGGTAGGGGTGAATACATCGCTTCACACTCCCTGTGTTGCACACCCTAACCACCCCACAGACCTCACAGCACTCCTACCCTCCTCTTTCCTACTCTTTACGCCCTTTTTTCCCCTTACTCGCTTCAACGGAATCACAAAATGGCTGCCAACACTTCCTAGTTGCAACCACAGGCACTGCTCGCAGCCAATAAGCAGCAAGCTCATGCTCGTAACGCCTCAGCCAATCAGAAGGCAGAATTCCCAAATATCGATATCTGTAAATTTCGATATTTCTCCAAAACTTCTGAACAGATTTACACCAAATAAACAAATGCATGCTTTCTAGACCAAGACCCTTCTCCCTGCCAAATTTGGGGTGACTCCGTTCACTCGTTCGACCTTTAGCCTTGTCTAAAGTTTCCTATGCAAATTAACATGGTGAAAACACGTTTTGGGACCCCCCTTTTGTCTCGGCCCCCCCTTGACGATTCATCCCCAAACTTTCAACATAGGAGCTGATATGAACAAAGAATTAGTTTGGAAAATTTCATGAAGATTCATCAAACGACACCAAAGTTATCAGCAAAACGAAAAATGTTCTTCCTATGGAAACTTGGCCCTAACTATAACTACCTACTGGTGACCGCCAGTAGGTAATATAGATATAGATATATAAAACAACATTAACAATAATAGGAATGTGGGGTAAAGCACTCTGGAGCTCCACACGGTAAGACTGAAGCTCAGTAAGTTCCTCACCCACAATTGCTGTTACAGATACTGACTGCAAATACTCAAATATAGAATATGCATGCAAAGGCCGGTGCTGTGGAGCTAACACCTATGGTGATGTTATAAATGTAACTCAAAGACAATACTCACAGTGAACCAGAAACACCACCTAGGTTGTCAGTTGTGCCCACGGATCCTGGCAATCAAACAGGAACACACAAGGCAGTTACAGCAAAGGGGTAGTACCAAACACAAGCACGATAGGCAAGGAGCTAGGAAGGAGGAGTGCTTAACAGGGAAAGAAGGAAATCACAGGGCACACTTGGTAAAAAGAAAGCAACAAACATACAAGGTAATATAAGCAAGACAGCAGGAATAGAAAGACAGCAAACTAGGAACTGAAACAAAGGTAATGGGAAAAAGGCCGGGTCTCTGGGAAAAGGCAAATACATAAGGAAAGAGACTCAAGGGAGCACTAGAGTAGTACTGGATCAGAAATCAAAGAAAAAGGTAGCACTGAAGGAAGTGCTAGTTCAGGAACAAGGAATAGTAATAGCTCTGGAATCAAGCAATTTAGGAAGTGCTACAAGCTGTGCTAATTCAGGAATAATGAATAGCTTTGGCTTTGGAATCTAAGTAGCACTGGCAGGCAGTGCTAGTTACAGAAACAGGAAATAGCTACAGCTCAGGAAACAAGGAGGCAGAAGAGCACTGCAAGCAGTGCAAATCAGGAACAAGAAATAGCTGCAGCTCAGAAACAGGAACAAAGAATAACTATAGCGCAGGAACTCAGGAAACAAGGTAGCATTGCAGGCAGTGCTAATTCAGGCCCAAGGAATAGCTATAACTCAGGAATTCTGGAAACAAGGATAACAGAAGTTCAAGAAACAAGGGTGGGTCTCACCAGTACACAGCTACAATGAAACAACGCTGGACTGAAGGGAGGTGGGCTTAAAAGAGATCTCATGCATCAGGTACGAGTAGGCTAGCAGCAGCCAGCCACAGGTGTGCTGAATTCCTCCATCCATTCTTGGCCTGCAGGGGTGGTGATGAAGCAGTGGGCAAGGGATTATAGGTAATGGAGTTTCAGGCATGAGCTGGCTTCCAAAAAACCCGACATGGATTGGGACTGGGTCGCAATTTCCAAGTACCCCAAATTGTTTATTTTTGGAATATAAAATCAGTTGTTCTTTGACACACCCGTCTGTTGAAATTGATTTTCTTATTGATTCTTTTTTGGAATTTTGTTTTTAAGTTATTGTAATGATGTCACATTATCTAAGACAAAGTTATCCTGAATCACAGTTTTTTTAATGAATCCCTTGTATTCACATTTACCTTCTAACTTTCTAAAAGTATAATTTTCAAAATTGTAATTAAAAATCTGACTTTACCATAAAAGAGGAGTTTTGATTACAACTTCATAGATACCAAACATGAACCAGGTACCTAGTCCCAATCAAACGTTAGCACTTATTTAATGTAATATGGCCACTCAGCATTATCTTATGGCACAGTTGTAAAAAAACAAATTTTTGAGTTTTTCACTACCAGGACATGAAAAATCTAAAAGTAAATGTCCAACCATTTAATTACAATGCACCCTGCCCTAAGGGTTACCTAGGGCCTACATTATGGGTGACGTATATGCAATAAAAGGAGAGTTTAAGGCTTGGCAAAGGGGTTTATATTGTAATATTCGAATTGACAGCTGAAAATGCATTCAGGCTGCAATTGCAAGCCTGGGACATTTTTTAAAGTACAACTTAAATTGGTGGCATAATAAGTGCTGCCCCCCCCCCACACACACACACACACACACACCAATACCATCTAATTTACAGGCCCTGGGTATATGGTATACCACTCTACAAGGGATTGCAAGTAAATTAAATAAGCCACTCAGGTGTAAGCCAATCAAACCATGTTTAGGGGAGTGAGCACAAGCACTTTAGCACTATTTAGCAGGGCCCAAAAAACTAATTTTAGCACAAAAATGGAGGTAAGTAGGTAAATAGTTTGGGGAAACACCACTTAAATGCTAACAGGTCTAAAATGTGGTATTTCATGGTTGTAAAACAACATTTTATAGGCGTATACCTCTGTTCAATTATTGGAAACAGGAATTTTGTATCAATGGTAGTCTGAGCTTCATAAAGAAAAAAATTCATAATAAAAGGTTGGATTGTTTTCTTCAGGGAGAATTGTATTCTTTTCAGTCAGCTTTCTCAAATGCCGTGAGGTTACAATGGCTGAGCAGCAAAATACTGCCCTGTATCAGGAGCAGGTGTATGAATGGAAGGAGCAGAGGATGGTGCAAGAGAAAGAGGAGGTAGAGTATCGCAAAAAACTAAAGGAGTCTGTTTTGTGGCAGTTTTTCTCCTTGCCACGTGGAGTAAAAAAAAGTTACAACTGAACTGGTCACCAGCAAACTTTTGCCAGAAGGTTATTTTGCATGGCATACAATGGCAGTTTGGGGTGACGGGTATGCAAAACACCTGGGGGTCAACCGCTCTAGAAGGTTGGCGTGACCCGAAAGAAGGCAGGAAAAGGAGTTGCTGGATGCCATTGCAGTAAAATCAGCAGCGACAGGACCTCCATCACCACTTACTCCACATTCTCTATATGATCCATCTTTTTTATTGTTTGTTGGTCATGTTGAATTGTAAGAAAAAAACATGAAAAAAGTGAAAAACGAAAAAAGTTTATTTTTCAGAAATAACCAAATATTTCCAGTAATATTGAGCTTGTGCTAATATTAAACATATCTATTTTCATATCAGAAATTCAACATTGTAATTAATATTTTTTCTAACAGGTAAGTATATGGTAAGTTAAACATGTGTATTATCTTGGCTACAATCTAACTTTATAAAGTGATTTTGCTGTTAATGTGAGGGTAAAAAGTGTTCAAGACATTGTTAAAAAATACAACATTTTAAAGAAAGCCACTCATATCAGTGTTATCATTGAGTCCTTTGGGTTCCATGGTGTCAAGGCATTTTATTCAGTAAATGTTTCTTTGCGATAACAACTGAGAATTGTGACAGCCTGTGCCTACCTCTAGTGATTCAATGATTTGGAATCTTAATTGTGAATTGTGTGTGTGAAATCTAACCAGTGTACTACTAAGTTGGAGTTTATGGGGCCGATTCACAAAACTAATCTGAGATAAAATCCTGGTAAAGTTAGGAGTCTTAACTTTACTACTACTAAATGCCTTCTGTGAATACCAAAAGTAGTACGTTTAGGATTTTATCTCAGATTGGTTCTGTGAATCGCCCCCTATATTCTGGTTGAGTATCATGCTTTTATGCTCAGAAATGCAAATTTTTACTATTCGCTCTGTGCACATTTGAGGAATGAGTAAGTGCAGATTTGATTTCAATTGGTGATATTAAGTATTACTGGGTGATAATTGGGTTTACTAGCAGGGTTGCTTATAATGGTACACATTTCATTTTGTGCACAGCCACAGATGAATGCCTTGTAAGTTGGTTTAGGAGTTTTTGTTTGATTTACAAGGAAGCATGGGTACACGGGCGATGGTTTTCTTCACAGCATTAGTTGTTTGAAATCTGTCAGGCATTTTGTGCATTGTTACCTTCATTTTATTTTAATTTTTAAGTTCATATAGCAACTCACCTTTACTATAATATCAATGCTATTGAAGTAGCAAAATATTGTATAGCTGCTTGTTGTGTAGGCAGTAGACCTTCATGTAATTTTACGCGTGTTTATGTCTGTTTTTATTTCCAGTTACAATCATCAGCCTGTGGAAATATGGATTTTTCTGGTCAGTTATGTCCCCTATCTTGGACCCCAACGGTTTCATGTATAAATCACAAGTACATGTATGTTCCCTCCAGTTCCAGTTATGAAGACGCAAACACATGTGTGTCCACCGCCAACATGTCCTCTTTCAGATTCGCCATGAATGGGCCGGATATTCCATTCCTAAGTATGAAAGGCCACCGGCTTTATATGGTTCACTTATGCCATTTTACAGTCCAGGCAAGTAGGCCCTGATTCTGTCATCAAGCTTTTCCTTTTTCTTGCCTTCTGCCTCTGAAAGCTCCAGTCCGAGCTCGCATCTGTATCCATGAACTTTGTCCTCATTCTCTGCGCAGCTAACGGTGCCTGACATCAGCCTGTTGCCTGCCAAAAACTGTATTTCACCTTCGAAATTATCTGCTCCGCTCCCTACCCAATGCATTCCTGTCTAGTAGTTTAAGTAAACATTCTTCCAGCTACCGAGCAAAAGGCCCGGCTTCTCTGTCTTTATGCAAGTAATTCATAGCCCTGTTCTATGGAAGATTTCTGCCCTCGCATCTAGTATAGACACTTAGACGCTTGTACACGCACTAACAGTCAGTATAGTCAGTATAGAATAAGATTCTACTCTAAGAGACCTCTCTTTTGGATAACATAGTTCTTTAAACATAGGATGTTAGATATGATTTGGGATTAGGTTGACTTGACCCTCCAGACTTCTGTCGCCACATGTAGAGCTAAATGTCAAGTCCCCTTCACCCCCTAGTTGCACGTCAATCACACGTCATGCTGCTGCGCGCGCATTTCTGCCAAGTATTTCTGCTGACATTGCGAAATTCTTTCATGGAACCACCCTATTATGACATCATACCTGATGACGTTCTTTAGTTACGCCCAGTTACACCCACTTTTGCTACGCATGTATGTTTTATCTTTACTATCAATTGTTACGCCTCCTCCATTTGTTTCACTGTAATGCCTATTGTATAAAAATGATTACTTATCAATAAAGTACGGTCTCCACTTCCTGAACCTTCGTGGTGATGGAATCTGGAGCTCATCGATTTAAATTGATTATGGAATAAAGCCCGTTCCGAACCTCTAATACCCCGGATTCTGCCTCTTATTTTACTGAGCTATTGTTATAGATTTTCCGCATCAAATTAAGTCCCGGTAATTAAATTATTTACCACATGAATGGCGCCCGAACAGGGACACTTTCTCATCTCACGCGCCGGCGGTGCGTTGCAGGCCCGGTCTCCTGTCACAGCTGGACGGACAACAACGCGTACCCACAGGATTTCCTGTATCTCCCTCCTGCCGAGCGGGGGTAACTGAGGCTGCGATCAACACCCAGACGAGGCGGTGAGAAGTGCGAAGTATCCCGACCAGAGCCTAGCTGAGAGAGCAAGATCCGAGGTATACAGAGGCCCACCAGTTTCCGAAGTTTCCGAAGTTCCGAGTCGAGTCCAGTCCGGTTCAAGTTCAGTTCAGTTCCGAGGCCTTCCGTTCCGAGCTACCCGGTGAGTACCATTATCGGGGAGGCGTTCTGACGTGCACATAGGTTGTGCCGGTCAAGACGGGTTTGGGTACACAAATCCGGTCTGCACTGTTTCAGCAGTGTATCTGTACTGTTTAGCAGTATATCAAGTATGTCTAGTATATAATTCAGATTTACCTAGTTAGTATCGAGTATTATGCTTAGTGACTAGTTCCCTAAATGACCATCATTGTTTATTCATTAAATGTTAAATGTTAAAATGTTTTAAATACGTTCTGTATATTGTGGTGTGAATGACTGTTCATTATTGTGTTTTATGGTATTAAACGTGTTCAAAATTAGGTATCAGATCAGATCAGTTCTCAATATGCCGCTCTTTTCGAAATTAAGACAGATCACAACTAGAAAAGGGGTACTCAAAGAAGCTGTTCCCATTCCTCCTAGGGACACTCCAGGGTACTTCATGTATCATAAACATAGCCTAGATGCCATATTATTTCTTGATCTATGGGTAGACTACACCAAGGAATTACCAGAAAGTCAGAGGTGGCCCGCAGCTGGGACCTGGGATGCAGATTGCATTGTGAAAGTAGAAGAAGAATTATGGAAAAGGAAAGCTAGACAATCACAGAAAGACGCCATTGAATTATGGCGTAAAGAATCGTATAGACGTACAGAAAAAGCACGTAGACAGGAAGAGAAGAGTAAGGAGAATTCAAATAAAGTTCGAGAAAGTGTATTAATTGAAGAAGGTACTCGAGTAAAGTCAGAACAAACAGACAGACAAAGAAATGCCCTTGTGAATGGTATGTATCCTCTTCTGGCCGAAGGATTACCTAAGGCTACTCCGGAAATACCAAAAGACTTGCCACCCCCATTGTTTCCGATAAAAGTACATCCCAAAGGGCATCCCAGATCCGCAGAAGATGTTTTTCTTTCCTCTTATTTAGACGACGCAGCTCCCGAGTATGCTAATGCTGCGCCACATAGACCGTCTGCCGAGGGGGTTCAACGCCAAGACCCTCCTTCGTCTGTGCCTCTACAACAGCACACCCCGACACAAGTTCCGGCAAGCACATCTGTTTCTACATCCGCATCCACACCTATGGTTGCTATATCTCGTTCAACGAATCCTTTCACATCCAGCACCCCAGGTGGTGCTACCGGAGGTACATCAAGCATTTTTTTCTACGCCACCCAGAACAAATAAACTTTCCTTTCAAGAATTAGCCCACCAACGTACGCCCAAACTAGTAACTCCCAACACGCTCAAGGAACTTCTAATAGACTGTAGATATGACCCTGTGCCCGGAAAAGGGGACGAAATGATGCTGGCATCATTACGTATCCGACGAGCTGCAATATATTTAGGGAAGCTACCAGGAATGACTGCCCATTTAGAAAATATATATCATTTTGTTCAATCAGGGCGAGATCCTGAGAGTATTAACAGAGCCATGGAGTACCAAAAGGTGGAAATACAGGGGGAACTGTTACGTTTCCTCATAAACTGTGCGATCAGAAATCAAGATCAACCAGGGGTAAATCCGGAAGAAATGCAGATTCTTACCACATGGGGTAAGAATATATCAGAGGGGAGACATGATAAACGATCATGCATAGTAGCTATGAGCCGAAAGATCCGCAAAGAAATAGAACGAATACACGAGGAAAGATTAGCAGTAGACGAACCAGAACAAATAGAGAACGAGGAAGAATTAGAACTACCCACAGGACAGTTAGAAACTATGGCCTATGTAGGTAGAGGAAGATCTTGCAATAATACTAGATGCTTTACTGATCCGATATGTCCGATACGTCCAGATAATAACAGAAAATTCCAAACTCCTATAATAAATATAAGGTCCCCCGAACATTCATTCCAAGCCGCTGACAAATTACTCCGAGAACGAAGGGGTTATCATATACTCGATTCTATGGACGAACAAGAATTAGCCAGGTCAGCCGTTCACTGGGTTGATAGTCCTGGAAAATATGGTGATGATACACTAGTACATACGTTTTTAAACCTCGCCCCAGATGAACAGCGTTTAGCTGGTATCTATATGATTCAACAACTCCTTATATTATATAAAAGCCAACACTCCGATCCTGGTCCCTTACCTGATATATTGACTGAATTACTCACGAATAAATGGAGAGGTTCCGGTACTAAGTTAATTAGAGAAATACTAGAATTCAGAAAGCAGTACATCCTTTTTGTATGTCCTGAACATGTCTCACTGCCCATCAAGTAAAGAACGACGTATTACATGGATAGACAGAATCCCTTACGCGAAGTGCACCCGATAAAGGGTGATGACAATGAGTTTAAACGTGTGTTTGTATACACACCCATATCTAAAATAGAACTATTAGAAATGAAGAAGGTGGTACCCAGTCATGACAAAGACCCAGCGGGTTTCCACCGTGAAATTAAAGATATGTTACTCATGGGAGAATATACCTACCCCGACATTATGACAATATTGAAGGTATTAATGCCTGCGGGCATTTACGAAAAACTCAAGGAAAAGGATTGGGAGGTGGGAGACCAGAAGATAGATTGGACAGCATTAGAAAACGAAGAAAAAGCTCGAGGTCCAGGTTCAGGGCTCGGGGACAAGATCAAAGCACTACCAGGTCTACTAGTACAGGTACTGCCACGTTTATTAACTACGAAAAAGGAAGACTGGGGTGCAATCTCAGCCTGTAAACAAAAATCAGATGAAGACACTAGTGATTTTTATTCCAGATTTGAGAAATGTTTTGGTATAAATAGTGGAATAACAGCAAGTAGCGAGTCGTATCCACATCTGTTTGTGACAAAGTTAGTTGAAAATGCCTTGCCCCAAGTTAAGAATAGAGTATTGAAGTTCGAGAGTACCTGGCAAGGTAACACTCCGTCACAAATGTTACAAATGCTACAGTATCATCACAATAGAATTAGAGAAGAACAAGAACATGAACATAGACGCATGAAAGACACGAAAATGAAAATGCTAGTTTCCCAGACAGTACCAACTGACGGTCATAAGAAGGGTATAACACAGTCCAGTGTTTCAACAGGTCCTGTAAAAGGGACGTGCAACTATTGTAAACAGCCAGGTCATTATGTACACGATTGTCCAGTTTTAAAACATAATATTGCCATAGGTAACGCAAAAGAAAGACCACGGCCACCTAGACAGGATCAGAACCAACAAGGAGCTCCGCAGCATGCACAGTCCATGCCAGCTCCGCAACAGTCTATGCCAGCTCCACCACCGCAGCCTATTGCTGCCACACCAACAACGACCCGACAGATGTATCAGACCGCACAGTATGACTATCCTGATTATCAACGATACTCATGAAACAGCCTAGAGAGGGAAGTTGGCTTACCCCTTATTGAGGTCCCTGTAGATCAAGAAGGACCTTATGTACACAGTGAACTGTTAGGTCAAGATAGAAAATTCTTACTTGATACAGGGGCAAGTCGAACAACAATAAAACGTAGTGAAGTTCCAGGGGCACCCCTCTCAGGCGCACAGAATATTTCCCTTGGCTTTTCAGGAAAACCTATCATTAACGAAGTAACACAGCCTCTTCCACTTACGATCGGTCCGTTGACACGAACTACAGATTTATTACTTACTAAATCATGTCCAGAAAACTTGTTAGGCATAAAAACTTTGAAAGCTCTAGGAGCTATTATATGTTGTTCTCCGGAAGGAGTAAGATTATTTTTACGTGATTTCAAAGGGCACTACGTGTCCCGAGACATGGATCACCGACTACAGACTTTACCGACACATTTATGGGCACAAGGCCCTACAGATGTTGGTTGCATGAACATTACACCATATCGAGTCACACTAAAGGCAGGAGTGGTACTTCCACGAATGCGACAATACAAGTTACCGCCAGATGCTGTAGTGGCTTTACTACAAATCATTGACGAGCTTATTACCCAAGGAGTGGTTGTGGAAACTGACTCCAATGTATGTAATTCACCGATAATTCCGATTCTTAAACGAACCGATCCTACAGCCCCGCCAGTATATCGATTGGTTATTGATCTGCGCGAATTAAATAAATGCATAGTACCACAATACCCCGTAGTCCCAGACATTTCTTCATTACTGACAGCCATTGATTCCGAAGCAACATTCTTTACTGTAATTGATCTCAAAAATGCCTTTTTCAGCGTCCCAATAGATCCGGAAAGCCAATACTTGTTCGGATTTAGTTTAAATGGACGAAGCTTTAAATTCACACGCGCACCTCAAGGATTTACAGAAAGCCCCAGCATTTATAGCCAAGCACTGAAACGAGAACTCGACAGTATCCACATGCCAGTCAACACTGCCCTGCTTCAATATGTCGATGATCTGCTGATCACCGCTAGAAGCGAACCTGAATGTGAGAAAGCCTCACTGACGGTATTACAATTTTTGGCCGAAAAGGGGCACAAGGTGTCCCCTTCTAAGCTGCAATTCTGTGTCCAGCGAGTTGTTTACCTTGGTCACTCGCTGTCCAAGGAGGGAAGGCAGCTTACACCAGATCGCATCCAGCTAATTGCAAATATGCCGATACCCAAGACACAAAAGGAGGTGCGGGCTTTTATAGGCCTCACTTCATATTGTAGGCAGTGGATCCCTCAGTATGCATTTCTAGCAAAACCACTCATTCAATTGACAACACAGGAGGCAGCCACATCGACTGTTCTCCCTTGGACTCAGGAACATACACAAGCTTTTGAAAGCCTAAAGAAAGCCTTATGCCAAGCACCTGTTTTAGCAACACCATGTTACAATAAACAGTTTACACTCTTCGTTACAGAACGCGAAGGTACTGCCTTGTCAGTACTCACACAGGAACAAGCAGGATCACACAAACCATGTGCTTATTTTTCTAGTACATTAGATCCCGTAGCTCAGGCTTTGCCTGCGTGCCTGAAATCAGTGGCAGCAACAGCTTTAGCAATCAGACAAAGCGATGCCATAGTATTAGGACATCCATTAACAGTACAAGTACCACATGCAGTAGAGGTTCTCTTGAACCGCACACAAACACAACACTTGACTATAGCACGACTTACTGGTTACGAATTAACATTGTTTCAGCCACATATAGAAATCAGACGTTGTAGTACATTGAATCCTGCCACACTGTTACCTGTAAATGGAACAGACCCACTAGCACATAATTGTATTGAAGTTATCACTATCACGACGAAACCCAGACAAGACTTGACAGACGTCCCATTGTCAGACCCAGACCTGACGTTGTATGTAGATGGTTCATGTATGAGAACAAGTACAGGAGAGCTAGTGGCCGCTTACGCAGTCACAACAGACACTGAAATCGTTGAAACAAATTGTATAAATACCTTGTCCGCTCAAGCAGCAGAGCTCATCGCTCTGACACAAGCCTGTATTCAAGCCACAAATAAAAAAGTCAACATATACACTGATTCACGTTATGCATTCGGAGTTGTACATGACTTCGGCGTGCTGTGGCGAGAGAGAGGTTATTTAACTTCTCACGGTGCCCACATTCAGCACGGACCCCTTATTCATGCCTTATTAGATGCAATACATCTACCCACTGCAATATCAATTATGAAATGTAAAGCTCATACGAAAGTTACTGATATCATTTCTCAAGGCAATGATCTAGCTGACAGAACAGCTAAACAGACTGCTCAAATTCGAACATCCGACATGACAAAGACAATAGTCCCGACACCAACATATTGCATGATGGTTAAGGATCCCGCTCTTGACGTAATCGACATACAGACACATGCTACACCAGACGAAATAAAGAAATGGACTGAATTAGGAGGGATCCAAACGGATCAAGGATGGATGACGAAGGAAAAATCTGTGTGGTTCCTTCCTGATTCAATGGTCCAAGTCGTTATTAACACTGTACATAGTCCAGCACATCTAGGAGAAAAAGCTATGCTAGACAGCATCCAACACATTTGGTTCAACAAACATTTACGAGCAGCAGCTAAACAAAAAGTTCGTACCTGTATGATCTGTTGTCAGTTTAACCCAGGTAAAAGCATTCCCGTAGAGCAGGGTGGATTTCAGCCTCCTGATCACCCTTTTGAAGTCCTCCAGATGGATTATATCCAGATGGAACGATGTCGAGGATTCAAATATGTTCTCGTAGTTGTCTGTGCTCTTTCCCGTTGGACAGAGGCATACCCGGTTTCAGATTACACTGCCCCGACTACTGCCAAACAGTTAGTTCGAGAATTCTTCCCACGGTACGGTTTACCACGTGTTGTCTACTCAGATAACGGCCAGCCGTTCTCATCCGAACTAATGAAACACGTTTCACTTTTGTTAGGTTATCAGTGGAAATTTCACTGTGTCCGACACCCCGAGGCAGCAGGTCTCGTGGAACGACATAACCAGACCCTGAAAATTAGATTGTCAAAAATATGCAGAGAGAAAGGTGTCGACTGGGTAGTAGCCTTACCCGTTGCACTTTTTTACATGAGAATGGTAGCACACTCTCGAACAGGGCTATCCCCTTATGAAGTGATCTTCGGTAGACCACCAAATATGTGGGGGACGCCTATACCACGCAAAATAACTGATATTGACTGTAATATGCTGACAGATTACTTGGCTTCCTTGATGTCTGCACTACAATCTTGTCGTTCACAGGTAGCTGCAGCTTTTCCCGACAACACCGAGGTGAAACCCCATGACGTAATTCCAGGGGATTTGGTTTTAGTGAGGAACTTTGATCGGAAGTCTCAGCTGGATCCTAGGTGGAAATTACCTCAGCTCGTACTGCTAACGACGAGGACAGCCGTAAAGATCGAAGGACGAAAAGGCTGGATACATTCAAGTCATATCAAGAAATTTCATGGACTACCGTCAGACGTAAACGACACACTTTGCGTGTCTTCCCCGAGTGACTCTAAACTTCCTTTGGTTGAACTGAATAGCCATGAACTATATAAACTAAAACTTAGGTCTAACAAGTCAGGCAATTTGATTGTTTAAGTCCTCTCCAAGGTGAATCGGTCGAATTTGTCTCTGACATGTACCCCTTAGACCTGTATAGAGAAAGAAACAAAAGGATAAAATTGAAACGACATGCGTACTGTAAATTAGGCCTGGGCGGTAAATTCCGTTCCGCTCGCGGAATTTGCGGAATTTGGGTAATTTCGCGTTCCGAGGAGAACGCGAAATTGCCCAAAAATCTGCGTTCCGCGACTTCGCGAAATTTTTGCTTGTTCGCGTTCTCAATATGCGTGTTCGCGAGATATTTCACCCCGAGCACGCAAACAGCGATCGCGAACAGGAAAAAAGTATCGCGAACAAGCAATTCCGCGTGTTCGCGGAATTTCTGCGTGTTCGCGGAGATTTTTTACCGTTTCGCGGAGTTTTGCGTAACGCGATTACGCAAATTCCGCCCACCCCTACTGTAAATCACTGCGTAGTCATTGCACAGTAACGTTATTAATTTTGTTTTCCTTAAGTCTTTTAATAATTACTGCAAGTATATTGTTGCATATATATTATCCTATTTCTAGACATGTTTATAATGTTACTGCTGAACATTCTTTTAGTGAATTACCTCCGCATGAGTTGTCTTATAGATTTGCGCTGCGCAATAACACTTTTATTAGTATGTTACATCATTCCCATCAGGTTAGCAATGCTACAAATTGTTGGATATGTGGCCGACTCCCTCCCTATCAGAACTATAAAGGAATTCTACCTCTCTTTCCATACCCGTTCACACACAACGGCTCCTGTGGAGCATGGTTTAGTTTAATTAATTCCCTAGATTCGAATTCTGCAGTTTACCAGAACAACTGGGTATGGGGAAATCTGAACTTAGTTTTACTCAAAGTCTGTCACCCCAACAAGGAGGGACTTCCCAAAAGAACAGGAACTGATCTAGAAAATGAAGTGTATGGATTAGGTAATTTTACGCTCAATCTCATGATCTTGAATGTCGAATCCGAAGCTACTCCAATTTTGCCCGCCATGACAGTATTTCCAGTAAAAGGTGAATTATGTGTAAGAAAGAATGGTTCCATACATATGGGCTATAGTAGATGCACGACGGTAATAGAATTTAGTGATCAAGGCAAGTCTACATTTAGAGCTTCCCGCCATTCCTACTTCATATGTGGTCAGACGGCATACATACGTTTGCCACTAGATTGGGATGGTACCTGCTACATCGGATTCCTTTTGCCACCTGTTTTCCTAGCTCCTCCTGATTATCACAGAAATACTCATTTAGTACACAATAGAGAAAGGAGAGATCTCCCAATAGTCGATTATACTGAGACCGCATGGGAAAAATACACAGATTTCAATAAAGGTCTCTTTCCCTATATAGGTACAGTTACCAATAGTAAGCTGATACGTAGATTAACCAGAACCCTTGAAGCAGTAGTGAATGAAACTATTTCCGCCTTAGGCAATTTAACAGAAGAGCAGTCTGCTATGCGGATTGTTGTGCTTCAAAATCGTCTTGTCCTTGACGTCATCCTGGCCGATAGGGGCGGAGCTTGTAGGGTCATCGGATCAAGTTGTTGCATTTTCATACCAGAAAATTCGCCATCTGTATATAAAGCCATAACTCGCCTTCATAAGATTGTAAGCCAGATACACCAGAATCCAGGCACCTGGACTTGGTCCGGTTGGTTTTGGAGTGTATTATCTACCTTTGGATGGAAGGTCCTATCCTTCCTAGGTATTGGCTTCCTCATATTATTCAGTTGCTGTCTATGCCTACAATGTGGACCAGCGATCTGTGGTCTGTGTGCCACATCATGTATTCCACCACCAAGATTTCATTCATCACGGAAGAAGAAAGAAGAACAAATGATGCTATATGAACAGATCGATGGATTAATGAAGATTGATATCTCTTGACGGGCAAGTAGGGGACAAGGAGGGAATGTGGAAATATGGATTTTTCTGGTCAGTTATGTCCCCTATCTTGGACCCCAACGGTTTCATGTATAAATCACAAGTACATGTATGTTCCCTCCAGTTCCAGTTATGAAGACGCAAACACATGTGTGTCCACCGCCAACATGTCCTCTTTCAGATTCGCCATGAATGGGCCGGATATTCCATTCCTAAGTATGAAAGGCCACCGGCTTTATATGGTTCACTTATGCCATTTTACAGTCCAGGCAAGTAGGCCCTGATTCTGTCATCAAGCTTTTCCTTTTTCTTGCCTTCTGCCTCTGAAAGCTCCAGTCCGAGCTCGCATCTGTATCCATGAACTTTGTCCTCATTCTCTGCGCAGCTAACGGTGCCTGACATCAGCCTGTTGCCTGCCAAAAACTGTATTTCACCTTCGAAATTATCTGCTCCGCTCCCTACCCAATGCATTCCTGTCTAGTAGTTTAAGTAAACATTCTTCCAGCTACCGAGCAAAAGGCCCGGCTTCTCTGTCTTTATGCAAGTAATTCATAGCCCTGTTCTATGGAAGATTTCTGCCCTCGCATCTAGTATAGACACTTAGACGCTTGTACACGCACTAACAGTCAGTATAGTCAGTATAGAATAAGATTCTACTCTAAGAGACCTCTCTTTTGGATAACATAGTTCTTTAAACATAGGATGTTAGATATGATTTGGGATTAGGTTGACTTGACCCTCCAGACTTCTGTCGCCACATGTAGAGCTAAATGTCAAGTCCCCTTCACCCCCTAGTTGCACGTCAATCACACGTCATGCTGCTGCGCGCGCATTTCTGCCAAGTATTTCTGCTGACATTGCGAAATTCTTTCATGGAACCACCCTATTATGACATCATACCTGATGACGTTCTTTAGTTACGCCCAGTTACACCCACTTTTGCTACGCATGTATGTTTTATCTTTACTATCAATTGTTACGCCTCCTCCATTTGTTTCACTGTAATGCCTATTGTATAAAAATGATTACTTATCAATAAAGTACGGTCTCCACTTCCTGAACCTTCGTGGTGATGGAATCTGGAGCTCATCGATTTAAATTGATTATGGAATAAAGCCCGTTCCGAACCTCTAATACCCCGGATTCTGCCTCTTATTTTACTGAGCTATTGTTATAGATTTTCCGCATCAAATTAAGTCCCGGTAATTAAATTATTTACCACAAGCCCCTGAAGAAGGGAGTGCATTCCAAAATGCATCGGGCCATTCAATTTTGTAAGTGATTGTATCCACAACAATCTTTGATGTATAGTATGGAGTAATGTGATTTATCTATATTAAGATGTTGTCATAAGCAAAATTGTAGACTGCAGGAGTGGTCTGTGTATTAGAATAAAAAAATAGTATTTGTGTCTTAACAAGATGGACTATATGTTTTCCAAAATAAAAAAGTTTCACGTTGACTGACAATTATGATTGCAGAGGTTTAGGTTTGATTATTGTTTGTGATACAGTCTAACGCATTGCTCGTGGGGTCCAAAGAAACATTATATTTCGCAGTATTGACAGTTACAGCATGTGTAGGTTGGACAACATACACACCGACTGAGGCAAGCACTTGTTTCTTTTAAAAAACTGAAATAGACAGAGCAACACAGAGTGCACGATAACTCGAAGAAGTTCTATATGTATATAGTTATATGTCTGTCAGAATTTGTTGATGAAGATTTAGAAAGATTTTGCACAAACGCTGATCTACATGCTGGTGCATTATTTGTTTCACAGATGGTAGGGAGAAAAGAAGATTAACAATAACATCAATGTAACTATTTATGCAGTTTTAATTTTGAAACTGATGTCCTGTCATTTCTGTGTGTTTTGTTTTCTGTGTTTTTTTTTAGGTTGTTCTATGTCAAATTTTCCATTAAAAGACATTTTAGGATTTAACAAAATGGGATATTGATTAAGGTGAGGAGTGTATCTGTTTCTCAAACAATTGTATTCTGTGACACAGCTACCATCTGCTTTTATTCTAGTGTCATTGGTAATATACCGTCCTGTAAGCTTTTCAACATGAGCCAGAGCAAGGTAAGCCATTTACTCTTTGAATACTATAGAGCCAATGTTAATCAGTGTATAATCTAATCTTAGTCCTTGTGATTTGTGTATTGTTGTCGCATAAACCAAATTAAGAGTGAACTGTTCTCCATGAATATATAAAGCTTTCACAAGTAAAAATCTTTCTCCACACCGGTAGATCTGTTTCTGCTCTTCTACATGTACATTTTGATGTAAAATGAACAACATAGCTGTAAATCTTTCTCCAATCCTGCTGTATGTCAAAATGATTTTTCCATCTTATCTAATTTTGTAAATAAAGTTTTACTTATAGGTATGTTTATTCCATGATTCTCCACTTTATTTTTGCAAGAAAGACGTACAAGGGTTTCTTTTTCCAGATGTAAAATTCCAGAGTTTAATTGAGCACATACTTCAACAGTTGGCATTAAACAAACAAAGGGTTATTAATTGTGTATGAAGGTAATGCATAACTTCAGTAGGTGAATAAAAGTTAGAAAGTAATGTATATGTATGTCTTGTCCTTAGCGTCCTTGTTGTTTTATTTGTTATAATTCCAGGGCAAACATCTTGGCATATTCTTCATCATATTTTGTGTTAATTCTGCATATGTGAAATGCAACCAAATTATGACATTGCCTCTACTTTCTAAACAATTCCGAGTTTGGTCAGGCAAAGGTTTATTAAAAATCCGTTGACCTTTTACAGATGTTAGTTGTTATAAGTTTCCAAATACAATTACATGTTTCTTTCCAAACAGCACATCATATGTTCTAAATACCTCCTGCATACATTAAATGAACAAACGGCAACACCAAGTATAAAACCTTGTTCGCTTCATCTATGATCAACATTTTTTATTTTTCAAGGACTCTACACAGTTCTTGGTATGTATCTGTATTAATTGTAAGTACTTCAGTTTGTTACCATGCTCTACAGGTAGAATGAGTAGACAATGAAAGGTAATCCCTTTGATGTTATGTGCTGCTACACCAGTAGGAGCGTTAACTGCAGAAGATACATTCACAGGAGTGCCTTTATTTATGGACATAAGCAATAATTACTTTAATAAGATAGCTTTTCTGAGTTCCTGCTTGGCTACTCACATATTGTAAAGTAGGGTCATTAGTACTACATTCACATATTCCATTTTCATGTTGGAGTCTGTGACCTACTAAGTGTTTTATGTATTTGTATATTTGTAGTTGTTGACTATTTCATTGGAATACTAAGTAATCTAAATTATGTACATGCTTTTTCACCCTGTCCATTGCAAGTTGAATCTCATCTATGCCAAACACAGTTTTGGAATCAATAATTGCCTGTCCAAGTGGGTCACCAGTCCTGGAAGTGGAAGTATTTTCAGTAGATGCAGAAATGCATTAATATTGTTCTCTTCTTCTTTTTCTTGATTCAACATTTGTAAGTAAGTCTGAAATTGAGGCAATGCAATGTCATTTTTATAAACATTAAAAGCATCTACATAGCATTTGAAAGGACTATAATTTATGCCTCTTTCTGCCATGGTTTAAATAGTTGAAGAAGTGCTAATTTGTAGAATTCTTTCTTTTTTTCCTGTGTCACAACATAGTTACTGATGAATAGTAAGAGTATTTTTAGAATGGCCTATTAAACAACCATCTGTACCTTGAATGTAGAATTTTCCAGTGTTGATGTCTTTTGTATTTGCAACAAATTGTATCCATGTTGGCATCTCACATATGTAGAATTAAAGGGCTGTAGCTATTGATCTGTTGTGGTGTTTGTGGACTTTTAAGATTTTAGGTTTTTCTCTGTGATTTGCTAGTAACAGCATGCCTTACAAAATTATATTAAATTGTTGACTCTTCCTTTCTGTAGAATTGGTCTTGGGAATCCAAAGCAACATTTTAAGTAATATTTAGATTTGTTCCAATACTTTCTTAAGCAGTATTTATCAAACTTATGTGATTGAAACCCTAGAACTTGCTCATAATGTTTCTTGTTTTGATCTGTGGGATGTCACAAGTGAAAAAAGTTCAATAAAATGTTGTTCTGATTAATCAAAGTTCTTTGATCCCAAGACGCATATGAATGTGTGGTGGGTCTCTTGCTTGAAATTCTTTTCGTCATCAATCAAGTAATTCTCCAATAGGGTTTTTCTTTTTAGTAGTGAAGTATACTTTGTAATTTTTAGTTTAAATATCTGCAAACATTGGCAGGATCTAAGGAACACATTGTAGTCAGTGTTTTGCAGTTAATGTCTAGAATATCAACATTTAGTTAATTAACAAACCGTCCATTCGTACTCAGCACAGCTTAAAGTAATAAACCAAGTTGATGTCCTCAATTTCTGAGCATGTATTTCAGCTCTACATGTCTTTAAAACCAGTATTAATTTATCTCTTATTGACATTCCTTTGATGTTGATCAAGTTATACTCTATTCCATATTTCTCGCAGACCATTTGAACAAAATCCTATGCTTTATATTAGTAAAGCAAGTTCCAGTTCGCATAACATGTGTAACAGCACAAGAAGTGACATAAGGAGCACTTTCATATAGATTGTATAAAATACCAGAAATAGATTGGATCTTCTGAATGTAATCTCATTGAGCAGTACTCGCAAGCAGAATATTGGAGTGGACGATCATCATGTCGTCCACATTCTCCAGTGGGGAATAAATGTGGATACCATCTTACTTTTAGTGTTTTTTCTCAGACACATGAAGGCTTTCTTTTAGCTTCCTTCGTCTGATACAGTTCTAGCGAACACGTTGGTTACCTTCAGTAACACCTTAACTAGTAGAGGCTCTATCTAACTGCAGATTTCTTATCTTAGAATATTCCCCAGGCATCAGACTGGATCAGGAAATTTGTAGTAAGTAGTACCTCTGCGTAAGTGGCGTAGCTCAGCTCCGCATGGGATTGTTGGTGTCGCCCGTGCCAAAAGTGGTGTGTGCGCTGCCTATATTGGTGACACCGCAGACATCTGTTGTCAGTTTCTTTTTGTGACTTTCATCGCCAGAAGCACAGAACCACAAAGAAAACTGAGCATGTGTGCATTAAGCTAGGGCCCTTAAAGGGGAAACAACCCTTAATTATAAAATCCATTGCTGAGCAGGGAGAAGGGGTGGGTTGGTAAGGAACCTGTTGCTAGATAAAGTCTCTACCAGATAAGGTGCTACTAAAGGTAATTAACTTGTTCATCCGATAGAGACTTCTAGCTGCATATCTCTTACCTTTGAATAGAAACCCATGTAAAGCCTCCCCGGAGGAGGAGCTGCTATATGGATTAGAACAGAAAGCCTTCATGGACTCTTGCTTTAATCTTGTATGGCTCAGAAGGGAATGGGGCTGTGTGTATACTCTTTATTCTATTGTGTAGGTAGGATGTGATGAGACCTGTGCCCTCTCTCCCGGCTTCCTCAAGTCTTTGGATGAGTGTAAGATTATCCACTAAACCAAAGCCAAGAGAAGGGCCCACTGTGTTTCTAAGATCATCCAAGATAGAGATTAGGGCTGATTCACTGCCTCTTCCTGGGCAAAAACCTGTTTAGAGGTCAGAAAGTATTGAATTGTCATCAATGAATTGTGATTTCTGGACAAAAGCTGTTCTTTCGATAGTTTTGGCCAGAAATGGCCCGTCTGTTTACTATAGATCAGTAGTTGTTGGGGTCTTGATTGTCCAGGTTAGTTTTTTTTTAAAGGGGGCGTATGTATGCCTTTTTAAGTCTTCTGGGAAAACTCCTGTTATTAAAGAGTTGTTGATGAGTGTTCTTACTGGGATGGCCACTGACATTGATATCTGATAGAGATTTCTAGCTGCAGATTCCTTACCTTTGAATTTCTCAGGCATCAGGCTGGATCTAGAAACATTTGCTCAAGCAGTAACCCTTGAGCCCGCCATCGGGTGATCCATTTGGCTCTTCATAATGTCGTTGGCGTCGGTTATGTCGTTGCGGTCACCTATATAGGCGCCACCCAGGCGTGCAGACGTCAGTTCTTTTCTTTCCGCACAGGTTAAGTGCCGATCCAGAGAAGAGCTACCCCATTGTCACTTTTTGACAGGCCTTTTTTTACTTTTGTCAACTTCGTCATTTTTTTCTTCAAGTGTGAGCATGTCTTCGAGGAAGACAGGGTTTAAAATGTGTGGTGCTTGTCATCGCATGATGTTGTTATCTGACCCCCACATCGTCTGCCTCTGGTGTCTCAAGCACGAATAAGACTCAAAATCGTTCTCCGACTGTTGGGCTATAACTCCGAAGGCCTTGCGGGAGCAGGCTATGAAACCCCTTGTGGCCCGGCAGTCAATACCATCAAGCGAGACTCTGCGGAGGTCCCGGTCTCGTTCTAAGAGGAGGTCACAAGACCCCTCCCGGAGCCCCAAGTCCACACCGTCCCACTCAAATTAATTGAGACACTTGGAGAAGAAGCTTAAGAAAATAAAATGAAGTCCAAGGGGACGTTATCTTCGCCTCGATTGTCGCCCATTGACAAATGAGGTAAGGAGCACTGACGCTCTAGGCACGGTTCTGCGGATCCGGAGCCAGGGTCAACTTTGCGCCTCCCTCCCTTTCCGGAAGCCGGAGTGACCCTTGCTCAATTTAAAGATTTTTACAAGGCCATGCTCCTCGGGTTTGAGCGGGTTGACCACTCTCACCCGCCTATTTAACGCCGTTGGTTCCAGCCAGGGTGCCGGTGGGGCCTCAGGGATCCGAAC
Source organism: Triturus cristatus (assembly GCF_964204655.1). Taxonomy (NCBI): domain Eukaryota; kingdom Metazoa; phylum Chordata; class Amphibia; order Caudata; family Salamandridae; genus Triturus; species Triturus cristatus. Next base: position 1,259,912,723 of record NC_140590.1, read on the forward strand.
CTGGATGTGGGACGGTGCAGGTCATGCCATCGCAACCTTCCCTGGTGTCGGATCCCGAAGTCGGTTCCTTCGGGGCTGCAGGTGCCCACCAGCGGTTCCATCTCCATCCTCATCCTTAACGACATGGAGTCTGAATGGCTTCCATTTAAGTTGATTACTATGTCGATAGAACCCAGGGGTTTTATGTTGTCGCCTGAACATTTTGATGATGTTTTAGGCACGGGAGAGGATTGGGAGGGTTCTAAGGACTCTTTAGAACACCAGGATGTTTCTGCAGAGCAGACGGACTGGTATTGGGAACTTGTAGAGGCCAGTGGACTGGACACTTCCCCTAGATACTGTCATGCTCTCCCTGCCAACTGTGGCTCTGAAGGAGGGGGCATCTTATGCCATGGTGGTCAAGAGAGCAGCCGAAGTCCTTAGAGTGGAGTTCTCTCTGTGCAGGTCAGGACTAATCTCCTGACCGAAGTGGTTCAGCCTGGGGCTTCCACCTCTGATCAACTTTTGGCCTTCAATGAGGCACTTACTTCTAGGCATGTGCTCCAAGCCTAGCACAAGGGCTCCAGTGAATTGGACTATTGCATGCCGACATTGCCCGGCTCAGGCCGACCCATAGTTCCTCAGCCAATACCCCACCGCTGAATGCTTGGCTTGGTGGTGCAGGCTTCTACCTCCCTGGGTGCGTTCCCTTCTATCTCTCTGTATAGGGGATCCAAGAGGCTGGAATCACTTGGAAAGAAGATGTTTTCTTCCTCCAGCCTGGCATCGCGGTTGGAGAATACAGCATGCTTACTGGGATATTTCTCCCACTCCCTTTGGGAGACGGTTGCCCAAGTGCTGCCACAAGTCCCGGGATAGGACTGGGTTGTGCTCTCTCAGGCAGTTAAGGACGGGAGAAATGCAGCAAAATCCACCATGAAGTGTGGCTTTGACATGACTGATTTGCTGGGCAGAGCGATTTCATCGACAGTGGCCTTGCGGGGTCACACCTGGCTTATAACAACTGGCATCTTGGGCGATGTCCAGGCAAACTTGATGGACATGCCATCTGATGGGTCTATCTTTTTGGGGATAAGGCAGACTCGCCTTAGTGCGGTTCAAGGACTCTCGGGCTACAGCCAGATCCTTGGGCCTCTCTTCTACACTTCATGGCCATACACCTCATGGCCAGTTGTGCACCTCTTTTTCCCCTTTCATGGCAACAGAAGGGGGTTCCAGCCCCTTCAGCCCAATCCCAGCCACCGTCCTGCGCAGACTTCCCAAGTTATGGGGGACGTGGACACTGTTCCTTCCGTCCAAGGAATGGAAGCCAGAAGTCATCGGCCACCCTGCCCTCAGCAGCTGCAGCCTCTAAACACTCGTAGTCTGACTCTGCAAAACCACACCACTCCAGTTGGTGGGAGAAGCCATCATCATCTCCCCCATTGGAGCTCCATAACATTAGACAAGTGGGTCTTGCAGATCATGCGGGAGGGCTATTTTCTGCCTTTCCTTTCTTTTCATCCCCCCCATTGTGTCAAATCAAGAACAGCTGGTGGAGGATCACTTAAAATTACTCCAAGAGGAAGTTACAGCTTTCCTGGCCAAGGTGGCTATAGAGAGGGTCCTAGATTCAGAAGTGGGCAGTGGCTGTCATTCGCACTACTTTCTGATTCCAAATAAGAAGAAATGGTTGCGGCCTGTAGACCGCCAATCTCTTCCTCAAGAAGGAGAAGTTGAAGATGCTTAAATTAGCTCAGTTCTTGTCTGCCCTAGACCAAGAAGACTGGATGGTAGCATTGGTCATCCCCATCCTGCTGAGCCACATGCGTTACCTGCGGTTCAAGGTAGGCCACAAGCACTTCAAGTTTACTGTGCCCCCCTTCGGCCTTACCAGTGCCTCTTGGTTGTTCACCAGTGTGATGGCGGTGGTCGCAGCTCATCGGCCCAGGTTAGGGGTGTCAGTCTTCTCCTACCTCGACGACTGGCTGTTGAAAGTTTCCTCACCCCAGGCTGTTGTCTCCCACCTTCAGACTACAGCAAATCTCCTGCATTTACTGAGGTTCTCTATAAACATCCCGTAGTCACACCTGACTCCATCTCAGATGCTCCCTTTCTTCTGGGCTGTTCTGGACACAGTACAATTTCAGGCCTGTCCTTCCGAGCAGCGAGTCCAGGATATTCAGGTTATGATTCAGATGTTTCAGCCTCTATCCTTGATTTCGGTGAGACTTACTCTGAGGCTGTACAGCGTCATGGACTCATGCATCTTGTTGGTAAAGCATGCCAGGTGGCGTATGCGGGCTCTGCAGTGGGACCTGAAGTTCCAGTGGGCACAACATCGGGGAAATCTCCCTGACGTGGTCCAGATCTCGCAAGGAACTAGGAACTGCGAGAGATCTGCAGTGGTGGTTGACGAACCATGATGTGGTCAATGGCAGACCCCTCTCCCTTCCCCAACCAGATCTCACACTTGTGACAGATGTGTAACTTCTGAACCCCTTCTGAGATGGGGCAGCTATCTGGGAGAGGTGGAGATCAGGGGACACTGGTCTCCGGTGGAGTCTGGACTCCACATCAATTTGTTGGAGCTTCAAGTGATTTGGTTGGCATTGAAGGCATCTCTTCCCTCTTTCAAGGGGAAGTTAGTGCTAGTGTTCACGAACAACACCACCGCCATGTGGTATTGCAACAAGCAGGATGGGTGGGGTCATGGACCCTTTGCGGCTCTGGACGTGGCTGAAACAGAGGGCGTAACCCTGGTGGTTCAACACCTGGCAGGTTCTCTGAACGCCAGGGCGTATGAACTAAGCCATAGATGCATTGCGGATCACAAATGGCATCTCCAGTTGCAGGTGGTGCAAGGTCTCTTTCATAGTGGGGGAGCTCCTTGGTTAGATCTGTTTGCCTCCGAAGAGAACGCGCACTGTCAGCAATACTGTGTTGGAGTTTCCAAGACGGCTATCGCTCGGCAACGCCATTCGTCGCTAGTGGAGTTCAGGCCTGCTGTACGCCTTTCCGCCCATACCACTCCATCCCTGGTTTCTGAAGGTCAGAAACGACCGGTCCCAAGTCATTTTTATGGCTCAGGACTGGGCGAGGAGAGTCTGGTATCCAGAGCTTCTGAAAGTGAGCATCGATCCTCTGATCAGGCTGCCCCTTCGGGCAGATCTTCTGTCGCAGCAGCAGGGAAGGCTCGCCACCGAACATGTCAAGTCTTTGCATCCCTGCGTGGAGATCGAGCAGCGGGAGTTGATGGCTTTTGACCTTCCTCCCAAAGTATGCAATGTTATTTTGGCAGCCAGGCCGCCCTCCACTCAGACCGTATATGCCTGCCATTGGCAGACGTTTTTATTATACTGTACAGAAAGGTCTATTTACCCTCTTTCTGCTTCTCCTTCCACTGTTCTTCTATTCATTTTAACCCTTGCTCAGCGGGGCTCTGCTTTGGGTACTCTTAAGGGATATTTTTCTGCTCTATTTGCTTTACTTGCAGCTGCCAGACCAACCCTCTCTCTAGGTCTCCAATTGTAATTAGGTTTTTGAAGGGGCTGGCCCACTTGTTTCTGCCCACACCCTTTGTTATGCCGCAGTGGGACCTTAACTTGGTCCTCACTTTTCTTATGTGTGCTTCCTTCAAGCCTTTTCACAACTATTACCCCCGGCTGCTTTCCATCAAGATAGCCTTTCTGGGTGACAACATCTGCCCCGAGGGTGAGTGAGTTGCAGGAGCTATCTTGTACACCTCCTTAAATGATGTTCTTTTCAGACAAAGTAGTACTTTGCACTCATGCTCCATTCTTGCCAAAGGTGGTGACCCCATTAAATCTGGGTCAGTCGATCATGCCTCCCTTTATTGCTCCCTCACATCCCTCTAAGGAAGAGGAGCGTCTCAAAGATAGAACGTTGTTGTTCTATCTTGACCGCACAAAAGAGTTACGGGTGGCCAACCAACTCTTTGTGGGGTACGTGGGGGCTAAGAAGGGGCGGGCAGTGAAAAAAAAGGCAATTTCACGCTGGGTCGTTCTCTGATTTAAGATCTAATATGCCCTGGCTAAGAAGTAGCCTCCTAAGGGATTAAGGGCCCATTCCACACGGGGAAAGGCTGCGACTATGGCCTTGGCTCAGGGTGTTCCAGTCCTGGACAACTGTCAGGCAGCAATATGGGCATCTTTGCACATGTTTACCAAGCACTACTGCCTGGACAGTCAGGTCCGCTGGGACGGGAATTTTGCTTTGTTTGGTCCTGCAGGACTTCCTAATGTAAGGAATTGGTCTGTATCACACCGGTGGAAGAATATGGGTTGGGTATCAAATTCAAACATAAGGAATCTGTAGCTAGACGTCACTATCAGATGAACAAGTTACTTACCTTTGTTAATACTTTTTCTAGTAGAGACTATCTAGCTGCAGATTCTTTACAGGCCCACCTATGTCTCGCCGTCTTGCGGAACGATTTTGTTAGTGCTAGGATTACTCCATTTTCCAGGGCCCTAGTTTGCACACGTTTACGTGAGTTACTTCAAGGCTCTGTGCTTCTGGCGTGGAAAAAAAGAAAAGTCTTGACGTCCAGGCGCCTGGGTGGTGCCTATTTAGATGACTGAGACATCATAACGATGCTAAAGATGTCGATAATGGCACATAGAGTCGAATGGAGCCCCCAATGGTGTGCACAAGGGCTATTGCTCGAGCAAAGGTTTCCGCATCCAGCCTAACGCCTGGGAAATACAAAGGTAAGGAAACTGCAGCTAGATGGAGTCTCTACCAGATAACGCATTACCAAAGGTAAGTAACTTGTTCCTTAAGATGTTTTTGAAGATTTGAGACGGCCAAGGCTGAGAGGGACAGTCAGCCGGTTTACTTGTGTAACGCCCTGAACGTCTCAGGATCGTTTAACAGACACGATAAAGAGGACGCAACCACTTGTGAAGGGTTAGTTATTTTAATGAAGGCAAAAATAATACAAAGAATAAACAACAGTTATAGTCACTGGAATCCTCCAGGCTAAGTACGTTACCAGCCCACCGCACGGATGGTCCTAACCGTCCTCTGCATATACGCCGATCCCGGCATATGCCAACAGAGGGCAGAAATGACTTGGCCGACAATGCCAATCGGTAGGCTGTGAGGGGCACGAAGAGTGTTGGGGAGAATCAAGGAGTCAGGGAAACACCCAGCCGGGGTCTCTACCTGAAGGGAGCAGCCGCTCAACCTCTTCCTCAGACTGCACTGGGACGCGGAGTCACCTACTGGTGATGCGTCACCGATACTCCAATCAAAAGCAAGAAGACTGAACTGAGAGCAGCCGCTCGATCGATCCTGTGGACTTCCGAGTCTGTAACGCGGCAAACACCTCCTGGTGTGCGTTACAGCTGGCAGTCCCTGCATCTCTGGTCGGGCTGGGAGTTACGACTCCAACCAGCAAAAGCGCCACTGCGCTTTGACTCAGCCGAGTCAAAAAGCGAAGCTCAATGGTTGACCGGTAGAGCTTCCGGGTCCTTCACAGGTGACGATGGGGCAAGACACGGCCCAGGGAGTAACGACTCGACCTACCTCCGTTCTTGCCTTACTGGAGCACCACTCCGGAACACTGCTCTTCACGAAGCAGGTACGTCGATGTAAACACAATATCCGACAGCGTTGTACCTCCCGGTTCCTCCCTTTATAGGGCGTGTTTTCCTTGAGTTATGTAACAGCTCTCCTGTTTACATAAGGGTATGTTTTCCTTGAGTTATGTAACAGCTCTCCTGTTTACATAAGGGCGTGTTTTCCTTGAGTTATGTAACAGCTCTCCTGTTTACATAACCTCTCAACCGCTAAGCATCCTGGGAGATGTAGTCCGTTTTCGCTGGTTACCGTTTTCCTCCCCTCGCATGACAGGAATTCTTGACAACTTGCTTTGACAAGATCCAGAAAATCAGTTGGTTCTTTGAAAGAGTGTAGTTACTGTGTTTGCCTTTGGCTGGTGGGTATTGTTGAACACCGGTTGGGATTTTCTGTTATTAAGTATGTATTCAATATATTTTCTTTAGATTCGTAACGACTAGCCAGCTTCTCACAAATAATCTTGTGAAATTAAATTTGCAGCTTCTGTGCATTTTGGCCTACGGAATTCAGTGAGACTTTTATAGAATTCTTTATTGGTACACTTTGCATTGTGGATTCAGGTTAGAATACAATATATATTTTTTTATTGATGACATTCATTCTGTTGTGTCTGTATAGGCATACCTTCTCTTCATGGTTGTTTTGAGCCATTTGCATTGAAGATTAGCATTTTGTTGTTTGATCGTTTGTAATTCTGTGTTCTTCAAAGGGGCGTTTCATTTTGTTATTCTTAGATGTCTACATATGGCTCAGTCTGAACTGGGGTGGCAATGTAAACTAGAGGAAGATGATGGATTAAACCCAAATCTGTGACTGGGGGTGAGTGTCTGAAGGGTTACATTGCTCCGCCCATCATATCCTTGTGTTTGATTTGTTTGCCCTAAGTTGGTAGGGTATGTCTAGACGTGGGTCCCTTGCTCACTTTCCCATTGGATTCAAGCTAGCCTGGCTGATGAGGGGTGAAACCCTGAAACCGGTCCTAGGATGCTTGTTTCCAGTCCAGGGAAGACCTGGTTTGGCAGTTCAGACTGGACTGTACCCATGAGGAACAGGGTCAAGACTGATTTGCATATGGCTGGGTCTGACCTGGGGTGGCGAAGTGAGCTAAAGAACGATGATAGTTTAAACCCAGATCTGTGACAGAGGGAGAGTGTATGTAAAGTTTCAGCGCTCCTTTACTCATCTCCTTGTGTATGCTTCGATGTCTTCAGAGGAATTAGGAGATAGTAAGCTCTCTGGGGCGACCATAGAGTGTTTGCACTGAATGGATGGTGATCAGATCTGTGTTAAAGGTAAGTAGATGTTCAAGTTTCTCCAAATTCAGCTTGTTCTATAGTTAGTATGTGTTGAGGGTAGAATGGTTTTAGTTGTGGTGTTTTGTGTTGGAAGGCAACAAGGAATGCTCTGACCACATGGCTTGAGTAATTCTTTAGAGTGTGACTAGGTTTTAATTTTTATCTAATGTGTGTCCAGCGATGTGTGCGGGGTTAGAAATTAGTTGCTGTAGGTTGCGTGTGCCTTGCCAATGAGGATGGTTCTTAAATGTGGCATTTTAGGCAGATCAAACCATATGCTGAGGTCACAGAGTATTCATAGTTTTGATATTATTGTAAGAAGGTTAGAAATTGTGTCTAGCAATGTGCCTGGGAATGTTGCATTACTAGGTGGGGGTCTTTAGAGAGGAAGAAAGTAACATAAAAATGTTGGTGTGGCGTTGCATATCATAAGAAGGGTCTCACAACCTTGTAATTATACCAAATTATCTTTGGGTACATCAGTTGTTATATGATTATTATACTGTAAAGCATGTTCACAAACTGCATTTTATAGAATGTTTAGTAGTACTACAATAGTATTGCTCACATACAAGAAAACACTATTCATAAACCTACATGCTGAATTTTCCGCCTCTCGTCTAATTTATATGTGGAGATCTTTGAATACATATGATTTATAGAAAATGTTGGACAGGGGAGTTGCAGGTAGGATTTAGGGAAGGGTAAAGAGGGACACATGGAGGGCAAATGAGGGGTTTAGGAAGAGACCTGTACCCACCCACAAAATGTAAGCCCATTCAGATCACAAACTGCACTTCTTACACTACAATAGCCAAAAACGTCCCAAAAACGTCCCAAAACAGTACTAAATGTACTCCAGCTCAGACCTAGGATACGTCTAGCACAACACATGGCCAACCACTGGTACTGAAACACCCTCTCATAGAAAATAATGGAGGCAGGACTTAAAATAACACCCCATAGAAAAGAATGTTAAAGTTATATATTTTGAATTTGAAAAATATATATAAATAAAATGTAATGTTTCAAATATTATATATAATTAAAACATACAAATTTGATTACAACATATTTTAACAATCTTTTTCAATTTAAAAATAAATGTAACTAATTGTTTTTTAAATAATTCAATTCATTTAAATTAATTCTATGAAGAAAGTCAATCAATCAATCAATCAATCAATAAAAGTTTATTCTGTTTTAAGGTTAAAACCATAAAAGTCATACAGCTTATGTTATACCATAAAACGGACTAACTACAAATTGAAGAGTGTTATAAAATCTAGATAAACTATACACATGTAAGAAACATACGTTACAATACAGATATTATTTACAATTTGTCCTTTGTCTGATGGTGAACCGTAGAAAATTTAGAGTGTACAAAATGATGTCACTAGAGAGAAGTTGTAAGAAAATAAAAGCTGGTCTCACCCTCCTAAAGCCCATTTTTTAAATATAGGGATTATAAATAACCTTCTGTGAACGGCATAAAAAGTGCAGAACATTAAAAAGTACATCATATCCTGAGGAGATTCTCCACCGCAGCCACAGGGCATGAGGCACTGACCTCTGTGAGAACCATCAGGGTATGTCAGTAAGAGGTGGAAAAGGTCAATCCGGAACCTCGTCAGAAGAAAACGATAGTGCATGCTTTTCAGCCCTAGAAGATAAGGCTCTGTGATAGGCATGGTTTTCAGTACGACGTACTTGCGCACACTGGGCTTACACAGCTCGTTTGCTTCTCTTTCACTGTCACATTCTTAAAAAAGACTCCTTGGCCCAATTGAGGTCCCTTTTACCAATTCCCCCAGGATTTGTAAAGAGATCAACTCTTCCTAGTCTAGCAAGGCCTACTTTTATATACCGGAGCCATCCAATACGTGAAAAGTGATCAAGAGAGAGGCAGTCCCGTAGACCGTCTTTGCTAAGTATGCCCTCTTGCTTGGCCCATATTTTAAACCACAAGGCCAGAGGTCAAAAAGCTAGGTCGTGAGAGAGATAAGGCATCCCCAATTCCTCATGCACAACGTAAGATGGAGTGCCTTGCGGGACAGAAAGAGCTCTTCTCAAAAATGAGTTTTCGGTGCTCTGCAGGGCCCCAAGCATGATATGGCCCCATATCTCGCTTCCATAACTGACCTTTGAAAAAGATTTTGCTTGGTGGATCTTCAGCATGGCCTCTATTGGGTTCCCTCCCACTCTGCTGGCAAAGTTAAAAATATGAGCTGAAGCTTTCACTAGCTCCCCTTTCTTTCGGTTAAGCAGGGGGCTCCAGCTCAGTGAGTCGTCAAACACTACTCCCAGATAGGAGAAAACGTTTTTCTTGGGTATTAAAGAACTCCCTAGTTTAAAGGTTGGTTGCTTAGCCTTAGCCTTTCTGGGGCCCACCGGCATAATATATGATTTAGAATGGTTCAACAACAGGTCCAGCTCCTCCATAAAAGAGGCAAGAGAGTTTAGGAGCTGTTGTAAGCCCTTTGCAGTCCTCGCCGCACCAACAAGTCCAGCTCCTCCATAAAAGAGGCAAAAGAGTTTAGGAGAAGTTGTAAGCCCCTTGCATTCCTCGCCAGGAGGACTGCGTTGTCTGCATAGAAGAGGACTGGCAGGCTACGCTTGCCTACCTGGGGACTGTCAGATTTGTTTACAAGAAGGGCCTTTTCTAGGGAGTTGATATATAAATTTAAAAGGAAGGGTGTGAGAATGCACCCCTTACGCACCCCCCTCCTGATGTTAAACTGACGGGACACTTTCAGGTCCTTAGGATAGCGAACAACCGCCCTAGAATCTCGGTGGAGGTCCCTCAAGAACCAAATTATGTTTTTGTAGAAGAAAGTCATTTTATTACGTAATCAATAAATACATTAGTTTTATTTTAGGTGGGCCTTTTTTAAGTAAATCTTGAAAATCATTTTCGTATGACTTAATACATTTAAATGAATTAATATTTAATGTAAATTGAAGTTATTAGTGCTATATTGCTGTTGCACTTTGTTTTGTTCTATATTTAATGCAAATATGTTAAATTATTTCAGATTTATATTGAGTACAAAAATATTCTTACAATTTTTGTTCTAGAGTTTGGTCAATTCTTTCAAATATTCCAATGGCTGCGTTTCCATAGAGACAGCTTCGCACCAGTGGCGCTGACCTCTGCCTATATGTGAAAAGTTAATAGTAGTAGCCCTAAGCATTTAATATTATATTCGGCTATTCAACTTGTTTATTCATCCAGAACCAAAGCACCTCTTCATCTCAGTACAGTGCACACAAGAGCAGATACCAGTGGCGGCTCCTCCGTTGAGATGGAGGAGCGTCGCCCCACTGCTTTTCACAGTAAAAAAAAAGGAAACATAAAATGACAATAACTCAACGTTATTATCATTTTATTTGTTCCTGCAGTGGAGACTTGGCGGACGGATCTGCTCTGCTCTCAGAGCAGGGGGAGAAGTGATGGGAACTATGTACGTGTGCATGAATGTTTGGCCGGTCCTCTTGGACCAGCCAAACTTTCATGCCTACTTTACATGTTCTCCGTCCGGGCTGAATTACAGCCTGGGTAGAGAACATGCCCAGGCTCCCATTCCCTGTCTGAGCGCTGAACCACGGTGCTCAGACCAATCACAACACTGCATTGCAGCATTGTGTTTGACTATGGAGAATCTGTGAGCCTGGGTGCTTCTTGCAAAGAGGAAGCCAGGAAGAGGATGGAGAGGACGGAGGAGAGGCGGCGGCCGGCCAGCAGGCCTGCCGGTAGGTACGTGATTTTTTTTAACCCCGCTCCCTCCCCCTTTTCCCCCTTCCACCCCACTGCTGCTTCCCGGGAGCAGCTACCACTGGCAGATTCACGTTATAATGCAAGAAGTGTACTGAGCTTGGAGCAGCACTACTTACAAAACATATACCATTAACTGCTCATTTCATTCAAAACTACTCACCATTTCATCGTCGCTTTCATCTTTTTGTCAGCGCAGCCTCCATAGCTACGTGAACATCATTTTCTATACTTTCTCATCTGACCTGTAGTGTTTTACTACCATCTAGTGGATATAATAAACAGCGTACATAACAAGTGGGTATTTCACTAAACATTGTCTCTTTCAAAACACATTTACCCCTGCATTCTCACACCCTCAAGTTTGATACCTTCTCCAGGTCTTTCTCCCTTTTAAGGGGAAGATTGGAAGGACATATTTACTAACTACCTAACAGCTCTTCATGCCATGAATTTTTCATCCACCAGTAAAAAAGCCATACTTTTAAGCGTGTTAGGAAAGGAGGGCCAGCACATTTTCAAATATCTTCCACTAGCTCTAGGCGAACAAGAAAATGTTGTGCAAGATGCCTACAAAGAGGTACTAATGTGCTTACAAACTAGGGGCCTCATTTAGATGGCCATTTTTTACAAGACTTTTTCGATTTGCCTGTGGCGCAGTGTGTCTGCCCATATATACACGGCCAGGCAAAGCTACCCTGCGCGACTTTCCATGGCCTTATAAATATGGGCCGCTTTCACGCATTACTCTGTGTGAAAGGGGAATTCCAAGGGTATTGCTGTGGATGTTCCCACACAACACCCATACGATTGGTGTAACAAGGAGAAATGCTTTTATTTCTCCTTGTGTGCTGCAGAACAGCATGAATAGAAAGAGGAAAATGACATCAATTATTGTTTTTGAGCAGGAAAGTGTCCCTTCCTGCACAAAACCTATCATCCTCGTAATGCAGGCATCTTTGCAACTTGACGAAAGGTTGCCTGTGCTGGCGCATGGCAGTCAAATGTGCACCAGTGCAGGGGAAAGCACATGGATGTATCATAATGATGCGTCCCCGTATTTTTAAAATGTTGCTGCTCGGTGCAGCAAAACGGCTTGCAAGGCCGCGCTGTGTTATTTTTTTGTTAATGAGGCCCTAGATTTTCAAAATCTGTTCATGTTTCTATGTGTAGACAAATATTGTACGCCCAACCATAAAGAGCTACGGAATCAAAGATGACGTCGTTGCACAATTAGGAGAACTGGCATTGAAATGTAAGTTTGGTACCATGACTGATGAATTTATATAGGATCAATTAATTGTGCATTGCACAAATTTAAAAATACAGGTAAATTTGTGGGCTGTTAGCAATCCATCATTAAAGGACGCAAATACCATCACCAAGATAGTTGAGGAATCCAAGTAATGCATAAAGGAGGTCTGGAATATTGATACCAGTGTCTCGATTGAAGTTGCTGAAACTGGAGACAAAAAAGATGATGTGAATATGGTGGAAAGGAGGTGTAGTGAGATGAACTTTTCCTTTCAAAACAACAATTCATGGAATAAGTCTGGGGTTAGGAAGTGTAATAGATGGAGAAGTGCATCTCATGCTGGAGACCAAAGAAATTGGAAAAGAATGCCAGAATTGCGGGAGAAGGGGACAGTTCCCAAGAGTATGCAGAAGCCTAAGTATAAAAAAATGTCTGCAGTTCAAGCAGATGTGGAGGTTGATAAGGATTAGGTATTACGCAGTGGTGGCTCCTTTGCTAAGGCGGAGGAGCATCACCCCATTGCTCCGCAGCAGGAAACATAAAATGATAATAACTTCAGTTCTAATCATTTTATGTCTCCTGCTGCAGCAGCTTTCTGGGCAGGCTTGCTCTGAGCACTGAGTACCAGGGGAGAAAGTGTTTGCCCACTCCTGAGTGCACATGACTGTTTAGTCAGCCCTCTCGGGCCGTCTAAAACAGTCATGCGCACTTCCCATATTCTCCATGCAGCCTGCATGAAGAACTGCCTAGGCCCCCATTCCCTGGCTGAGCCCCGATCCATGGTTCTCACACCATTGCAGCATTGTGATTGGCTTTTGGGAGCCTGGGAGCCAAGTGCTTCCTGCTGCTTCCTGTATTCTGCTGCAGGACCAGAGCAGGAAGAAGAGGGCGGAGGAGAGGCGGTGGCTGTCCGTCAGAGGTAAGTGTTTTTTTAAAGTTTTTTTTAGTGTACTATTCCTACTCCAGTTTGTGCAACAGCAGGGAACGTTTTGGATTCTAAATCCAACACCAGTGTGCCCCCTTACAGCAAGTTGTTGAAACGACTTGCGATGTAATGGTTTGCGTTGTAACAACGCGGTTGTTATAACAACCGCGTTGTAAAGGGATGCGATATAAGGCATGCGTTTTTATGGCTGTTTCCCCTTCCCTTAGACTCTTTTAGTTTGCACTTCTGTCACCACCCTATTTTTGAGACCTCCCACATGCACTAGTCTAATGTCAGTTACAGATCAAAAGATCTCTGCGAAAGAGCCCTAAAGATCGTCAAGCATTGCAGCACTGGCACGATGAGGAGTGCCCGGTGGAGTCGACGGGCTCTTGGTTACGCACCTGCGCGCTACGAGAGGTATTTACCTGATAACGATTTTAGCAGCTTACACAGCAACCCCACACACTTTTTCCTACTCCCTGCTGACGAGAGGCAACTACCTCGAAACACGTGTCCAGGGATGGCACACGCCACTCATACTTGCATTCATGACTCGGGCATAGGCGTATCCGCCGACGCTGACCTCAGGGACCACTTTCATTGGGGGAACACGCTTGGTAGGTGTAGCAGTGTGCGACCAATTAGGTTTAACTTTATATTCAGGCTCCCTTGAGCCGGTGGAGTCGACGGGCTCTTGGTTACGCACCTGCGCGCTACGAGAGGTATTTACCTGATAACGATTTTAGCAGCTTACACAGCAACCCCACACACTTTTTCCTACTCCCTGCTGACGAGAGGCAACTACCTCGAAACACGTGTCCAGGGATGGCACACGCCACTCATACTTGCATTCATGACTCGGGCATAGGCGTATCCGCCGACGCTGACCTCAGGGACCACTTTCATTGGGGGAACACGCTTGGTAGGTGTAGCAGTGTGCGACCAATTAGGTTTAACTTTATATTCAGGCTCCCTTGAGCCGGTGGAGTCGACGGGCTCTTGGTTACGCACCTGCGCGCTACGAGAGGTATTTACCTGATAACGATTTTAGCAGCTTACACAGCAACCCCACACACTTTTTCCTACTCCCTGCTGACGAGAGGCAACTACCTCGAAACACGTGTCCAGGGATGGCACACGCCACTCATACTTGCATTCATGACTCGGGCATAGGCGTATCCGCCGACGCTGACCTCAGGGACCACTTTCATTGGGGGAACACGCTTGGTAGGTGTAGCAGTGTGCGACCAATTAGGTTTAACTTTATATTCAGGCTCCCTTGAGCCGGTGGAGTCGACGGGCTCTTGGTTACGCACCTGCGCGCTACGAGAGGTATTTACCTGATAACGATTTTAGCAGCTTACACAGCAACCCCACACACTTTTTCCTACTCCCTGCTGACGAGAGGCAACTACCTCGAAACACGTGTCCAGGGATGGCACACGCCACTCATACTTGCATTCATGACTCGGGCATAGGCGTATCCGCCGACGCTGACCTCAGGGACCACTTTCATTGGGGGAACACGCTTGGTAGGTGTAGCAGTGTGCGACCAATTAGGTTTAACTTTATATTCAGGCTCCCTTGAGCCGGTGGAGTCGACGGGCTCTTGGTTACGCACCTGCGCGCTACGAGAGGTATTTACCTGATAACGATTTTAGCAGCTTACACAGCAACCCCACACACTTTTTCCTACTCCCTGCTGACGAGAGGCAACTACCTCGAAACACGTGTCCAGGGATGGCACACGCCACTCATACTTGCATTCATGACTCGGGCATAGGCGTATCCGCCGACGCTGACCTCAGGGACCACTTTCATTGGGGGAACACGCTTGGTAGGTGTAGCAGTGTGCGACCAATTAGGTTTAACTTTATATTCAGGCTCCCTTGAGCCGGTGGAGTCGACGGGCTCTTGGTTACGCACCTGCGCGCTACGAGAGGTATTTACCTGATAACGATTTTAGCAGCTTACACAGCAACCCCACACACTTTTTCCTACTCCCTGCTGACGAGAGGCAACTACCTCGAAACACGTGTCCAGGGATGGCACACGCCACTCATACTTGCATTCATGACTCGGGCATAGGCGTATCCGCCGACGCTGACCTCAGGGACCACTTTCAATGGGGGAACACGCTTGGTAGGTGTAGCAGTGTGCGACCAATTAGGTTTGCCCTATGATAAAGCATGACACCCTATTGGGTGTGTGAGGGCACTATTATCTGACCAATCTGATTCACCACGATCCCCATGGTCAGGTCTCTGATTCCATCCTGATTAGGGTCTAGTTTTATCCTTGAGAGGAACTACTCCAGGTGAAATGTTCTGTTACATGATTCTGAGAAGAGTGTGGGTGTAAGACCACATTAAACATTTCTCCTCGCCCCCCATTTAATTATTCGCAGATGGATGCTGACAGGCTAGACTTTTGTTATCTATACACCCACTGCGTGATTCCACTGTACAATTAAGTAGGCTGCTGTGATGTCCTACACGTGCACAGTCAGGTCAGAATAAACTAGACCTCTGAACTGCTGAGATCAGCTATGTGCAGGCAGCGCAAAATATATATGTTGAGTTATCAGTGTATTTATAGTGAGCTAATTACCTGTGAGAGTATCCAGGTGCTCTGTAGTTGAGGTTTGAGGCCAGCCTTAGGGGCTACCCAGAGAGGGAGGTCTTTAGCTTCTTATGAAAGTCGAGAATAGAGGAGGAGGCTCTGATATGTTGTGAGAGGTGGTTCCAGGATTCACTGGCCAGGTACAAGAAAGCGTGGCCCCTATGCTCTGCTTTTGTGTTTGCATTGGATGTGTGCTAGTAATGGACCGGTAGACTGTAGGTGCCTGGAAGGTTGGTGGAAGTGAATGTGACTGTACAGAGAAGCAGGGTCAGTGTTGTGGAGAGCTTTGAAGGTGTGGGTGAGGAGTTTAAAGGGTGCGCACTTGTGTATTGAGTACCCTAAGGTGTGGTGTGATGGTGACTATGTGTGGGGGGTTGAGGACTAGTTTGGCTGCTGCATTTTGGGTGGTCTGCAGTATTCTTGTAAGGTTGGTAATCCCTGCATACAGATTGTTTCCATTGCCCGCTTGAAGATTTTCTTCAGCATCCTTAATGTGTTGAAGCAGGCTGTGACCAAGTGCATCCAGGTGGCTGCTTCTGTCATGCATGTGGTGAAGTTGTTCCTTTAGTTGGGTGTTTTGTCCGAGAGGGGCGGTATTAGTTGCATGTCATCAGTGTAAGTGAGGGTGTGTATGTTGTGAGCTCGTATGATGATACCAGGCATCAGAGGGGTGGGGGGCATGTTGACAGTTTGGATTCTTCCGATGAGGAATGAGCAGATCCATTTGTGAGGGAGTCCCAAGATGCCTCCTGTTGGACCTAACAGCCTCGGGTGGTCTTCATCCAACCTTTTGACTTTCTCCCTCCATTTTTCTGACCCCGTTTTTGCTGGTTTTAGGACTATGTTCACTTTACCGCTGTTGACTGGTGCTTAAGTGCTTGTGCTCTCTCCCTTAAAAATTGTAATATTAGGTTAACCCCAACTGTCATATTTAATGTACTTATAAGTCCCTAGTAAAGTGCAGTAAATGTGGCCGGGGCCTGTAAATGCAATGTTACTAGTGGGCCTACGGCACTCATTGTGCCACCTACTTAAGTAAGCCCTCTAACAATGGCTCAGGCCAGCAATTACAGTGACTGTATGTGCTGGTTTATCCTGCCATTTTGACCTAGCAAGATAGACCTCTTGCCAGGCCTAAACCTTCCCTTTTAAAAAAAACATTTTTACATATAGTTCACTACTAAGGTATGCCCCGTATAACCCACAGGACAGGGTGCAATGTATTTAAAAGGCACTTTTAATTTTTACATTGTGGTAGTGAAAAACTGCCAATTAAATTTTTCACTACTGCAAGGCCTAGCTCTCCAATAGGACAACATTGGGATTACCTTATTACATCTTTAAAAGCGTAATTCCCAATCATGACAAGATAGACTTTTTAAGTTTGGTGTCACTGGACTAAAAAAAAAAATGTTTGCTGAAGTTGGATTTTAAGGTACAATTTAGCAAATAACACTTTTAGAAAGTTGTCATTTACTTATTTTAGCCATTTGTTGCCTGCCACCTGCCTCTGTTCAGTCTGGGATGGGTGACTTCTGGGCTTTTGTATTCCCTCTAGATAGCTACACACAAAGGAAGCTTAGGGGTGTCTTGATGGGCTATCTTGGGTGATGGGAGGGAGGAATTGGGCACAGACTCATACACCTGAATAGGCTTTGTCCTATCCACACACAAAGGACTGCATACCCTCCTGTAGTGAGTCTGGAGCAAGAGCAGGAAGGGATGACTTCTGTGTGCTTCAAAGCTTTCTTTGAAATCTTCCTCACTTCAAAGGCACAACTGGGTATAAGTATTGTACCTCTGACACTCTGACTTTTGTACATTTCTAGACTTGTGACCACTCTGCCAGGAAGAAGAACTGCGGGGCAACTGAAAGGACAGCCACTCTGCTGGACTGCTGCTTTGCTGGACTCTTGCTTTGCTTTAGCTACCCTGCTGTTCTCCTGCCTGGGTGAAAGGACTGTACCTGCATCGCTTGAGCCCAGAGTGGCTCCAAGGACTTGCTGGCTTGCCTCCTATTCTAAGTCTCAGTGATATTAAAGTCTTCAACTGCTTGCATCTGCATCTGGGCCCTACAAGCTGTGATTCTGCCCTGCCAAGTGGGGACAAACCAGTTGCCAGTGCCACTTGGGGTACAGTCTTTGCTGCAATTTATACCAAAACTCATGGTACTAATCTCACAAGAATGGACAGGGGCTTGGGAAGTCCAGCATACAGGCCCCATGGGATTATGGTAAAACAAGAGAGTACGATGTTCCTATAAGGAAAAAGGAGAAAGAAGCGATAGGGGGAGGACAGGAAGAAGAACTGGGGTGACGGGCAAGGAAAGTTATGTTAGTTACAAAAAGGTGCTTGGTAAGACAATGCATGATTGCAAAGGGATTGCTCCATTAGGGAGCAAGGGCCCTCACACAGCCCAACGGGTCCCATGCTTCATCATAGAGCAGCTCCTCATTGGCCGGCACTGCAATGCCCAACGGGCCCCGCAGGGGGGCACTTTGCCGGAGGTCTTCTCTGTTTGCCGTCGTGAAGCTTGAAGATGTTGTGAAGGGAGCATATGTGTAGTGAGTAGAAGTGGGATGGTGTGTGTGTGGTTAAAAATAGCTACAGGATTCTCCAATGATAGTTTATTCATGGGGTACCTGTGCCATGAGTAAAAACACAGACTGGAAAGTCATGAGACTTGACAGGGAAAATTAAACCCACTTCAGTTTTAGATGAATGAGTGAGGTGTGCTGGGGGTCGACATGTTTCATGCCCTATACAGTCCGTATGGATCTAGGCATTTCTTCAGGACCTAAGTATCCTCATCTACTCAAAGGGGGCGGCATGTACCGGGTATAGAAAAAGAAGTCACATCCCCTTAAATCTGGATTCAACTGTAGTACGGTTGTGTGGTGAAAACTAGAGGTAAAGTTATACCTTCTGGATAAGAGTGCACCTGTAAGAAATAAACCAAAATTATAAAAATAACATCGTTAGGTTGCTTTATTCGTAGAGGCAGAGAAACCATGAAATCATGGAGGGTAGGGAAACAGGATAGCAAGCATCTGCATAGGACAGAGTTTAAAAACACTGGTCATGTACATTAAAAAATAGAGAGTTGGTCCAATTGTTAAACAATTCCATATCCCAACCATGCATGATATCGATGATCTAGTGGCAAGGCACATGGTGATGCGTCCTAAGTTGGAGGGCTTTCCAACGGAGGAAGTGGCAGTGTACCCCCGTGATCGTGTACCCACGTGTGTGTCCTATGTAGGATTCTCCATCACGAAACTCACCTAAATGGGGGAAATGATCTGCCCCATCTGAGACATGCCGGACTGCTCACTGGCGTTGCGAGAGAGACCAAACCTGTAATGTATAAGGAGGATGTGATAAATTGGCCAAATTGCCAGGTACCTTGTGTAGGATGGTCTTCCTGGATGGCCCTCCATAACAAATTGCATTGGAAAGAGGGGGGCTTGTGTTGGTGGAGTTCAGGACCTACGCTGCTGGTTGTGGTTCGAACCTGCATTGGCTGGTGTTTGTAATCGGTACTTTCTGTAGTGGGACCTGAAAGTGGCTGCTGATAGGTAGCCACCGTAATGGGGGTGGATAAGTGCAGTAAAGGATCAGAGCAGCAAGTGGTAGAAACTGCTGGAGTGTGCCGGCTTCTCGCAGCGTAGGTGGGATATAACCTATGCTGCCGGCGGTGAGCCTGCGAATGGACACCAGGTCCCGACCTGCAGAGGCAGGGTGGTAAGCTATCATTGGGTTAGGCTGCCCGGAGTTCATAAGAAATCCTGCATAATGGTCGCGGAGCACCGTGCAGATCGAGGGTGCGACTCCTGCCGCAAGGCCTCTTGTGCGTGCAGGGGTCAGAGCTCCTCTTGGTATTCTGGGGATTCAAACCGCCTGTGCTGCCAGTGGTGAGCTGTTGGGTGGACATGTGGTTTAAACGTGACTAATCAACCATGGTGCTGTTATGCCGCCAGAATAGCACATAGTGCAGGTAGCCGGTGTGTGCCTGCCCCTCATGGTATCGGCAGGATAAGAAAACAGCCACAAACTATGTTACCAGTGGTGAGCCGGTGAGCGGACAATGCATCCGAACCTGTGGGGTCAGACTGGTCAATCGTGGTGCAGTAAGGCTGCCAAGGGGTATACCATCACTTGATATTTTGCCTGAAGTGCCAAAACAGATCCAAAAATAATATATGGGGGCGCCCCCTAGCCTGAATTGACGATAAAATTGATTGGCAACTTTGTCACAGTATCCTCAATTATATTAAGCAATATTAAAGGGGAAGCAGCTGCAGTAGCGAGAAGCCAACACCTCGCTCAATTTGCTATAGTTGACAAGTGGTGCGAGTTCCCCAAAATTATTGCCGACCGCTATGCATCTATAGGTTGAGATAATTTGGAAGCAAGACCAAATAAGCCACAGCTTAAAGGCAGTTCAGAAAAGGACAATACCTAGCAAGCCCACAAGTCTTCTAAAGAACGCTGGGACGAACAGAAAAACAAAGAAAAAGTAAATCACAGAGAGGATCTCCGCAGCAGGAGACCTCTGATAGAACGTAATTTATGTAACCGTGATACAATAAAACAGCCGGATAGGTATCAGTACACTGATACATGTCCTTCTTGCTCCTTTCAGGACTCATCGGACAATTGATCTGATAGAAGGGGAGGATCAGAGCTCAGACAAGAAGAGTATGTGAAGCAGAAAAAGGACTCATAATGCTCGTCTGATATCTTCATAAAAAAGGAAGAGAAACTTCCACAACAAAAACCCCAACTCAAGATGAAGAAGTCTGCAGGAATTTTGGCTACATAAGCCACACATATTGAGAACTTTTGTAGACAGTGACTCTGCTAGACAGCACAGCAGAGGTCACAATAGTTCACAAGAATCTTAAAGAGTTTCTGGATGTGAAAGCAACTGACTTCATAGAAGTCGAAACCCCAGATCAGCCTGTCAGCCCTCCAGACAAACTTTGTAAATGAAACATACAAATTTAGGGTGACATAATGTAGACCATTAGGGTAATATTCTGGGAACACGTAACACTTAGTTATGGCATTCTCTTAGCAGAGGTCGATTGGTCACCAGAGTTTGTAAGAACTGCCTCATAAGGAGAGGAGGTAATTTTACCATCTTTCTCAGTGCTTGTCCTGAAAGAGGTGTAAGCAAGCGTACGCTGCAGAATGAGCTCATGCACAAGCCGCCGCATTATACCTACATCCATGTAGGCAGGGATAAGGACTCGCCTTATCACATTATACCCACATGGTTCAGCCCACAAGTGCAACCACAATACCCAATTAAGCATGAAGCGAAAAACTCCTGTGAGAAATTCTCTCACAACTATAGTACCAGATTGTTGAACCCTATGTATCTCCTATGAATAATCCCTTATTTTAGTGGCTAAACAAGATCTTTCCTTTCACATAGTCTTAGACCACAGATATTTCAACAGTCATACACACACATTTGAAATTCAAAATTCACACAGTACAGCTTTAATGAACAACATAATTCGTACAAAATGCAAAACAACCTTGGATATTTCCAATGCTTTTTCTGCCACAACAAAGCACCTTAAAGCAGAGACCTGACAGTGTTCACCATGCTCAGCTCACAACATCGCTTCTGCCAGCTCCCTCAGGTGTATAAGAACAGTCCAGGATTATTTGCTGCAAGAGTGTTGTCAATTCTACATGATATTGACCGAGAAGCATTGTCCTATGTTGATGATATGTATCTAACGGATGATGAATTAAACACACGTTTAGCCAGAGCAGATCGCAGTGTATTGGGATTTGCTGGACAAGGCTGCAAACAAAATAAATTGTTTTTTTTTAATTGCCTTTTTCAGTGTCCTATGTTTAGGATATGAATTTTCAAATGAGGATAAGATCCTCGCACTAAATTTCCTGGAAAAAAGTAAACTTTTAGAAACTTCATTGAAGAATTGCAAACCGTGTTAGGATTCTTCGATTTTGGCAGAACATACATACCAGATTTTGCATAGTGCAAAAAACCTTTTATGATTTAATTCACCCTGATTTTTCCAGTACACATTGGACATCAGATCATACTCAAAATCTCAGATCAATACAGACTGATATGCTTGCATCAAGACACTTACATACATGTGTCAACAAGACAAAATTGGCAATCTGTATAGTAGCGGGTGCCATTGGCTTCACATGTCACATTCAATGAAGGTGACACAGTGCTGATTGCATTAAACCTTTTCCAACTTCTCTTTATTTTCACAGTGTTCTGTTAACAATATATGGAGGACACATTACACGGTATCAATCAGTAAGTCATAAGTAGAGTGGTCACATCAAATGTCATTTGACTAAGTTATCGTAAGAAGGTTATAGTGATTCATTTCCTATAACTAAAGTCCCTTCCTACAGACGACGATATGCCTGCCAAACACCCCATACCTTTTCCCATTTACATGGGCACCATCTGCTTATCTATATTGTATGTTCAGCTCGCCAGTACCAATCCAAATCTGTTTTCCAGTCAGCCACTCTCGGCGTAGAAGCCGCCCCCCAGCAACGCACTATATTGTACTTCACCACCACTGCATCTAGTGCCAACCATAATTGTTTATATATAGGCCAATTCTTCTCCCCCTGGGATAAGTAACAAATACCATTTTGCTTCAAGAGGGACCTCCAACTCTACCACCTCTACCATGATCCTCCTAAGCTCGGACCAGTATTTCTGGATTAACAGGCATTCCACAGCTAGTGATAGAAGGTCCCCTCCTGTCGACAGTCTCTCTGGCAGAATGTATTTTCTGTACGTTCCAGATGATATAACAGTGGTCTGGAGTAGTATATCATATGTAAAGCGTTCAGCTGACTCAGCCAGAAGTGGGGAAGTAAGGCCACCTCCCTAGGGCTCTATGCATCTTATAACCAATCTTCATCATCGATTGGACCAAGGTCGTTGTTTCAAACCACCTTCAGTATCCCCAGTGGGTCTGGAGAATTGTTCACCAGTTTCATATAATTTAGTGATACTGCCTTGTCTGCCAGTGGTTCTGTCAGCAACCAATTTTTCAATGGAGCTCCCTGAACCAATTCCTCCCCTTCACGAATATAACCTCGAAGTCCTTGCCCCAACTGTAAATACCTGAGACATTCCCCATCCCCCAGATCATACTCTTGCCATAGAGAGGTGAACGTGATGTAAGCTTGACCCCTACATATGTCACCCAGTCTTTCAAGACCTATCAGTTCCCATCTGTCAAATACTGACAACTCCCCCACTCTAAAGAGCAGATCACTTACCCAGAGCGGGGTCATCCTCGTAAATCTTCCTTCCCAACCCAGAAACTTCATGGCCTCCTACCATGTCCATGTTTACATATGCACAGGCAATCCCCTTTCTCTAGTATACAGTGATGGTGGATATCCCTTTGCGCTTAAACTTTTAGAAACTTCATTGAAGAATTGCAAACCGTGTTAGGATTCTTCGATTTTGGCAGAACATACATACCAGATTTTGCATAGTGCAAAAAACCTTTTATGATTTAATTCACCCTGATTTTTCCAGTACACATTGGACATCAGATCATACTCAAAAACTCAGATCAATACAGACTGATATGCTTGCATCAAGACACTTACATACATGTGTCAACAAAACAAAATTGGCAATCTGTATAGTAGCGGGTGCCATTGGCTACACATGTCACATTCAATGAAGGTGACACAGTGCTGATGAATTAAACCTTTTCCAACTTCTCTTTATTTTCACAGTGTTCTGTTAACAATATATGGAGGACACATTACACGGTATCAATCAGTAAGTCATAAGTAGAGTGGTCACATCAAATGTCATTTGACTAAGTTATCGTAAGAAGGTTATAGTGATTCATTTCCTATAACTAAAGTCCCTTCCTACAGACGACGATATGCCTGCCAAACACCACATACCTTTCCCCATTTACATGGGCACCATCTGCTTATCTATATTGTATGTTCAGCTCGCCAGCACCAATCCAAATCTGTTTTCCAGTCAGCCACTCTCGGCGTAGAAGCCGCCCCCCAGCAACGCACTATATTGTACTTCACCACCACTGCATCTAGTGCCAACCATAATTGTTTATATATAGGCCAATTCTTCTCCCCCTGGGATAAGTAACAAATACCATTTTGCTTCAAGAGGGACCTCCAACTCTACTACCTCTGCCATGATCCTCCTAAGCTTCGGAACAGTATTTCTGGATTAACAGGCATTCCACAGCTTGTGATAGAAGGTCCCCTCCTGTCGACAGTCTCTCTGGCAGAATGTATTTTCTGTACGTTCCAGATGATATAACAGTGGTCTGGAGTAGTATATCATATGTAAAGCGTTCAGCTGACTCAGCCAGAAGTGGGGAAGTAAGGCCACCTCCCTAGGGCTCTATGCAGCTTATAACCAATCTTCATCATCGATTGGACCAAGGTCGTTGTTTCAAGCCACCTTCAGTATCCCCAGTGGGTCTGGAGAATTGTTCACCAGTTTCATATAATTTAGTGATACTGCCTTTTGTCTGCCAGTGGTTCTGTCAGCAACCAATTTTTCAATGGAGCTCCCTGAACCAATTCCTCCCCTTCACGAATATAACCTCGAAGTCCTTGCCCCAACTGTAAATACCTGAGACATTCCCCATCCCCCAGATCATACTCTTGCCATAGAGAGGTGAACCTGATGTAAGCTTGACCCCTACATATGTCACCCAGTCTTTCAAGACCTATCAGTTCCCATCTGTCAAATACTGACAACTCCCCCACTCTAAAGAGCAGATCACTTACCCAGAGCGGGGTCATCCTCGTAAATCTTCCTTCCCAACCCAGAAACTTCATGGCCTCCTACCATGTCCATGTTTATATATGCACAGGCAATCCCCTTTCTCTAGTATACAGTGATGGTGGATATCCCTTTGCGCCTATGGCCAATCTGTTTACTCTGTCGGCTGGGTCCACCTGATCCTCAGTCATTCGCTGTGACCAATTGGGCAGCCCAATAATATTCCTTGATACAAGGGACCGCCAGTCCCCCGTCATAGGCTTCTCTCAGCAATTTATATAGAGCTATACGGGAGACAACACCACCCCACAACAGGCACTGTAATTCCGCATACACCTGTTTAAAAAAGGCTTGAGAGATTGGGCAGGGTGTATTCTGCAAGCTGTACAACAGGTGCAGTAGCATCATCATCTTAAATATTGCCATCCGACCCATTAATGATAGTGGTAGTGTTTGCCAGTGCCGGGCATCTCTGGTGAATTTGTCCAGCTGAACCAACAGATTCTGCATGTAGAAGATCTGGTGCCTCCTCTTCACATATACCCCCAGGTATTTGAACCCATTCATTTCCACCATAATTTTGCATCCAAACGTCAAGGCAGGTGTCCCACTCACCAGTGGGAATAGCAGCGACTTTTCCCAATTTATAAGATATCCTGAATAGTTCCCAAATATACGGACGAACTGCAAGATTCTATCAATGGATTGCTTTGGTCTGGTGATGTATAGCAGGATATCAGGCGCATTTAATGAGATTTTCTCATCCCACTCCTCACCCACTGGGATGCCCGAGATTAATGGATCCTGGCTCACCCAGAACACAAGTTGCTTCAGGGCTTAAGCAATGAGCATTAGGGACATAGAGCAACCCTGCTCATCCCTTTCCACAGGGGGAACCCCCTAGATGCTGCGGCGTTAATTGGCACACAAGCCAACGGTTGTGCACAGAGAAGATTTACCCAGCCAATGAATTTAGAGCCAAAACCCAAATGCCTAAGAACAGAAAAGAGGTAGCACCATTCCACACTATCAAATGCCATTTTTGCATCTAGGGACATGAGGGTTGCCGGGTCAGCAGAAGCGGGCTCCGTAACATGTAGGATTCCAAACAGCTGACATAAATTCTAACTTGTCCCTCTATAAAGCATAAATTTGGATTGGTTTAGATGAATATATGACGTGATCACCGTGAGCAGGCAAAGGGATAAGACCTTGGCCAAACCTTTGACCTCATAGTTAAGCAGTGAAATGGTTCTGTATGACCCACATTCAGTTGGCAGCTTACCCTCTTTAGGAATCACCACTGTCACTGCCGTCCTTTGATCTATGTATAGGATATCATCCGTCCTGGCTCCCTGGAACATATTTAAAATATGATCCACTGTTTTGTCTAGCATGCATTTAAAGATTTCAACTGGCAGGCCACTCAGCCCCACTGCCTTCCCAGATTGAAAGGCCCTGACCACTCCGCTTATCTCTTCCTCCGTCAGATCCCCTTCTAACATTTCCCGGTTCTCTATCGACAATTGAGGAAGGGCTATATACCTTAGAAAATCCACACAGTCTGACTCTGTCATCCAGGCTGTAGATGTATATAGTGCCTCGTAATAGGTTGCAACCATCTCAGCTATCTCAGACCCAATGGCATGTCGTTTTTCCCTACCCCTCTATTATTTCCGGTCCTATCCTCCAGTAATGTCCACAACTCATACTGGTGCAGTCTTAATAGGTGTCCCAGTGCCGGTGACACAATTTCGCCCCTGGCGATGCGGGATTCTAACTAAACAATGTCACTCTCCAAGGTGAGGCACTGCAGCATCTTTTCTTTCTTAATAACTCCTACCTGAGCTTGGGCATGCCCCCTGATCAACATTTTAAAGGCCTCCGGCAGTGTTACTAGTGAGATACTGATCCCATGTTTTTCTTGAAAAATAGCTTGTCCCATTCCCTCATGCTTGTTTTAAATTTCCTATCTTTAAAAAACCACAGGTCGATTCCAGGGGATAAGACATAGGGGTCGATTACAATGTCATTCGGCAAGGCTCTAAATCGGATTCGGTTCTGCCGAATCCAATTTGGAACCCGTCTTTCCGACCGATTTGGAAAGCTTTCCGAATGACCGATTGTGATGTTCAGAAAGCGTTCGGACTTTCCGAGTCGGTTCCGGATGGCATTAGGAGGAACCAAGTCATTCAGAGCTGACTCGTACAGGTCTGTGTACCGTGTTTCCAACTGGGCAATTAGGATGTCAATTTCAGACAGCCTTTCCGAATCGGTTGATCCCACTCGGATCGGCTGTCGAAATGTGACTTTGGGGGCCTGTAGCAGGCCTGCCTTCACCCAGGGCCTTCTGAATCAGGCCCGTGGGGGTACCCATGGGTCCCATTTTTCCAACCATGCATGGTGTGGCAGGCACCAAGGGGTGCCCGCCACCCGGTGCACGATTTCCCCCAACCACCCTTTCTTCAGTGGGAGCCTGTGCATTCGGTCGGAACACAGGCTCCCATTGAAGTCAAAGGGAGTCCGACCAAATTGTATCCGGAAGCATTGTAATTGGTAAAGTCAGACTCCCTGAATCCGAATCGGTCGGAAACCATTCCGAGACCGATTCGGTCGGAATGCTTTCCGACTGACATCATAATCGACCCCTTGCTGAAATGCATTTTACATCCACTGAAAAAATAATGGCTGCAATTCAGATGGCTGTCTCGTAAAAGGAAGACCTTTGCTCAAGGGAAACGCATAATTGTGGTTACTCGTGTCCCAGTCTTAGAGGCTGTTACAAAGTCCGGTGTCCCTAACACAAAAGCCTGACACCCTAGATGGATGCAATGGCCCATTTCCCTGATGGCTACAGATGTAGACTAAGGGCCACAGGTATCAACATTTGTAACTGTGATTACCTAATTGCGGTTTTCAGCGAATCACAATTAGGTAATTGCTATTGCAAATATATGAAACTCCAAGAGTATCATATAGCAATTCATAGGGGGGGGTCACATATCAACTACCTCATTAATATTAATGAGGTTGATCGCAATTTCGACCTCCTAGAAATTGCTTAAATCATGGGGATAGTGGCCTGCTGGGATCAACAGACTACCATGTCAATGATTGCTTTTATCTAAAGCAATCTTTTTTTAAAAGCAGACCGTTTTCCTAAGGGAAAACGAGTTGCATTTAAAAAAAGAAATTGAATGTTTTCTTTTAATTTTTTAAAAGCAGGCAGTGGTATCTGGGACCACTGCCTGCTCTTAAAAAGTGCTCTTATAAACATTCACAAAGGGGAAGGGGTCACTTATGGACCCCTTTACATTTGCGGATGGGTTACCAAATACTTGAATTAGGTGGTAAAATGTGAATGTTTTACAACCACATTCACGGTCACAAAACATTCATACATACCGCAGCAATTCGGTATTTGGAAGGGACGCCCTAAACATGCCCCTTCCAAATACTGAATTGCAAACCCCTTTTGCGATTCGGTAACAGGTTACCAAATCGCAAAGTAGGGCTTGATACATGTAAAAAGCATTTTTTGCTTTCGCAAATGGGCTGATTCTGAGAATTGGCCCACTTGTGAATGCAAAAATGCTTACTATATGTGGCCATATATCTTTGACCCTACTCTAGAAACTCAAGAATTTCTGCAATATGAAAACGAGTAATCCATGCCCAGTAATATATTGCCTCTTGAACAGTATGAACACAGAGGGGCCGATTCCAATCCTGGAAAAAGGCTGTACAAATCGTTGTATGGAGCGTTTTTCCCGTACAACTCGTACCCGGTAAACTTTTCTTACAACCTAGGAAGTACGATTCGTACAGAAACCCTCTTTCCATACAAATCGTACAAAAGACCATACAGCTAAAAAATACCAACGATTCTGATCCAGAACAGCTTGCACGCGATGTCTGTATGTATTTAAGATGTGGTTTCCAGCCCAGCAAGCACGATTCGTCCCTACGGCACTCCGTACGGTTCTTTTCTTACAGGAGCCAAAAACTGCTGTAAAAGCAGAGTCCCCAGGGGTACAAGTCGTACAGGCATACACCCCTGTGCGTTGTGTATGTACGGTGCGTACCCCAACATCGCGTATGTACTTTGCGTACCCCCAACATCATGTACCCCAACATTGCGTACCCCAACATCGCATATGTATGGTGCGTACCCCCAACATCGCGTATGTATGGTGCATACCCCCAACATCGCGTACCCCAACATCGCATATGTACGGTGCGTACCCCCATCACGTATGTACTGTGCGTACCCCAACATCGCGTACCCCAACATCGCGTACCCCAACATCGCATATGTATGGTGTGTACCCCCAACATCGCGTATGTACGGTGCGTACCCCCAACATCGCATACCCCAACATCACGTACCCCAACATCGCGTATGTACTCACCGTACATACGCGATGTTGTGGGTACGCACCGTACATACGCGATTTTGGGGGTACGCACCGTACATGTGCGATGTTGGGGGTACGCACTGTACATATGCGATGTTGGGGTACGCGATGTTGGGGGTACGCACCGTACATACACAACGCACGGGGTATATGCCTGTACGACTCATACCCCGACATCACGTATGTACTCACCGTGCATACGCGATGTTGGGGGTACGCACTGTACATGCACGATGTTGGGGGTACGCACCGTACATATGCGATGTTGGGGGTACGCACTGTACATATGCGATGTTGGGGTACGCGATGTTGGGGGTATGCACCGTACATATGCGATGTTGGGGGTACGTACTGTACATACGCGATGTTGGGGTACGCGATGTTGGGGGTACGCACCGTACATACACAACGCACGGGGTGTATGCCTGTACGACTCGTACCCCGGGAACAACTTTTCCCGGGATACAAGTCGTACAAAGTTCGCTTCGTAGAGGGTAATGACATTCCCCGTGTACGGGACGTTTTCCATACAAATCGGAAATCGGAAAGCCGGTCCGGATCGTACTAGTACGGTCGGACTGCATTTTTACAATTTGTATGGAAAAGTGTCCGGGTCCTTCTCGTACAACTTTTCCCGATCCGATTTGTACAAATTGGATCAGGAAAAGTTGTATTTTTCCTGTACGAATCGTACTTCGCGGGTCGGACGGGACTTGTACGATTTGTATGGAAAAATTTACCGATACGAGTTGGGTGGTAGAAAAAAATACAGGATTGGAATTGGCCCCATAATATATACTGATGGTTCAGCCCAGTCTGCTAGAGACACCAAACACTAGAACTTGGCGACCTGCGCTGCGGAACATGGTGTCATGATAGATGGTAAATTCTATCCTCAAAAAACCTTTCACGCAGTCCCTAGGGGATTGTACTTCACAACTGGTTGCATTGAAAACCTTAAATTTGGCAGTAGAAAATACGGATCAAGAATTCCCCACACTAATAGTGTGTGATTCGTATTATTGTGTCCAGTCTTTTGAAGAAATTTTACTTTACAAGTGCCTGAATGAATTCAGAGATTCAAAAGGGAATACTACAAAGCATAAGCTGGTCTGAAGAAAGGTGTCACAACTTAAAGACAGTTTGCCAGGGGCTCAAGTGGTACACACATTGAGCCATTAGCGTGTTGGGATACACGTTGCATGGAATTCATTGGCTGATGAAGCTGCCAAATCTGCAGTTAAGACTGCTACAATAGCTGTGATTTTTCATACTCACATAAGGGTGGATGAAGATATCATGGCTGCTGTCAATGCTTCACATGACAGCACCCCTTTACTGATATTACTATCAATTAAGAGCCTAAAACATCCTATTGCTACCATTCCTGGGGGGGGGGGGTGATCGTGTGCCTCCCAACCAAGATCACAGGCTAGAATTAATCAAAGCTGTCCATGAGGGTGTAGCATCTCATCTGCCCATGCAGTTGTGGCTGCCACAGTTTCTCTACTACAGAATACCTATTGGTGGCATGGTCTGTATAAGGAGACAAAACAGTATACTCTTCGTTGTGGCATTTTCCAACAAATTAAAAGCTCTACCATTGCATGCCCACCGCAGACACCTCTCTTAGCTTCAAATATACTACTTCAATGTGGGTACCGCAATCATTGCAGCCTCTTAAATTTGGATGGTGCATTTAAATTAATTCTACTAGCTGTAGTTTCTTGCTCCAGGGTTCTATGGGTGTGGTCACAACCATGGTCTGACACTTGCACTGTTTTAAAAGATTTGCAAATCTTCATCTGGACAAATGCAGTAGCTGCATTCCTCTCAGACCAGGGCCCTGCTTTTGCCTCTAAGGCTTACATGGGTACTAGGGGAACCCTGAGTGTAGCTCTGCAATATTCCTCACCCTATCATCCTGAGGGAAATTTGATTGTGGAGAGGGAAAACGGTAGCTTAAAGCAATCCTTAACAGCTAGAGAATATTGTTCAGGTTGTAATTGCACACATCATTTGTGTGGCATCTATAGAGCATTAAATAATCTTCCCAAACGATGTTTGGATAGCCAGATCCCCAATGAGATCCTGTTTATTATCCAAATGTACGTTCCCGATCTTGACAATCCTGGCGCAGTGGTGGCAGATACACCTTTAGACATAAATGAACATTTTGCTATCTTAAAGGACCTACAAGACTTCCGGAATGAGCGGTCTAATAAACTTTTCAAGAATTCTGCTACTAATAGAGTAAAGGAGTAACCAGCGCCTTCCACCTGAATTCCAAAGGTTGAGGATCTAGTTTGAGAAGGAGTTTGCCCCATCTTACCATGCACTGCTACCAGTCCTCGGAATTCAAGGTACTAGTACTGTGATTTTGCCACCGCTTGTTGGTTGCAAAGACAAATACCTTGGCTCGATTGATCAAGTAAAATTGCATCATATGGCCGGTACTAACCAGAAGGCCATGAGGACCAATGGGTAGTTCCCTGACTCCTCTTCCTACCTTACAGAATATTCCTCTACAAGTTTTAAGCAGCATCAATGATGCTTCTCCCCAGCTGGGAAAGGCGGAGAATGAACTATTGTTGATTCCTGTTACCGCTACAAATTCAAGCCATACATCTGATTTGAGTTTACAGCTTGCTACTGCTACTCCTACCAACAGAGTTGTTTTTGATGCACCACCTTTGGAGGTGTCTACTACTTCTCTTCTGACAACTACATCTCCTGTTCTTCAATAGACTGCTTCTGGTTAATTTGTTGATGCAAATGACTTCTCTTCTGACTCTCCTGACACTTCATTACATGGTGTACATGCTTTTCTTTTTTGACTGAAACACACTAATCTGATTGCTTTATGGATTTACAGTTGGATTCCCATCTTATTACTTTTCCTGCTTCTTTGGATTCGATATGTGACTGTTTCCTTCTTGCTAAGAGATGGACAATATCTTCTAGAGCATTCTGCAGAACTGGTAGTCGAGGTGTTCAAACCTCATTCGTCTTCACATAAAGTGCGAAGAGACCTGTCCCTTGTCAACATTTCGGCTTTTCCAGTGCTTGATGGAATTGTTCTGGATAAGGTCACATTTGATATTTTTGGTCCTACAGATACTCTGCAGATTCCTAATGCTTTTACGGTTGCAATGGGTGAAGTGATTACCCCTGGCTTTATTTCTGATGATTGCAATGTTAAAATAGTTACCTCAATGTTCTCAGAGCTTGAATATTATACTGTATGTGAAAGAGAAGATTTGCACCTTAACTTTGTTAATTATTGAGATATGTTTTGTTATCACCACTATGCAAATCGTTATTTACACAGAGCTAGTGTTCCACAGTTTTTAATTTTACACAATGGGAGCATTGTCTGAATCCTCCATTGGGTAGCTCCAAGACATATATGGACAAGTTTGCGTATTTTTCAGGGCATAATCTCTTTGACCCAGTTTCATTTAATTTTAAACTTGCCCCGTCAGAAGCAAAGAAAAATATGCTGAGCCAAACAAAATTGATTTATTCAGATTAATTCATTTCCCAACTGGCCCTAAAAGGCTATGATCATTGGAAAGAAACGATTGATTTAAAATAAGTTTGTGGAACTATACATTGGCAAGTGCAGGGAACAGACACTTTATTTAGAGCCTGTTTTATTCCAACACAGAAGATTTTCCTAAATAAGGCAATGCAGCAAACTAGTTACTTGGGTCTTGCCAAAATTAAAGAAATTAATTAGCCCAGCATTGCCTCAATTGCCCATTTTTGATAATCGGCAACATTTGGTAAATGACACTGTGGATAAGCTCATTAGTATGGTGCAAAAAGGTTATACACAATTCTACACTTTCAGCTCCAAACGGGAGGTTATTGTGGCCAGTGAAAACATATGTTCTTTGAACTCTACACAGAGTTTTAGAGCTGGCAGACTGGCAGACCCTCGTTACATTGAGTCTCAACACTCAGGGGTTGGCTGGTGGTGGGGGAACTCATGATATGCATGGTGGTGCCACAACAGCATACGACCATATCTTCACAAACAACATCTGGAATGACAATCTTGCATTTTACGTAAGATTCATTGACGATATTTTTCTAGTTTGGAAAAACTCTGAAGCATCCTTGGTTCAACACATTAGTGAACTTAACAAAAAGAATCCCCGCATTCAGTTCACGTACACCATTAGCAACGTACAATTATCTTTTCTGGATGTACTGATCACAAAACAATCCAACACAGTAACCACATCAATTTATTCCAAACCCACTGATAGAAACAATCTTCTTCAGTATTCCAGCTTTCATCCTCCGTCACTCATTCGTAATCTACCTTACTCCCAACTAATTCGTACAAAGAGAATTGTTTCCGAGAGTCAACACCTTGAACCATTGCTCCAAAATCAAGTCATCAAATTTAGAGATCGCGGGTATCCTGAATCAGTTCTTGAGTCCGCTATGTCTATAACTCACACAAAGTCACGCACTGAACTGCTCATTCCTCCTGTCAAAATTCTTTCAAACAAACATGTCTTTGTATCCACATTCTCTACCAGCTCGCGACGTATCAGACAAATCATCAGAAACAGATGGGAAATTCTCAAACACGAACCAGATTTCAATGGATTATTTTCATCTGATCCCATCTTTGCATACACTCGTAGCAGAAACATCAAAGATTTATTGTCAGCTACACCTACGATTGAAGTCGTCGAGCACAAAGGCATGCAGAAATGTCAGAATTGTGTTAATTGCCACAATGTCATTACCGGCAATGTCATTCACCACCCACGGTCAGGCAAAACTATTCAACTCAGATACACTGGTACATATGACACTACCAATGTTATCTATACCATCAAATGCCCCTGTGGACTCATGTATGTGGGAAAAACTTCCCGAAAAGTGAAAGTGAGGATTTCAGAACACAAAAGTTCCATTCGGACCAGAAGTCTCAAATCCCCTCTCACATCACACTGGTTAGAACACCGCCACACCATCGCACAGCTAAGATTCACCATCCTCGAGATGATGCCCCACAATACACAGTTGAATACAGAAAGGCTTTTATCTCAGAGAGAAGTTTGGTGGATCAAGTTTTTGCATACTCTGTTACCATTTGGGCTCAATGACAAACTTGAAATGCAATGTTTTTTATAAAAACTTGTTAGTAATTGTCATCTGATTTCTAGATTGTCTGTTCGCTTCAGCTGATGCCACTTTTTCTCGCACCAAGCATATTATCCCACAGTCATGTCTCTTTCCTTTTCTACTAGCAACTTGTCTCCATTTTTTCTGTCCAGATTGTACGTTTTTTTCAGCTTGAGCAAAATTATTTCTCTATATTCTGGGATTTTACTTTATTATTTCCCGCAGCTTTTTGTCTCTATTCACCAGCTCACTTTAGCTGTTTTCTGCTATTCAGGAACTACCACCCTGCAGGTTCTGCATGCCTTAGCTACTTTTCCGCACACACTAGCTTCCCACATTAATTAGTACGTTTTCTATTTTATTGGATCGTTCGTCCATCACATTTTTTCAGACCCTCATTTTTATTATTTTATCATTTTCACATTCTTCCTTCTTCCCACACATTTATGACCATTTAGCGCCACTTCTCCTTTTTTATTTCAGTGGTCTTCTTCAATCGAGTAGATGCTCGGTTCGATTCTGCAGCACCGAGCCTGTGCATTCTTTTGTAGAGGCTCCGGTAGTCCCATTTCCATTATTTCTATTTACACCAATTACGTGACCACGCACGCGCATTTAACTTCCTGCCAGAGTGCGTCTCGGACGCATACCTTCTCGGATGTTCATAGGAGCCGCGACCGTTCGTCCTTCCCTCGTCTGCCAAGCACGCCTGGTAAGCAGTATACACAGCGCCCTGCCCGTTGTTTTAAAAAAAAAAAAAACTATATCATTTCCATTGGTTTTACAATGGTTCCCTCTTCTCTGGTTGCAGAGTTCGCGGAGCTTTCAATTACACGATGGTTTCCGCAACACACAACTGAATCCATTTCCATCTCCCTGAATACTTGCGCCACAGTATTCCTCCACTCCAGCGGTTTGTTCACATTTAATCATTTCTAGTAAGTCTTTACATCGCCGTTACCCTTGGTTTCACTGTTAGTTTCACTCACAGCCTCCCTTTGTTTTCCTGCATTAGGTACGCAGCCCCAGCTCAGCCTTTTCAACTACTCCCATGCATTCCGTTTTCGTTACAGTCGCTGCATTCATCTGGCAAGAACCTTCCAGGTTTTCATTAGTTTATTAGCGTCACCACTCACTTGTTATGTCGTTTCTCTTTATGCACTTGGAGGTTCACTTCATTGATTATGCGCATGACCATCATAACCACTTTCGTTCCTTTTCACTTTTTCGGTGTGGTTCTTAAAGCACAATACAGCATGACATTGGGTTCATTCCTTTCATTGCTCTAGCTTGAAACAGACCAGCAGTGTTTCCGCTTTGGCCATGTCTTGTTGCACCCTGCATTGTACTGTTATCTATTCATGTTATATTCAGTCACCTCTTGAAGTAAAAGGTTTGAAATTCATTCTTTTTTCCAACAGCTGCCCCTGAAGAAGGGATGTAAAACATCCCGAAATGCATTGGGCTTCTTTGCAAGAACTGACGACTAAGTTCTCTGCCTCAGCGCAGATATTTTGATTGTATTAATGTGGATTTCTTTTTGAGCTACTTTTCAATCAATGTTTGGTACATCTTTATGTCACTTATGCGATTGATTGACAAATACAGTTTTACAACAAACTTTTGTGATTTAACGGATTGTCAAATTGTTATATCATTCAGACCGTTCATTGCTTGTTTGAGTCTTGTTTCCACATTAGCTAACATGTTGTAATTGTGTTGCACATACATCCAGCAGTGCACTCAGTATACTGGTGTATGCACACCAGCAGTTTTCATGTTGAGTTACAAGGTGGGCTACCTCGTGTCTGAGTTGCACGCTTCATTTACTTACAAGTAACTATATTGACTATCACTTTTTGAAATTTGGTGTGCGCTATCTTATACAGAATCTGGTGCCACAACAGCACCACCATGTATTTTGCTTCCCCAAAGAGCTGCGCCATCACAGGTTATGCGGATCCCTGGCAGTTGTGGAGGTACCATAGCAATCCGACCACCGTACTCATATGAGTACGGCGGTTGGACCCCTGGTATGGCGGTCCCCAATTGCTACTGCACCTCCACCACAGGTTCAGTGGTAGTCAGGCCCTTAGTCTTTTCACGGCCAAGGGGAGAGTGCTTTGAGGCCTTCTTGGGTCCACTTTCATTCTACATTTTAGTTTTATATTTTACACATTTTAGCAGACTTTGTTTTAGCAATGTTATTTTAGACGTTTTACTTGCACTATACTATTCTGAGAAGACACAATATATTCTGCTTATTTTTTAGAAAGCCTTTCTCGTCATATATTCTGTACACTCCGTTCAAGGCTAGGAACACAGAGCAAGATATCCTAGTGCTTGCATTGCCTGTTTGGTGAAAGCTTCTAACATCTAGACATATAATTCCAACAGAGCTGTACTTCTAACACAGTGACTTTTATTAAATAAATGGTACACTGACCTTCAGAGAGAAGCATACCGGTCATGACTGTCCTTCAACTAATCCTGTGTTCAGCATGCAGCTCTGCAGATGCTGATCTTCCATCCTACATGGAAGGATCGCCAATCCTATTCCAGGCTGATTACCTGGTCCAACTATCCTGGTATGGTGGTCAGACTAACCTAAGAGATCAGAGTAGGGGTAGTGAGAGATAGAAATATATAGAAATCAGACTGCCATGGTTGGACTGTTTATTTATTTTTTACCATGTTCATAGTGCTGGTTACATTGCTTTGTTTTATCTGCCTAATAAGTGCAGCTCATTTTTTCTAACAAAGACTATGATTGTTCAATAAATGTTTTGAAAATGTTACTTTTATCTTTCTTGAGTTTACCAAGGGCATGCATGAGTAAACAATGAAAGGGGTAAAAATGTGTTTCCATGATTTCCTTGGGGATCAGAGTGTCATGTCCGAGATTGCCAAAATCACCTACCACTGCAGAAAGGTTAGGGGTTTAGGTGAGTCACAGTAAGCAAACTAGCAATCGGGCCGACGGGTCTACATTATCTGATGGTGTTGATGGAGTCAGTTCTGAAGTTCTGTTGTGCTAATATGCTGTCCTACCTTTTCTAGTGGGAACCGCATAACAGGTCATCCAGTTTGCCTCTGTTAGATTGTTCTAGTGGTATTCAGATAAAATATTGCCATACCAAAACTTCGAGTCTAAAATATCGTGGTACAGAAATATCGTCTGAAACAATATTGATGGAAAGAATATCGATTTAGGGTAAGTAATATCTTTTTTTTTTTTACATTGCAAAGAATGTATTTTAAATGTACATGATGTAATTTTTTGTATAATTACCATTTATGCTTTTTAATATATTTGTTACATATTTAGTAGTTATTAAATTTAATTAAATTAAGTTTTGTGTCTTTTAGTTCTGTAGTGGTTTGTGGGTTTATAGGGGTATAGGGTGGGAAGTAATTTAATTATAATAATTATGGATTATTTTGTATTTAATATGATTTATTTGATTGATATTTGATTACGTTAATTATGCTAACAATTTTTTAAATATAAATTCTATGTGCGGGTTGTGGGGTTTATAGGGGTGAAGGGTGGGAAGCAATTCATTTGTAATGCATTAATAATTAATTGTTACTTAATATTAGTTCATTTATTAATAAATAATGATGTTAATTGTGGGAAGTAATTTATTGTTAATTAATTAATTATTAGTTGTTAATTTATATCAAGGGGCCGCTTACGATATCAGTCGGTAAACCTCTGACAGCTGGTCAGAAGCTTTCCGAACGCGGGCAGAGGCTTTCCGACCGACACGGTCGGTTTGCGGTTTGACCACTGAATTATGATGTCGGCAGTTGGAGCGTAAACCAGCCGTTCATTCTGACGTGGTTTCGACCGACTCTTGGAGTCGTCCGGCAGGTCAGAGCCACACCGTAATCCCCTATAGATGGCGTTTCTGCCGTCGGGATTATGATGTCGGTTTCAGACAGCCTTTCCGTGCGGGTCTTACCGACATGCAAAGCCTGTCGTGAAGTGACTTTGGGTGCCCCCAGCAGGACCCCTGTGCCTCCGCAGTCTACTGTTGGTGGCCAAAGGGGTACCCAGGGTGCCCTCCTGTAAATCCCTGCACTGTGTGGCAGACACCTTGGGGTGTCTGCCACAGGGTGCAAGGTTTTCCACACACCACCATTTCTCAATTGAAACCACAATGGTGTCTGTAAGAGGCGACTCCGACTGACTTTGTAATAAGGCCCTAAGTAATTCATTGATAATTAACTATGTTAATTCTGTAATTCATTTTTTTTAGGTGTCGGTTGTGGGATTTATAGCGGTAAAGGGTGGGAAGTAATTCATTTTTAGTTAATTATTAATTAGTTGTTAATTAATTTTAATTAATTAATTGATAATTAATCATGTTCATTGTTTAATTAATTAAAATTAGGTGTGGTTGTGGGGTTTATCGGGGTCAAGGGTGGGGAGTAAATTAATTATAATTAATTAATTAGTTGTTAAATACTATTAATTATTTAATTGACAATTATTTTAACTGTTTAACTATATATTTAAGTTTAATTTTGGCTGTGGGTTGTGGGGTTTGTAGGGGTAAAGTGTGGGAAGTTAATTAATTTTAATAAATTAATATTTAGTTTTTAATAAATAGTGTTTAATTTGTAATGAATGTTGTTGATTGTGCAATTACATTTTGTTTTTTATTTTGATATGGGTTGTGGATTTTGTAGGGGTATTTGGTGGGAAGTAAATTAATTGTAAGTAATAAATGTATTTTTTTACTGATTTCCAATTATTAATTTGATTATGAATTATAATAATTGTGTATATATTTTGTGTTACATCTTATAGATTTGTTGAGTGTTTTGTAAGGGTATATTGTGGGAAGTACATTGATTATAATTTATTAATAATTAATATTTAATTAATGATAATTGTTTTCTTGATAAATATTAATATTAATAGTGAAAATAAATCATTTTTTATTGTTAAGTGTAAGGTGCAGGTTGTGAGTTGTGTGGGGTTATAGGGTGGGAAGTTAGTAAATTAAATGTATGTAATAAATATGTTTTTGTTCACAAATAAATTCTAAATAAAAATGTTGATTTAAATGAAAAATATGTTTGTATTTTATTTATAATAATATTTGTACGTATTTGTGATATGTGTTTAACATTGTACTATGTTTTTATTATTTTTACATTTTAATATCAAATATATTTGTACTTTTGTTTATAACATATTTATATTTTTCTTTATTCACTTTGTTTCTGAAATAATTTTAGTTTTTTCCAAGATATTTTTAATGTTGCACTGACTGGAGTGAGGATAGTAAATTTTACCCCTCCGCAATCCAACACTTACCCTACTGTTTCACTCAGTGGAGTGGGAATAGTAAAGTTTACCCCTCCAGAATCTAACAACTTCTCTACTGTTGTACTGGTTGGGATGGGTATAGTAAATATTACTGCTCCGCTATCAAACACTTTCACTATTGTTGCATTTACTGGAGTGAGATTTGAACATTTTACTCAGTTTCATTATTTTCACGTTGCGTGAAGTGGGAGAAGTACGTTTTTTATATATTTACT
Source organism: Triturus cristatus (assembly GCF_964204655.1). Taxonomy (NCBI): domain Eukaryota; kingdom Metazoa; phylum Chordata; class Amphibia; order Caudata; family Salamandridae; genus Triturus; species Triturus cristatus. The sequence continues at coordinate 1,259,952,127 of NC_140590.1, forward strand.
ATAATAGTTTGTGTAGTTTTGTATTATTGTCGTGGAAAAAGAATATGTATTAAATGTTATATTTTATCATTTATTTTATATTGTTATAATTTATATTATTATATTTTTGTTTATAGAAAAATATATTTTAATTATTTATATTTTTCATGTGTAAAATAATTCTCATTACATTTGTACTACATTTTAAGAATGTTAAGTTGTTTACTTTGTTTTTTAATTAGGACAGTTTGTTTCATCGAGATATATATATATATATATATATATATATATATATATATATATATGAGAAGAAAAGGGTGCCCCCGTTTTGAGAAGCACTCGCAGGAAGCACTCGTTGTTCAGGGAAGGCTTCTGCATTCACCGCGCCACCTTACGCGTTTCGGGCCACGCCCTTCGTCAGAGGTATGCTGTGCGCGGCTCACCAAACACATGACTCCAGGTAAATTCCCTCTTTTATTTCATTTACAGAACACGACTCAGGTGAGTGTATCCAGAGCATTATGGGACTTGGAGTTCAACATTCAAACCCAGGTGGGCTGTTGGTGAGATACGAGTCACAGTTCTTACAGCACGATGATCGCACTTTTGAATCCTTCACCCTCCTCCTGCTCCTTGCCGTAACTGTTTCCAATGCCGGCGGAACCAAATTGCATGGCGGTGCTCCTCCCGACCTGGGCTTGGCCGTATTTATGAGAAGAAAAGGGTGCCCCCGTTTTGAGAAGCACTCGCAGGAAGCACTCGTTGTTCAGGGAAGGCTTCTGCATTCACCGCGCCACCTTACGCGTTTCGGGCCACGCCCTTCGTCAGAGGTATGAATGTTGAACTCCAAGTCCCATAATGCTCTGGATACACTCACCTGAGTCGTGTTCTGTAAATGAAATAAAAGAGGGAATTTACCTGGAGTCATGTGTTTGGTGAGCCGCGCACAGCATACCTCTGACGAAGGGCGTGGCCCGAAACGCGTAAGGTGGCGCGGTGAATGCAGAAGCCTTCCCTGAACAACGAGTGCTTCCTGCGAGTGCTTCTCAAAACGGGGGCACCCTTTTCTTCTCATAAATACGGCCAAGCCCAGGTCGGGAGGAGCACCGCCATGCAATTTGGTTCCGCCGGCATTGGAAACAGTTACGGCAAGGAGCAGGAGGAGGGTGAAGGATTCAAAAGTGCGATCATCGTACTGTAAGAACTGTGACCCGTATCTCACCAACAGCCCACCTGGGTTTGAATGTTGAACTCCAAGTCCCATAATGCTCTGGATACACTCACCTGAGTCGTGTTCTGTAAATGAAATAAAAGAGGGAATTTACCTGGAGTCATGTGTTTGGTGAGCCGCGCACAGCATACCTCTGACGAAGGGCGTGGCCCGAAACGCGTAAGGTGGCGCGGTGAATGCAGAAGCCTTCCCTGAACAACGAGTGCTTCCTGCGAGTGCTTCTCAAAACGGGGGTACCCTTTTCTTCTCATATATATATATATATATATGTATGTTTGTATATATATATATATATATATATATATATATATATATATATATATATATATATGTTATATTATTACATTATTTAAAAAAAAAACAATATAAATTAAAGCTCTTAGTTTAATAATAGTTTTTTAAGTAGATATATGTAAATAAATATTTATATGTATTCATTTTTATATATGTGTTTAACTTTCTTCAAATTAAGTTTATTTGTTATATTTGCTAAAATATATTGAATCTATTTTATTAATATCACTATTTAATATATTTCGTATGTATTATTTTATTTCATATGCATTCAACAAACTATAACTCATACGATATTAATGACATTGATATGTTTTTTTTCCAATATTTTTGTACGATGACGATATTTTTGACCACGATATTTTGGTCACGATATCTTTGACCTTGATATTTTGAGGTTTGATATTCTATCAATAGATCTGTTCTAGTGTTGGCATGTTGGAGCTGTGTGGGGGCAGTTCTGGGTTGATGGATGTCAATTATAAAACTAGCTATGGTGTGGTCTGTTCAGGTGACGGGTTTTGGGGTGTTGATCTTTATGTTGTTGAAAGATGTGACAATGGGGTCTATGATGTGCCATTGCGGCATGGGTGGGCTCCATGACTCATTGGGTTAGTCTCAGGTTCCTGAGGTTATCAAGAAGGGCACACAAGTTGGGGTTGGTATAGTCTTCAAGGAGGATGAAAGCACTGGCATCAAGGACCAGGGGGACGATGACGTCTGTGATGTTGTTTGCAAAGTTTGCTCAGGGATCTCTGGAGCAGTAGACTTGGGTTCCTATGATTTGTGTTTTTAAAGTTGAGGTTCTCCATGTAGTTTGTTCCAGCTTCGCCTGGAGGCAGTGCAGATGAAGGAGTCTTTGTAGACAATGGCAATTTCTCCTCTGGAACTGCTTTAATGGTCTTGCCTAGAAATCTTGTATCCCACTGGGATGGCGGTGTTGATGTTTGACTTTGAAGCTGTGGTCAGCCATGTTTCCATGAGGAGGAGGAGGTCCAGGGTGGTATCCTCCAGCAGGTCCCAGATCTCCATTGCGTGTTTGTTGAGTGAGAAGGTGTAGAGGAGTATGCATGCTATTAGTGTGTTGGGTGCAGGTGTGTTTGTTGGTAGGTGTTTAAGTGTGTGCGTGTGGTGGATGTAGTAGATATGTTTTTGGTTGGTGTTGCATGCGAAGGGGCAGGTGAAGCAGCAGAGGGAGAAGGTGGAGGCTCCTTCTGTGTTATGGCACACCAACAGAGGACCTTGGGCATCTGGGGTTCACAGCTTGAAGGAGAGTGGCAAGGTAATGGTAAGTCAGGGGTGCACAAGGGTTTCTGGTGTTAGGTGCAGTACAGGCGCAGATGGGCTTGTCTTTGGTGCACCAGCAGTATGACCACTGTGGTTGACTGCATCTGTGCTGCAGTTGCCATTAAGTAGAGCATGGGAGGGGGTGGAGCGCAGGGGGTGCTGGTAGTGCTGAGTAGGAGGGTAGCAGTGAAGGAAAGAGGCATGAATGAGCAAGGGAGGAGGAAGGAGTGTGAGAAAGCTACAGAAAAGCTGGTGAGATGGTCATAAAATGGCAAAAAGAGTTAGAAAAACAGCACAGAAGAGTCTAAGCTAGAGTGAGAGAAACAGGACAGAAAAGTCTCAGGAAGAGTGAGAAGTAAAAGCATAAAGAGAGAAAAGGCACAATGAGTGAGAGAAAAGGCACGAAAAGCAAATACAAAAGGCACAAAAAGTCAAAGCAAGAGTGAAGGAAGAGGCAGAAGCAGTGTGGGGAGTGGCACAAAAGTCACAGACAGAGAGAGACCGAGGTAAGAGAGACAGCAAAAGGAAGAGAAGTGAGGACTTGACCTGTTGGAAGACTGTTTGCCAGTAGGTCCAGGAGGGGCGGGCCTATGCACCTACTTAATGCTTAATATAGTATATAATTGTACTCCTGACGTATTTGTTTCGATATAGTGGTCTTGGTGTAGTGACTCCCAGTAAAGTGTCACACATTATCCTGACAGATGTGACTTTACCTTAATGTAGGTGGCCTGCAACAGTGGTAAAAAATAATGTAATGGCACTTCCTGTGATGTTATCGGGGACAATAACAATGTGATGTTACTATTGCTTCCCTTAGAAATTTGGTGAAATGGCCCTTTTCCTTATTTTATGTTTTTTGGTGAGATTAGCTTGGTATGCTTTCATCAAACCTCTCAGCCTGAACCCTGGTGACACACTCGTTCAATAATTATATTTGTACAATCTGTTGGGATAGAGCTTAACATGGATGCCTCAAATTGATTCTGGTCCTAAGGGTTGCACTGTAGCTTGTGTGTTGCTCTCAATTTTGCAATGCATCCACAGTGGTTTTTAATAGTAATACCAGCATTTGTAAAGTGTGCAGCTACCACAGGCGAGGTGTCCCAGCTCTGGGGGCCGTCATGAAGATTAAGCGAGGTATTGCCCTGAGTTACATGGTGCTGGGCTAATCTGCAGCCGGTGCCAGGGATCGAACCGTGAGTCTCTGTGTTCAGGAGTCAGCCACCCTGGCCACTGCACCACAACTCTTCCCTCTTAACTGTAAGTAAATTGTTTGTTTTGCTTAATGGCACTTAGGCATCTGTGCAAAACATTGATAAGGAACCTCCCTAGTGTTTATACTGAAGTATAGCAAGACAAGTTGATTTACTGAGGCTCACACCATTTGGTCAAGTTTAGAACTTGTGACCTCCGGCTCTCATTTCGTAATATTGGGAATAAACACTCCTCCATTTGTTTTTCATAATCAGGAACTTAATTTGATAGACTTTTCCCTTAAACCTGCTTCACAAGAATAGCAAGTTGCACCTCTCTCTCTCTCTACAATTGCATTAAAGACATCCAGATCTCTTCGCAAAAGGGAGATTTATGGTTTTAACACATTCAGAATACATGAAAGTATACTGAGGAATTCTCCTTCAGGACACAATGAGGGAAAGAAATGGAAATTAAAGCGACTGCTGTTTATACAAGGCATGTAATAGTCAGGATTACCACCTAGGTCTTCTTAAGTCACAGCGAGCAACCTAGCCACTAGGCTAAGTTACCACTCATGCTTAGTACTGCGGGGTCCATGGTGCATCTATGTCTTCTAAGACTCCTCTGATCTGGATGTTTCTCGCTCGCTCCTTTCAAGTGTTTTCTTCGGGGAAAACTCTCTCCTGGGAGTCCCATTCTACTGCATCATTGTGAAGCTTGCATTGAGTTGTCTTGAGCATAAAGTAGGATTGACATAAAAACCCAGCAAGCGTGTCAGGGGCAATGGGGCAAAAATGGAGGAGATTCATGAAAAACACCCATTCTTCCAGTGGTTTACCATTGACGTCAGTCAGTTCTGGTTACCCTTGTTTCAATGGTGTAAGGGGGGGGGGTGCTGACAGAACTTCAGTGATGGTTGTGATGCACCCCAGCTCTTTTCTGTAGACACTTGGGGATGGAAGCACTGTCCCTCTTTTTGCTTGACTGCAACTTATATCGGCCTGCCTGGCTTCCTGCGATGGAGCAGCAAGTAATGGCAAGTGTAGTACAGTGCAAAGATGACAGAGGTGCCAATGATGGCCGCTGATATGGTACAGAGCATGTAGATGGACATGCGCTTCTCCGCAGCGCCTCGCACCACACAATTGTAGGACTCTGAACACAGCCCAGTACTGCACTTAATTGGTGATCCATCCACATTCTGAAGGTGGTGTATTACAAGTACGTAAATGAAACATATCTCAAGTGCCAGACGCAGAAGGATGCAGACGAGGTACAGGCACAGCAACTTCTTCTGATGATGGAAGTTGATCACAAAGTCATGTTTTGCTATATCCTGGCTGGTGACATTAGTGTGGTCACTGTGCTGCAAAGTCTGGTTCTTCATCTCTTTCTTCATCCTGGCCTTGATGATGTTGTGGCGGAGCTGAGAGGCAAAGAGATCCATTAGGAGCACGGAAATGATGAAGGGAATGTATGTGAAGTTCCATAGTGAGAGCACAGGCAAGTGAAAGTGGGCGTTGAAGCAGGCTTGGCGGCAGAATTCACTAGCATTGACATCACACTGGAAGTCCAAATCAAGCTTGTTCCAGGGAATCTCAGCGACGTAGAGGGTGACCAGGCGAATACCCATAAAGCCATACCACAGAGTGCGTCCACTGTAGTCAATACTTGTCTCAATGATCGTGCGCGCAATAGGAAACAGGCCAGTGACCAAGGCCATCTTGGAGGCTGTGAGGATGAGAAATGAAAATGAAGAGGTGTGAGAAAGGAGGAATTCAGCATACATCAGCCTCCCTGACTCTCAGTCACCTCAACACACACACACACAACCAACAGCACCCACACATGCCTAATAACTGCTGCAATCTCTTACTAGCCACTGAGTAGTCCAGTATCGATGTAGGCCTACCTAGCGCATAACCAGTCCCTGCATCCAACCACCTCGACTACTCCAAAATTAATTCTACATTCACCTCCAATACCCATTTACCCATATCGATCAATGAGGAAAAAAATAAACACTTTCCTACCTAGAGCTCTTTGAGGTCACCTCCACGCTTTCAGCGGGTACAAGATCAGACAACAACCTCTCTTCGCTCTTCAAAATGTCTTGACCTATACAGAGATTCTGCTTTTTGACATTCATTTCTGTCCGGCCAGACTGATGGAGAGCAGCACACACTTTTAATAAAATGTCATGTTCAAATCATACGAAAAAGACAAACTCTACATCCAGTGAAGGATTAAATAAAATCGATATCTGTTAAACGCGAACATATTGTTGTAGGGATTCTGCGTATGCACAGAACTATGCGCAGGAAACCAGAACCTTAGAGAATTGTGGTGTACCAGAAACTCCCCTCAGAACTAAGAACCCCTTATCCGACTAGCTTAGTGTCACATTCGTTATCCGAGATTTAGCTCGGCGGTCCCAATGTATAGACAACCCAGAACATGCGACTTAGTTATTCTCAGGAATGGTGGGAACCCGAAATACCCGTTTGCACATATATATCAGTCCACAACAGAATAACTAAGACACAGTAAAGTTTAAAGAATTTATTCATAAACCTCGAGTCCTGTTATACAGTACTTTGGCTAACATAAGCAGACAAATGGTTAAGATCATTACCATTAGCATTGTTACAATTCCATAGAAAATGAAAGGAGCGATCATATTAATAATGACAGTGGAAAACAACCACCCTCCTTTTTCTAGCAACTAATAAAATATTATTAGACTATTAGAAGGTCTCATAGGCTTGCATAGGGGACCCCATACCGTATAGATCAGCTTAGGTGTATCACATCACAGGATCAGCTCAGTGTTCTCTGCAACAGCTCTTCTATCGAATGCCCTAACTATATGCTGCGCTGTGATATTAAAGCCCATGACTTTCTGGTATTTGCAGCTGCGTGCATGTTATGACTAAACAGTGGTACGATCACCCTGAACATAATCAGCCGGCACCGTCTAGTGTCCTAGAACAGTTCTTTACTCGATGTACAGACCAAGGGCACTAGCAACTGTTAAGGATGTATAAATAACATTCACTTGAGACAAGAGCGAGTCTGCATTTCTCAAATGAATAACATGTAACAACAGTGTCGGGTGCAAAGGCAGCAAAAGCAACAAGATGGTTTTCCAACAGCTAACGTGATTGAGCTAACTTAGCACTGTAAATAGGGAGTGGCCTCAAACCACGTGACATCCCCCTTTGATCGAACCACTGTACAACCAGGGGCGAATATCCCAACAGAACGCAGAGTTCAAGATCAACGATGCAGGCTAAAGAGCTTGAAATGTGAGTTCAGAAAATGAGAGGAAGAAAATTTTTTCGAAAAAGAGAAAAAAAATATCTAAAAACACAATCCATCGTCCAAAGAGGCTAACGATCGTTTGTGAGAAGATAGAAAAAAATTCACTCCATTCGACCCGCCATCAGGCAGTCAATTTAGGAAAGTATAAGCAGCATATGCAGCTGCAGCTTCCAGTAGAAAATCATTGGAATCATCCGCAAAAGTGTCTGTCATCCAATTCAGCAAAGAAAAAGAACACACGTGTTCCACAGGGAAATGAGCATCAAGCACTCCACGTGGACAAGAAGCAGGCATCTCGATGTAACTTCGTGCCAGGAAGTCAACTGCTGCTTTCTCGATATCCCATAATCCAAGGACTCCATGCGCCGCACCCAAGGCCATAAACCCATCTCCAGAACAGTCAAACTCATGAACCACTAAGGGATACATCAGTCGATCAAAATCCAGGTCAGGTGACACCAAGTTTGACAAACACATATCTAGAGCCCATTGGAACGGACATTCGAGACAGTGAAAGACAGGCTGTACACAAGTGAAAAACGGGAACCGGAAGGATAATCCATAAGCGACACTCAAGGTAGCCAGTGGTAAAGTCCCATAAGATTCCCACATCCGGCTACGCAGATGGAACATGTTGAATCCGTGGTCGAGAAGCGCAAGTCGTGCATCCATAGCGTAGTGCGCAGACCAACAGGAGTATGCCAGCAATTAATGCGAGTATCAGAGGAAACCCTCCGAAAACCCCAGAAAAAATAGAATGAAAAATAGCTGGTATTATACCAAAGATAGACTGGAAAGACGTCACAAGGCCAGAGCCTACAATTTTAAAAAAATGGACCAGACCAGTCGTAGAAGAAGCATTGAAGATAGTGTGTATTAATGTGCCAAAATGTAGGGGGAGGTCAGTATTCCAAAGCGCTTGAACTTCCGTGCGAGTGTTCGCCACCTGAAGGAGAAATGTTTCACGTGACGAAGTCAACGCAACCTCCTTTTGAGACAAAAGAGCCCTTATTCTGCTCATCCTATTGAACTCTGCTTTCAAGGTTGGAATCGTCGGCCAGATGGATATATCCAGTCGGCCTTGCGGGGGTGGGAAAAGCACGTTATTACAGCAAATTACTCTTCGTGAAACTGAAACAATATAGGGAATTCCAGCTAACATCCCACAGCAAGCCTCACTATTTAAAAGCAGATAACTAACATTAGCAAGCAGCGTAAATGATGGCGTTATAACTGGCACAGGAATGCCCTTCAATACGCAAGCTAAATTAGGGGCATTCATATTACACGATCCATGTAATTGGATATGTCTACACACTACAGAATGATCCGGAGCAGTCGTACACTCCTCACCCTTCAAATAAACTTCTTTGCCGTCTCTCTCACATCGATATGTAAATGGGAGAGACCAGACTTCATGCAAGAATGCAGAACCAAGTTTTTCATATCTGCCCAAGGCATAATGTTTCATGCACGAACTAAACCTATACATAGAAATCGGGAGAGTGACCATCCCATGGATAAGCCACACAGCATAATCAGACTCAGCCACAGAAAAAGGCAAAGGTTCTAACTTTTCTATATGCAGTAGTGAATACGTAGCATCTTTCATGGACATGAATTGTTGCTTTGCTGTCAGATTAAATGGGCGGAATAAAGAAGAAATATTCATGTAATCCCACGGTACTTTCCCCGCCTTTAACGTCTGCAAAGTCCAAGCAAATTGCATAATCGAACGCAATTGATTTTGACCATGATACAACACAGACACATCGTCCTGGACAATATCTACAACAGATGAAACAATGTTATCCAATGTATATATTCTCGAAGATAAGGTATTAATACTATTATCTATTACTGCCAATACTTTTTCCATATTGGCTTGGTCAATAGCACGGAGTCTGGAAGCAGCCTCAATCTGTGACAACTTCCATACCTCGTTGTAAACGGCATACACCCATCTTTTGGATCTACCCAATGCGGGACCTTTAACAAAATCATTCAAATCAATTTTGTCATGCAAACGTGACAAGTGAATTTTAACTGAATCTAATGTAGAATGTTGCAACCATGTCTGGCACATTTTACCTACCGAGTAGGTAGTGACAGTGTGTGAGGACAGAAAACGTGGGTCTACTCTATCCTGTATGTACCCGGGAATTAACCCCAAAAATCTACGTTGACAGTTATCCGAACTTTTCTGCCATACCAACCAACCATTAGGGTCCAATGCACTAATGTTGAAGGTGGAATTGGAAATAAAAGACTGCAACATAGTAAGGGACAGATCTGTGTGATTCTCCCAACCAGGATAAGCTATCAGATCCGGGATCGAGGGGGAATTTAATTTTTTAGAAATAGCCAATCCAAAACAGGTTGTCAGAAATTGTAGAATTTAAAAATAACATGTGGTTTGGGATGAGGCAGGCACGATGTAAAGCTTCTGTACCTTGTACTTGCCAAGATTTAGTTCCCAAACCGATTTGAGATCAATAGTATTTTTCCAAACGTCATACCCTCCAATTGCCAAATCGTCCATAAAGGACTTAGAAAACAACAATTTAGTGTGGGTCAAACGCACCTTTGAAATAGGTTCGTCTCTAAGCTTAAAATAAAAAGATGCATTATTGGATACACTGAAATCCGAAAAATACGAACATTTTTCGACCAATGTTTTTGAACTACCAATCTTCGGGGCAGGGCAATGTTCCCACTGCGTAAAGTTGACCAAACTACGAAATGTGTTCGCCCTATGAAGAAAATGTGTGCCATAATGTTGATAACAAAACTGCTCTGCATAGTTTTCATTATTCAAATACAAATCCTCAGCATCAAATGCGGCATAGTATTTCAAATCAGAAAACAGTGTCTCTATAGCTTTAACATCCCAGTCATCAGATCGAATGTCCTGCTTCAACACATCACCCATAGAAACACGATATACAGATGGCACATTAATCACTTCCGTGGGTCCATGAATTTGAAATTTAACTGCATCCCATGCTATTCCATCACGGACAGGCCAGGCGGTGATATTTACAAAAGTCTGGTCCCTCTTCATTATGTGCGACGATGAATGTGGGGCCAAAGTTCCATTAATTAATCTAATTGTAGAACGTTCATTCAGGTAGTGTCCATTTATCAGCCTAAAAAACACCACCACAAAACCAATGGACATGAACAAAAAAATGCAAATGAGCACCAGCCAAATGTAAATCCAGGGGGGAACCAAAAATTGTCTCTTGAACCAGGCAAAAAATTTTGAAAATTTGGAAGGGGCAGTGGAAGTCAATGATTCAGTTCCAAAGGAAGAATTAGACTGGACAATGTCAGTTGAATGCAAAAGGGGCAAAGGAACATCAGCAGGATAAGAATACTCAGCATCATCAGGCAAAGCACCATCCGCAGGTGAAACAGCAGAATCAGAAAGTACTTGCATTTCAATGGCAACCTCAGGCACGATGTCAGATGGTGGAACCACAACAGAACTGCGCATCATCGAAGGGAAAGAAACTGAAGGTGTCAGACTATGGAGTATCGGCCACCCTGTGTAGCTTGACATTGTCAACTGAAATGTACCTGTTGTCTCTGTGACCAGGAAGTGGAAGCAAAACAATTGTGCGGGTACCCTCAACTCCAAGCACCGGCACTGGTGTACGATAAGAGGGGCCAAACTCCTTCTTCTTCTCCACCTTCTCACGGACCAGATCACCAACTCTGGGTAGCCAGCCGACTACCGGAATCTGAAGTCCAGCTTCGGTCGCAGAGGATATGTGCTCTTTTGCTAGAGTGTCTCTTGTTTCTTGAAGATTCTGTAAGACAGTACAGTGGTCATCTAAGTCAAAAGGCGCGGCTGCCGCCGCCATGTCGAGACCCTCAAGGTCAGGGACAAACATTCGAACTCCGAAGAGCATCATGTACGGGGTCCTCCCACCCAGAGACCTTCTAGGGAGATTATTAAGTGCACGTTGGACGTCATACAAATGGGCTAGCCAGTTTTTGCCAGTACCTAACACCCTGGCTGTCAATGATTGCTTTAGGTCACGGTTCATTCGTTCCACAACACTATTGCCCTCAGGCCGGTATGGAGACGAAAATTTGACTTGGACCCCCAAACTTCTCATAGCTTCTTTGTAAGCCTTAGAGGCGAACGCAGGGCCCTGATCAGAGTGAAGGGTGCCACATGCAAAACTCCCTATAAAGACACGCAATGCTTTGATGACAGTCCTGGCATCAGCACTCCTGTGTGGCCACACCCAAAGAAAACGTGTGCACGAATCTACTGCAACCAAGATATACTTGTACGCAGTGTCAGAGGAAAAAGGACCGCAGTGATCTAAATAAACACACGCTAGTGGTTGATTAGATATATGCAGCTGCGTTTGTGGTGGTCGCGCCACCGTAGATGGCTTTATTTGTTGGCAAATACCACAATTGAGGACATAAGTCCGCGTATGTTTGTACAAACCGTACCACCAATAACGCTGTTGCAACAGTGACACAGTTGCGGACACTCCGGCGTGCGCTGACGCAACACCCTCGTGCGCAGCTTGTACCAATGCAGGCCTGCAGTCCGAATTGGGAATAACCCTATCCCCAACATCATTAATCCTCACTAACGGGACGTTATCAGGACTTAAGTGATAATGGTATCGAGAAGGGAAACCTCTAGGGAAGTTTGTCCCAGTCTCTGATGCAGCAATAGCTGCCAAGATGTCATCATCGATTTTACTTTTGGATCTTGTAACTGCTGCTACTAAGTATGTTGCCACTGCTGTTTTAGCTGCCTCGTCAGCCAAACTGTTACCGACAGCATGGACGCCAACTCGTTGGTGACCAAGAGTGTGAATAACATTCACAAGGGGTCGACTGCATTTTAGTTCAGCCACCCTAGCCCAAAGCGTTTTATGCTTCACTGTGCTACCTTTTGAATCACGAAATCCATTCGCGATCCAAAACATCAGATTGTCGTTGTAAGATTGAACACAATAGTAAGAATCACTCACTATAAGAGTTGTGACTCTGTAATCAGCAAACTCCAGTGCAAGCACCAGAGCTCTAAGCTCCGCCAATTGTGCGGTACAATCACCCAAAGTCTGCGTATGCACCGCATCCTGTATGAATTCTCCATTCACGAAAGTACCAACAACAATTGCGCAAGCCGCTGAATAAGCGTGCCTTGATCCAGTTGCGGGCTGCGTGGACCCATCAGTGTATATGACACAATGGAACTCCTCCAACGGGCGCAATGTAAGTGGAGCCGGATGAACTAATTCATACTCCAAACTCTCCTGAGTCTGTAGTCCTGCGTCAAAGATGTATTCGACATCAGGCGAGGCTAGGGAGGTCGCCCATTGTATCCACCTTGGATGCAAAGCTTTAGAATTCGGCACACTTGCTTTAGTGACTGCCTCTAGGGCAGGAAATGGTGTCACCACCATCATGCGTTTCCCCTGCGATAGCGCTCGTTCTTTCAGGATTGCCATCTGAACTGCTGTCAAAACTTTTTCGACAGTGGAGAAACGCATTTCAGCCGAAGTATATAAATGAGATTTGTAAGCAATGGGGACAGTGTCGCCTTCATTGTATGTTAAGTACGTGAACCCCTCCACACCCGGCACAATTCTTATGACCAGGTTTGTGTGGTTATCACGAGTCTGTAAATATTTCGCAGTAAGAAGGTCAGACTGCAAAGAGTTTAATGCAGCCGAATGTTCTGGCAGCCAGCAAGATTTGGTAAAAGTAGGTTGCACCAAGGCATATAGTGTCTTGATACGCTGGGCATATTCAGGAATGTAGGTACGACCGAAATTCAGAAAGCCCAGCAATGATTGTAGTTGTTTCAGTGTCGTAGGGATACGAAGGCGTGCGCATTTCTCAAGGAACTGCGGAGCCAAGCCTCGGCCCTCATTGTTGAGTTCGTACACCAAGAATAAAACTGTGTACTCGGCAATGTGGGACTTCTTAAAGTTAAACTTGTAACCAAAGTCCGCAAACATAGTAATTATGTTGTCCACGCGAGCAAGGTGTGGAAGCAACTCGTCGTCTGTTAAGTAGATGTCATCAACGTACGAGTACGCCTCCGGGTCAACCATCTCTAAGAGAGAGACCACACGGGCAGCAAATACCCCAGGACTATTTTTATAGCCCATTGGAAGCCTTTTGAACACTTTTTGTTTACCACCCGAAGTAAAAGCGGTCCACTCATAACTATGAGGGGATATGTTATGGCAATAAAAGCCATTGGACAAGTCGAGTGTGGTTTTGAACCTTTTTCTCACAAGACTATCGACGAGAGACGAACTATGTGTATTTTGCACCGCACAATTCCGGCAGTGCGAGTTTAAGTGCCGGTAATCCAAAACTAGGCGGTACGATCCGTCAGGCTTCGTTACAGTGAATAAAGGATTATTCATGGATGACACACACGTTTCAATTACTCCCTGATATTCCAATTGTTCAAGGATAGACGCGACGTGAGACCTAGCCTCACGACGCATAGGGTATTGGGGTTGAGGCTGGGGGTCGGACCGCAATGGAAATTCGTGGAGGGTAGAACTTTTATCCCACCCCACCTGATTACGATACAACGCAGGTGCAAGCACCCACGCCCACTCCTCGGCCAACTTCTTAGACTCCTCCTTGGGCACTACATGTCCAAAAGAAGGAAGAATAACTTCTTCCCCCCTTGGAGCGTTTAGAACGAAAGCCGGGGGCCAATCTTTCTCCGCCAATAGTATATCATAGGTGGTCATTAGATTATCCCAAAATACCGCGTTAATTTTTCGTTGTATGTCACCCTCAATATTGAGGACTACGTCAAAAAATCTCTCAGGGGGGGCTACGCGAGTATCAGCAGTTTCTACTGTTACATAGATTTTAGTTGCTGTCGCCTCCAGAAATGGACGCAGTGCTCCCCGCACTACTGTAACTTCCGCCGCGCTGTCTAGCAGCGTCAGCGCCCATTTCATGTTCAGAAGCTGTGTCCGCACCATCTGAGGCATACTTCGCTGAGATAGCAGCAACTTTCTTTTTCTGAAACGGAGGACGTGGACGTGCAGAATCCTCCTGCTTGCCTTTTCCGTCCGCCTGTCGGGGCTGGTCTCGTCCTTGAGCACCCCGGCCTCTCCCACGGTCTCCTCCACCAAAGTGTGAAGCCGCTGTTTCCTGTGAAGAACGAGGAGAGCGCTGGTCAGGAACCTGAAACCTATCAGGTGACTTAATACGAGAACGATCACGCAAATCATAAGTGCGTTCAACATATGCCTGAACAGGGGATGCTGGACGAGTCTCCTGTTTCTGTTGCTGTTTTTCTTGTTTTTTAGCTCGCCAATTTTGTTTTGGAAAGTTGGGTTTATCGTCTTTTGTAGACGAACTCACTTTAGTGTGCTGTACTACATCAGGAATTTTGATGACGGGTTTCACGCCTAGGGCACTACGTCCAACCATCCTATAGGCTTTCGCAATAACTTTTGCAAACTCCCTCGGCTTATCGTCATCCGCAATAAGTGCCATCATGTTTCCCACTTGAAACTGCATGGCATCTCCTTTGAGATTTCCCATAATCATGGAACATACTATATCGAAGCTGTCGATAAGCCGCATTCCCAATTCAATAGCTGCTTCCGCACCATGGTCCTCCTGGACTTTCTTGATAACGGAAGGTAGTACCGACATAGACGTAGTGCCGAAGCACTTCGAATAGGTCGCGGCAAAGACCTTGCCCCAATTGTCACAATCGACAATGTCTGGGACTAGTTCTTTCGGCAAAGTAATAGTGAGTATCCTGTGTTTATCCACAGGACTAGTGTTAGGAAACACGGCTTCTAGTTGATCGAATTTCTCTGCAAGCCAATAAGGATACTCATCCTTATTCTGGGGGCGCTTGCCAACAACCGCGTTTACCATTACAGGACTGATCACAACCGCATGATGGTGATCAGCCCCGTGTCCCGCAACTGCAGGTGCCCCCACCTGTACAGTGCGCGACACATACTGCACTAACGCCCTTTGGACCGTAATCAGGGTCGTGTGTAGTATACGTAAGCTATCCACTCCTACCGTCAGGTAGCGTGGATGAGGTGTATGTCCGGCCAGTACCGGCCAAGTAGCTCCTTCAATAGACAAAGGACCCAGTCTCGCCGGGGTGACCGTGTGGGGGAGGGCGCCATTAAACCAAATAGTGTGCTGCCAGGTTGAAATAGGAATTTCCAAAGCCATATATGGGGTATAATGTAGAGGCACCGGCGTGGCAGTGTATTTGTGGAACGTTTTATCGACATCTTCCACAGCCTCAAAGGTAACCCAAGAGTAAAACAACTCTTAAGGGTAAGTGGCACTTGCACTTACGACAAACACCAATGCCATCCCGTCATCAGGCACCCCGTACGTCCTCAAATGAGCACGTAGAGACAGCCTACTATGAGCGGGAATTTCTACCGCCATAAGGACTAAAAAGAAGATACAACGAGATCTTCAGTAGCACTTGGGCTTAGATTAGTGTAACCTTTTTTATTATCAAGCTTGAAAGAACCTATAGCCTAAAACCTAGGTAGGTTAAACCGTCACTCCCGTTATCCGGAAACCAGAGTGAGGGCGTTGTGGACTAATAAAAAGCACTACTAAGGCATCTCAGATATTAAGACCAAACGTTAGGTGCGCCATGTTGTAGGGATTCTGCGTATGCACAGAACTATGCGCAGGAAACCAGAACCTTAGAGAATTGTGGTGTACCAGAAACTCCCCTCAGAACTAAGAACCCCTTATCCGACTAGCTTAGTGTCACATTCGTTATCCGAGATTTAGCTCGGTGGTCCCAATGTATAGACAACCCAGAACATGCGACTTAGTTATTCTCAGGAATGGTGGGAACCCGAAATACCCGTTTGCACATATATATCAGTCCACAACAGAATAACTAAGACACTTAATGCTTTTGCTACTGAATTTTTTCTCTTTAACCATATCCCTGATTCTTCTTTTGTCACTATTTGGGATTCTTTTAAAGCAGCTTCTAGGGGTTTTATCATTAATTTTGTAGCTCGACGGAAGAAACTTCGAACAGCTGAATCCGAACGCATTTTAGCCAATATCAAGACTTTAGAGCTTGATTATCATGCCTCTAATTCTGAATCTTCTCTTAAAAAGCTCATTGATGCGAAACTTTCCTTTAATAAATTTACAACGGACGCAGCTTCCAACCTTCTGCTAAAATGTAACTCCAGATACTATGGAGGTAAGAACAAAATGGGGAAACTTTTGGCCAACTATTTAAAGATAAGGAAGGAACGAACAAAGATTGAATCCATTAGGACTTCCACTGGGAACTCTTGTTTTAAGGATAAAGATATTCTCTCTGAGTTTGTTAAATTTTATGACAATCTCTATACTCCCGAGCACGTTCCGGAGGCTACGGATCTTTTCTCATATTTTCACTCGCTTCCTCCTCCCCCGGCTTCTCACGCCGATTTCATTGCCCTGGACCGAGATATCTCGCTCTCTGAAATCTCCCATGCTGTTTCTAAATTGCGTCAAGGTAAGTCTCCAGGTCCTGATGGCTTCACTATTGAATTTTATAGCCACTTTGCTTCTCTACTTCTCCCTAAGCTATTAATATTATTCCAATCCTTTCTTGCAGCGGGTTCTTCCAGCGGTTCCTTCCAACAAGCCTTAATTTGTTTAATCCCCAAAGATGATAAAGACCTCTCATTGTGCAAGAATTACAGACCAATTTCACTGGTTAATACGGATTATAAAATTTTGGCTAAAATTCTGGCGTTGCGCATGGATCCCTTCCTACCTGATCTCATTGGTCCCGAACAATCAGGTTTCGTCAAGGGCCGTCTCTCATCTGATAATTCCCGTGTTTTTCTTAATATTCTTAGTAAGGCTTCCTCTATGTCGCTTCCCTTCGCAGCCATTTCTTTGGACGCGGAGAAGGCCTTCGACAGGATTGGGTGGGATTTTATGTTCCAAGCCTTACGCTGGATCGGCTTTTCTTCCAAATTTATCTCTATTATTTCTTTACTCTATTCTAACCCCCAAGCCTCCATTTTTGTCAACGGAATGACTTCAGATTATTTCTCATTACATAGAGGAGTCAGACAGGGGTGTCCCCTATCTCCACTACTTTTCGTTTTAGCCTTAGAACCCTTCCTTACCAAAATTCGTCTGGATAACAGTATTTCAGGTTTCAAATTTGGTTCACGTCAGGTTAAGCTCTCGGTTTATGCTGATGATATTCTTTTCTACTGCTCCGATCCTGCTTCCTCTATTCCTTCTTTTCTTCAACAGGTGTTCTCCTTCTCCGCGGTTTCTGGTTATCGCCTAAATGCTGATAAGTGTGAGATTTTACCACTAAACCCTATTTGTCAAAAACACCTTTTCTCCCAAACAGGTTTTTCATGGCAACCATCAAAGATCAAATATCTGGGTGTTTTGTTCGCTCCCCGCTTGTCCGATACGCTCAAATTTAATTTTGATTACGTCTACAAGAAAATGGATACGTCGATTCAACGCTGGAACCCGCTCTTTCTGTCCTGGTGGGGTCGGCTCAATTCTATAAAAATGATGTTATCCCCTCTTTTGCTTTATACCATTTCCATGCTTCCAGTACACATCCCAGCTTCTTTCTTTAAACGGATCGATTCTTTGCTGCTGAAATTCCTATGGAATAGCAAACGACCTCGGATAGCTTTGGCATCATTACGCAAGGATAAGGCCCATTCTGGTGTGCGCTTTCCGGACTTCAGAGCTTATCATCGAGCTTTCTCTATGAAGCAGTCAGCCCGCTGGCTTTCTCTTGACTTCTCGCATTATTCACCTATCTGGTTAAACATGGAATCTTTCTTTCTATCCCCTTTTACCTTTCGTGAGTTCCTGTCCTTCTCGTCTTCTTTGGCCCGTCTTCGTACACCTGTTATATCTCATTCCCGTACTCTTCTTCTTCCTTACATAACATCATCTTATCCCTCCCTTCTTTCTATTCATGACCAACCAATATGGCACAATTCTCTTCTCAAAATCCGTAATCGCACAATATTTTGGAAGACATGGCACTCTCGTGGATTATGTTGGATTTCTCAATTAGTTTCTCAGGAGACCCCTCTCTCCTTCCAGGAACTTCAATCCGCCTTCTCGCTGCCTTCTTCTGCCCGACCGCAATATCTTTCTCTCCTTCCAGTTCTGATTTCATACCTCTGCTCCTTAACGCCTGCTACTGATATTCCTCCGAATCGCAAAGTTACCTCTTTATTATTGGAGACGTCTCCCTCAGCTTCTGTCATTTATAACTCTTTCCGTTATTCCGTTGACAGACTAAAATCCAAACTTGAAACTACATGGGAATCGGATCTTTCTCAAGACTGGCCAACATCCCTTTGGGACAGATTATGGGTTAAGCTTCATAAAACCTCTAGAGCTGCTAATACTACCCAAACCTTATTTTTTATTTATCATAGAACTTTATGTACTCCTCTTGCTTTATCACGTTTCTCTTCAAACACACCTCCTACTTGCTGGTCCTGTCCTTGCCCTATTGCAGATCTCAAACACATGCTATTCGAATGCCCTCCTATTTCCAAGTTTTGGCACCTAGTATGGACGCAAATACAAAGGATATTCCAATTTCAACTCCCCTTTTCCCTCCCGCAAGTTTTTTTAGGTTCTCTGTCACCTTCCCTTCCACAATCTCCTTCCCATTATCTGTTACTTGATCTTCTACTTGCTGTGGCCTTCCATATCATTACTTCTAATTGGAAACGAGCTACAAATGTCTCCTATCAATCTTGGTGGAATGCAGTTTGCTTTCATCATCGCCTAGATACTAATTACGTATCCCCCATCTCCCTAGCAATCAAGCGCGACTTGATTTGGCTTCCTTTGGTATCTTACCTTTCCTCCTCTGCCCCGGCACACATCTCTCCAGATCCTGACACGGTTGAGGTGCAGAAACCACCATGATTTTATTGTTTCTTTACTACCCCTTTCTTGATATGACACTACGTTCTAATATGTTATATGATATTTTTAGTTTTCTACGATGTTGTGGTTTTTGTAAACTTCATGCTTGTTATCTTTGCCTTTGGTGAAAATTTTTATTGAATTGCTTATTTTCTGTACATGCTTATCAGGATGTCTTTGTCCTTTCCTCACCCCTTTTCCTTTCCTTCCTTTTCTTCAATAAACTCAAACTTAAAAAAAAAAGAATAACTAAGACACAGTAAAGTTTAAAGAATTTATTCATAAACCTCGAGTCCTGTTATACAGTACTTTGGCTAACATAAGCAGACAAATGGTTAAGATCATTACCATTAGCATTGTTACAATTCCATAGAAAATGAAAGGAGCGATCATATTAATAATGACAGTGGAAAACAACCACCCTCCTTTCTCTAGCAACTAATAAAATATTATTAGACTATTAGAAGGTCTCATAGGCTTGTATAGGGGACCCCATACCGTATAGATCAGCTTAGGTGTATCACATCACAGGATCAGCTCAGTGTTCTCTGCAACAGCTCTTCTATCAAATGCCCTAACTATATGCTGCGCTGTGATATTAAAGCCCACGACTTTCTGGTATTTGCAGCTGCGTGCATGTTATGACTAAACAGTGGTACGATCACCCTGAACATAATCAGCCGGCACCGTCTAGTGTCCTAGAACAGTTCTTTACTCGATGTACAGACCAAGGCCACTAGCAACTGTTAAGGATGTATAAATAACATTCACTTGAGACAAGAGCGAGTCTGCATTTCTCAAATGAATAACATGTAACAACAGTATCGGGTGCAAAGGCAGCAAAAGCAACAAGATGGTTTTCCAACAGCTAACGTGATTGAGCTAACTTAGCACTGTAAATAGGGAGTGGCCTCAAACCACGTGACAATATCACCCTTTAAGGTTTCAAGGCGCTGGGGGCCGTCGGGGAAATTGCCCAGAGTCACATAGTGCTGAGCTGAGCTGCCGCCGGCGCTGGGGTTAGAACTGTAAGCCTCATACTTCGGAGTTAGCCGCTTTGGCCGCTGCGCCACACATTGAAAGGTAGGTGATGTCACGTGGAGTTCACCCTGATAGTGATGACAGGAAACATGACCCATTCAATACCATCATCAATTTTATTGGCGGATCACCAGGGACCAATTTTGTTATGTGCACCTGGGATATGCATCACATATGCCAAAAACCCCTAGCCATTCTTCAATGTGTTTCTTTATGATAAAAGGGACCAACGGAGGTTGACTAGTGAAGGCAGGGTTTGGCCAGCAGATACAAGTTTTTTGTGTTCAAGATTCTTGATAATGAATCTCTCACACACACTCCAGAAGTCTTTCCTAGGAGTCAATTCACACACTTTGGACATACATCCACTTACACTCATTACAACATACTTTTAAATATCAGTATTTTACTTTCTGTTGCTTTCCTTCTTTATTTGGCACAGTCTCTGGTATACATAATACCTCACTAGCACACCAGTAAGGATATGACCATACTCATGTTAAATATGAAAGTGACAAAGTGTTACAGTGACTGGAAGATAGTTATTTGCTATTTAAACACTGAAATGACCGATACACGCTTATACAAGAAACACACCTGCAGCCGCAGCCTCTGCAGGTAAGAGCGGTGTGGCCAGGTGGGGGGGGGATTTCGACAGACAACCACGAAGGAAAATTAATTATTTATTTAATTTACCCTCGTGGTCGTCTGTCGAATCCCCCCAACCCGGCCTCACTGCTCTTAACTGCACGGGCCGCTCCTGCAAACCTGTCGGCATATCTTGGGGCAGTGCCTTTCTCTGGTGCCATTTCTGTGAGCGCTCTAGTTGCGCAACTGACCTGGGACTCTCCCCTACATATGGCCAAAGCTTCGCAAACACGCAGCGGACGTGCGCCGTTGGCACCCAAAAGGAGAGCCCATCTGCGCCCGTCCGTGTCCGGAATGCGTCCAGCGCCAGCCCTGCTGCTCTTAACGGCCCGGTGTAATAACTACTTGGACTAGCAAGCAGCTAATGGATCTGAATGTGATGCGCTGTACCAATCCCAGTTGCCCTGACTACTGTTTGGCAAACTGGGATCAGGTCTATCAATGCAAGTCCTATTCCTATGTGTTTGGAGGATTGGAGATGTTACAGGGGGCAGAGGTATCTGGGGCCAATTCACCTGTTCTTGGTATGGGTGATGAGAAGCCTCCTATCAAAGCCTGCCTGGTATATTGCAGATCACTCCCAAAACATTCGGAGACCATTTAGCTCTCCCTTGAGTCCAATCACTGGGACTTTATGTTTCTAACAGAAACCTGGTTAACAGAGTCATCTTACCCGGACATTTTGCTTGCGATACCCGCAGGCTTTAAGATCTCTATGGTTAACCGTGCGGATAATAGGTGGGGAGGGGGCTTAACGACTATCTTGAAAGACGGGTGGGAAATCTCAAGTAAAAAAATTGAGAACGTGGGGTCAATTGAGGCTATGTCTTTTTCCATTCAAATCTTACCAGGGTACACTCTTGCGGGCACTTTGGTCTATCAACCCCCGGAATCTGCAGTTCCCCACCTCTCAAAATTGGGTGACATTATAGCCGATCTCTCGCTAAGACATGCTAACCTCACGGTTCTGGGCGATTTTAATGACCATATGGATGATGTGGACTGTGCTTTAGCAATCCAAGTGACTGAGATGCTGTGGGGACTAAATTTGACTCAGCTGGTCACGGCCCCCACACATCAGGCGGGTCACCTGTTGGACCTTATTTTTCTCATACGATCCCACAATCATGGTTGAGGCTCCTCTGCCATTAACGTGGTCAGACCATTGGCTGGTTCTGTTCAGACTGTTAAGAAGTGGTGGGAAACAAAGCTCGTGACCAGAGTTTGTGAAGAAGAGAAACTGGAAGAGGGTTTCCCCCGAGTCTTTAGGTCCCATCCTGCATAATACCCCACTTCTGCTGACAGGTGATCCCAGCATGGATGCAACCACCTTCAATGAGTGGGTTGCATCCTCCCTAGATGTCATTGCTCCCATGAAAATGGTAAAACTGGCTAGGAAAAAGCCTTCTGCCCCCTGGTTTTCCTCGGAGCTTCGCTTAGAGAAAAGCGCCTGTAAAAAGTTGGAGCACAACTGGCGAAAAACGTATAATCTGGAGGCGAAGAGCATATATAAAACTGCACTAAAAAAAATTCCATGCTCTCAAACATCTGGCTCTTAGGAATTTCCTAGCCAGGCAAATTAAAGAGTCGGACAATTCATCTAAGGAAGTATTTAAGATTGTGCAGGATTTCCTGAAACCTCAAGCTACCATGAGCACGATTACGCCATCAGCTGATTTATGTAGAGATCCGTCGAACTTCTTTCAGGAGAAGGTTCAATCTATACATTCTTCCTTCCCGGTGTCAGAGAATTGTTCAACCATCTTTCTGGCTCTGGGTTCTCCACGTCACTGGTCTGAATTCCAACCTTTTTGTCCGACCTTGTCCCTGCTAGACCTAGTTAGAACTAAGTCAGGCTCACCTCTTGATCCTTGTCCTGCCAGATTTTTTAACCAGGTGGCTCCCTTTTTTAATCTACATCTAAATGCTATCTGGAATGCATCTCTGATGTCAGGTAGATACCCCTCTGTTTGGGAAAAGGCATTTGTTTTGCCTATTCTTAAAAAGGAAGGCGCAGATCCTGGCATACTTAAGAACTTTAGGCCCATTTCCCTCCTGCCCGCTCCTGCAAAAATGCTGGAGAAGGAAGTTCAGAGACAGCTCTCCAATTACCTGGAATCTAACAACTGCCTACATGATTCCCAGTCGGGCTTTAGGACGGGCTATAGTACTGAGACTGCTCTTCTGGAGGAGGTGGAAACCATCCGAGAATCCCTAGACCATGGTAGCTGCGCCATGCTTGTACTGTTGGACTTGTCCGCAGCTTTTGATACGGTCTTGCTTTCAATTCTTATAGACCGACTGGCACAGATGGGTATCTCGGGGACCATCTTAAACTGGTTCCGCTAATTTCTGGATGAGCGGTCTCAGCAGGTCTTTCTGTGCCATCATGTCTCCTCCTCCTGTTCCATGGTATGAGGAGTAGCTCAGGGCTTGGCACTTAGCCCCACCCTGTTTAATGTCTATCTTGCTCCTTTGGCATCGGTTGCGGAACACTGTGGAGTGAGAATAATATCATACGCTGATGACACGCAGCTTGTGTTTTCTTTTAAAGACACTGCAAAGGCTGCGTTTGACAGCTTCAGGCATTGTCTAACTAAGATTGCCTCCTAGATGACGGACAATTGCCTGAAATTAAATGCTGACAATCAGAGGTGATGTTTTTTAATCAACCTTTACCCCCACCGGCTGATCTCTGGTGGCCGATGCAGCTGAATCCCCCTCCTACCCCTGTCACCTCAGTCAGAAATTTAGGTTTCAAATTCGACTCAAAATTGTCAGCCAAGGCCCAGATTGGTCAAGTTTCCAGAGCATGTTTCTGGAAACCCAAAACCTTGCTAAGATTTCTCCATCTGTTGCCGATGGACTGTCGGGCCACCATAGTCCATGCCCTTATTACATCTCAGCAGGACAACGCTAACAGCTTGTACTTGGGTCTTCCAGCTCATTTTACCCATAGGCTGCAGATAGTCCAGAATGCCACAAGGTTCATCAGAAATGTGCCCCTCCGACACCACATTTCCCCTCATCTGCGTAGCCTTCAGTGGCTCCCAGTGAAAAGCAGAATTGAATGTAAGGCAGTATCTCTTGCTTTTAGAGCCACAAGAGATAGAGGTCCAGTATACCTGAAACAGAGACTTCATAAATACCATCAGTCCAGGATCCTGCGATCTACCTCTCAGATGCTTCCCCACATCCCTCGCTTTTCTAAAGCCAGGATTGGCGGGCCAGCCTTTGCAGTAAGAACAGCCGCTCTCTGGAATGCTATGCCTAATCACCTGCGTAAAGCAGAATCAGAACCCACTTTTAGGAAGGCATTGAAAACATGGCTGTTTGACTTGCCCTAGCGCGTCCCTTCTCCCCCTTTCTGACCACTTAGCATCGGGACACCGCCGTTGGTGGTAGCCGAGCGCTCTATAAATTGCTTGGTACGGTATGGTATGGTATCAGAATCAGCATCAGAAGCGACCCCTGACCCTGTTCTCAGGCACGTCGCTCCCCACGCCGCGCAGCTCCACCTGACTGTGCCGTCACATCTCCCACCCCACTGCTGCCACGAGTTTGCGCCGATAGGACTCTCCCTGGACATTTCCTCTGCCGTCCTCTGTTAATTATTTTTCTGCCATTTTGCTACTGTTCTGTTGTTCTTTCTCCCTAGCTCATTGCCTTTCTATGCCCTTTTTTCTTAGCTCATTCCCGCCCTCTTGCCTTTCCTGCTCTCTTTTTTTCCTGCTAGCCTTCCCACCGCTGCGTCCCCTGAGGCCCCGCTACCCTTGCTTGCCCATTCGCCCACACACCTACCTCCGAGCTGCTCGGTAAAGAGAGCGACCCTTGACCCTGTTCTCAGGCAGGTCGCGCCCCATGCCGCGCAGCTCCACCTGACTGTGCCGTCACGTCTCCCACCCCACTGCTGCCACGAGTTTGCGCCGCCAGCACTCTCCCTGGACATTTTCTCTGCCGTCCTCTGTTAATTATTTTTCTGCCATTTTGCTACTGTTCTGTTGTTCTTTCTCCCTAGCTCATTGCCTTTCTCTGCCCTTTGTTCTTAGCTCATTCCTGCCCTCTTGCCTTTCCTGCCCTCTTTTCTTCCCACTTGCCTTCCTGCCGCTGCGTCCCCTGCGGCCCCACCCCCCTCGCTCGCCCATTCGCCCACACACATACCTCCCAGCTGCTCCTCCCTCCCACCTCCCTTTCTTAATGGCAGAGACTGCGTGGCTGCGCAGTGGGCTTGCCCTGGCGCACCGAAGATATGCCTAAGGCAAGCCCGTTTGCACCTGTCCACGCCTGGACCGTGCCAAGCGCCAGACCCCCTGGCACCCGCAGGCGCCACGACACCCGACGCCGCTACGACGCCAACCTCCGCCATGAACTCAACTCCGGCTGATCATCCACCTACGTCCAGGCCACACCGAAGCTTACCCTCGGACCCTTCTCTTGTGGGAGCTGCAGCTTCACCAGCCACCGAACACATGCTCGTCCTGCCCCCCACCAAGGCAGGTCGCAACCATCTCAGATGCATACTACTCAACACCCGCTCCGTCCACAAGCACACCGTCGAACTCTGGGACCTGTTCGACTCATCCTCCCTGGACGTCGCCTTCCTGACGGAGACCCGGATGAACCCCTCATCGGCGCCCGACACCACCATAGCCATCCCGGATGGCTACAAGATCACCCGCAGGGACCGAACCAACAGACCAGGAGGAGGAATCGCCATAGTCCACAGGAATACCCTCAGAATCTCAACCAGCACCGAAGACACCCTTAGCACCGCCGAACAACTGCACTTCCAGATCCACATCGATCCAAACGCCACCCTCAGAGGTACCCTTGTCTACAGACCCCCCAGACCCCAGTTACACGCCTTGGCCTCCACAGACTACATCCTCCTCGGAGACCTGAACTTCCACCTCGAGACCACCGACAGTAACTCAACCACGCTGCTCGACAACCTCACCAACCTCGGACTCAAACAGCTTGTCACGACTCCCACCCACTCTGCCGGACACACACTTGACCCCATCTTTTTGGCAAGCAACCATGTCACCTACAGCCACACCACCGAACTCCGCTGAACCGACCACCACTGCATCCACTTCTCCTTCAAGAAACACACTGCACACAACCACCCTCAACGAATCCCACACCGCAGCTGGAACGAGGTCACCGAAGACCAGCTAATTACCACCCTCACCCAAGACCCACCAACCAACCCCACCGACACAGCCGCCCGCAACCTCAGGCAATGGATCGATGACTGCACCAACACTCTTGCCCCGATCAAGAAACCCTCAAACAGGTGCACCGACAGAAGGGCCAGCTGGTTCACCACCGACCTCCAGGCATCCAAACAGACCTGCGGAAGACTTAAGAAGAAGTGGCGCCACAAACTGACACCGGACAACCATACTGCCCTCAAGAACGCCAGCCGCAAGCACCACCAACTCTTTCGAACAGCCAAAAGGAACTCCTTCAAGGAACGCATCAACAACAACGCACGCAACAGCAAAGAGCTCTTCAACATCGTGAAGGAACTCACCAACCCCAGCTCCAGCTCCAACGACATCCCACAGTCACAAGATCTCTGCGACTCACTAGCCATCTTCTTCCACCGCAAGATCGCAGACATCCATGACAGCTTCAACACCCAGACCCCCCCGATAGCCGCAGACACCCCAAACTCACTGCCCCCCAGCCACACCGGCCTCCCGCTTCGTTGGAACCACGTCAACGACGACAACACCATCAAAATAATGAACACCATCCGCTCCAACTCGCCATCTGACCCCTGCCCCCTCCACATCTTCAACAAAGCAAGCTCCATTATCGCACCCCATCTACGGAAGATCCTCAACAGCTTCTTCGAAACCGCTACCTACACGAAGAGCTGGAAACAAGCCGAGATCAACGCCCTACTCAAGAAACCCAAGGCAGACCCAAAGGACCTCAAGAACTTTCGGCCCATCTCCCTGCTCCTGTTCCCGGAGAAAGTCATCGAGAAGATTGTCAACAGGCAACTGACCCGCTTTCTCGGAGAGAACAACACCCTGGACCCTTCCCAATCCGGATTCCGCAGCAACCACAGCACCAAAACCGCCCTCATCGCTGCCACTGACAACATCAGGACCCTGCTGGACAAAGGCAAAACCGTGGCCCTCATCCTCCTGGAACTCTCGGCCGCCTTCGACACCGTCTGCCACCACACCCTATGCAGACGTCTCCATGACGTGGGGATCCATGACAAAGACCTGGACTGGATCACCTCTTTCCTCACCGGCAGAACCCAGAGAGTCCGCCTCCCCCCATTCCGAACCGAAGCCACCAAGATCACCTGCGGCGCACCTCAAGGATCATTCCTCAGCCCGACCCTTTTTAACGTCTACATGGCACCGCGCGCCAACATCATCAAATCACATGAACTCAACATCGTCTCATATGCCGACGACACCCAGCTGATCCTCTCCCTCACCGCCAAAACCAACCTCCACGAAGGAATTAAGGCCGTCGCTGAATGGATGAAGAACAGTCACCTGAAACTGAACACAGACAAGACGGAGGTCCTCATACTCAGCTCCACCCCATCAGCCTGGGACGACTCCTGGTGGCCGGCCATGCTGGGAGCTGCACCAACACCCACCGACCACGCACGCAACCTGGGGTTCATCCTCGACTCATCACTGTCAATGATCCAGCAAGTCAACGCCGTCTCCTCCTCCTTCTTCAACACCCTCCACATGCTTCGCAAGATCTACAGATGGATACCCACCAGAACCAGAAGGGCGGTCACCCAGGCCCTCGTCAGCAGCAGGCTGGACTATGGCAATGCCCTCTACGCAGGAACCATGGCCAAACTCCAGAAAAGACTCCTCCGCACGCCACATCCTCGACGTCCCCCGCCACAGCCACATCATTGCCCACCTGAGAAACCTGCACTGGCTCCCCATCAACAAGAGGATCACCTTCAAGCTCCTCACCCACGCTCACTAACCACTCCACAACGCCGGAGCAGCATACCTCAACAAACGACTCACCTTCTACACCCCGAACCACCAGCTTCGCTCCGCTCCGCTGACCTCGCCACTGTTCCACACATCCACCGGAACGACCACCGGCGGCAGATCATTCTCCCACCTCCCCGCCAAGACATGGAACACCCTCCCCATTCACCTGCGACAGACCCAGGACCTGCTGACCTTCAGAAGACTTCTCAAGACCTGGCTGTTTGAGCAGTAGCAGCACTCCCCATTTAGCGCCTTGAGACCCTCACTGGTGAGTAGAAGGCTCTCCAAATGCACTGATTGATCGAATCACAGACACTCAAATGAAAATGGGTAGGACGTGTGATTATAGCAGCCGTACAACCACGTCATAGAATTCACAGGATCCATCAACGAGTAGCTCTAAGAGATATGGAGTTGCAGCCCTAATTCGGAAATCCCTTCTATTGAGAGGCCCTAATACGTGCTCTGATCCAGAAGGTAGATATGCATTTGTCATACTGAAAACCACTAGGGGACGTGGTCGGATGCAGACAGAGATGACTGTTCATTGCTGAAGCCCTGAAATGTTAGCTGCAACTAAACAACACAGTTTTCTCCCTTCCTAATCTGCATTCTAACAGCTTTCTAGGTGTGCGTACTTTCTATTTCCTGTACATACTGTAGGAAGGTGGGGTATTATGTGGTGATGCTGGTTAGGCTTCAGCATGCAAAACTGTCACACACCCCAAAGATGGTCCTTCGATTTGCACGAATAAATCCTTTGTTTCGTGCTGGTGGTGTGGCGAAGAGCAGACAGGCTTTACTAGAGGAACACGTGTTAAGCATTTCAGAGTACCAACATGGACTGCGCCTGCAGTCTGCAATGGCAGACCTGCTGTCAGTAGTTTATTTGGGTCGCACAAGGTGGTACTAACAGTACTGCAAGCCCTGGGGACTCCTTTACCACCCATGCCCTGGATACCACTTGTACCATATACTAGGGACTTATAAAGGGGAAAATTCATTGTAAATTGGTATTTTCAATTTGCACATAACAGTTTTAGGGAGGGAGCACTGGCACGGAGTTCTGGGCAGCAGACTCCAGTGCACTATCAGAGTCATACCCATCAGCATTGGAGCAAAAAGGTGGGGGGAGCATAAAAAACGGTCACTTTCCTACATGACCCCCCCCCCCCCCCCCCGACAAAAGGTGATGGGCAACTAACTTATTCCCTGGTAGTTCTCATCATCTATTTATTTATTTATTTCTGGTATTTATAAAGCGCGACACTCATCCCATAGGATATCAAGGCGCTATAAGAAAAAAGGGGGACTATTGAGATTTATGCAGAGGGAGTTAGTTTTGTGGAAAAAGGTGGGTTTTTAGTTTTTGCCGGAACTGTAGAAGGTTTGTAGTATGTCTAAGATCCATGGGTAGCTCGTTCCATCTTTTAAAAACCTGGAAAGACCATCTGCATTGGAATGGTCAATCCCTGGTCTAAGTTCCACTTTAAAGTCCATCTCCTGTAGAGAAATGGACCACCTCAACAGTTTGGAGTTTTCCCCTCTCATCTGCATAAGACATCTGAGAGTCCTGTGGTCAGTGTCATGTTTGGTCTCAGCTTCTTCAGGGACCAAACCACAGCAAATGCTTC
This sequence comes from Triturus cristatus, assembly GCF_964204655.1. Lineage (NCBI taxonomy): Eukaryota > Metazoa > Chordata > Amphibia > Caudata > Salamandridae > Triturus > Triturus cristatus. The sequence goes on from NC_140590.1 coordinate 1,259,981,730, forward strand.
CCGCTCAATGGCACGCCAATGCTGCTCTCCAGGGAGGAGTCGCCTGCTGGTATAGGCAACTGGTTGATTCTGGCTCTCATTATTTGTTTCTGACAACACTGCCCCAATCCTATGTTCAGCAGCGTCTGTTTGGACAATGAACTATTTTCCATAGTCAAGTGCTCCCAGGGCAGGTGCTGAGCACATAGCCTCTTCCAGGGTGTCAAAGGCCTTTTGGCATACTATGGCCCAGATGATCTTCTTAGGTTGCTTTTTGGAGGTAAGTGCAGTGACTGGGGCCACAATGGTCCCATAATCCTTCACAAACCTCCTGTAGTACCCAGTCAAGCCAAAGAAGTCACTGACTTGAGTCTAGGTTTTGGGAGCCTCCCACTCCAGAATAGTCTGAATCGAGGGTTGGAGAGGGTAGACTTGGCTACCACCTACAAGGTGACCGAGGTACACAACAGAACTCTGCCCTATCTGGCACTAACTTGCCTTGATAGCTAGGTTTGCCTGATGCAGGCAGGGCATGTACTACTTCTTTCAGCTGGACTAGGTGATCCTCTCAGGTGAAACTAAAGACTGCTATAGCCTCTAGAAATGCAACAGTAAAGTTGTACAGGCCCGAGAGAACTTGATCCACCAACCTTTGGAAGGTGGCCGGTGCATTTGTTAATTCAAAAGGCATCACTTTAAATTGGAAGTGGCCTTTTGGGGTCGAAAATGCTGACCTCTCCTTGGCTCCCTGGGTGAGTCCAATATGTCTGTACGCTGATGAAAAATCAAAAGTACTTAAGAATGTGAATGCACCCGGCTTGTCAATCAAATCATCTGCTCTTGGAATGGGGTGAGCATCAGTTTTGATAACTCAAGACCATCTGCGGTGGTGTGTTCTGTTCCAGGGCGGTGTTCCTCCGTAAAGTCCATTCCCTGTATGTATATGGACCTCCTGTCTGAACCCGTAAATGAGTCCCAAACAAGTAGGGTCTTAGCTTCTTCAGCTCCCAGACCACAGCTAATGCTTCCCTTTCTGTTGTACTCCATCTCTGTTCTCTGGGAAGTAACCTCCTACTAATGAAGGCCACAGGCTGATCGAGGCACTCTTCATTTAGCTGTGACAGTCAGGAGCCTGGAGGACGGCACCGCACACATTGCTTCCTTCAGGGTATAAAACGTGGCCCGGCATGCCTCTGTCCAGATCATCTGACGTGGCTGCTTCTTAGTCAGATCTGTCAAAGGGGCAACAATGCTGTCATACCTCTTGACAAATCTCCTATAATAGCCATTGAGCCCTAATAAGGCTGTCACTTCTGTCTGGGTCTTGGAGGGTGTCCAAGCCAGAATGGTGTCAATTTTTGGTTGTAGGGGCTACACCTTGACACCCTCTACTTGGTGTCCCAAGTAAATTGCAGAACCCTGCCCTATCTGGCCCTTACTAGCTTTGAAAGTGAGGCTGTACTATGCAGTGCCTTCAGCCCTTCCTGGAGGTGATATAAATGGTCCTCCCACATAGAGCTGAAGATTGCAATGTAGTCAAGGTGTGCAGCACTGAAGTTCTCCAACCCAGCCAGGAACTGGTTCACCAACCTCTGGAAGGTGGCAGGGGCATTCTTCAACCTAAAAGGTATGACACTGAACTGGAAGTGCCCTTCTGGAATACAGAATGCTGATCTCTCTTGTGCCCCCTCGGTCAAAGCAATCTGCCAGTACCCAGAGGTCGAATCAAACATGCTGAGGAACTTGGCAGTTCCAAGCAGATCAATGAGTTCATCAGCTCTGGGGATGGGGTGTGCATTAGTCTTGTTGACTGCATTGAGCCCACTGTAGTCCACACAGAGCCGGAGATCATGTGCGACACCGGGCAGAGAAGCCTTGATGACCAAAGCCACTGGCTGCAGCATCTTAGAAACTACAACTAGATGCTGGCACTCACTCTGTCTGACAACCTGTAAGTTGTGTGTTTAACAGACAGGATATCCCAGTATACACATCATGAGTGCACTAATGGGTGACTCCTGGGGTGAGCGAGAACAGAGATGAAAACTGTCCCAGCAGCTGGTGCAAGTCCCTCTGCTGCTCCGTAATCAAAGTAGGGGAAAGGCTCACAACCTCTACTGACCCATACTGCGCTTTGGACGTTAGGAGGTTGGGGAGAGGTTCACTCTCCTCTTCCACCCGATCATCAGTGACCGACAGCATGGTCAACTCAGACCTCTCAAAGTGTGGCTTGAGGCAGTTCACAAGCAGGACCCTCACAGGGTCCCTAGGAATCTGCAAGTCCACCAGGAAGGTGACGTCACTTTTGCGCTCCTTTACCTCAAAAGGGCCAGACCAGTGGTCTTGCAGAGCACAGGGCTCCACAACACCATTACCCACACCATTTGACCAGGATTAAACTCAACCCGAGTTGCATTCTGGTCATACCAGCGTTTCATGTCCTCCTGGCTAGCTTCTAGATTCTCCTAGGCTAGTTTCCAGAAATGGGCTATCTGGTTGCAGTAGTCCAGCATGTAGCTGAATACATCCCGGGGTTGCTTCCTGGGAGCATGCTCCCAGCCCTCTTTCACCAAACTGAGAGGTCCTCTCACAGGGTGTCTGTACAGAAGTTCAAAAGGACTGAAGCTACCCCCATTAGGCAGTACCTCACTGTACGCAAATAAAAGACATGGTAGGAGGACGTCCCACTCATACCTCGGGTTCAGGTAGACCTATTGTCATGCTTTTGAGGATACAGTTGAATCTCTCAACCAACCATTGGGTTTGGGGTGGTAAGGGGTAGAGAACGTGTAGGTTACCCCACACTCATTCCACATGGCCTTAACTTACAAGGACATGAAGTTGATACCACAGTCAAAAACCATCTCCTTGGGGAAACCCACTTGGATAGAAATCCTAATCCGTGCCCTGGCCACGACGGGTGCAATCACTGTCCTCAGAGGGTTAGCTTCCGGGTACCGATTGCATGGCCCACCAAGACCAAAATGAACCTGTTGCCCATGGCTGCCATGGGATCCAGAGGCCCCACAAAGGCAATGCCCACCCACTTGAAAGGGGTGCTCACGACAGGGAAAGGTTGCAGGTATGCTTTGCATTTCCCCTCTGTCTTTCCACTCACCTGGCAGTTTAGACGGGACCTGCAGAACACATCTGAGGCCTTCCTCATCTGAGGCCAATAAAAATGAGTGACAAGCCTGTCAAGGGTCTTGTCTTGCACCAAACGACCTGCCAGTGGCACATCATAGGCCAGACTCAGTAGGAAGGTTCTGAAGCACTGGGGTCCCACTACCACCAGGCTCAGGAACCTTGGGCTTACTATACAGGAGACCATTCTCCCAATAAATTAGGTGTTTGCCAGAGGCGTCACCAGCTGCCTGGGCCTCAGTCTGCTGCCAAAGAGCCACAAGAGTAGTGCACTCCTTCTGCACTGCACAGGACTCCTTCCTGGAGGGACCTCCATCCTGCTGTCAGGACTCAATCCTGCACAGTGGCATGTGTCAGGGACTATGGCAAGGACTGGTGGCAGGGAAGATAAAGAAGGCAGAATACTGGGTACAGAGCTGCCCAAGATTGCACAGTGAGTCAGAGGAGATAGGGAATCAAAGAGGAAGGTCTGCACTAGAGAATAGGAGAGTTAAGGCTCAGAAAGGACAGGCACTCAACAGGCAATTTATCCTTCAGAATAACTAACACCCAGGACAGATTTGCAAGACACATATATAACAACATTCACAATAAAGGGAATGTGGATAAGCACTATGGAGCTCCACACGGTTAGACTGAAGCTCAGTAAGTTCCTCACCCACAAATTGCTGTTACAAAAACTAACTGTAAATACCCACATTTAGGATATGCAAGAAAAAGGCAGGGTCTGTGGAGCTGATACCTAGGGTGATGTAAATGTAACTTAAAGACAATACTCACAGTGGACAAAAAACACCACCTAGGTTGTTAGCTGTACCCACAGGTCCTGGCTATCAAACAAGAACACGCAAGGCAGTAACAGCAAGGGTATAGAACTAAACAGAAGCAAGATAGAAAAAGAACTAGCAAGGAGGAGTGCTTAACAGAAAAGAAAGGAAGTCACAGGTCACACTTGGCAGAAAGGAAGTAACAAACATACAAGGAAACTAGATGCAAGACAGCGGGAATAGAAATACAGCAAACTGGAAATGGGAACCAAGGAAATGAGAAGAAAGGCAAGGACTGGAACATTATATACAGAGGGAGAGGCTACAAAGATATACTAGAATAGCACTAGTTAGAGAATCAAGGGAACAAAGGAGCACTGAAGGCAGTGCTGATTCAGAAACAAGAATTTAGCTAAAGCTCAGGAGTCAGGAGCAATGCTAGTTCAGTAACAAGGAAAAAACTGTAGCTCTGAAACAGGAACAAGGAATGCTAAGGATCAGGAGTCAAGGTAGTACTGAAAGCAGTGCTAGTCCAGCAACAAGGAACAACTATAACTCAGGAACAAGGAATGCTAATGCTCAGGAGGCAAGGTAGCACGGCAGGCAGTGTTAATTCAGGAACAAGAAAAACAGCTATAGCTCAGGAACAAGGAATAATTATAGCTCAGAAACTCTGGAAACAAGGATATCAAAAGCTCAGGAAACATGAGTCGGACTCACCGGTACACAGCTACAATGACCAACACCGGACTGTAGGGACCAGGGGCTTAAAAGAGCTTGCCGCAATCATGTGCAGGAGGTTAGCAGCAGCCAGCCACAGGTAAGCTGAATTCCTCCACCCATCCTTGACCTACAGTGGTGGTGATGAATCAGTGAGCAGGAGATTATAGGTAATGGAGTTTCCAGCATGAGCAAACTGGCTTCCATAAAACCCGGCATGGACTAGAAATAGATGTCAAATCCCAAATGATGTCCAAATGGCTGAAAGTCAGGATATGCATGCAGGGGGGTGTCTGGAAGCTTATCAGAACACTGGAAAGTCCCACAATTCAGCCCCCTGGTGGAGGGCACGAGAGCGCAGGGAGCGAATGGTGACACCTGCTGCCAGTGGGTCAGCTCAGGCAGTTTCCGCAGTTCAGCCACTTCTTCTCCTGTAGGTTCCGGGGCATCCCCCTCAGGGTCAGCCTCCTCCCAGACTGTGGGAATTTCAGGAGTGGGTTCCCCACACCCCTTGCCCTTCCTCTTCTTGGGAGGCACCTGGGACACTCATTCAGCCTCCAGGTCCTTCTGATTACCCTTACTTGCTGCCATCAACCTTGTGGTCAGGCCCACCCTATTAACCTACCCCAACATCTCCAAGTGTGACCTGAGCTCCACCTCTTTCCAGGCGGTATGGTCCAGGTCATTGCCCAGCAGACAATACACAGGCATGGACGGACTCATAGCTACCCCAAAGGAACCTGAGATCCCCAGCATTTAAAGGGAACCTGCGTCTATAAACGTTGACTCTCATGGTTGTCCATAGCAACAGCTTGGTGAACCACATTAGGGACTACATGTTCTGGAGATACCAGATGACACCGGACATTCATCATGCTGGCTCCTGTGTCTCTCAGAGCCCATAGCATGTGTCCATTAATGGTAACCCACTGCCTATACTTCCTAGTATTGTAAGGCAAGAGCAGTGCTTAATTTGTAAAATATGAAGTCCAGGTGCTCAAATGTTTGTCAGAGGCCACAACTACTTTTTGCCGGCTCCACCCAGTTCCCCCACTGGCTCCACCCACTTATTACATTGGCTTCACCCGGATGTATGACGTTACAACGCACACTTTTACAACGCATGCACTTACAACGCATTTTTTACAACGCATAATCCATTACAACGCATGACATTACAACGCATGACACTACAACGCATTTTTAAAAAATACCTTTACAACGCACTACCATTACAACGCATACTACCTTTACAACGCATACCATTACAACGCATAATAT